>NW_024884711.1:9015953-9414167 GCF_019232065.1 Centrocercus urophasianus
AAGGGAAGGGAAGGGAAGGGAAGGGAAGGGAAGGGAAGGGAAGGGAAAGACCACTTGTTCAGAATATGGACAATCTTCAATCTTTACAAAAGGTGCTAGGGAAGGGGGCATGATAGGAAGGATAAAGAGAAAGGAGAGGGTATAGATCTAGTTTGCAGGAACATGCACAGTCCACCAAGTTCAAAATAGATAAAGCAATGCACCTCATTCTACAAAACTAGTTTCAAATATATTCCAAATATATTTCCTTAAAAATGAGAAATCACTGTTTCCTAGAGTGATACAAAGCTGACTTCTTCCATAATTCAGATACAACTCAGTCTGTCATTGCCACTGCCACACCACTGCTAGCATGTCTCCAGACAGTGGAATTAAAATGGCATGAGCCCAACAGCCCTTAAGATAAAGAAATAAGCCACACAAGAAGGAAATATGCAAAAAATATGTTTTTCATTCTATCCTTCTGCCTCCACCCCCAACAATCTCATGGATAAAATTCTCCCAGGAGTTCTCTCGCTCAGGTAAGGACTATTGCAATCCATTTTACAGCTATTACAGCTATTACAACTGTAATTAGGACAGAATGACTGCCAGCTGCCTGTAAATTCATTCTGATTTCTACTATTTTTTTAATAGTTCATTTTTCTTTGAAAGCTATTATTCACTGGAATGAGCCTGAGCAGCTGTGAGCCTTTCTTGACGTTGTGGGTTACGATATGCTACCATTTGAACTGATTAAGTGTGCACGTTCCACTTCTCTTTATCTCATTAAATTGTAACACAGAATACACTGCACACAATGAAAAACTCACAGATCACATGTGTACTTGAAGGAGACTAGCACCTGATAACTACAGACATCAGGCTTACCTCACAGTCACCTGGGATTAATTCCCACACTGCACAATATATATCAGATTCACAGACCTCATAAAACTAGGATTAAGATTTCAGCCCTTTATTAAGGTACATGACATATTTTCAGCTTGGAACTGTTTTATAAAATGAAAGAGATAGCAGAGAAAAGTATCTTGGGAGAAAATGTGGGGCACTATTTACATTACAAAAACTTCCTTATCCAGGTGGTATGACATTTTGTCCAGTGCTCTATGTCAGGAAGCTGCACCCTATCTAAAAATAGTTTTCTTTTCCAAAAGAGAGCCTAATATGCTCAGTAAAAATACCCCAGAATCTAGGACATGTTGGGCTCCAAGACAGAAGTGCTACTAACAGTGGCTTCTCAATTCTTTATGAGACAATGCTCTCTGTGCTCAATTTAAACAGAAGCAGAGAGGTGTTGACTTTTATAGATACTTCCAGTACAACGGCACTCCCAGCTCTAGGCTGTGCGCTGTTAAGAAATGCCTGTGGGACATATTTGGACATCACGTCTTTCTTCTTTACCATGGAATATTGAAACTCACAGATCTACTCTTGGTAGATGCAATGACTCAGAATAAATTTTTATTGTGCACTGTTTGTTTCCTATTTGAATAACAGAAAAAGACAAACTTCTGATGTGCTCTGTATCGCTTATGTCGTTCTTATGCTTGTTTTGCTGAAGTGATTGGAACTACTCAAATATTAACAATCTTTAGAGCCTTTGCAAATGCCAAGCCTACTTTACATCAAGCTAGAAATTCTACAAAAATATTTTCTTAATGAAAAAAAAAAAAACTTAAAAAGCCTGATTGACTACCATGTATATAGAGGTCAGGCTATTCTCTGGTGAACTGCACTAAAAAATCTCAAAGCCTCATTTAGCAATGTCCAGCCAGCTTCTCTTAGGCTGAGTCAGTTGCCATGGCATCTGCATAGCTCTTTAAAAAGAACCAAAAACCAATATAAGCTACATCTGAGTCAGCTCAGTGCTTGACCTAATAAAAATACTCTTCTAAAGCAGGGTGCTCCTGGTTGCTTTTATGTGAAACTCACTGGTTTAAGACAGATTATAACATTACCAAGGCCAAATAGTGCATGTATCACTTACCAGCAATAAAAATCACTTCTTTAGTCACTGATCTGGTCACAGTTACAGATGTCTCTGTGTCATAACACCAGGTGTCAGAAGAACTGCCAACTAAAGACTAAAAAAACCTAAAGCAATGATGTTCAAGCTAGCAGCAAGAACTCAGCATAAATGCTCTCCAGCCTTTTTTTTTGTGGACAAGGGCAGTCTTCACCTTTGCTCTGAGGTTTCTAAAAATGCACAGATAGGAAGCATGGGCTTAATGGGAAGGAAGGAGATGACAGAGCCTGTGGTCGTATCATTAGTGCTGATGTGGCACATTTTGGGTAGTCAAGTGACGGAGTAATGCCTGTTTAGGAGAAAGCCATGTTCGTTTCCAAAGGGACATCTGAGGTGACTTTAGCTGTTAATTTCAGGATCTCATTCAGTGTCCAGGGTTACTGTCATGTTATCGTAAGGACAGGAAAAACAGCATGACAAAAGCTAACACTTTTGTGTACCTCCAGTCATCCCTCATCAAACACATTTTCCTACCAGTAACAGCAAAAGAGTGTAGTGCTTGAGTGTGCAATAGCAAGAGCCAGAATTCATAAACAAATGAAGAAATTCCTCTTAAACTTTTAGGAGATAATAAAGATTTTGAACACCACCTTATACTTCCATGCAAATTACTATGTATTTCTTATTTTAATGCAACATGCTGCCTCTTCTAAAGCAATCACTATTAAACCTAATTTGCTGTAGACAAAAGAGAAGGGGAGTTTTCTCTTGTAAAGTATCATTTTTTACAGCATCACAGATGTTTTTATATTTTCCATCATTCATAACTACTTTTAAAAAACGTACACAGTCACTAAATGAAAGCGGTAGAGAGCGTCTCTGGGGCAATTCCTCAGACTCAGTAACAAGGATTGGCCCCCATTATACTGCTAATTCTACTTGCATTAGTATTTTGCTGTCCAGAGAGGTAGATCTGTGTGATTGCATCAGACTGGAAATGCTCTTTTGCCTTCCAAGCCCTCCAAAATACAGCAAATGCTCTTAGCCTTACAGCCAGGGCATGAGAGAGCAAAATGTCTTGAATGCAATCTAACACGTTCATTATCTAGGACATAGATGCTCATAGCAGCTGAACCAAGCAGTGCCCATTTGGTCCTGAGAAACCAAGCCATCTGCACGTCTGCTAATGGAAAGAGAGCACAAGCAGATGCACGCAAGTTCTTTTGGAACATTCTGCCCACTGTAAAAGAAGAAATCCGCCTTTCACATGAAGTCATGTTGCCAGTGTTTTGAATAGTATTTTCCGCATGTTTTTTCTATGAGATCAGCAGTCATGCCCTACTGTTCCACATTATCAGCTTTTTTTTTTTTCCACCCTGTGTTTTACGTTAGCAAATCAGCCAGCTCTGAGATCATATTACGTAAGTTTCTTGTTTTCTTTTTTTTCAGTTTCTGTTGTTTTTCTAATTAATAGGAAGTGGCTCTCCATTATGGCCTACCGATGACAAATGGCTTCCTTTCCCATTTGTGCATGGTCAGCTACGAGCCCATTGTTCTTTGAGCTGCCCTTTGCCAGTGCCGCCAGCCCCAGGACTGCTGTGCCGTACAGGGCAAGAACCCCTCTCGTGACAGAATAACCATGTCATGAGCACCTTTAGCCCCCTCCAGCTGGAGGCCCAGGCAACAGAGAACTGTTTGCATTAGGTAAACACACTTACTGCACTTGCAAGAAACTCTGACCCACAGTTTTGCCTCTGATGCAAAGGGTGACCCTGCTGTAAGTAGGATTCATCTCACTTAATATTAACCTTCTAAAGGATAACTGTCTGGGCTGTTGAGGTGGTTCTTTCTTTTGTAGTCATAGTGGAGAATGACTGAACCTGTCTGAAGTGGATGACTTGTCCGGAGATGTCCACTTGCCACTGGCTACAGAATCTAGGCTGCTGTTAAATAAAACATCTCATTTCCAGATGACTGAAGTGATATGTTACAGTTGCACCAGTCGAAGCCTGATCTGTGCACACAAATCACTTTGTAGCCTAAAACATTCAATATTACTTCTGTGTTGTACAACCTTCCTCTTCCTTCTCTCTCTCTCTCTTCCCCTCTCACTAGTGAAAGAAGAGCAAATCACTTTCTTCAGTGAAACAAACATATTGATAAAAAAATCTGTGTGCATTTTCTGATTTTCCTCAAAAGCACATAATGATCGAAGTTTGGTGGATGCATCATTTGCAGGCAGTGGGGTGAAGATATTCATCATTTAAAATTTAAAGATTCTGGGTTAGTCTGATTTGGATACACTGGCCAGGGAGTATTTTTCATGTTCTAGGATAACTACTAGAGGCTGTTTGCTGTAACACATTTGACTGTGCTGTGACTCAGTTGCATGAACTGGGTAGAACTCTGGGAATATTTTATTTAGTGAGATGGCTGAAGGAAAAGGGGTATGTCAGAACTCTCTGGCAGCCCAATGCTGTAGCAGTACATGCTGATGTGGACGCTAGAGAGAGAATCTGTCCTATGGAAATGCACTGGTAAGCTGACTTTGAAGCCATGCCTAGACTCAACTCCAGCCTGGTGACCATTCAGATAGGCTTAGAAAACACTATGTTCTAAAGCTTTTAATTATTTCTTATTCCTACAGGAAAAAGACCATTGAATTATTATCATACATCTTGCACTCAACAGAGGAAAAGATGTGATTTCCTTGCAGTCTGAACAGTCGATTTAGTCCTTGTTGGTAATTTGGCAGCGCTAGTGATAAACACCCACAAATTTTGGAAGTGACTATTCAAAGAGAATGACAGGCATTAGAGTGCCCAGAACAAAAAACCCACACAGATTGCTCAGCACATTTTTCTATGTTTTCCTTGTCAGGTTCTTCAGAGAAAGCACGTTGTAACCACACTTACAGAAATTCCATTTTGGTTGCAAGACCTTTGCCCACTCTAGAGAAAACTATGCCAGCACTGGAGTAAAGTTACAGCCATAACACTAAGGGAAGTAAAACATTCAAGTACATTCCTCTTTCAAAAAATAACTGTAAGAATGTCAGTCAATGTCCCAAAAGGTTTGGAAAATCTTTCAAATGCCTTTTTCCAAAATTTCTGTTGCAAGTTTCCAAAGTTCTACCTCCAAGACCTGTCTGACTGAAGCAACACTTGTGACATCACTTATTTTTAAAGATTTTCCTTAAGAACAACTACACCAAAATTTCACCCTCCCTGACACGAGCACTTAACTTGCTAAAAGGAAGCTTCCTCATAAATAATACTTTTCAGGGAAATCTAGATTTGCCTGGCCTGAATTATTAAGGTATCAAAAACTCCTCGTTCTTTTGAACAGGAATCTCCATCTGCCTGACTGCTGGTAAGATGCAGCAGGTTCACCTTTTGGTTGAGGAATGCAGAGGTTTACAGAATAAAGTAATTTTGATGGTTTTTAGGTCACTAACCTTTATCTGGCCTACTTTAGAAGTGACTAGAAGGCACTGTCATCACTGAAAATCATTTCATTTACACTGATGTCCATTGTGGATGTATGTAACGTGAAGGGAAATAAGTATATTTTATAGGAAACAGTGATGGTCTCAGTCCATTATCTGGAGAACACAGACAGTACCGACATGAAGAAATCAAGTCAGTCATAAATATGACCATAGGTCAAAGGGGAAAAGCCCAGACATCAGGAATATCCATCATCTGTGGCAAAACAATGAATAATCTCAAGGTTTGTCACTCTAGTATACTTCATAGACACAGGAAAAATCAAAATAAAAAAGAAAAGGGGCCTGGGAAAATTTCCACCCTTACTATTGTAAACTATGCATAACACCTGGAAATGCTTAGGATTCCAATAATGACTTAAATATAGCTTTTTTTTTTATCCTACCAGTGGATAATAAAATATAAACCAATTTATTAAGGACTTACAAGGAAAAAATGCACTGTACACTGTCACCCACAAAAACTGTATTTGAATATCTTATCTGAAGTAAAGACTTACGCTTGTTTTTGGACAGTTAGTCTTTCTTCTGAAGCCTGCTCAGAACACCTTTTTGCTGCAGTGCTCATAATGGCACTGGCTAAATAGAGCAGGGATACTCATATCATCCATGTCACCCAGTGCTGTATAGCTGTGTGCTCATGCCCTCCTGTTCTTTCACAGCTTGCAGCTGGGCAGGGAGGTCTCTGAAGTTTGGGCTGCCTGTGCTTGTTATGTGTTCTCCTAGGGCAGCGTCTGTCTCTAGCTCAGGCCAAGGAGAATTTTGGGTGGGAAACAAAAGAGGCTCAATGAAATGAAAGCTGGAAGTTAGGAAGGACTAGAGATGTTCCCTGCCAGTCTGCATATTTTGCAGGCAGGCCAGTTGGGTTTGATAGCAGCCTGGCCTGGCAGCCTGAAAATTCTATGCCAGAAATTTTCAATAGAAACCTGGAGATTTCTATAAAATGAAGCAGAAAAAAAAAAATCGCCACTCAGAATGTGAATTTTTGCTCCACAAAATTGTCATTTGTAGCTAACAGAGCGCTGCATGTTCCTGCACCAATGCCAAGATGCAGAAGCTACAAATAGAAAGCCTGAAGATGCTGGTAGCTCAGTATATGGTAGGTGGAATAGGTGAGTGAGAAGGTGAGGAGGCAATACGGAGCTGAGTCACATGCACAGAAGATTCAATGTCAGTATGGAGCTTACACAGTCACTTCAGTGTTAAAAATTCTGAAGTGACTGAAGTGGTTAACATCTGCAGCTTTTCAGTTAGCCTGTCTCCACACCCAGGAAAATGCAAGTTCAGGGTTTGAACCAGGTCTTTTTCTTTATAAGCAAGAGTTAGAACTGAGTTCTGGATGAAAACTCTTATTTTAGTAACCAGTTTTGTGCCATAGAGCCATCTCTATGGCTTGTGCTAAGACTTACTGCAGGTCACCTGCAGCTGAGTACTGGTTCAACAACCCAACATGCTGTGACCACATCTTTGAAAAGGGCTTTATTCTAGTATTGCTTTACAACGTACATTTTAAAACAGCGTGTCCCTTTGTCAGTGTTTCTCTTAGCCTTTGATCTCTGTTTACAGTTCTACATACCTGTTTCTATTTTCAGTCAGAGAGTGTTTGTACGTATCTAAGAGTACACATATCTAAGAGACTATTTCTCCGTGGACAATGCAGAGGGTAGTTTTAGGTCTAGAACATAGTGAGAAAGTGGACAAGCTGCCAGAAGGGTTATAAAACTAGTCATGTGTTTTGCAAATCCAAAGGACAGGTTTCAATTAAGCAAAAGCAGGTTCAGCTATAAGAGAAATCAGTGCCAGGTAGACAAAGCTCTCTGATTCCTCTCCCACCTCACCCACCCTTCCCGTTTTGTTCTTTTGGCCAGCTATGAAGTGAGCATTTGTTCTGAACTTGCAGAAGCCAGTGCAACACGATGGTTTGTGGTAAGGAGTTTCTATATATCTGAAAAAGCAGATCAATGCAAGAGGCTTGTCAGAGGCTGGTCTGCAGTCAGGAAGATAACCTACCAGTTGGAATTCTGAAGTTTGCTTGCATTAAACAGACAGGAATATGCTGTGTATTTTACCATTGTGTAGGCCCTGACCCTGTGCCAAAATAAGCTCCTGAAATGGATGCACAGCGCAGCATCTAAAACACTGCACTGTCCCAACTGTGGTAAGAGGAAAACACTTTTTTTCCTGTTGCTATGTACTTTGGCAGATATCCCATCCAAAGAATTGTGCTCAAAGTACTCTGGAAACACCTGCCAGGAGACTACTTGGGAATGTTGTTTAAACAAGCGTACCTGCCAACTTTCCAACACTGTTGACTCTGCAGTACCAAAAACGCGTCCTATTTTAAAACAGACTTGATGGATAACAGGAATCAGGCTGCAAGGATGAAACACAGAATGTGCTTAAAAATTTGCTTCTAATTTTCAAAGCTGCTCAAAGTAAGTAACTGTTTAATGCACAGACATTTCAATATGTAGCAGAGCACGTGGTTGGACTCGGGACAGGAACACATACGTAATAGTGCTATGTGTTGATGTTGTGTGAAGAAAGGAAGCATATGCTTTTTCTACAGTAATTCAACATAGAAGGGCTTCCAAATTATTTTATGCTGATAAGACATCTTTTTAAGTGAGTGTGTGTGTGTGTACGCATTTATTCTAGTAAAGGCATGAAAATTTGCAGGGGAAAATCTTCAACACATATTGTTTGCTCATCTGTTTCTGTCATGCAGAAACGGGGATAAAGGGAATAATCATAAGCCAGATTTGTTCACTGAAGGGAAATGGTGAAGAAAGATACAGAAAAATGTCCTTTTCTGCATGCAGAGACTCAACACCAACAGGGCCAGAGTTAGCAGGTGATGATAAAAATATAGTCTGCTTCATTCATATTAGTCAATGCATGGGACACACCAGATCTTCTGATGGGAAGAGTGAATTTCCTGCCATTTCCACCATGAGCGTACTTATTCAATTCCCCTATTCATTATGTTTATTTCCAGACACAGGTAGTGCAGCATCCATTTACTTAGATCTCATCTAGTCCCTCTGAATATTTCAGAGCCTTATTCCTGTCTTTGTTCTTGGCTCATTCCTAACATGCCTTTGTGTTGGTGAACCTGAATCCCACACCATTTTTTCAGACTGAAAATCTGTGAGGTTTCCCCCATCCCCATCCACTAGTTCTGGAAGTAGCCTTGCTTCACATATTTAATCTCTCCAGGAAACTTGTGCAAACATGGAAAATGGCTCTCTAAAGGATCCTCTTGGGCACAGGTAGGACGCTTAGCCTCTCTGAATCATGCTGTACAAGTCCAGTCATGCAATAACTCAAGAAAGGCTGCTTTAGACTTCTGTTGACCCATGAATGTGCCAAAATGCTCACATCCAAAGTTGCAGTTAACTTCCAAGAACATGCAGTCATTTATTGAATATCCATCAACATGGAACATGGCAAGTTCTCTCAAACTGTTCTACCTTCCAATGAAATGTTTTGTGTTGGCCCACAGCAATGTGGAACATGTCTACCACTAGTAAAGCAGTATTTTGTGAATTTTAACTCTGCTCTCACCAGCTAAAACCCACACGTTGTCTGAAATGCTTTTTACTGTTAGATAAAAAAGAAAGGTCTGCTATGTCAGCACAAGTATAAACAAACCTGAAATTTCTTACAGCCCTAATGGCTGCTTTCTTTCCAGCTGAAGCCAAAGGAGTTTTGCCCACAGTAGATAAACCTACTGACTTTGTAAGTCTATCTCTATTCAGCTTCTCTGGAATGTCAATAGAAGGAATCTTGTTGACTTCAGTGGGAGCCGGATCAAATCTAAAGTCATAATTCACAAGACAAAAGGCTCACAAGACTTAGATGTAGTTATTCCTGGAATAATCAAATATTGGTTTGGGTAACATTGCGACTCTTCCAACAGTGAAGAGCGGAGCCTCAGAACAGGAAGTCTCAACTGTTACTACAAGACAATTTAGAAAACATTCACAAACATCTTTTCTTCAGGTAAGGGACTATGACTCCATATTTCTATCTTTCTTGTTGCACATACACAAGTATTTCTATGTGTAATTTCCAGAGGAGGACAAGTATACAACCAGTTCCATGGGCAGCACTGAAAGAGTTCTAAGCTTGGCTCGAGGATATTTGGCATTTCCTTTCACAAATAACTCTCTTCCGTATGCAGTATACTATCAAAGAGAAAGTTAACATCTGCAAAAAAGCAGCAAATACATGAAAATGTAAAAAAAAATCCTCGCAAATTCTGATCAACCATTTAAATCTGTAGGTATATGGCAGTGACAAATAAAGCTAACAGACTGCATGTGTATGTCTAGGTTATCTTTTTTATTCTCTGTAGTGGGATTGACTTAGCTTTAAATGTATTCTCCCTTTCCTCATGTGGCATATGTGATTCCCTTCAGTGCCATTAAAATCTTGATCAGGATAGTGCAGTAAAGCTCCCTCCATAGTGTTTTTTTTTTCTTTTTTGTCCAGTTTTTTGTTTTGTTTTGTTTTCTTGCTTGCTTTTCTGTGAGAACCCTACAACCATTTGCCCTGTTTTCTGGCTTCTGCTCCAGCAGATTTTCTTGCCTTCTTTTGAACAATATAGAAACCAGAAACACAATTGTGTTTCTTAAGAATATTTTTAGGAGGAATAGTGCTCTAAGTAGGGTATTTATTTTTAAAAGCCTCTATGGTATTTTAAAATATTTAGTTTAGTGCACAGAAAATATATGCACTACTTTGATATTTCTGCAAGGCTCAGATCTCTGACTTCATGAGAGGAAATTTTGTTTTAGTTATTATGAGTCCTTTTATCCATTGTCTAATTTTTGTTTCCTGTATTTTTAAGTATAGGATATTGAAGAACCAAGCTGATTAAAATCAGAAAAATGTTATTTTAATAAGCTGAACACCATTTCTGAAGTGAGCTATCCTATACATAATATTGACAAGCATGTGAATTCTGTAGCATTCTGATAGAGAAGTGCTTTCTATTGTGAGGTATCACATTCACAAAATCTGAAAGATGCTTGAGATACTTATCTCAGATTTGTCTTCTGTGCATATGAAACTGTTTAGACAGATACTAAACTGAAAGGTAGAGGCTGTCTTCAGTGCTGTTTGTTATGTAGATCTGAAACTCATACTTCATATTGTCTATCAAGAACCAATTGCTATTATGCTTCTTACTAAATTTTGCTTAGAAATGTAACTGTGTCAGAACCTACAGAGTAGCAGTCATATGCAAAGCCTTCTCCTTAAAAATAGAGTCTTGTACTTCACTACATCCTCCACACGCTCTTTCCTCCACCCCCAAGGAACATTTTGCAAGCAGTCATTGAAAGCAGTGGTGATCTTTTTTGGCAATGTGGTAAAGACTTTAATCTTTCACAGAACACCACACTGAATTTCCTGAATAAGGGACAGTAACTTTGGAACTGATGAAGGCATCTGAACAAAAAACCTCTCTAACTTTACCAGGGGTTTAGTGAGAACAGTTCAAGAACTATGAAATGTTCCCTCGGTTTAGTTCTGCAGTGGTACTTCTGCTAAATCACAGATACTTTTATTTCCTTTCTCTCTTCTTTCTCTTTATACTTTTCATAGTTGAGATCTAGCTACTACATAATTGGTCACTTAATTCAAGCAGTCATCGGACCTTAGTGTTCCTTTCAGAACTGAATATGATTTCAGCTATGAGTTCTAAATCTGAGCTGCTTGCTGAGCTTGGCAACTTAAAAACCCTAATAACAGGAAAAACAGATTCAGCTAGGAATTACAGAGCGAGTTGCTGGAATTTCCCCAAAAATGTCAGACCTCTCTTTGCTGGGCAACTGTCACTGAGAGAGACTGTAGAGCCCCTTGGGGTAAATGGGTCAGAGCAGTGTTGCTGCCAGACTAGTGAAAACATAGTTCTGCAACGATTTGCTCAGCATGACAAGAAGGAAAGAATACAGAGAACAGGGTGAGAAAGTGTGAGATACTGCCGATGCACTGGCTCCTCTATCCTAAAACAAAATACTTCTTGAGGTTGCTCCAGCATACAGTCTTGGTCTGTGCTATTGTGTACCCCACATAATTTCAGAAATCTTTGAAGAGCAGGAAAATTCTGTGCTGGACTTTGAATCTCTGTGGCAAATAATTAAAATGAGCGGTGTAAGAACCAGCTACTTCAGTTTATGCCCTCTGGGGACTTCTGCCTATTAGACGCAATTTTGACTGGACTTTGAGTCCACTTCAGCCCCCTCAGTAGCAAGTAAGAAAAACAGTAATGGAAAAGACCTTGTTAGTGTTGTACACTAAATTATTGAAAATAATAGTAATGAAATAATGGGTTGTAATATAGTCTGTAGAAATTAAGTGATAAACAGTCAAGGAACACATGGGCACAGCAAAAATAACTGTCTCCTCCTACACTATCAGTGACCTTATGTTGTTCTACTGAGGTCAAAATGCAAAGGAAGAAAGTCTCAGGCTCAAACCTGAGCAGGCAATAACTCATGTCAGCCAAATCAAGTGATAGGAGCACACAAGTAGAGTGACCATCACTGAGCCCCCATGCACTCTGGGCTCCTCTCCATCACTTGTCTTGTCTACTAGTTGTGCCCACAGCAGGGCAGCTCTAAGTGGCAGGAGGAGAGAGGAATGGAGGCTGGAGGGCAGCACATGGCAGTACCAGGAACAGAAACCTTGTGAGTCCGTGACTCCCCACATGGTATCTAGATGGGGCACCCCACCTGTGCTGTTGCTCTGATTGCAGCATGTAGCCCAGGTGACATTTCACTGACTTTTTTACATGTTTGATGGTGTTGAAGAGTTTTCCTGAAGTTACACCTATTCTTCTGCTGCAAAGAGGTAACCAAATTATTTTCCAGCAACTAATTCCAGCAGCATCGGCAATCCCTTTTCCATTTATGGCCACTAAAGAGCTTTCTTAAAGTAAACTTCTTTCAGCAACCTGCAGTTTTATAATGGTGTCAGTTCTATCCCAATACAGGTGCAAATGCAAAATTTAACAGTTTTATTTACTTACAGATTTTAAATTTTTATTAATTCCTCTATGTGCTGCACTCTGACAGGCAACATTATCATAGTTCAGTGGGCATAAAATACCAGTCTGAAACCAATTCTGCCTTTTTTGGAATGAATATACTAATGAACATGGAAAATGATGCATATTAATTGGTTCTTCTCAGAGGGACTGGAATGGGAAAAGGAAATGGTAAAGGAAATAGGCATAAAAATAAACCATTCTTGTACTGTAAAATTCCTAATCTCCTGGAATTTTTCACAAGGTGAAGTAGAGGAAAATCCTCACAGCTGCTGTTTGTGCATTTAAGCATTTTAGAAATGTACAAAGAAAAATATTTATGCTTTAAAATACTAACATCATTTTTAAACAGCATTTTCTAATTGCAAATGGTATATGTATTTCTTGGCAGCTTCATTTGGGATAGATACAAGTACCTCAGAAAGTGTAGGATTTCATAAGGAAAAAAAAAAAAAGCAGCATAGGCTGCTGTATATATTGAGAAGTCTGCCAAGGGTATGGGAAACCAGAGCAACAGATAGGCTGGCCTCCCTCCCCCAGCCTCCACTGCTATGAACTAAAACCAGGAACATTTGCTTGGGACAGGACTACTTTATTGAAGAAAGCTTTATGTGACTAGGTAAAAAAGAACAGTATGTGCTTAGGCTAAGCCAATCGCCCAAACTCATTTTCCATAAACAAGGCTCTGCTACAGAGACATAATTCTGTTTAATCCTGTCTGGATGACTTCATTTGCTAAGCACTCCAGAGCTTGCCATAGACCATGTGATTCACCCAGCTCCATTCACTCTACAAAGTGGCTCTCTTTGACTCTGAGGAAGTAAAAATGGTCATTTGTCAAAGCATTAGCAATTCTTGTCCCACTGGACCACAAATATCCTAAAAGGTGATTCTCTTTTCCAGGAAATGTTTTTCCAAACCACTGTATTTCATCGATTGGTATTGCTTTCTCTTTGTTTTAAAATAATGTCAAACACTTCCAATGTGTATTTGCATTTATTTAGTGACTCTAGCTACTGGATTGTCATTGGTGAAGGGTCTCATTATGAACATAAAATAAACCTTAATTTTGATTTCTTACCAATATCATTTTTTAGGTGCATATTACATAACTGCTCCATGCAAAACATAATTTATATTAATTTTTATGCATTGCTTTTATTCATCCCTTTTCTGTGCCCCCTTACTCATAGCATAAAATCCTTTTCCTTTCAATTGAAAAATTATTTAAACACTTTT
Source organism: Centrocercus urophasianus (assembly GCF_019232065.1). Lineage (NCBI taxonomy): Eukaryota > Metazoa > Chordata > Aves > Galliformes > Phasianidae > Centrocercus > Centrocercus urophasianus. The sequence continues at coordinate 9,029,727 of NW_024884711.1, forward strand.
GGAGTGAATGTAATACTTGCACATGGAGAGGGGCTGGCAGAACTGCACATCAAAGGCCTTGTTCTGTACCAATTGCTGAGTGCTGGCAGCACTGCAGCAAGTTTTCCTAACACTATTCCTCAAGCTCTCTTGGAGGTACGGCAGCTGAGAGCTAGAGCACATCGGGAAGCTGAGGTGAAGTTCTGGGGGGGATGTGCCCAGGCAGCAGTGGCTTCACATTGCCTCCCTATGTAGCTTTTGGCTCATCTGCTGCATGTCAAGTAGTTTACTTCAACTGCAAAGGAGAATAAGCTGGATTTCAATAAGCTGCCTTTATGCTTCATGTCCAAATTCTCTGTAAGCTAGCTTTAGCATGCAGGCAGCGACACAGCAGAAAGGACAATCACAGAATCATAAAGGTTGGAAAAAAGACCACTAAAATCATCATCTAGTCCAACTGCCAAGCTACCCAACCATGCCCACTGACCACTCAGTGCCACATCCACACATTTCTTGGACTCCTCTAGAGATGCAGCCCATTCCACTGCCCAGTCACTCTTTCAGAGAAGAAATGTTTCCTAATATCCAACTGAGTCTCCAGGACAGTTCATGCTTTGGCCTTGAAGGTGAGGCTTTCAGAGCTGTCCCCAAATACCAGCCACTTCCTGGGCTTCTCAGACTGAACATTTTTCTTGTCCTTGTGCTATAAAAGCCAGACAGGTACTAACAATCCCCTGATTCTAGTGAAAAGATCCCGGCTTGCAGTGTGGGAAATGCCTCAACTTTGTTCCATCAATAATAGCACTTCACTGCACTGAACAGTCTGTGTTTTGCAGAATACAAAATGGACGTGCTGATTTCAAATGGCGGATTTATTTTATCATTACTGAAGCGAGGAATTTGGCTATATGATTCAGAACGGGGTCTGGGCTAATCACTAGAAGTATTCAAAGTGGGCTCCAGCAGTAATTGGTGACTAAAAAGAAATCGGATCTGTGACATCACTGATGTGAAACTCTACAAAAGTCATCAAAGCTTGAATTTGTGGCATCTCTGCTGTATAGCAGAGTGTCATGTAGGGAACTCAGAACTGGAACAAAAAGAAAGAACTCAGAAATATCCAGCGTGGTGCTGCACCAGTTATTGTTTTGGTTGGCTTCACTGTATTTTAATGATGTGAATTCATTCATATTCAGAGTTTACACCAGTGGCCTTGACAGGCTTCCTGTTAGCCCTAGTCCATTTTCTGACTCTTCTAATAGATTAAGAAATCAACACAGATACCATGCCTTAAATTTGGATCAATCTGTGATCTCATCCAAACAGGAGATACTAAAACCTAGACTGCCTATATAATATAATATTTATTATCAAAATTTGACCAGAATTACATGGACTGAAAATCATTTTCCAATTAAAGTGTTGTCAGCAGTGATATATTATCCTCAAAAAACTTGATTAGAAATTTTTTAGACCAAAAAGAAAATTAAAAAAAAAAAAACACAACAAAAACAGTGGAAAATTCCAACCTACTTTCTCAAAACTCACTGCAAAGGAAAGCTCATCATGTGTGGCACTTTGCAAAACATAAAAAGATAATTAGCCTATGCTAAGGAGGTCTTACAAAAAAATGTGTACTCACGGTAGATATCTGAGGTGAAGGGGAGGGTCAGTTTCTATTTCAAGGTGCAAATATACCATAGCTGACTCAGAGTTTTGTTCTTTCTGCTGTTGGCTTTGTATCAAAATGGCTTCCAGAACGGTTTTATGTTCTTTATGATCCCAACTATTGCAAGCATTATTGGTTTTTTGTTTGTTTGTTTATTGCTGCTCAGTCGAGCTGATCCCAAATTCTGGAACAGTCCATCCTGCAGAGAGATCAGTAAGTCATTTCTGTATTGCCTCCATTTGTAGATTTGGCTTTTATTCCATTTGCTAATCTCACTGAGATTGCCTGCAAATCATTCCCACTGGGGATGTTTTTCTCATTTTCTTTCTTGTTTCTAGGGTATTTCACTGGCTGCCTTCCTCTAAGCAACCATCCCTGCAGCGCTTCTTCAAAAGTGACTTATTTCAGTGCCTCTAAGATTTGAAAGAAAAATGAAAAAATATTCAAACCTGAAACTGCCTTATTCAACTTAGGAAGAATGAAATGGAGTAAGAGCTGGAAATGGCTTAGGATGTAGGCTGTACCACTTCAGGGTCCTGCTCAGCGTCACAGAGCACAAGTCCTGCTGCCCTTATACAGGCTGGCATGCAAGGTACTTCACAGTTCAACTCTGCCTTGATGTCACAATAGTTTCATTTCAGATTTTAAAAGCAAACATCAGTACCCTCAGCACGCATGATCTAAGTAACAGAGTAAAACACTGTGCCCTCTCACACACTGGAGTTACATGCATATACATAGCTGTGGAAGTATGTATACACAATATGCATATGTTTGTTTTGATAAAAAATGTCTCAGGTGATTTAGAAAATACTATAGCATGAAAAGGAAGACATTACATTCTTAAGTGTCTCCTGTTATGTGAGGGTTCAGAAGTGTTCCCAACCCATATTGTCACAGGCTGAATAAATTCTGAGCAGAAAGACATTTTCAGTCAGATTCTGCAAGTGGGAAAAACAAAAAACCACACAATAAAATCTTTGTCTCTTTCTTACCTCCAAAAAAAAAAAAAACAACAAAAAAACCCAAAAAAAACTGGATTTCTGAAATTAGTAAAAAATAGTGAACAATTCCCAGTTAATCCTGTATTCAGACTTGCCTAGGAATTTTGAAACTCCTAACCAGAAATGTTACAAACCAATGCAGAGTACAATCAAGTCATCATCACAAAATGGATGATATTTCACTCAGATTAAGTATTTAGATATCCCACTCCTCACTGGATACTGAGACAGGGACTCTCTGGCCACAACAAACCATTCTTCAGAAATACTTATATGGAGTTACTGGGCTGCACGTTTCTAGAAGAAAATACTCTTCACAATTCCTCTCTCAGTTAACACTTTTTTGGATATGTTGTCCAAAAAACAACGTCCTATTTTATAGGTTAGCTCATTTAACCTATCCAGCTTTTCTTACTATTTGCATAAAAAATGAAAGAAAGATTCATTTTTTTTTTTGACTAATGTTACGTCTTTAGGACAAATTGGGGAAGAGAAGGACCTACATCTCATTCAAAATTTACTTCTCATTGAGGTCTTTCTGCAACTCTTGTGAGACTACCACAAATCAGCCTGGTTAAAATATCACACTATTCATCTTGCTCCTTGCTACTTCTTTGACATTTTGATCTTAATAAGAACAATGTCAGCCCATCTCAGCTGAGTTTGCTTAGTAATTTCTTTTTTGTTCCTTTTTGATCTGTCTCTCTCAAACTTTCCCAAAATAACTGAGAAAAGAATATACTGTAAACACCACATTTTTATTAAAATTATGTGCCTGGGAAGAATTAAGAATATTCATATGAAAACCGAAACTGTCCCTGTCCCACAGCTGGAAGGAGCACTGATGTGAAACAGAGCTACTGTCAGCTGCTGGGGTAGGAGAAGGTACAGTCCCGGATATTTTCCTAAATACAATGGACGTTTTAAATCAGAGGTCCCTCATGCTTCTGTCTCCAGTTTCATCCCACAGCATGGGGCTTTTATCGGAAGGACTGAGTAGAGAGACAGGGTGGAGATCCTCTTGATGGCAGGGTGCGGTTTTTCTGCAGTTGAAGACTCATCCCTCCATTGTATTTACAGGAAAAGACAATCAATCTTGTCCTCGTGCCCTCATCCTAACACAGTTACTGCACACACAGATAAGAACGAAATCCAAACTTCCCTGTCCCTAGGCTTCATCTGATTTACTGTATTCTCAAGATCTGCCGTGGTCTGTAACATTGCCATACTATATGTAATTTGGACAGGCTACTCAAGAAAGTTAAATCTTTGATTTGGATTTAACCACAACTACATAAAGTATTATAACAGATTTTAAATTGGGCATTTGAGATGGATAATAATGGGCATCTATTTAGCTCCTGTTTTTAATTAGAGAATAAAAACTAAATCACAGTAAGTTTTATTCTAACACTAAGCAATCCTCGTTAGCAAGATAGAAAGCAGTATCCTCTCCAAAGCTACTCTTCTCTCTCTGCTTTGACATGGGACTCAAGCCCAGACCTTTCCTGCTCCTGTCCTGCCCAGCTTCCTGCCATCGAAGCAGAGGAAAAGCCTCACAGGACCCCAACTTGCATAGACTTAAAAACAGAAAATAGATAGATAAATATGGAAGGAACGGTGTGACATCACACTAACAAAGCTGTAAGAATACAGGGCCCTTAGCCTGTCATAGAACCACTGCAGCAAACAGGCCTTGAGACAAACATTCCTGTCTCTAGTCCAGTTTTTTCACTCTACCAAAAATAAGTTTCTTTCTACTAAATATAAAGTTTTAAAGTGCTTTTAGTTTGTTTTTAATACTTAAAATGTTACTTGAATTTTTTTTTTTTTTTTTTTTTTTTTTTTTAGCAGATGAGGTAACCATAGAAAATAACATTTAGGTTATTTTCTCAAGATGGTGAAAGAATTACCAAGAAAGCTCTTATTTTACGAACTATGTATGTAATGGTAGGCATATCAACAGAGCTCTGGAATAAAGCAGATAGATATAACCATTTTTGACAGGACATCTTGACAAAAACTTGTTTTGTTGTGTGTATATGTTGTCAGAGACATTAAAATTGATGTCTTTTTGTATGCTTCTCTCTCCTTTTTCCTTTTCAAAATGAGTGATTTTGATGAAAATATACTTTTCCCATTAAAAAAAAATCCTTTGGTCAAAAGCACATTTTTGCTGTTTTTGCTGAAAAAAAAACAAAAAACAAACCCTCAGCATAGTTTCAGTTCAGAATTTGGTTTCACTCTCGCAGTTACAGTACCACATGATTTCCCCCTACAAGTTATGAGTAAAGCCTTCAGGAACATCAAGATTAGTACTGAAGTACAGCTTTGTACGGTTTTACATTCCTTACATCAGAACATCACTACCTGAAATATCCCAGACTAAGGCAAGATAAGGCAAACACGGCCATGTAAGTGCTGCAAAGCAAAGCTGGGAGGACTTTTTTCCTGAGGTGCTGTGCAGATTGAGATGGGACCACGAGCTTGGCAGAAATGTGGTAGTCCCATTTTCTGAAGTGTGGGAGGAACCGAAAGTAAAGATATGCAGCCAAAAGGGATGAGGAGATGGAGGGGTTGTCCTGGGGAGCAGACATGGCTGAAGGCTTTTAGCAGCACTGCCTGCTTGCAAACTCAGCAGCTCACTGTGTAGCCCATCTATAGTGCATCTATAATAGCACTGGTGCACACATCAGTGACAGCCCCTGGAATACAACCCATTTACTGCTAGGCTGTTGTGTTAAGCCACTGGATGGACATGTTTTTATACAAACATTAAAATATAGAGTTGAAAACAGAGTGTGTATCTGCAACTGCCAGCCCTGTGTTTCCTGCAGCCATTTTACTTCCCTACGTATACATATATTTACATCATTTTCTAAATGTGTGTTATTAAGCTGACTGTTAGGGCTCCTCTGGAGTGGTTACCAGCAGATTATGTAAACATATCACTGCTACAATTTATAGCACTCCTGTTATTTACCCAACAGAACGTGTAACTGTTCCAAGTGAGCCATTACCGTCTGCCATGTGAAGTAAATCTATCTTCAGCTGCTTTTGCAAGTGTGAGTTATAACGACACTTAACATTTCAATAGTGCTATACACACTGAAGGATCTCAGTGCGCCTTATAAACATTACTGAATGAATTTAGATTTAAAAGCAGTCCCATGTGGCAAGAATTAGATGTAAGCCAATATTTCACAACCACATCCCAATTCAGGAAGAGGTTTAATATGGGTACCAACTTCAGTGTGGCTGCTCATGCTGGGAGCTTCCCATGTGCCTGCATTCCCAGGTGACTATGAACCTACAGGGCCCACAGCATTTGGTTTTCATCTCTTTCTGTTTGCAGAACATGATCAGCTTACAATCTTAACGCAGGAGGTGTCTTTGCAAATCAGCCTCTTAATCCTGTGAGACATTTGGTTTGAATTTCATGTGCACGTACGCACACATACCACATAGTGAGTTCATTCTTTCCTTGCATTCTGTGCAAGATCTTTGCAGAGGAATGTTTCATCTGTTAGTCATCCCACTGCACCACGCTCTTAGAAGCATCAGGGAGGCAGATACTAAAATCAACCAGAGTTTTCCCCATCTGGGCAATACAGACAGTGATGCGCTATTGGACATTCCTGCTTGCTGGAGGTTTTGAGCCCTGAAAGCTGTTAGCAGAGGGAAGCTACAGGTAACCAGACCAGAATATTAAAAACCCATAAGGATCCACTGTGGAAGGACAGGAACATGACAGTAAGTAGAAAACAAAAAAAAACACCATCATGTACTTTTTTTTTTTTTTTTCATCTGAAATACAAGCTTTTGGATTTCTCAGAAATATCATGACCAAATGGCATTGTCCTGAACTTATCTTCTCATGACAGCTCTCATATGAAAAAGGGAATGTGAAATGAAACGCTGTATTAATTTCATTATGAACCTAAATACAAAACCTCAAATTGTCTTCTCAGTTACAGTGGCTGCTGGAATACTGAAAGCAGTAGAACACACAGGAGAAGAAAATCGTACCTTCTTATCTGATCTAACCAAAAGGTCCAAAACTCTCAGATAAAACATCAGTAAATACAGTATCTATGATAAAGAGTAATCAGTTCATTTAAAAGGGCTCATGGGAGACATCGATTTTTAAGGATACTGCTGATGCCTATCTATAGTCCTGTAGTTGTAAGCTGATGTAGCATGACCTATGCATGATAGCATTTCTCCATGAGTGGAGTGAACCAAGTCTCCACATTAAGAACAGGATGAAGCATTAGATCTCTAAAAATTAACTAGGTTTCTGGTGCTGAGTTACAGTGGATTGCATTTTGTTCTGACAATCTATTTCTGAACTGCATCAAGAGCATGAAAACGCTTTTCAGAGCTTATATATCACACCATTATTCCAAGCAGCAGACAGGCCCATAGTCTTCTGAACACGTTACACCTGGAACTCTGGTGCCAAAAATGTCTTCAGAACCAAATCCCCACACATTCCTACATTCTGTGTCCAGATATCATAATTTACCATGTTCGCATAGATGACAGAACAGTAATGTCTATGTTAATGACATTCAGATCTGTACACATTTACCTGCCTTCTTAGATACTATGGGGAAGCCAGGCTGCATATATACACAAAATAAACACTTGTTGAAGAGTTCACAGATGTGCATTTTGCAACAGCTTGACATTCCGTGGGCTGGCAAACCAACGGCAGGAGAAACCAATGCACAGCAGGAGAACAACTCATGGAAGGTCACAGCTGACCTCCCCGTGCTACTTTATCGTATCCCCTTCTGTTATTTACTGCTTCCCATTCACCCTGCAGAGACACAGGAAAATGCAACATTTGAGAAATTGGTGGAAGTCACCCCCTTAACACTTAACAAACCCGGGTTCTTGTCTTGCAGCTGATTAAACGTGGAGTTCAGTTTTGATTGATGCTTGCATAACTAAGACCAGTCCATGCACTAAAAACTAAATTCTGGGCTCTGGGGTGCTGATGAGAAAATACTCTCTCTTTCTGATTTTATTTTTTTCCTGCTTTTTCAAGTATATCTAAGCAATTTAGAATGGACAGGACAGCACAGTCTTATTGTACAGGAGACAGTGAAATGACAGATGAAGATGAATGATACACTCATAAAAAGAGAGAATTTTGAATTTCCCTTCCTCTGTAGATTTAATTTAAGTCAGATCCTTCAATATTGTATGGATGTGGTTTATACTAAAGAGCTTGAAAACAATCCCTAAGCAGTGAACTGAACACTTTATCATTCAAAAATGTAATACAAAACTAAGTTAAAAATACAAGATATGAAAGATCTGGGAAAAAAAATAATGGTCATATGCTCATAGCTTCTAATGACAAATGATGTCTCAAATGTAGATTGAAAATCACTTTCCTTTTGCTTATGATGAGTCTTTCCATTTTAAATTACTGAAATAGAAAAAGAGGTCTTGAAATATTTCTAATTACAAGGAACTTCTGAATTGGAAAGATATACCTCATTCCTTTACGAACCTCTTACTGGCTTTCTAAGAGATACACCATGTGCCAATTTCAAATCTAGCAGATATGGATGGATTCCAACTCTCTCTAGATAGCAGAAGTTTGTATGCAGCTGGGCTCTGCACATTAGCAAAAAATAAATGGTTATTTGAAACCTAAATGCATGGGTCCTCTGTATTTTTTCTTTGGATGCAGTGTAAAACATAAGAAAGGTTTACGTTTGATCATTTGATCTTTCAGCATGAAAGACATTGTAGGACTGAATGAAGGAGCCTCCCCCATCAGCACAGGTTGTGGGAATGACCCTGTTCCAGCCCTTCTCTCAGCTCCCACTGTAATGGCACTCCTCTATAATGGGAACAAAACACACAGGCAGAGTAGGGAATGCTAAAACTGTATTTTCCTTCTCATGGTCCATTAACAAAACATACGTCAGAGAGGTTTCAATTTACAGAGGGAGCCAGGCAGGCCTAAGAGCACAAAAATAGAGGAAAATCAAAGAGGTAGTTTAAATTCTGTTTCTTCCCCCAGTCCCCACAATGGCTACTGTGACTGAAAACAAAGCACATGGTTTATGCCACTACCAGATAGGATTTGGAAGTTTGAAATTTGGAACTTTTAAGTTAGCATCCTGCGAGCAGTAGTTTGTCCGAGACATTCAAGGCTTCATTCTAAATTATTTTGTTCTATATTTCTATGATGATTACTTGAAAACAAGCCTACCAGTGAAAAGAGTCAAGTAACGACAGCTTTTTTGAGCTCTTGATCCATTTTCTGTTTAGGAAACTAGCGTCAGACATTTCAGGAAGCAAAACGGAAGCGAAGTACAAATGTGGAGATACAAATCAAAATGGCTTTTGAACAACCAGGTCAGAAAACTGACCTCCTCTTACGTGTGTTCCCATAGTAATGAAGAGATTAAGAGTATTTTCCTTCCTATTATAGTCATAAAACTTCAAACTTCACACTAAGGGACCCTGAATGATGCCTACCCACTATATTTTTTTCCCCCAAATGGATTTCAGGTCACACTGCAGTTCTGCCTCTTGTCTACAAATAATCAGCTTTGATATCCACCTGGAAAGACTAAGGCATGCATTGTGTCTATGCAAACCCAGGCATGTAAGTGACAGTCCTAAGTAAGGAACATGGTCACTGCCTCCATCCAGTGCACAGCCTCCTGGAAATCCTTAGCCATCTTTGCAGAGGCACACAGGACTTAGTTAGGTGAAAAGTGTCTGACAATAAGGAACAACCACAAAAGTGCTACAAGTTTAAACCAGATTATCCATTTGAGGAAAATGCAGTGGAGTTACTAATTTCATGAGATTACTCAGATGCTTGCAAGTAGGCTTATTTACACAGACTTCACGAGATCAGAGAGCCTGAAATTTCAGAAGGCTTGTATTGAGCTTGTCAGATAATAATATTAATTTTCCATTTCTGTCAGCACATAACTACAGCATGTAACAGATATCAACGTTTATTTACCAACCAGAGTTTTGTTTTCCTATTTCTACTAATCATACTCTGCCAGTATAAGGTGCAATTGCTCGAACCAAACCATACATAAACTAGTCTACTCTACTCACTCACTTCAGCACACTACTGATTTATTTATTTTTTTTTGCCAAGATATTGACTTTATCAGCATACATTGAATCAGCTTAATATGTTTTGGATCTGTTGCCTGTGGTCCTGTCTGAAAGCACAGGTTGAACACTCCTGTTCAGTTCCATCTCTTTCCATACCAAATGCATTAGAATGAATAGAGTGGTGTGAGATAATCACACCAAGAAGATTAGATTAGAAGAAGATTACATTTGGCCCCAAACTGATAAACAGTCCAGTCACTCTATCCAACTGCACAGTATTTTATATGACAGCTTTGTTTATGGCTGAATGGAGATAGCTGTAAGGAGAAGTGGCTTCCTGGTAAAGCTTAAAGCAAAAGCCAAAGAATAGTGGTTTCATAATTGTACAAGTGCCTCCAGATAAATACATACTTAAAAACATTTAATCATTGCAAGTACAGCCTTTTCAAAGGAAAAAAGAAATACAAAGGTAGAGAAGAACAACCTATGAGCAACAGTGGCTTTATTTTGGGGGAAAACATCAGTTTCAAAATACTCAGATTAAAGTTTACCCAGAAATTACTTGTGCAGGTTTTGAGATTCCTAGAAAGTGGTTAGATACCTGTGAGGTGCAAACATAGGCTCTGCTATCAATACTGAAATGAGTCACTCTCCAGTTCTGATAAATGTTCAAAGGCAGGTTTTTTGCATCGGATCTGCAAAGACTGCATTTTTCACCAGTAAAGGTTGTTGTTGTGTATTCCCCAGGTACATTCTCACAGATACCCATGGCTAAGTGGTAATGTAACCTGCATTAGAGAGTGTGTACCAATGCCTGTATACAGGGCCACACGACAGCTTTGTACAGAGGTATGTGTGTCTCCATACAGTCTGAAGAGCTTCTGCTGCCTGGTCACTTAACAACAAGCCCATACCACAGTAAATATCCCTTGGGATCTTAAAACGTCCCTCAGAGTGGATATTTTGATCATATTTTCCTGGTCTTAAAAGGGAAGTTTCTTCTATCACTTCCTTTATAAACAAAAACTGCAAATAAAGGGCTAATTCTGCAAAATATGTCTCCCTTGGCCCCACTGATGCTGTCTGCATGAAGAGAGCAAAATGTCTTCCCAGATTTGAAGCTGACTCCAGCTGTGCTGCCTTAACCACTATGATTCCCAGGATTACACTACCTAAACCCCCACGTAGAATGATGATTACCACTTCCCCTCTTTATAAAAATTACCACAGAGATGGGGTTATCAGCCACTGAGTCTGGCTCTGCTTTACAGCATGTCTCCTAGAATGCTGCTGTGGCAATATACAATGTTGCTTAGTGCAGCTCTAGGGCCCTTCGCAATATAAGGATAAATGCTTTGCATTTTATTTCTGCCAAATACGGATTGTATAATGTAACTGCAGCTCCCCATCATCCTCAAATAAAATAGAAAGGCAACCTGAAGGGACGCTGCCAACTGATTCTGTATCCTGTGTAGGGCGGTTTTTCCTCCTGTGTTTCTAGGAAAAACAGATGACTCGACAGAAAGAGAGGATGGCGAAAATCATAGGAATTTCATCTCAGAAAATAGGGCTCACCTCACCTGTCAGCTATCTAGAAGAAGGGAAATCCAAGACAGACCCACAGAATTATTCATCCTCATCTTGAGGGAGGTGGGTTCAACTACAACCTGGAGCTGCCTGCCGCTGTTTCTGTCCCCTGAAAGAACTAAGATAATTCATGTAGATTAAGGGGCAAGCCTTGAGATGGCTGCAGTTAAAGATGTAATTAATACGACCCATGTACTGGAGCCTACTTCTTACATAAAAGAAAAAAATGTAAATTCTAGTGAGTACATGACAGGTTCTATTTTCCTTTTAATATAGGTTGCAATTACAAGCAGCTTTTTATACCCAGTCTTTCTAATCTAGGATTTAAATGATGAGTTCTTGCTTCTTTGCTGGCTGAATAGATTTTGCTCTTATTTACAAACTGAAAATCCTCATGCATGGTCATAATATTTTCTAAGTGTAAAGGCATAATTATGTGTATGAATAGGCACCAGAAAAAAAGGCTTCAGGCTGGAAGGAAAATGAAGCTCAGCAGGGCTGAGGGATTATGGCCTTGTAGCTGCAATAAGAGGAAAGAGAAGAAGGGAATTTTAAAGATGCCTGCTGATAAATTCTTTTGTGGTCCTGTAAAATAGTGATATTCACTCTGGAGCCAGATACGTGCAAGTATAAATCTAGGAAAAATGCCAAATAAAATTATTTCAGTTTGGGGAACTGTTTCTTGGGCAGAATACTAAAAATTTAAAGTCCCCCTCTGCAGCTTTCTCTTTCTATTTCTCTGGCATTATCACAGAATGCATTACAGCACAATGGCAGCGGCATTTTTGTAGCCAAGTAGCACAGCATTATTAGCTGGTGTGAGCCTGCCTGCTGCTTCTCCCTCAGAACAGAAGAAAGGTTTACATGCATGAAGAGCTAACTGTTCTCCAAGAGCTTCAGCTGCTCTGATGCAAACTACTCTACTTTTCAAGCCTGCAGTTTCTTCAGAAAGAACAGGTAGACACCTTTAGTGTCAGAGGTGACTGAATGAGAGTAGAACCAGTGTTTCCCAGCAACAAAGGCCAAACAAGAACCAAATGAGTATTTCAGACCAGCAAGCAAAAGGAATAGTGCTGGGGGAAAGCAACAACAGGCAAGGAATGTAAAAGAGAACTTTGGGAATAACACCCGACACCTGCAGCCTCACTGGCAGGCAGCTCTCTGCAAAAATGACTCATACTAATTTGGAAGTGTAGAGGAAAAGCTTTGGCAGCAGAGCGAAGGAGGCAACCCTCATTCCACAGAACCAAAATTCTGTTCTTTAGAAAACAGTATATTCAGTATCATTTTAATCTCACCCAAGATCAGGAAGGGAAAGCAGCAGTGGATGAAGGGCTAATCAGCATCCCCCAGCTAATAAGTTACTGAAGAGGTATAGTGTCACTCGCTGATAAACAGATAACTTCAGATTTATTAAAAGGCTGTAATTACTCCAAGTCATTTCTAGAAGGAAAGGATGACACTGGGGTGCTGTGGAAGAGGCGGCAGAGATGACATTTCAAGAAATGCTCTGCTTTTTTTTCCCCCTCAAAACTCCTTTCCTTAATTTCTGAGAGCAAGACTGCTCCATAATAGAAATAACAGCTGAAAAATCTCAACGTGAGGAAAAAGCAACACGTGGACAATGTTTGGCAGTAGAGATGACGGTGTCCAAAATTCACACCTAGTATGATATGCAGAAAAGTCTCCAACCCTATTTCCATTACAGCAGGAGCTCATTGCGACTTTGGCTCTCTGCTGTTCTTGGACAAAAATCAAATTAAATTGCAGAAAAAGGACACTTCAGATTGCCACCATCTGTTTTATCTAGCATCCATCATTCTTAAAGCTGCAACACTGTGGCTTCAAACAAGAATATTCCTGAGAACATATTGAATTAGGATTATTTTTCTTTTCCCCCTTCATTTCTTGGAAATAATAATAAGCAAAGAAATTTCAAGTGTTTCCCCTTAAAATGAAAAAAAATCCCCAATATTTTTTCCCAAATACCCAGAATGACTGCCTATTCAAATACAAAGAAGAAAATAAAATGGAGACCATCACAAACTCTCACTTGATCCATAGCACTCAAAGTGTCAGAAATAGGAAAGCCACTGGATGAGGAGGTAGATTGAGATGCTGGAATCAGCATTCCAGATCAGCAGCAAAGGTGTCCAGAATATGGTTTACAGATCTTTTTAGATGGCTTTTGTAAGTCCTAGTTCCCACATGAGCCACCATAAAACAAAACAGACAAACAAACCCTTCCAATCTTTATTTCTCCCTAATATGGAAGGAGGAAATTTCTAGGTAATTTAGGTCAATTTCAGAAAGAAATACACTGACTCTTTTTCCACTCAGTATCTGTAAATTACTTGGACAGATATAAATTGCCTTTTTTTTTTCAGAAAAGAAAGAGAAAACTCGTTGGTTTTTATATGGAATAATGCCAACAGTGCCTATATGAAAGCACTGAGAGAGGGCCCCAGCTGGAGCTCTCAGGTGTACAACAGGGAAACCAAAAGCCAGGTGGACCAAGGACTCCTTGGTCTTCTGGGCTCAGAGTGCTTTGCAGTTCCTGGAAGCTATAAAAACCCATACAAATCCCCTGGTACTAAAGAAGTGACTGTTGCTTGGATGTACAAACTCCTTCCAGGCAAAGAAGCGTGAAACGACAAAAACCTCATTATGGTTCGTTGTCAGTTTGCTAAAACAGACAGCGTTCCACAAATCATTCCAGATGTGATGAGTCACCCTTTTCTGACAAACAAAAATGGTTTAACTGGAGAACTGGAGAATATCCAACCTATTCTATTCTTGGGATGCCTAGAAATTCCCTTGCACTAGATTTCCTCTTGTTCTTTGACCTACAACAAAGCACAACCGCAGCTAACAGAGCTCTGAGCAGCGTGCGTAAATTGGTCAAGCCTCAAAGCTCGTTTCCCACAAGTATCTAATTTCAAGGAGCACCACTATTTTCAGGCTCAAAGCACCTTCAGCACTGCCCAACAAATGTGCTCTCTCCTTTTTGCTCCAATTGCTAAAAATCTTTGCCTTCAGAAACAGAGCTAAAGAGCAGAGGAAATAGAAAGTCCATTTAATTAAGAAAATTCATCCAAATGCAGTATGCTTTTCAGAATGACTGGTATTTTAAACATCGCTAAATGTGTCCTGCAATCTAATTTTGGCAGTTGAAGAGTTCTATATCAGATTTACAGTAAATGGAAAGAAGTTAATGATTCCCTGATTTTTGTGAATCATCATGTCCTTAAATGCAAATTTTGACAAGCCTAGCCACAAGAAACACTGTTTTCTGCACTTGTTAGAAATGAGCATTGCCTCATGTAACTGTGTGCTTGTTAAGTGCTGCACCCATCTGTCCATCTAGTTGCCAATAATATGGTTAACCAAGCATGACAGTGGAACGGCAGTCTCAGACACGTTTAGTTCCTGGTAATTCAGTAAAGGTAGAGAACAAGGAAAATCCAGGCAGCCTATTAGTATCTCCTGTGAGAGAAAAAGATGCACTACTTTTTAGATACTCAAAAGCCTACAATATCAAAGTGTCTACAAATGATCCCCCTGCTGGAAAGGCTGGAGCAGGACCTTGAATTCTGGACTGTGAAGTCAACCACCAAAGAAATTGATTTGAAAATGTTTCCTTCCCTTGAATGCCTATGGAAAAATTGGATTTTTTTTTTTTTTTATATAGCCGAAAACAGGAGAATGTTAAATTTTTATCACAATAGTCTTCACCTTCTACTACTTGTTTAGTACAAAAATCAGTGTGATTAGGAGGTTGCAAGTTTTGGATTCTCACCGTTTTGGTATCAATCTGACTATGATAGCTTGCGCAAGACAAGGTGAAAACAGCTTGCATGGGCAGCTATATTCTACTATCAGTCAGATAAGCAGAATATTTAACATCATCTTACAGAGAATGTTTCATCTGATGTAGGCATAGCTTGCAGTTATTTTGGTGAATGCTTTGTAAAAACAATTCATGGCAGAAGAATAGAGGAGCAGCAATGTTATCAGCTGTGTTGACTCTCAATGTAGCAAAACCACTGATTATACAACAAGCATTTTTTTTTTTTTTTCGTACATTACACAAAGCAGAAATGGGGAAACCTGAAACCTGCAGCAAGTAAGAAGAGAGCCAGAGAAGACATAAAAAAGACCCATCCCAATTGAAATCATTTTATCACATCTTAAGAGCAGGATGTTTGAATCGCTAAACGCTAAGAATGAATGCAAACCATCCCAGATCTTTAAGAAATTGACACATTGTTTAAAATCTGAAAGCACTCAGCACAGGGCAAATTTGCATTTCCATAGTCATGCCTGCTGAGATGATCTTAAATGAAACAGTGGGATTCATATACCTAATTTTGTGCAGGAACTATTCAAGTCTCCTCTAGTTAAACGTATAGTATATTCAATTATTTTTATGCCTCCTTATTTGCAAAATGCTAATGCTCATTAAAAAAAAATAAAATTGAAGCAATTCAGCTTCATTCCTGTCAGGAAATTAGCATGAAACGACAGCCAGCTTTTCTAGAAAAGTGTTGTCTTAACTGTTCTGATGTGCTTAGCAGGACGACACAGTACAACCGGGGTTGTTGGTGACAAAATGAAGAGAGGGAAAGTGACAAAATGGGAACTCTGACCTTATGGTTTTAAATTCTTCCTTATTTAGCAGAACATTTAAACACCTGCCTTGCTTATTCAAAGTCTGGCATATATCCAGGGTACATCTAGTATTTATTTACACAACTTCTATAATATCCAAGTGCTTCTCAGTTATTCCCTTCACAACACTCTCATGATAGTGAAATACTGTTCTTTCAACCACCGTAGAACTGAAGTCTTATGAGTTTCCACTTTTTGTGACTTTCACTTGTATAGGCCCATTGTCTTGCTCAAGAGATCTAGAATAGTTTGCATTACCACTGCTCTTGCCTGGCCACACAACTGCATCCAGTCAATTAATTTCACTTAATGCAAATTTTGAATTCACAGACCTTCATTCTTCCCCATTCAAAAGGGTCTTCTAGCATATGCCATACTCACCTGCCCTGTGCTCGATGTGGCAGCTTCCTTCCTTAGAACTTAGCACAGATCACATTCATTTTCAGTGCTGTTTTTAAATTCCTCTAGATCCTCTAGAAGATCAACAACTATTTCACGTGGGATAGAAGAACGTTGGTATAGAGGACCCAGTTATCCTCCAGGTCCCGTGCAGTCTCTCTTTTGAGAGAGATGCTGAGACATCTTACATGCATTTTAAAGTTCTGTTATAAGTGGAAAAATCTCAAACCCTGCGTAACTGTTCATTTTGTCCAGGAAGAGATCTAGTTAGTCCAGTCCAGGAAAAATCTCAGGATTGGTCTAGCAGGCAGAAGGTGTGTAATCAGGGAAACGGGATGCTGAAACAGATCCAAGAGTCAACCACACTAGTTAATGTAGTTGAACAAAGCAGGTTGAAGAGTTCATACTGGGGATTCTGTACAACTTGTATGACCTTTTTTTCCCCCCATGCTCAAGTTAGCCTGATTCCCTGGACTGAATGTTCCCACATTTCAATGAGGCTTTCTTGAGGCAAGGTATTTCCCAGGCCCAGATAAGCTCTTTATGTCTGCACAAGATATACACTGCCACAAAACACCTAAGCATTGTAGCATTTAATGCTTTTTGTTTGCAAATGGCAATAAAGGATTTGTGGCTGGTCACCAGATGGCTCCAGAGAAGAGCTGCTCATCAAGTTCAGATTTCACTATAACCCACTGGATTATCCTTTCACTGAGAAAGGGAGACTTAGAGTTGATTGATGTATATGTGGCAAATGGGAGAAGTGGTTATCTAGACACTTGGAGCAAAGGTAGAAAATAGGCTTAAAATGTCACTGCTAACTATTTCTGTGAAATGATCCATTACTAAGTATACTTTTTCCTTTACATACCATATCTGAAAGGGGGATTATGTTCAAAATGTCATTTTTAATTGTATATTCTATTCTTGACTTTGCAACATTTAGAATGAACTCCAACTCTCTTCCTCTGAACCGCGAGATTGTAGTCTTCCCGTCATGTAGCATAAAATGGATTATTAACAGTTCTAGGATTTCTTTTTAATTAGTGATCCCATAATGTCTGTCTTTATAAATGATCAATACTTTGTACTTCCTTAAAAAATGATTTTTATATAATCATTTGAACGGTAGCTATGTAAAAGTGAGCAAAACTGAGCTATTTCACAAGGTAAAGGCAGGACATAGAAGGAATGAGTTTACAAACTTCTCCATTAGTTCATTTAGTATTTGGTCCATATGCTCTCACATGGAGTTTACACACAAAAAGCTATTTAAGATGTTTCCTTTACCAGTGCACAAACCAACCACAGAGAGCACAAACAGGAAGAGATGTATGGGCTGTACATCAGAAAGAGTGAACACAAGGTGAATTCCAGAAAAATCTTTAAAGGAAATGTGTCACTTTCTGCCATTCAAATGCATTTATTTTAACTGTAGGAAACTTATGACTGCTGTAATTACGTCAGATTTTTTTTTTTTTTTTTGCTAACCTGAAAACCAGAATCCCTAATTTAAGTGCAAATTTTACCATAACTGAAGAGGACTAGACACAGAAAGAGCAGAATATTTTCATTTTCTGATGTAAGGACAGAAGCTGCAGTTGTTTCAAAGGTAGTATAAAACTTCCACATCTCTAATTAAGGGCCATGCAGGAAAAGGTTAAGAACTCAAAATCAGAAATAACCATTAGCTGTGCTTAGACTGGTTATACGCAAAAGGATTTCTGTTGTATTCTGTTTTATGTTGGACTTCTTGATTAAGACTAAGATCACACAATTAGAGAATATTTTGGGGCAGATTCCTTGTCCCAAAGAAGCCTGCCTGAAAAAGTCACCATTGCTAACATTGCCTTCCTTCCATTGCTAATGGCAGCAATTCTGGGGTAATGAAGCATTTTCATTTTCAAATATTTACATTTTCCTGGACAGGGAATGCCACAAAACATTAGGGAGAAAGCATTTCATATAACAGTGAAGGCAGTGTTTGAGGCAGAACAGTGACTATTACAAGGCAACTTAACCATTTCAGGGTATTCAACTGCAATCTGCAAGCATAGTGGCTCACTTAGTTTTACGTTGCCCTAAACAGCTGACAGGCACAGCAAAACAAATATGGCCTACAACAAAGAACCATGTGAGAGAAGGTTTACAGATAGGAAAGGAAACAACAAACCTACAAGTATAAACCTCTCAATCTTGGAGACTCCTAAGGAATGGGAATATAACAAAGGTTTTTTTTGTTTGTTTGTTTTGTTTTTTTAAGATATCTTCCACATGAGGACAGGTGTTTGAGGCCACCTCCCAAGTCAGCAGGGTCTATCTGTTTACTACCAGAGGATAAGGAACTTAAAGCTCCTTTGCATTAATTTTGGTTCTTTTGATGCCATTTTCTGGTTTAATGCTTTTGCATTATATTATATATAATATATATATTATACTATATATTTATAAGTATTTATTAAATTCTGTTTTAAGTCCAAGATAGCAGAGTCAAGGTAGTACAAAACAATATAATTACACCAAGAGAGTATTTTTTTTTTTTAAATTTCTAACTGGAGATAACAGCTCAATCTACCAATTCAAAACATGCAAATACAGTGAAAATTATCTTTTATTTGTATGATTGCCATTGAGAATGACTTGGGTATTCAAAACAAAGAGTCTCTTCTGGTACTTAAAATTTTAGATGGCAACCATTATTAAGAAAGTATTAATGCTTACTGCTTTGACAATAAATAATCACATGCAGAATCAACATCTAATTCAGAAATTTCTTTGAGGTGGCTAAATGTTTATATTCTCCTACAGAAGAGGTAATGATTTGCATAATCTGAGTGATATCTCTGAAAAGTAAATTGCAACTGGAGAATTCTTGTATGTCATTTTGCTCATTGCTCTACCATGTTGTATATCAAATAGAAATTCTTAGACTCTGAGGACTTACACTGGGTCACAGTGAACAACTATTCTATGAGGGCAAATTCTATCTGGAGTACTTTTTCCTGTTTCCATCCCCACTTCCCCCCCTCAGTCTCAACTCATACACTAAGCAACTTCCATGTTTTCTATCAGGAAAGGCTACGTTATCGCATGACTACTGTGGAAAAAAAAACGCAAATCAAGATTTCAGCACCAATTGAAATTGATTTTTTTCAAGTAATTTTGTCTTAGATGCATAATTTTCTTCAAGAATTTATGTTTAGTTGCTGTCTTCCTCCACCTCCCCTCAGATTTTTGGAAATCACGTTGCAGGGAGAAAAAAAACACACAAATGATTTTTGGAAATGTTAACACCTTTGCATTTCAACAGCATTATGATCTACTTCCTCCTTTTCTCTACTATAAACCTAAGAACTCAGTTATGACCAACATGATCATGTCATGTTTTGGAATATCACCAACTGTCCACGTTGAAAGCTAGCTTTCATGCTTATCACAATGCTGAATCCAGCTTATCCCACTACTAACTGGCAGAGCTGAAGGTAACTGAACAAATTGACGTGACTAATCATTTCCTTAAAGTTATTTTCTTCATTGAAATATAGGTTTGTCAGGCTATTTCAAGCTAACCTCAACATAACAACATCAGATCTAACTTTCTGAAACTGATCTGCATTCATGTCAACCCATGTATTTCACCCATTCCAGTATTAAGACTATCTAAGAAATTTCTATAGAAGTAACTAGCCACTGATTGAAGGCTACCTTTTGTCCTGAGATGTCCCTGTGTTCTCTCCTCCCCTCAGAAACATAGATATAGCCCTGGGTGCCTGCCCATACAATTTTCTTTCATCTGAACCCCCCCCTGCCCCCCCCGGCTGCCTAACTGTAAAAAAAAACAACACCAAAAACCCCACACACAAACCTGCTCCAACATCCCTTTTAAGAGACTTATCCTTTGGAGAAATGTGACAGATAGCAATGTCAGTAAATTGTGCTTTGGATACTTAGAGTTCCATTTTCTTAATGCTTACAGAGTTTTATCTCTGGAAGCTAGCACCTGTTTGCACGTCAAACATTTCATTGTTTCCACTCCTATGATCAATTTGGTGTCGAATTAGATACTGTCAAACCTTCTGTAGCTTGAGAGAAATAGGCGTTAAAGAGATAGAATCTGCATTTTGAACTTGAGCCACAACAGTTCTCTAAACTTCAATTAACATTTCTGAGCTCACTGTCTACCTCAGATTACCATCTAACCTTATGGGTCAGATTTTGAACACGTTTAACAAAGAATCTCAGTAGAATTTTCCATAATGCAAGATTGATGCAAAACTAGTATGTGAAACCTCATTCTGCTCCCTTAGAAGATTCTAGCACAGCAGAGAGGTCAAAGAAGCTGTAAAACATCAATCATTTTGAGTTTCAGAGTTGTTTCTAACCACCAAGTGAAATAATAGCACAAGATACTGTTCCCAGTAGGCTGCTCTAATGTCCAGTGCTGTTAAAATTACCAAAAGGCCAAGCAAGAAGTTTGTGTTCTAAGTCAGAACATCATAAAAAAGGGAAGGCAAAGGTAGAAAGTGAACTTTTAAATAGCCAGAAATGTATGCAAAAGGGAAAAACATGTGAGATGCATTTAGTGAAGCATCGCTCTTTTGAAGAAAATGTTTTCTTAGAACTTTTCTCATTTTAGAAAACAAAACCATATTTTGGACAATAATCCCCAGTACCTTTTGTGCTCCAGTCATTTATGAAGAAAAAAGGAATTTTGATCAGCAATACACAGAACATAGCTCTGCTCCCAAGAGGTCAAGCTGATAAGCATCATATGCTGATCGTTACCCAGTGCACATCCTGTATCTCAGCACAATCAAGCAAGAGGAACTCATGGCTTTATCAATGTGATTTGGCTGAATGTTTATGGAGCAACTCTGTAAGTATGTATGACATCCTCAAGAGGGATTTATAGCATGGTTTGATTTCTGATGAGGTATTGCTGAGACAGAAGTTAACTGCACTTGTTGGCGCACATCTGCAAAGTAGCTTTTCTCACACCTTTTGACTTCACTCTGAACTACTCTTTAGGAAGGGACTTTGTTCAGAGGTGTAAGAATCCTCAGTTTTTTCCAGAAGTTAGTGAGGTAGCATTTTTAATTTATCATTACTTTTCCCTTAAAAACTACTGCTGCAGAATGCTAATTTTTTCTATGCTTATCTCAGCTGATTGAGTGTTCTGCTCTGATCTGTGCAGAGAACACCACTCACATCAGGCCGATCTCTACATCAACAGTTACTTATGTCTCTCCATTACTCCACTTTCACCAGCTTGTCTACTATATTAGAACATGTCACTAGGGATTGCATCAATTACGTGAGGTTATGCTACATCTGTGAGCATAATGTAAATCTGGGGTTGGGAGAACGGGATTTTCTCACAACTGCGGATTAGGGAAAAGGCAGCTTGACAAGCATGGGTAGTAAACAGTAAATTAGAAACATAGAAATCCCTAGATTTATGAATTACTGTTATTTGAATAAGTCATGTTGCCACAAACTTATACCAAGCAAATATGCAGTTACATTGCTTGAATAAGTCAAGGGCTCTCTTTGCTTATGTATTCAAAGGCACTGGAAGATTGATTTATGTATGAAATTAAAAAAAAAAAAAAAAAGAAAGTATATATAAAAGCCTTAAAAGTACTTCAAATACTCTATTGTGTAAACTGCAGTGCAAAGAAGTCTACTTTTGAATGAGAGCACCCAGTTGGGGTATGGGAAAAAAACAGTTTTTCACTGACTTCATAGCACTGAAGAAGCTGTCACATTCTCCAGACAGTTGAAACCTGTCAGGAGAGCCAGGAGAGAACGACTGTGCCAAAACATTTCCCTTAAATCATGTGGAGAAAAAAAAAAAAAAAAAAAAAAAAACGACACAGCAAAAGCTTCAACAAATCTGAGTTAATTGACACCAGCTTGGAGTTTGCTCCAAAACACTATTTTACTTCTGTTTTACAAATCACAAAGCTGTACTCACTTTTTGTCAAGGTGCTTTTCATGCAGTAATACTTTTATGACCATGGATACTAGGAAACAATATAAACTCAGTGAGAGAAACCAACACCTGCAACTTCTTTGTCCATGGGTGCAGAATAAAATGGTAGAACTCAAAGAAATGTACTGTGGCATTTAGTCTGCTACAATTCAACTACTGCTATGAAGAGAGCTTTTGAGAAACTAAAACAATAATGTTATTATTGTTACCAAACAATACTGCTCAAAGAATTGGTGCTATATATAAACTCATAAGAATGTTTTCATCAAGTTGGGAAGCCAAGTCTTTGTGAGGCTGAAGAGAAGTTTTAGTAACTGAACAAGCGTTCATTCTACATTGCATTCCCCAAGGGTTAGAAAAACAGCAGAAGGCTACATAGTTTAGCATTTTTTTCACAGAAAACTGAAAATATATCTTTGTTTTATAGAATTTTGTTTAGCCCTCAGACTATTGAGCTATTCTTCAAATGCCTTTCACTAACAAAGACTTAACATTTAACGGAGAATCAGTCAAATTCCTCAGGCATTAGATGCATGGTTGATTTTTTTTTTTTTTAAAGCCTGCATTTAATAATTAAAACAGTGCAACTAATCCACAATATGAAGTATTTTGGAAGCATATAATAGGGTGTATAACACAGCTGTCAAGTAAAGAAGAGCTTTTCTCATCAAGAATCACTTCAATCTACGAGCATCTCCAGATCCCCTCCAGCTAGAACACACTTCCACATAGTTGGAGATTTTTAATATTTCTTAATAGCTCATATAAATCACAGGATTTCATAACAGAACAAGATTTCCTAGGGTTCATTTAACACTTGCAGCAAATTGCCAGCATGTATTACCTTGTCAGTGTCTATAGGTAAGCAGTTTTCATTCAAGAAATGTAATGGTAACAGGTTTTGTATCTTGCTGCTCATTCTTTTGTAAGATTTACAATTCCATACACCAAGTGACTCAGGGTTTTAGAATATAGTTACGATAGACGTATAGAGAGGACTGTGAAACTTGCAAATTTATGTGAAACAAACCTCAGGGAACCAAATATTGAGAACTTAATATTGGGAAGGTCCTATTTCCCTTTTTATTATGTATATGAAAGACACGTGCTAATTTCCTCACATCTGTACTGCATGATTAGAACATGCAAATCTCACAGAACATTGCTAGCAGGCTCCAAAAGAGTATCTGTTATTCTATGAGCCTGAACAGAGTCAAAGTTTTCTTGTACTGATTTATACCCTCAATTTCCAGTCAATAAATTAATAAATGTTGTTAATAATATTCTCTTATTTTTCCCAAATTTGTGTTGCTTCAGTAAATAAATGTTCCTCTGGTTCAGTTATGGAGGAAAAAAAAAAAAAAAAAAGGTCATCTGCAGCATAGAAAAACAGCAAGAGTTCTTCTGTAAGCTATTTCAGAAACCATGACTAGGGAAACCACCATTCAGGACTACAATTGACCATATCTGCTGCTCTTCATGGTCATCGGCTTCCCGTAGGGTGAAAACTAAGTCAAGTTTGAAACCTTGCAAGTGAATCCTGAGAAGCAGTGATTATTCCTAACTAAAAATGTTTGGGCAGCTCATTGCAACAATAATGGATCACAGGGGTGGGAAGTTCCAGTGTGCAGTACTGGCCAGTCAGTCAGTTCAGTACCAAGATACCACTGGATACTACTTTGTCAGGCCTTCTCTTCAAGTTTCATCAGTCTTCAGAGCCCCTCCGTAACAACAAGAAAAAAAGACCTTAAGGTTCACTCTCTAGTACTGAAGAACCAGTCGCTCAATTATGAATTGGAAAATGGGTGCATTGTAGTATGGAGGATTCTACTTCATTTTTAATGCCTATAGATATTAAAATACGGGGAATTTCATTTGTACTGCTGCTGAACTACACATTCATATAATGCCTACATTTGACAGGTAGCATCTGTTAGCACCTTCTTCAGTCATGAATCACGGTGAAACAGAGCCATTAAAATTAGTCTCTTAAAGAGCACATAAGGTCTTTGCCCTTGCCTCCTACAAAAACATCTCCAAAGATATTCTCAAATCACACAGGAATACTTGTGCACATAATCAAATTAGATTACAGTAAAACAATTGCTTCTGCAATGATTTAAAGGCATGACTGAGGCCCTCCAACATTTCTTCAACCCTCTGAGAGAATTAAACACTTTCTCTGAGGAAATTCTACCCACACCCCATCTTTTCTTGGTACTTGAGACTATCAAATGAGAAAAGTATAGTCAAAGAGATCAGATACCAAACTATAAGACATAGTTTTGCTCTAAAGCTGCTGATTGTAGGTCATCTTAGTTGGTATACATTCTCTCACAGACTGAGAAACCGCTTCATAATGCGCCTGCATTCACTTCATTACTGAAGATACACAGCTAGACACCGAGATCAACACTTCCTTCTGCTCCAAATGGGTGGCATAGGAGGAGGTCCTGTGGGCTTTTATCCACATAAAAAATGCTTCCACTTAGTTGGCTGGTTGACTCCTTGTTCTTACCAACTTCAATAAACACTGTCATTACACAACCCTTATGTTCTCTCCCTTGTCTTTGCTTAAGCTGGGACTCTGTGCTTCATTTAGATTAAGTCACAGAATGCTTTGCTTTTGGCTTTGGTGGGAGAGGTATCCTGTGTGAGCACACAGTGAGCTCTATCTCTCCTGAAATTACAGCATGTCAATGCATTTTTTGCAGCTCTGTAAAAAGACTGTAATCTTAATACAGATGCTTGTTGTAGATAAGCAGAGAATGGCATACTTTCTGCTGATCCTAAATCAAAACACTGTTATCTCCTCAAGGTATTAAATGAACTTTGGTCTTCTTTACTAGACAATGGCAGTATAAAAAACACTCCCCTGCCAGTGTAGAGAACTGTAAGCCATTTTGCTTCCTAAAGCCAACACTACCTGCAGTTCTAGTGCAATTGTGTTTGCACTACACAAGAGGGAAGAACAAAAAACTGAAGTTTCTCCAAATATTTCTACTGTGTGCTTATTTTAACATGTGAGAACATTGAATAAACAGAGAGGACTTCGTGTTTCACTGGTTACCAAATTACTTTTTAAAAAGTCAACAAAATAAATAAAAGTGAGCCACTACCTCTTCACTTTGCATTCAGATCTAGTAGCAGCTTTCAATGCGTTGTTTTAATTAAGCTTCCAAATTTGTTCATAGGCTGTCAAGGTCACAAGGAGAATTAAAAACAAATACTGGTAATTTATTTCTGATTTTCTTCTTCAGGCAGCTACAGCTGACTTGTATGCACAAAAACCCAGCAGGATCCACATGACTGGAAAGGGCATTGGTGATGTTTGACATTGTTTAAGCTTCTGGAAGCACTGATTTGAACTCTGCAGTGCCTCTGGGATTTGTATGAGACACATAGGCTTAGTAACTCAAGCAACACACAGGTATTAGACATGAAAAGCTCACTACTGAACTGCATGCATGATTTATGCAACAATAGTTGTTCTAATTTCAATACACATAATAGATTCCTCATCCATATGTACCCCTGGAGACCATACATTAATAATAGCTCATCCACAATTTTCATGGTCATCAATTATTTCGTCCTCCTTTTAAAATTTATTTCTCACTCCTCAGTCTCTACATTTTTTTAGAGATGTAGAAAAGAATTTTCTACATCTACATTGTAATTATTACAATTTTCTCTGCCTTCCAAGCATTCAGACTGCCAGTTTTCCAGTATTTTTGAGACAAAATAAAAACACACATTATTTCCTCAGTTTTAACCATCTCCCAGCAAAAACATGTCAAGGGAGACACACAGTGATCCATTAGGTATGTCAATCAGTGCTAATCATACAGAATCAGAGTTTATCAGCGATTAGTTCCCAACAACCTATCCTGACATTCTAATTTCAGCTCATCAGAAGCTTGGAGAAAGAAGAGCCAGAAATACACCCACACACTTTGATCCCTTTGTGGATTTTTTGTGAAAGTCCAAATTTAGTGGCATTTTCAGATGTGTTGACTTCTAAAAGTTCTTACAAAATGCTCAATCAAAAAAACTATTTACTACAGCTTAGATAAAAAGGAATACAGGGAAGCTGCTCTCAACTGCGGGGCAGTCAAGAGAGTTTGTGCACCTAAACTGTGATATCCCAAATTTTGAAATGTTTGACAGCCTTTGAATTTAATCTTAAGTAACAAAAATCTATGCACAATATTTTTCTAGCTCCAACATTCTTGTTGGAATCTCAATCTGTAATGTACTGCTGTTCATACTGAAACCAAACTGCAGTTACTTAAAAAGTAGAATTGTTAGGGTATATGCTATTTCTGTACCTTATCCTTTTGTTCTTTACTCTCCCTGTATTGAATGTTTTTGTACAACAAAACTATTGGTACCTTTCATCCCAATGATGCTGCAGGCACAGACATCAGAACTTTCCTCCTTCTCTCAACAGGTAGCTCTGTAGGGTGGGGTTCAGGCGTGCTGACCTTGCACCTGCTGCCACTGCGGATCAAGTAACAGAAAACATCAATGTATGGAGCTGCCGGTCTATATCTTGGCACAAGCACTTTAATAAGGTTCTGACAGTGAATATTCAAAGTCAGTCATTCTAATGTTGTGCAAAGTCCTGTAAGCATTAGCAGAGTAATGGACATGGCTCACATGCTGGAAAGTGGCCCTGAATTGAGCCTGTAGGCCAATTGTTTTCCTTCTTGATCCCTCACCTTTCAGGTGCGTTGAGCCAAATACAAAGAAATGGAGCACAATTCTACTCCACTGGAAAAAACACCATGATAGCTCCTTTGTGTTATTTTTTTTTTCTTCACCATCAGTTACATGCCATGAGCCAGCAAATAAGCTGTACTATGTTTGTCAATCACTTTAAAAATAATTTTATTCAAGTTGCCATATTATCACTATATGTGACCCAGTAAAACCTACTGCTTTAAGAGACAACTAAAACAGCATTTCTTCACATTTTCAGGCCATCAGAACAATGGTGGAGACCCTGTATTTCCAAATTATATACAGATACATTCTTTTCTGTGGCACTAACTATGAAATAATAACCACCAGACCTAGAAGTCTTTCAAAAGTAGTCAAGCTCATCACTTTGGTACAGTTAAGCATTCCTGCACTGACTTATTTGTCTGCATGGTTTCTCATTTCCTACAGCGGTATTTCTTTTTGCAGTGAGATAATATTGCTATTATATTCTTACTATAACCTAGAGAGACATTTTTACAGAACCCACTCATAGAATCATAGAACCTCTCAGGTTGGAAAAGACCTTAAATATCATCTAGTCCAACCACAACCTAACCATACTACCTAACAACCCTCTACTAAATTATGTCCCAGAGCACCACATCCAAATGCTTTTTAAATCTGTCAGAGCAGGTGACTCAACCACCTCCCTGGGGAGCCTATTCCAGTGCTTAACAACCCTTTCTGTAAAGTTATTTTTCCTGATATCCAACCCAAACTTATCCTGGAGCAACTCGAGGGCATTTCCCCTCACCCTGTCCTGCCACCAGTGAGATCAACCTGATTCTCGCTGTAAGCAGCATTCAGATATGGGAAAACAGCAATAAGGTCTCCCCTCAGCCTCCTTTTCCCCAGACTAAACAGCCCCAGTTCCCTCAGTCCCTCCTCATAGGGGATATTCTCCAAGCCCTTCACAAGCCTTGCTGCCCTTCTTTGGACCTGCTCCAGCACCTCAACGTACTTTCTCTCTTGAGATGCCCAAAACTGAACACAGCCCTCAAGGTGGGACCTCACCAGTGCTGAGTACAGGGGCAGGATCCCTTCCCTAGTTCTGCTCACCACTCCGTTCCTGATCCAAGCCAGGATGCCATTGGTCACCTTGGCCATCTGGGCATACTACTGGTTCACATTCAGCTGACTGTCCATCAGTACACCGAGACCCCTTTCCATCAGGCAGTTTTCCAGCCTCTTCTCCCCAAGCCTGTAGGGTTGCCTGGGTTGGTCGTGATCAAAATACAGGACCCGACACTTGGCCCTATTGAAACCCATACAGTTCATTCAAATCTTTATGCCCCCTTGTTAATGGAGGTTCAGTAGCTCCAAATTCACTAGAACCATTCCCCGCATTTCAGAAATATTATCTACAAAGAATCTTTGTGAAAAGATCAGAAACTTTTTTTTTTTCTTGTATGATTGTTACAGTTGGTGTTACAGCTGGAAAGATTATTGTGGTGAAAATAGGAAAATAAACAAACAGGGAGGAATGCTCACCTGCATCTGAAGAGCAAGGTTCACAGGAAAGACCCCCACAGAGGAGGGATCTCTAGAAAGAAACCCTCCCCTGGTGACAGTCAGCTCTTAAATGGGGTCTAGGAGAGGTGCAGCCAGGCTCCAGCCCTTCCGGGCTGATATCAACAGCTGAATCGCCTTCACCTGTGCTCCATGGCTGACTCAGTGCTCGGCTCAGGTGGTCAATCAGTGCTTCAGGCCGTGATCAACAGTTCCCATGTGTACGATTAATTTCTCAGAAAAAAATGGTGCTGAAGCATCTAAAAGTACTGCACTGTGTATGTAATGTTTGGCAAATGTTTTTGGTTAAAAACTTGCAGAAGTGTCAAAGGTATTTAAAAGTTTCTCTTGAAACATTTTGTTGAAGATAGGAAAAAAAAAAAAAGGCCAAGTAAAAGGGCTTAAAGGGGATCAAGAAACACTAAAAGGCTTAAAGAGCTGCCTTATCAACATGGAAAACACTAATACAAGAATGTATCTGGAAAAAAGATGTAAAATGTACTACTTCAAGATTGCTACTTAAATACAATTAAGTACGAGATGAAAATGAATAACCTTGTTAAATACCAGAAAATGCAATGTTTTGTATCTTACAACCCACAGCTTTAAGAAAAACATAGTGCAATTTCTTTTTTTTCTAAATTACCAGAGGTATTTAGTTTTTTATCTTCTAAAAATGGTTTCTATTCTTTATTATTTTAGTTTGGGACAAAAGGAATGACATATATCACTATAGCTGAAGGAGGTACAGGATTTTCATTTTTTATCAAAGATTTGTAGGAAATAATACAGATTTGGAAATTCAGAAAAGGGAATGAGAAAGGCAAGGTTAATAATTTTTAACTGTAGTGCTATGAGGAAGAAATAAAAAATTAATTTTCATAAAACAGCATGTTGCCTTTCCATTTTGACATCTTATTCATTCATCTTTTAACCTTCAAAATCTTAGAAAAATTAGGAGTAGGAACAGAGCATTTGGATCAGCGGGGGCTTTCATAGTCGCGCCTTGCTGCTATAAGATACTCTGATTGAAAGTGAATGAGATGCGATTAAGCCTTAGCAGAACTGGCTGTTCCTGAGATACTCAGAGTCTGATGATCTTACTGTGTATTTAGATGTGTATTAACTTACAAGGGCCACTAAGAGTTTCACATCTGCAATAGTATACCTTTCTACTTCCACGTTAGATGTCATAACACCGACAGAAAGTGGAAAGGAAAAGATATCTTTTTAAAGAAGTCTATGGGGAGATAGCTGCAGATAATCTCTCTCAGCAGTGGCCACATCATCACATCTGTATAGAGCTCTGCTGTTGCAGAGAAACTGCAAGGAAATCTGCTCTGTTTGCATTTTGACTCCATTTTTAATACATGCAAAACCAGCCTAAACATGCAGTGGTGCTCATGTTTCTCTCCGTATAGGAAGTCTTCTTGATAACACCTTTAGGGGTGGCAGTGATATGGATCATTTTGGGTGGTGTGTTGTCCTTCAGTCAAGGCAGGTTTTGATCTTGCAAAAGAACAGTGCAAGTCAGCCTAAAGAACCAGCAGACTGGGCTCAGACTTGCTCCTCTGTGATGCTGCATTGCTGCTGCAGGCATGCTCAGCAACAGAAGGAGGAAACATCATCTAGAAACATATGGAGAATGGCAGCCTTATGTGCAGAATTCCCTCACCATCTGTAAGCAATCTTCCAGGACCTGCTGACCCTCCTAGGCACTGCACTGTCTTCATAGACATGTTAACCTAAGCCAATATAACAAGGCAGCTAAATCTAGGGGCTAGAGCTAGCTCTGGAAGGTGCAGAGAACAACAAAATAACGTTCAGCTTCCCTTTGCAGTAGCTGTACACAAAGTAAGTATAGTTCAATATCAGGAGCTTCAAACAACTTTCCCACAGTGTTATCTGTGAACAACGCTGGAGGTGCAATTTGAACGAAGAAGTGGAGCAAGATCTTTGAGAAATGACAACTGCAGCTGCCAAAAAGCTAACTTCTGTCCTACAGGCCTTCTATTCTTCTCCACAATAGTAGCAAAAATAGCAGCTGGCACAATCAGGGCTCGAGAATCTAAACTATCTAACGTTCATCAAGTTTACTTCCTTGGGCTTGACAGGCTGATGAGCATCAGCAGAAAGTGTTCTACCTCCACACACATTAAACCAATACAATTGAAAAGTAACGTCAAATCAACTAGAAAGTGAAGTCCGTTCACTTTGCTTATTTGAAAGCAACAAACCAATCCACGCTGACCTGAAAAAGGCTTACTGTAACTGGGAAGGAAGAAGCAAAGGTATATTTAAAATACTCCTATGCAATTAAAAATGAGTGCATTTGTTTTTCACGTATGACTATGAAATATTTGCTCTCTTGACTTTTTAATGTGCTTGACTACAGGAATGCTGACTTAATTGCTATCAATTGTTTTTAAATGCTGCTAATTAGTTTCAGTTTGTTCTGCAGCAAAGCATGCACTCTTTGAATAGTTGACCTTAGTCACATTTTCCTCCTGAAAATTATTTCCATCTCTTGTATCTGGACTATGCAGATAATATGTTTTCAGTAAGTGCTTCGAACAGGAACCAACAGGTGAACAAATGAAGATATTTAGCCAGTACTAAAACATACATATTTGGGTCAAGAAGCAAGTTATATTTTTAAACTCTACCCATAAAAGTACAAAACTGCAACTTACTCATTTCCGAGAGCTGCTGTTGACTCAAAATAAACTTCTTCTGAATGACTGGCTCTGTGTCATCAAAGCAGAAGCTTTAACACACTTAGGAATAAATTATCTCGCACTTTCAACTTCTGTGAAAGTTTGAGTCCTTTGTATTTGTTGCCAGATATGCATGTTGTGCATAGATAAGCTTGGTTGATATGTCACGTAAGCAAGGAAGTATTATTTTCACAAGAAGTGTAAGGGAAAAGGTAAGTATTTTCTGAACTCTCTCTTCTACTTTACTTTTGATAATGTGCTATTTTCCTTTGTCAGAACCTCTAATCCCTACAGTAAGCCATGAAGGTCCTACTTGGAAAAATCCTGTAACTTCTCTACACATTCTGCACGGTGACTTGGGGATGCTTTCTGTGTAAGTATAGCAGTGGTGACCTGCATGATGATTTTATGCTCCTGTTTCAAGACAAGATTCTAACCCATCTCCCTGCACCTAGGCAAACCAATTGAGGAAAAACATAGTGCAAACTTAAAGGTTCTCTCAAGACCATAGGAAACCTTGTATGGCATTTCCAGTCGACTTTGCAGTAGATTTATAGGATTCCACCAAATCAGCGGACAGAAGCTGACACAAAATATCTTCTGCAAGCTTTCATTTCTTTTTCATTGTAATGACTTCTTCATTTATATTCTATTGAAGCAAGCAACTCAGGATTTCCTCTCCCTTTTTTGGGCAGCTTCCTGTCATGCAGCTGCCTTCTGTGATGTCAAAACATGTGAGTTAAATGTGGTCCAAGGATTATTTTGCCCAAGTCCACCAAAATTAATGAGATTTGGATGTTTAATACTTTCAGCATCTCTAAATATCTCAGTTTGAACAGCAAAACCTCCTGTAATAAGCCAACTTTTCCTCTTCCTCAGGCAACTTCTTGACAAATAAAGATTCAGTATGACTTGAATCTTACATAATGCAATTTACTGAAAGATTTCTGTTACCTTTTCTCCTTTAATGCGGCAGAGAAAGACTCTACTGCATCAAAGTCTTATGCATGTATAATTTCACTGCATGTATAATTACATATAATTCTTGCCTTCCCATCTGAACTAAATCAGTTCTTCTGATGGCAGACTGTACTCTGAGTCTGCATTTGAATAAAGCGTCATTTGTATTGAAAGTGCTGGAATTGGCAGATGGTTGGTCAGTCATTCAGTTTGATATTAATTGCTTCATTGAGATCCCCTTCAGAGAACTGGGGACAAAATACATAGTGTCTTATTACATTAAGAAAAAAATCACATCTGAAATGCTTTAAGGGAAGATTCATTTGCTTGGCAGACAATGGACTTTCTCCCTCAGAGTTAAATCTGACAAGAAAATTCCATGATTTGAAGATTATGCTGTTTTCATCCTGTTAGTAACCAAAATCATGCATCATTTTGTCTGGAAAAAAGATTCTATTACTTTTTGAGCAATACTTGTAACTGTTGAACTTTTTTTTTTCCTGGAAAACAGGTATGTAGTTATTTTCATTATTATTATTATTATTACTATTGCTCAAATATGTCACCACTCACTTATGAACATGTTTGCCTGCATTCACACGTACATCATAATGGCTCTTGTTGAAGACCATTGCAGTCAGCTGTGACAGGACAGGTAAAATCAAGAATATTCTGCACTTGTTTTTAATGACTAGACGTTTGTAACACGAACTAGAGTGAGGGATATAGGTCTGCTTTTGATAAGCTGCGGTGGGTCTGCTGTTGGATCCAAAGCATTTCAGGTATAATGCTTTGGATCAGGGTATTTTGAGGAACAATCCAACATACTTGCAATTATATGCATGCTTCACATCAAACGCACTTTTTTCCTCAGTATACAGAGAATGTGTGTCTAGCACCTCAAAATCAATATGTATGATTTAATCTCAAATTCCTTACCTGACAGATATGTAAAACGTATGTCTCATAATTTATTTGTTGGTCATTAAAAATGTAACTAAAAATACATCTAAATATATATATATATCTAAGCTTTCTAAAAGTGTAGCGCCCTGTCTTCTGATAGTTATGTATTGCTATTTCCCCCCTAGCAATTACAGAAGGTGCCAAATGATGCCTATTTCTTTTTGATATCTTATGCAATATTTAAGTATACAGTGTATGTGCTCACCCTAAGTACTTTTTAAGAAGAGGTGATCAGTTAAAACTGGAGTCTTTCTACTTCTGACCATTGTAAAACTGTACTGGGTAACTGAGTTCAATGTCTTATCTCCAGAGTAAGCCTCTTACATCAGAACTCCTATTCCCCTGCTCTGCTTTGTGCACTTCTCCCTGAGTCCCCTTCACAGTAACTTCCTTTTCCGTAAGTAAGTAACAGTACAGCAGACACTCTAGGTTTCTCCTCGTCCTATCCTACTTTTGGAGATACAGAGCATAGCATCTGGACTTCACACTCAGACAATTCAAACCATCAATGTCTTAACTTCAGGGGCTTATTTACAAACAACTTGGAGGTACAGCAATAATACACTCGGTACTTTCAATTTAAATAAAAGTCCTTGCTCAGTCTTGGGGTCAGATCTTGAGCTAACAAGAATCATTTTATTTCTTTTTGTCTTAAATAGATGATGTACATTTGCACCAGCCAACACTGCCTTTAGAAAGTTACAAGGCTTATTGGCAATGCATGTTTCACCTGGAGAGGTGGATATACTTGGGACCAACAAGGGAAAAAAGAGATTTTTCCTTTAAGCTGGGCAGTAAATTAAATAAGCAGTAAAAATGGCTTAATTGTAATATTCTGCGTTTTGCTTTATAACAGAGAAATATGCATTAATGTCAGACAGTATTGACATTGGCTGACGTTCTTCACTGCAGTAAAAAACTAAGTCCACGTGAAAGAACCAGCACTGACAGCAAGTTGGATCATGTGGGCTCACTGTCTGTTGGCTCCCACAACTGTGTGGGAGTTGGGCCAATTGGGTCCCAAGCAGAAGAGGGCTTGTGGACCCTGTCCGAATGCCATGACCTTGAGCTGCCTCTGGACTGGTGGCTACCACTGTCATCTCTTTCCCCTCATCTATTTGTGTCCAGAGTTGTTTTACCAGATGAAACCAGCTGGCAAAAATCACTGCAATGACAGTCTCCAAAACAGCAAAACCAAGATAGCAATAACAGTCATTTTCGCAGCTGGCTTTTAAAAGTTTGCTGGGCTCAGCTATCATTACTATGTTTACAGACTAAGTATACAAGATGAAAACTTTGTGATGATATCATCTTCAAATAATTCCAGTGTCACTGTCACATGGCATTGGATCAAGTATTTTTGGGAAAGGTAGTTTTGACACTCTGTGAGCAGTGGCTCTCACAGTAGAAAGCCTCGTACTGTTTCCATTCACATCTACAGACAACAGAGACATTCTTGGTATGCCTTTGATAATGCCTTCAGTGTCTTGCTACTTAAGTCCATACACTGACTCCAATAGCAGGCCAGGCACCAAAGGCAAAGTGATTTTAAGAATGGAAATCTTTATTGCAATAGTCAGGAGGATGTTTCTTAGTTACAATCAATGGGGTCCCAAAATGTCAGTGACAGGAATGGTACTCAGACATCAAGAAACCACATTGTCTATTTAGACAATGAAAAATAAGGCATGACCAAAGATGTTGAAAACTTCAAGTAATGCAGCAGACATCTCAGGGGGAGCTAATTAGCCTTGACTTAGCGCTGGACTATCACAGCTCTACTGCTTAAATTTTTGAGGGTAGTGCTGGTGCTAAGCTGTGTTATGTATACAAACTGAGTTATTCAGGTACCTAGGTATCTATAACATCACACATTCTCCCATGGTATACAAGCCCAGAGAGTTGTGCTGAAGCTGACAGACAGCCAACCAGGAGTAGTAGGCCACAATTAAAAAAATTCTGCTCAAAGCTATTAAGGAAAGAAAAGCAATTGTGTCAGCTAATCTGTTACTCATATCAAGATGGCAGATACAAAACTACAGAGGAGATAGGAGGAAGGATTCTTTTCTTAGTAAGCTTACCTGTCCTATTCTTTCAGCAAAAAACAACCCAATAAATGAACAAGAACTTATTGTCAGAGAGAAGTTCTGCAAGAAATATTCCTAAAACAGAAGAGAACATGTTTGGTCACAGCAGCATCTGAGAAGGTCGACACACTCAACAGAATCTCTAAGCTTATGAATAAAGATGACAACTAGGTGTGAACAGAGCCAAAACTTCGAGTAAAAACTACATAGCAATATTCACACCTGTAATGAAGCCAGGGAATTTCTGGCACTGCATCTCTTGTCCTTCAAATACGACATTTTTGGCATATTGCCTTTTTATGCATGTGTGTTTTGGTAGTGAAAAGAAATCCCACCTTTAAAGAGTGCTTCACTTTGCTGTTTCCAAAGAAATATCCCGTTAGCAAACTCTGAGGTCAGGGCCACATACGCATCAAAGAGTTGAGCTCAAAGATAAGCACAAACAAAATTAGACCAGAGTGAATTGTATCTCCCTGAACAGTGTCCTGCTGTACACACTACAGGTTTCAATACGTGCGTCTCCAACTCACTTTTGGGCATGCTAATGCTCCTATGTATTTCTTGCTGGATGTACTTTGGAATTAAGCTGTAACTGAAGTCTCAGTCACTTCTCATCAACTCTATAAATTTCTTGGATAGGGAAATGCTAAAATAACATGAAAAATTACTGCGTCAATTTCTACTGCCTTATAAAATACCTTGGCAGTGCAATTTTATTTTCTTTAAACCACTATGCAACAAATTTGCTGGAAACATCATGTTTGGTCAGATTTGTTCTTAGAAGTATTTCTAATTCAATACTTGAACAATTTTAGCATTTAATAAAGTGATGGAAAGAAGTTTGTAACACACATACAAGTTTGTAAATGGATATAGGTGCATTTCCTCAGGGGCCTTTCCTGGGTTTGCAGCAGACGAATTTACTCTCATCAGTTCAGTAGATGACCTGAAATGGAGGGGATGGCATGCAGCTGACATGCTTAAGGGAAGGGTTACCTGTAGAAGGACCTAGACAGAAGAATTGACCTGACAGGAAACTCAGGTAATTTAGCTAGGATATATGCTGTGCTCCATGCCTGCATGCACACCTGGGCCCCAGCACAAGAACAATGCGGAGCCGTTGGAGCAGAGCAAGAGGAGGGCCATGAAGATGATCTGAGGACTGAAGCACCTCTATTATATTCCTGGAGGCACTCAAAGCCAGGTTGGGTAGCACCCTGGGCAGCCTGATCTGGTGGGTGCCCATGACAGGAGGGTTGGAGCTCAATGATCTTTGAAGTGCCTTCCAACCTAAGCCATTTTATGATTGTGTGATACACACCAAAGGGACAGGATGCTATCCAGATAAACCTGGAGAGGCTTGAGGAGTGGGTCAAGGTGAACCTCATGAGGTTCAACAAATCTAAATATAAGGTCTTGCACCTGGGTCAAGGCAACATCCGCTACCAATACAAGCTGGGGGATGAACAAACTGAGTGCAGCCTTACTGAAAAAAACCTGGGGGGTTCTGGTGGATGGCAAGCTGGACACGAGCCAGCAATGTGCCCTCACAGCCCAGAAAGCCAATCGTATCCTGGGCTGCATCAAAAGAAGTGTGGCCAGTGGGTCAAGGGAGGTGATCCTGCCCTCAGCTCTGCACTGGTGAGGCCTCACCTGGAGTACTGCATTCAGATGTGGAGTGCTCAGTACAGGAGAGACATGGACCTGTTGGAGTGTGTCCAGAGGAGGTCCACAAAAATGATCAAAGAGATGCTAAACCTCTTCTGCTAGGATAGGCTTAGAGAGCTGGGGCTGTTCAGCCTGGAGAAGAGAAGGCTCCAAGGAGACCTGATAGCAGACCTTCAATATCTAAAGAGGAGCTACAGGAAAGAAGGGGACAGACTCTTTAGCAGGGTCTGTTATGATAGAACAAGGGGAAATGGTTTCAAGCTTAAAGAGAGTAGCTTTAGTTTAGATTAAGGAAAAAGTCTTTTACAGTGAGAGTGTTGAGGCACTGGAACAGGTTGCAAAGGTAAGGCTGGATCAGGCCCTGGGAAACCAGATCCAGCTGTGAATGTCCCTCTTAACTGCAGGGGAGTTGGACTAAATGACCTTTAGAAGCTCCTGCCAAATCTAAGGATTCTATGTTATGATAGACTAGGGCCCAGCAGAGGACAAACTGCGATTGCCTGACTGGGGAGCAATTGTGGAGAAGGGCATGGAAGTCCTGGGATACAGCTAGGGACAGAGATGAAAGCTAGCAGCAATCTGGGCTGTGCCAGCAGGAGAACATCTAGAATACTAAGGGAAGCAATTCTTCCTAGAGAAGGGATGGATGGATTCAGGGACTGCTGCCCCCAGAACATACAAGAGGCAATTGAGAGTGCAAGCTTTTTGCGGAGGTGAATGCTGGTAGAGAGAAACAATGATAGTAAGTTAGAATCAGGTGGTTTTGCTTGGAAATAGCAACAACAACAACAAAATACTCTGAAGACAACTAAGCATAAGAACAGGGATGTTTTATGCTCTTGGAGGTTGCTGTTGGTTGCAATGTATTCTCTTCCTCTAACACTGTTGCTCATTACAGAATCATCCTACTATCCCAGCTTCTCCAACTGTTCCCGAATTTCTTTTGAGGGGGTTCTGGCTGATGAAATATATTAGTTTAAAAGAGAATTTGTTAGTAGAAAGAATTAAAGAAGAAAGTTTGGGGAGGAAGCAAAATAACTCTGCTATAGTGCTGAGGCAGCAAAAAATAACTGCTCTATCCTATACAGTTAACAACTTAAGTGATTTGTATTCTATGGTTGTATTAATGGGCAAGAGCTTTGATGTATGTTTGCTATTTCATGTCCAAAAATTAAGTTTCATGGGAGAATGTGTTTGCCCACTCTAAATTCATGTGCTGACTGGTTTGCTTTTTTCGTTCAAAGGATGTTTTTCTTTAGAGACAATCTTCCCACTAACGTGAGCAGGAGTTTGACCCACATCCCTTACCTTGGTATTGTCATCTAAATTACTGGTGTGGAAGTCTGTAGTAATTTCTTCTTTATGAAGTGGTCATTGAGTTACAAAAATGCATGTCTCTCTATCACCATGCATTACTAGAAACTATTTTCCAGGCACCTTTTGAGTCCTCTGATTGATTTTTCCTATTAAAGGAAAAGAAGACATTTAAAACATTTAGAAACTCATGAAATTATGTTATGACCAGAATGGAAAGGCAGACAACTCACTATGGCAAAATACACAAAACATTCACATTATCAGTTTAAAATTCTATTTCTTCTGCGGTATACATCTGGAAAATGCCAACATATGTGGATATGGGATTTCCCCATCTCGTGGTACAGTGGGTGTAGGCTCCTGGGCTAAATGTGGGATGTGTGGTGTATTTAGTGAACGTGTTGGCTGTGTGTTACAGCACACAGTGCTGAAGAGTTTCCTATTTGAGTCAGCCAGAATTCTCCCCAGGGCTTTTCCTGTGGTACGACTCCTCAACAAGCACAGACCTCAGAGTCACAGCTGGGCACTATCGGATGTTTTCTTATCTCAGTGTAGGGTACAAAATGCACTAGCAATATGCAAATGGAAAATCCTTGTGGTAGGTACCAATACTTTTCAGACTAAAACCTGAACCGCTAACATTCGAATCATAAAGGACCCTAATTCAGTCTGAGTTAGCTTTAGGGAATTGTACTGGCTTTCCCAGACAAAATTTCCCCCCCTAATCCTGGAAGCAGCTAATGCAAGCTGCCACACAGAATCTATGCAGCTCATCGAATAATTTTTAGCATATTTTGCATCTAGACTAACTTCAACTGGATTTAATGAGTGTTGATTCAATGTTATGGACTATTATTTCTTCAGTTGCCCTGAACCATATAAAAATCTCAGTTCTCTGCTTCCACACGGTAAAAAATAGGTATTGCAGAATCATAGAACGGCTTGGGTTAGAAAGGACCTTAAATCCAACCTAGTTTCACCCCCCTGCCATGGGCAGGGCTGCCACCCACCAGATCAGGCTTCCCAGGGCCCCATCCAACCCAGACTTGAGTACCTCCAGGGATGGGGCATCACAGCTTCTCTGGGCAGCTGTGTCCAGGCCTCACATCACTCTGAGTAAAGAATTTCCACCTAACATCTAACATAAATTTCCCTTCTTTTGGTCATCACTATTAGGCTGTGTCAAATGTTGATCCTCATCTTGCTTATAAGCTCCCTCCAAATACTGGAAGCCACTATGATGTCTCCCTGCAGCTTTCTCTT
This sequence comes from Centrocercus urophasianus, assembly GCF_019232065.1. Lineage (NCBI taxonomy): Eukaryota > Metazoa > Chordata > Aves > Galliformes > Phasianidae > Centrocercus > Centrocercus urophasianus. The sequence goes on from NW_024884711.1 coordinate 9,069,395, forward strand.
CTTCTAAGCTAAACAAGTCTAACTCTCTCAACCTTTCTTCATTACAGCAGTATATCTTCATTCTACACCTGCTAGTTGTTTTTTTTTTTGTTTTGTTTTGTTTTGTTTTTTTGTTAAGATCATGTACTTTGTTGTGGTTTCATAGAAAAATACAAGCGAAATACAACTTGATAGTTACGATTTAAGTAACAAAGAGTTTGTGGGTTTAGGTATAGCAACCAGGACTATCTGTTAATGTAGAGAAGTAGAGGTTTGTGGGTAACAGCTTAGTGTATACAGTGAAGCTGAGCATTCCAGTTCTCAGAATTATTTAGTCTAACTTGGAAAATCCAAGCATTATTTTCCTATTTGGAGCTTAACTATTACTAAAATGCACATAATAAGAGGATTGGACTGTTAGAGGCTGTTGGCTGCCAGTTTCTTCAATCTCCCAACACTCAGCAAAAGAATTTTTTTTTTTACAGTAGTAAAATTGAGTAATATTCTAAAACACGAGCACTTTTGCAGATTTCAATTGTAAAATAGAGAACAGGTAGAGCTGAGAAGAAAGATTCAACCGTTCTTCCCCATATAGCTTTGTAATAAATCATATAAAGTCTCTTTTTGTTCTCTTCTTAGCATAAAAGACCTCTAGAAGATAAGTCATAGATGGTCAGTTACAAAGTTTGGAAGACTAAGTCGGAGACAGCAATATGGTGTGGAAGGTAAATACTGAACAGCCATATGGCACACTGAGCTTTAAGTGAAAAAAAAAAAGAAAAAAAAAAACAACCTTAAAAATTGACTTTTTGTACAGTATCAGTTTCCCTTTGTAATGTGGCTGGAATGCCTATGCTAAATGAGATTCAACAAAAGATGAACTACCACACAGAACACAGAATGAACGCTGCTCTGTTTAGTAAAGCAGCGCTGACATTTGAGAAACTGAAAACTTTTCCTTCTCGGAGTTTCCAAAGCTATATTATTAATTGCAAACCAGGTAGAACAATGCAGCTAAATGAGATGTTGCTTGAAAACTGAAGAATCCACAAAGTCCTTGTTGTTTTCTTTCTCTTTCTCTCTCTCTCTCTGTTTTTTTTTCCTCATTATCTCATTCAGAGATAAAGCATTGTTATGTTCTACACTTGATCAGGACTCTATGCTGTACGGTTACACTATACACCTCTTCAGTCAGATCTACTTTGCAAAAAACAGAGAAATTGAGTATCATTTGTAGCCAAGTAATTAAGGATAATGTGCAGATGCTTTTGGTTCTGTCTGTATCTGCCTGAAATAAGGTTTCAGAGCTGTACTTTTTGACTGTTTTAGTATTGAAACCTTTGTGTTAGTCACTTTGCTGAACAGCGCAGGCAGACTTTCAGATACTGTGGTGATAAGCATGATATACTGAACCACCTTATTCACAACCATGCTTGCCTAGTGTCTTTGCCCAGGTGCTGGTCAAAGCAACAAAGCATTTCATGCCAACAGCAGGAAGAAAGGTCTGATTCTTAAGTTCCATTCAAAGTTAATCAGACAAAGGTGTGGCAGTTCAGACAGATAAATTCTTAAAAGAAGTCAATACCCTTCTTGTTACTTTTGCTGGGTTTAAGCTGTACCATTAACAGCTTTTTTTTGGAGTCAAATAGGTGTATATCATTTCCTCACTAGCTGTGAGTGAAGTTTATTCACAATAAAAGTCAGTTTCATTAAAAGACAATAATAAAATTAACTTTTACCTAAATATGAAAAAATCAGGAAGTTCTGATGCCAATGTCCTTTTCTGAAACATTTCATATCCCATGAATTTAACATCCACTGTCCATTTTCCTTCTGATAGGAATTACATCCTCTATTGTGAGCCATCCATCCCTTTCTTCTTGGGGCTGGCAGGGCTGGTTGACCAGATAAATAGGACTATCCTCAGGTAGGATCCCAGCTAGAGTGAAAGTCCTGTATAAAGTTTGTTTCCTTCCTAAGAACTTGCTATAGAACAATGTAAGTTACAGAAATAACAGAATAATGGATGAAACAGGTTCGGGTTTTCCTTTGAATAGAAAGGAGAGATATTTGCACAGTACTAAATTCAGTTTAAAAGCTGAGTCATCAGACTGAGGATAAATTTCTGGTGAGGCAGATTAATTATTTTTCAATCAATGCTCTGTTCTTTGTTGGAGCTAGGTTCATTACAGATGGGGTGCTTGATTGTGGAGTCATTACCAAGAAAATGTCCTCCCACTGATACCAGTGAAACTACTGAATGATTCATGGGCTGAGAACTGATTGAAATATTGGTGAGGAGTTTATTCACACCCTCCAGGAGGGTCTGATTCTAGTTTATAAGAGCAGCAAGACTTTTCTGATTAACTTGGAGAGAAGCAAGATGGAACCCAAAGTTGCCAGTGTGATTAGTATTCATATCACAGTGATGCTTGAGCACATTTCATTAAAATGTCATTGTAGCTATAGAATTGCTGTTCCTCACTTCATCATGGACTCATGCACGAGTCCAGGCCTCTCAAAAAATCAGTAGCTGAAGAAAGAAGCAGCAGCTCCTTTGCTGCTATATACACTGCTGCAGCTCTGCTGAAGAGCATCAGAGCTTCAGCATCTCACACCAGTTGAAGCTCAGGACCTTCCATACGAAGCCTTCAGGCAAACTGGAAGGCAAGGCAGAGCCCACGTGCTACAAAGAAGCTCCAGAATCTTCAATATCTTTTGTACCTGGGGCTGTATGTGTTTAGGGGAAAGGGAGAACAAAGGAAAAAATGGAAACTAAATCATGCTGATTGTGCTAAAGGAAGAAATAGCTGAGAAAAATTGAGTCATATAGAAATATCAAATAGAGTAGCTGGGGTAGGGGGAAGCCCATCACGTTTGGTGCCTCAGTAAGTTTTATGAATAACCAAAAATGTGAAAAAGGATGCATAAAGCAACACACGACAAACTCCACTCATGGCCATTTAGTGCATTTCCTATCAAAATTTGAACACATTTAAAAACAGAACTGCAATTATCCACTTCAGAGCATACAGTTGTTTGTAAATCTTGTTTTATGTCTACTGGAAATTACCAACAAGCTTTTTGCATAAAAGAAACTTGAAAGGTCAGCATGAAAACACTCTGAAACCTGTTAGCTGAAGGGGAGGTGCAAGTTTCACATTGCTCCAAACTCCACTCACTGAGCTGTGGGACTGTGAGCTGCTTTCATGTAGAGATCAGTGTCACTTTTACAGAGTGACCCAGAGAATTTCATTGCTGTACAATTTTGTTAGGACTCTATAGTAATAGCATCTTTTGGGTGTGCCCAGGATTATTGTGAGCCTGGCTTTCTTAGTTGTCTTTCATATTTGCAAGCAGCTATGCTGCTTAGGAATTAGCCACAAATATATTTGTGAGTGTGTACTTGTGTGTGTTTGTGTGTTTGCCAGTATACTTGGCACAGACAGAATGCATCTGGCTCAAAGAAACTCCAGGATATCAACCCTGACAGCATTCCAGTATTAGTAATGACATTCAACTGAGGCAGACATATCTATGGAACAATCATGCATTTGTCTGTCTTTTGAATCAGATATGCTAACTTGAATTGGAAAAGGCAAGGCTCTTTCAGTTGGGTGCAGGAGATCTAGAAGGCTAAGTTTTTTTCCATCTTGCTCTTTGGAAACTAAATATGCGAGAGTGGAGCATAGCCTGAGGGAGTCTTTGCTCATTCCTAAGCCTCTGACCTCGAAATAGAGTGCTGGGAGTCAGTTAAGTCTCCCTGACAACACAGGGGGAAAATGAAATTGGTATTTCAAATTATGTCCATTTTAGACTATAATTTCACTCTCAAGTAGGAAATAAATTTAATCTATATCAGTGATCATGAAATTATTTCTTGTCCACTACAAAAAACATACATACCTGAAAAACAAATCCTGCTTGGGCTTGGGTGCATGGCAGAAGTTATTGGGTGTGCCAGTGCAGGAAACAGCACTTATCCTGCAGCATTCTAGGGTCCTCACTAAGCCAGGAAATGCCACCACGACCTGCAGCAGATAAGATAAAGAGCTCTAAAGACGGCTGCAGAGTCTTTATGGGAAATCAGTTGTTCAAATTACTGTTTATGTTCTGCATGCTTAGAGAAGCTAGTATAATTTTCCCCACTAAGTTCTTACATGCTCATGACACTGCTGGCATTTTCTCAACCTCTCTCTAGCCCTCACATCTTTGTGTTAAGGAAAAGAAAAAAGAAAAAGGAAATTTAAAAAAACAAACAAACAAACAAAAAAAACAAAAAAACAAAAAAACCCACGTTGTAAATGCAAGCTCTCTCTCTCCCTCCTCCAGTGCTGTTTCACTACCTGGTAAAATGAAGAGTTAAAGTAAAAGGAAATGGTGTGTGACATCAGACCTGAGGCCAAGTCCTTAATTTGTTTTCTTGCTAATACTGAACTCAAGGAAATCAACTGGATCCTTGCCTGAGTAAGTACTGGGCAGAAATTAAGGAAGGGTTTGAAGACTGGGCCTTTGATGATTAGGTCAATGCCTTCCATGTAAGCCTGAGTTCTTAAAAGAGCACAGAGAAAAAAAAAGGAAACTGAACTCCTTAATGCTTCCTGTTTCCAACTCTGGCAGGAGAACCTTGGTATTTCTATGAGAAGCACTGCTGTTCTCATCAGAAGAATTCTACAACACTACTGATATAGCCCCACCGAAATGAGAGTATGACTGGATGTGGGCAGTTGCAGCCAGGAGACAAAGAAACTTAAAATGCAACCAACTACACTTTTCACTGACATACCTCTCTTCAAAATCACCGTAAGGCTGCATGGATACTCCTCTACAGTACTGAGAACAAACACAGTTCCAAGTCTACACAGTAAATGTGGAACCAGATCATCTTTCAGGTCCATTCCAATCCAAGTCATTCTATGATACTAAATGCCCAAAGATGCAACGCAAATGCCTCTGCCATGTATTTCAGTCACTTTTTTTTGCCTGAATCAGAAAGATAAGGCTGAGTTCATCATACCTTCACTGAAACTAATGCGTATACCACGTAAGCTATACAGATATGATAAAATAAAAGTACACTTTTACCTTCACAGCAGACTGTTACTACTAATATGCAATACCATACCAAAGATGCCTTGCAAAGAAGCCATCAAAATTATTTAAAGGAAACAATATTGATAAATAACCAGTAAGTGACCGTTCAGTCTCCGTAGGACTAATCATAGACCCATAGAATGGCCTGGGTTGAAAAGGACCTCTAAGGTCACCTAGTTTCAACTGCCCTGTTGTGGTCAGGGTCGGAACCACCAGATCAGGCTGCCCAGAGTCACATCCAGCCTGGTCTTGAATGACTTCAGGGATGGGGCATAAAATCTCCCGTCTTATTTTAAAACCATTCCCCCTTGTCCTATCACTATCCACTCTTGTAAACAGTTGTTTCCCCTCCTGTTTATGTACTCCATTCAAGTACTGGAAGGCCACAGATGAAAATATTTTTCTTCGAACCAAATATTATAGCCAAATTTTGTATTTATTCACGAACTAGAGAGTCTTATTGACTCCAATCCAATTGTACCAGTCTCAGTCAACCCAGTCTGTCCACTATCCTTTCCTTGATTCCTAATTCCTTTCCTTTCAACCATTTTCTTCCCACCTCATCAAGCATGCTCTGAGCTAATTCAATGTCAGAAGTACAAATGCAGCACTGCAGGACCGACCAGGTTTATGTATTCATAGCCACAGGAGCCAGAGAGAGTCAGTAATCCTGGAATCAACTGATCAGACTGTGCATAAAACCAAATTTAATTCCATTGTTTTGTTGCCTGCAGCAGCAGTTGGGAAAGGAAAGCTATTTGTAATCCCCTTCTGTGTTGCTATCACTGTAAATATACGTTTTCACTGAATTACCCTAGGGTGCAAATTTCATATTTTAAAACTTCCATATTGCTGTATAAACTATGAGTTTAAATTAAGCTGTAAGAGGTAATGGATATATAACTAAGAGTGCTCACTGTGTAAGTTCTGCTTCAAAGGACTTGATTAAAGACTCAGATTATAGCATCAGTGAGCAGATGTATATTTAAACTGTCAGGTTGATCTGAAGCAAACGAGATCTTTCTAAACAAGAAAGGAACTTAAATGGTTTAAATCAGTTATCCTCGCTTTGTACAAATATGCTAACAGTTCTGCTTCATCCTGTTTTCTCCCATGCACATCACTTGTTAGCGTGATTTATTTATTATATTAAATCTAGGGACATTATTCAGTTGCTTAGGACTAAATTCATGAGAACAGAGGGTGCTGAGGCAGGTACTCAGTGTTTTGGCTGGCTTCAGGTCTAATCAGGCAATTGGAGCGCATTGCAGGCTTTGTCAGGAACTAGTACGTGACTCCACTGATGCGAAGGAGAACCTCACACCCACACCTCCCGGTGCTGAGAGACTTTGCATGCAGAGCATGTCTGTCACTGAGCTTTTCTCACCTTGAGGAAGATTGGAGCCAAGTGCTCTGGGGTACCTTTACATGCCATTGTCTGATGCAGGTGAGCAAGCTGTAAGCCAAATGGGTCCAATCTGGGAGCAATGCCAGCAGGAAGAGAAGGCAGAGGAGAACCTCTGTCTGATAACTGTAACTAAAGATGTTGTTCCTACAGGGCTTGTAAAGGATGGTTGGCATTACCGCAGGGAACTGCTAACAGAAGGTGAGATTTCATCGGGTTTTCAACAACAACAACAAAACGCTATTTCACTATGCAGCTCTTTGTGTTTGAACAAGACAGAGCACTCTGCAGATATTTCTGCTTTCCCCTGCATCCCTCATGAGCATTTAGCAATATCTTTTCTTTTGCTCACATAAACATTTCCCAACAATTCCTCCCTGCGCTGCTCTCAGGAGATGGCTTTGTGAATCATTTTCTCAGTAACAATTTCCTTCTACCACACTGTAGCATATTCCAAAGCAGAAAAAGGACACGTGTCTAGAACGGATGACTTTCCTTGGTGGCTGGCTGATCAGTCATGAAGTCAAGGCCTCATAAGAAAGGCACAAAGATTCTGGGAAAAGCAAAACTTGCCCATTAGGCCTCTTGCTGCTAACGGGTTTCCAGCAATGAGACAACAGTGTTTATATGTTTAGCCTTGTTGTACCCAGTCACATCAGCTACTGTGATAGGGTTATTTAGCTTTCAAATTTGGGCCGTGCTGTGGCTTGATGCAGAAATCAGTGTTAGTGTTAGGAAAACAATATATGAACATGTGTGTGTCTCCATGCAAAGTAAGGCTCTGTTCTTTATAGCACCAGGCTCATGATTCGTCTGAAAACCATGTATGCTATAAGTAGTGTACTTTCCTTAGCACAAGTATGTTCAGTTTCGTATATATTCCATGCTAGATTGGAATAAGAAAAAAGCATCTGTTGCAAACACTTCAGGTTTAAAATTCAAAATTCAAAAATCAATTTCTGAGACTACTGCCCCTTGCCTGTATGCAATTTGATGGCAGATACGTTTGCTGTTTTTGCCTGTGTATTCATTGCTGACATGAAAAGAGCAGGTCAAAGGCATGCTAAAGAAGAGAGCACAAAGGTATTTCTTAAAAGAAATCTGCTTTTAGGTAAGGGAAAGAGAAGTGTCCCTTGCTCAAAGCAGGAGCACAAATGCAGACCTAAGTAAAAATGTACATTCTGATACAATATTCACTACGTTTCTTGTGTACAAGGGAACATAATTCTAAGATTCTCTCATGGAGACACCTCTGTAACTTCAAGGGTAGAGAGCACAAGCTATCTGAAAGAGAATCTTCTATCTCCTGCTACACAGCAAAGTAGCCCTACTTAATTACAGAATTTCTGGTGTGAAAATCACCATATCCTAAGTGGAGTCTGAAAGCCTCAGGCAAGGAAAGCAAACTACAGTCAAGACACAATAAAGCAGTGTGCTAAAAACCCCTTTAAAATAGTCTGTTACTGTATCTCATTCTTTTCTGAAGCTGCTGGATTAACTGTTGTAGTGCTCTGCAGAGTCTCCTGTCAATTATGGCAGCCCTTTCCAACCACACAGCATATCAACTGGAACTCAAAGCAAACCCAGGTGCAAAGCCTAAGGAAGGCTGAAGTAGAGCAGGCGCAAGGGACAGGCACAGCCTGTCTGCTCCCACTTGATACTTCACAGATAACAAAAAGTGACCCATGTGGGTCTCAGTAGCTGATCTGAAAAATTTTGTAATCCTTTTGTGCTACTAGGGGCTCTTAAGGAGGCAAGCAGAAGTCAAAGTACTCAGTAAAATGCTGCACTAAGATCTTGAGAGTTTAATAATGTAGTCAGAAGTTGTAGATTTTATTTCACGACAGAAGTAGATGTCTACCTGGACCTCAGTAAGGCTTTTAACACTGTCTCCCATGATGTAGGTAAGCTTAGGAAGTGTGAAATAGATGAGTAGACAGCGAGGTGGATTGAGAACTGTCTCACTGGCACAGTTCAGAAGGTTGTGATCAGCAGCACAGAGTCTGGTTGGAGGCCTGTTACTAGTGGTGTTCCCAAAGGGTCAGTACTCATCCAGTCTTATTCAACATCTTCATCAGTGACCTGGATGACCTGGCTAGAGTCCACCTTCAGCAAGTTTGCTGATCATATGAAGCTGATGACCCACCAGAAGCGTGGCCAGCAGGTTGGTTTTTCTCCTTCTACTGTGCCCCGGTGAGGCCACATCTGAAGTCTTGTGTCCAGTTCTGGGCTCCTCAGTTCAAAAAAAGGCAAGGAACTTCTAGAGAGAGTCCAGTGGAGAGCTACAGAGATGCTGAGGGGCCTGGAGCATCTACCTTATAAGGAAAGGCTGAGAGATCACGACTGTTCAGCTGAGTGGAGGCAGAGGGAGAATTTTACCAATGCTTATAAATATCTGAAGTATAAGTTTCTGAAGTGGTTATCTAAGGTGGATGGGGCCAGCCTTTTTTCAGTGGTGCCCAATAACAGGGCAAGGGGTGAACGGCACAGACTGAAACACAGAAAGTTCCACAAGAACACAAGGAAAGACTTCTTTGCTGTGAGAGTGACAGAGCACAGAAACAGGCTGGCCAGAGAGGTTATGCAGATGTTCAAAATACACCTGGATGCTTTTCTGTGTGACCTGCTACAGGGAATCTACTTTCACAGGGGGATTGTACTGGATGATCTCCAAAGGTCCCCTCCAATCCCCATGACTGTACTAAACTCACTCAAAAGCACAGCTCCTAACAATCTCAAATTCCTGTAAAAACAAACAAGCAGACAAACAAACATACAGAAGCTGTTTGTACAGGAAAAGCAATTTTGTTTCTGAAAACACTCCCTCATTTTTTTTTTCACCCTTCCCTTTTCCTTTGAATATTATTCACATTTTAAAAGTTCTAAATCAGCCCCTTCATTTTGTGGAAACAAAGTTCTGTTCTGCAGAGAAAATGGAATGTAGATTCAATAAAAATCAGAAACTTGAGGAAGAGTAAAGACAGTTTATGTATTCCAAAAGGACATGCCCCTTACTCAATTGGAATTGTGCAGCTGATAAAAAAAAAAAATCCTATCATATTTTAACTTGGAAGCATTCAAACTGTTGCACAAAAATATTGCTGGGTTGATGAAAAATCGAAGTTCATTGGCCAAATTCTGTTCTCAGAAATGAACAACTGAGATCAGAATCTCTCAAAATTGCTATCTGTTCTCCTATTTTGTAATTAAATCTTGCAATCTTCCCTCAGAAAAAATAATCCTCTGGGACTGCTGGCATTTTTGTATGACTTCAAAACTTGGCACACTGTGTTCTCAAGAGGGAAATCTTTAAGAGTTAACAGAGTACAGCTGAATTGCAAAGAAGGAACCGGCCAGAAGTGGCACGACCTCATCCCCTAGCAACAGAAATCAATAACAACAAAGATAACATAATTAAACTACAGAAAGGATCCAGAGGGCAGATTATGTCAAGTATTATGTTGTTAAGAAAGAATGACATGTGAAAGAGACAGTGTGCTTTAAACATGGAAGAAAACACAGAAAATGTGGAAGGCAGATAGGGAAAAGTGAAATACGAACACAGAATTAATTAGCCTGTAGATTCTTAAAAAGGAAAGAAAATTATTCCTGTTCCTGCTTTCACTCTTTATTTATTCAGTACACAGAACTAGATTCCCAAGGGAGCAGAGAAAGGCATTTTATTTCATAAGAATCTCCATGGCACAGGGAAAACAGACAACCCTATGATGACAGCCTTGTTCTGGGACTCTGGAAACATCTAATTTCCTGCTTAGGTACAGATGGCCCATAGTGCTTAGGCAAATCAACGGGCTTTCTGTGCCTCGGTCTCCCATCTGGAAAATAATGTCAATAGAAGAACGAGAATTCAGAATTGAAATGGATCAGATACTGCTCTAGTCTGAGAAATGCAGTTTTGCAGAGTTGTCTAAAACAGAGGGATCCCTGCGTTGGCCTCGAATAATGCACTCCTTTTTTGCTGCTTAAGTTTCTCATGTGCTTGAAAGAGATTGGATTTGTGATGATGCTCTGCAACTCTGCAGTATTTAAACTTCCAGCGCTATATCTGCCCACACAAAGATTATCTAAGAAAGTGTTCACTGGTACAACTCTCTGCTAATGTTGTCATATAACTTTGAAACACTTCTTAACATGGGTTAATTTTTTAAGTAAGAACTCATTTTGAGCAGAGCAGATCAATACCAGTTCAAGCTCATCTACTTGTATCTTTACATAAGACTTCCAGAACACCCAAAGCCCTCCCATACTTTTACAAGTTTCTTCCCCGTAATCACTCAAGTTCACTATCACAGCTATTCTTGTCCCTCTACTGAACTGAGCAGTAAGATGCTCAAAATCCACCTCTCCATCACTCTAAATTTTCCTTTGCATTACTTGATTGAAATAATCACTGAATCATTTGGTTATTCCAATAACTGTTTCACAGAATCACAGAATTGTTTCAGCCACTTGTATATGGTTAATCGAGCCTAATGCATTTCTCCTCCTGACCCACCAGCCTGCTGCAACAATGGCACAGCCACAAGGACCACCTGCTGCAGGGCCACTGGTCTTGACCTCTTGAGCTTAGCTTTCTGACTGATGTTATCCAGCCCTTTTCACCCACATGACAGATATTTACTGAAATAAAATTACTAAAACAATAGAAAAACAGAACCACAGCAAAAGGAATTGTGTAGGTTAACATTACTCTCTCATCATGATTTCTGGGTACAGATAACCCAGCTTGGTTTCTAAGTATTCAGGCAACTGCAAGCTAGGTTCAAGGAGTGATCTTGCAGTAATTAACTATTTAGGGTTATGCTTTTCACATTTTTTTCTGGCACATATTCTACCTGTTTTTGTTATCCTTGTAGCACTTGGGGTGATCAATACTTTTTGCCTCTTTGTCAAGTTATAAATTGATTGGGTTTAATGCCATGCGTGGAGGCCTCACAAGCAGAGACATAAGCAGACACAGAGGCTAATCTCTAGCAGTAAATGAAGCACGCCAGGAAAAGTCCTGGACGCCTTAACTTGGTCACAAACCTAGTCACATAGTCATACTTTTTCTGTGCAGAGTTTCAGCCCAGAGCTCTCATTTGCTTTGCAAACAGTTTTGGGCCCAGGTCAGGACCTGACTGTCCAGGAATCATTTCCAATGGAAATTAGAATGCAACCACCCTGATCTGAAAGGTCAGAAAGTTTAACAAAATGCACAGGCTCTTCCAAGTCATTTGGCCTCAGAGCCAGAAAAAAATTGCAGGCACATTTAATTTAGCTTATATATATATGTAGTTTGTGACTAGCTATTTCTCCTAGTCATAGGAAACAACTCCCAAAACTGTTATTATTCTCAAAGTCTTCTAATTCTTCTGACTTTGAGCTAATTTTTAGAGTGCATTGCCTCATGCCTCCAATCTACGTGGAGTCCTACAGCATTTTTTGAACTTTTGCAGCAGAGAGCCAGTATAGTCTGGGCACCCATCCAGGCCTGCTCTGCTGTGGTACCCATCTTCACATCTCTTTTATGAGTAGCAGGGGCTGATAAGAGGCCAATTATGGTCATTATTCCTGTCATAAGATGTAAAACTCAGCACAGATGGTATCTTATTCAACCTTAGCATGATGCAAACAAAAGAATTATTTTAACATGCTGTACAAAGTCAGGGGGATTTTCCATGCTCTTTCCCAGGAGTGCCAGAATGCTGATGATTTAGCTGTCTTGGCATCTATCCTAGACCCACCAGCCAAACTAGACGATTTTCCTTGAGAACAATACATTTTGCAGATATTACTAAATCTTGTTTTTTCCCCAGCTTCATATGCAATTGCGTTAGTCAGAGCCCAGCGGATGGGAGAATCATTGCAGTGGATGCAGCTTGATAAGCTTTTCTTGAAGCCTGCAAAGTCATTCTCCTCCAGAATGGCTTTTATAGCTCTTCCATTTGAGCTGCTGTTTAAGATAACTCCATTCCCTTTGTGTCATCCTAGATATCTCTTCTAGATCCTAAAAACCTTTATGGAGTTCTAATCAAGAAACTGCAGCATCTCGATATGACAAAGAAGAGTAAGACTTTTCAGCCAGGGGTGCCTAGTAATCCGAAACAAAGGCATTCCCTGAAATTAGTAGCAGTTTTTAAGAAACACTTTTGAGGGATCTGGTTTCAAAAAAGTCAAGCTGAAAGGAGATAACTCTTTGTTGTTGTTGTTTTCTTGCATATGCATGGACAATGAACTTGTTTTAGTTCAGCTTACTGATCTGTATTCACATGAAGTGAGAAGATTTCCACATGAAGTAAGGAGACTGATTTCTTGTGAGAAATACTCTGTTTTCAAAAGGTTCAGATGACTGTAGATGTCAATTAACACAGAGTAAGATAGAAGATAGAAGAACTGTACGGCGAACAGGTAGAATATATAGTCAGTCTTAAGAATACATATAGATTCTGATACAGATTTAGAAGGCAGCGAGAGCCTGGCACAGGTTGCCCTGAGAAGCTACGGGTGCTCCATCCCTAGAGGTGCTCAAGGCCAGGTAGGATGGGGCCTTGGGCAGCCTAAGTTGGTGAATGCCACCCCTAGATTGGCACTAGATGGGCTTTAGGGTCATTTCCAACCCAAATCATTCTGTGATTCTATGATTCTGCCCTGCAAAGAAAATAATTTATTTAGAAAATGTATTGTTCTGTCAATGGTGGCGTTCTCAATTAGTTTCTGTTCTATGCAATATAGGCATTTCTTAAAGTTACTATAGTTACTTAACAGGCTATTAAATAGTACATGGTATCCAATTAAAAGAAATTTAAACTGTGAGTGGTCTAGATCACGCAGTGAAGAACAGAAAAACTTCACTATTTTATAATTCAAGAGAAATGTTCAGCTGTTTGTGACTCTGAGCTTGTGAATATCTGTTATTAAAGATGATCATTTTAGTATTTTTATTTGGAAGTAATTGAAAACAACTACATCTCACTAATTTTTCTATTTTTTGCCTTTCTTTTTTAATTATTATTATTTTAAAAATTGTTTTTAAGAAGGACTCAATACTTCAGGTGAGCTCCACATTCTACTGCTTCTAAAGAACTCCTGACATCTCAAAAGTATTCAAAAATGAACAACTGCAGTACTGAATATATGTTTATATAAATGAGCACATTATTAGCATTAATCCAATAAATGATATGTTTCAGTGGCTAGAGGAAACAGCACCAGCTTTTGATGGATCACATTATACACACAAATGCCTATGCTATACTGAACTTAAGTTACTGAAATAATCATTTGTGAAAACCTTGTCTAGCACTGCCTCCCTCTGACTTCCTCTACTTCACAGTTAGTAAATAAGAAGTAATGTTGCTGTTCATGCTTCCAAATTCCAACAACGTGTTCAAGATCATATACATTTTTAAAGAAGCAAAGGGAAGTATGATCTAGTTTGGATAGAGACAAAAGTATTTTTGTCAAAATATATAGGTAAAAATCTGAGAGCTTTAGGAGATGTGATTGAAAGAATGCTGGAAAACTTTAGTTGTTTTCCAGATTAGCTGTAAAGAAAGAACTCATGTCTTGGAATGATTGGAACAGTGTTTGAGAAGGAGAAGAAAATACTCTCAGAACCAATGATTTTAATGTTAATATTCAACTACTCTTTGTATTTGAATATTAACCCAATTCTGTATGCGAGTGTTAACCCAAAATCCACTAGAGTTGGCCTAGTCTGGAGTAGAGGAGACTGAGGAGCAACATCATTGCTCCCTGCATCTTCTTGAGGAGAGGAACTGGAGGGGGAGGTGCTGGTCTCTTCTCTCTAGGGACACAGCACATGGGAATGGCACAAAGCTATACCAGGGGAGGATTAGACAGGACATGAGGAAAAATTTCTTCTTTGTGAGGGTGGTCAGACACTGAAATAAACTTCCTAGAGAAGTGTCTGATGCATCACACCTGTCAGTGCTCAAGAGGCATTTGGACAATGTCCTCAGGAACATATTTTAACTTTAAAAAGTTAGCTCAAAAGGAAAATCACCTTTAGCCTACTATGGAAAATGAGAATTGAAGACCTACTAAGAACTTCAAGCTAATAAACGTGTGATCTTGGAATTGAGGGCTATAGAAATAGAATTATATTAACAGTAGTTCTATTTCAAATGAGGTCATGATTTGCTAAAACTGATAATGCCTCAAGGGGTGATTTGATGGCTTTCCTGAATTTGTTTCCCAGAGCATTCTGCTGTGAGGGAAAACCTTCTGTGATACCATTGTCTTCTGCTCCACAAAACCTTGCAGAAAGCAAGAAGAGTCACACAGAACTTCAGCTAATAGATGATCTTGGCATCTGTTTCTCATCCGACCATTCCAAAACCAAAGTTGACATAAGGGACTAAAAGCAATGGTAACCAAAATGAAGGAATGGCCCTTGACCTTGTTGACCCAATTCTACTCCAAAATGTTTATTTTTGCTTCATTTAAGAAACAACTATGTTTGAAAATTCACCTTTATTTTGTTACAACTGCTTTCTCGCTGGGAAGCTAAGCAGAACAAGCTTGTACATTTTCAACCCACTGGCAGAATGGGCCTATTTTCCCTTGCCTCTGAAAAAATACAGGATGTGACTCTTCCGTCTGCAAATGAACGGCAGAAGTAACGAGTGAGTTTAGTCAAGCTTAACAGTAAGGAAAATGAGAACTGCATCCTAAATGTCAGCACATTCCCCCTAGATTTTTAGTACTGCTTGGCACTTTAACAGCACTTTTTATTGGAGGACTCAAAAGGCCAGTCCTTAGTTCAATCTTATAATACCCCTTTAAGGTTGGTAAAATGCCCAGATAAGGGAACTCGAATACAGAAAAGTTAAATGATTTACTAACAGTCACACACAGTAGCAGCAACCAAAGGCACAAATGCCCAGACCTGTGCTGTAAATATAACAAGCAATAAGCAAATTATGGACATTGTTAGTAGATCTCCATATTTACTCTTTCATAGAATGCATTAACTATGCATCCTTTGAGCCTTAAATGCTCTATAAATCAAACTGAGTTAACACTTGTTTTAAAGAGACGTAGATTTCTAAAACAAATAATAGCATTCGCTCAGAAAAGTGAGTCATAACTCATGGGCTGGCTAGGCTGTTTATTGGAATGAATAATCAACACAGCAAAAGAACTTCTAATGTATTTTCTAGTAATAGTTATCACTTCCATACCATACTACTATTCACTATATAATAGTGAATTCCCTAGTGAAATTGCAGCATCACAATTCTTTATAATGTTTCTTTCTGGAGGCTAGGAATTACTACATTTAGTTTTCATACAGGGAAGCTGATGTTCATTTGGAAACTAGAAAAGAACTGGATTCAGTTCAAAACATTTTAAACTCTGAGTGCCTCAAGTGATGATACCAGAAAGAAAATGGAGTTAAAATGCTAACACATTTAAGAATCTTGTCATACAGGACTTTCATAAATAAATAAATAGATAAACAAACAAACAAATAAATAAAATATATAAAATCTGGACTTGTGGAGTTCTGGACTTCTAAACCAATACACAACCAATGTGAAATCCCTCTTAGTATCACGTTCATAATTACTGAAAGAAAGAAAAGTGAACTAATGAAAAAAAAAAAAAAAAGCAAAAAAAAAAAAACCCAAAGCATCAGCATTCATATGAATAGGTAAATCAGCAATAATTTAGTTACAGAATGTATTCAGTTTTGTTGTCGTTGTTTTTCCTGTAGTACTGATATATATTATAAAAATATTATTAGATTTGCAGGTGTCACAGATATGGTAAGAATTGTGACTCCCTTGCAGAACAGTATTAGAATTCAAAATGATCATATTTTACTGTACAAATGAACAGGGGGAAAAAAAAAAAGGGGATGTATCTCTATGAGAATAAATTTGAGAATCTGCAGTTAGACAAGAATAATTAACTGCATAATATTATAATTGTACTATGAAGGGCAACTCATTAGAAAGGGATCCTTTAGCAGTAATTTGGGGTTTGTAGTAGCTCAGAAGACAATGTCACGTTAAGAAGAAAAAGGCAAATATAGTACTTGGGTTCCTGTATAAATCAAATTTTAAAATATGGGAAGATAACCTTCAGTTTCATTTGGATTATGCTATATGAATTCTGCATAAAGTGACTCCTGCATCTCAAACAGAAAGTTGCTGCTGCAAACAAAGGCAAAATTATTTTCTATCTGTGACTAGTAAGCCTAAAGTACAGTACAAAAGACTCAGGATGAGCATCAAGAGGAGCTTTGCAACAAGAAAGTAGACCAGTGAAGTGATAAGAATCTACAGTATCTCCAGCAATGGCTAAACATACATCTGACAAAACAAAATGGCTAGGTGGTTCTGTTCTACTGAAATAACAGTTACATTTCTTTAATATTTTGAATAAAAATATGCAGGATTTTCTGACAGGGCGAAATGATGCTTGGTCACATCACTTGATCCAGTTCTTCAATCAGGAAACGAGGGATAATTTACCTGACTCAAATGCACAATTCACAATCCAAGTAACTACTGGAGAACCAACAAGCCACGAGGAATCTGAAGCAGACATTACCATCAGAAGGGCTGTATGCTGCAGTTGTGGAAGTTCCAAGGAAGAACTGTGTGAATGAGTTTAAACTTGATCAAGGTGACACCTTGTTTTTCTTATAGCTAACAAGGGTGATAAGGAGAAAACAATAACCTAGAGCCGTCTCATATACAAGTAGATCACACATCATAAGTTCTGTTGGTAGAATTGCTAAAATGCTGAGTCGAGATGTTTTAATGTAAATAATGCTTGGCTTTAATCATGTATATGATACACAAAAGATATTTCGATCAGAAAAAGCTGGGTACATGGTGTACAGCCAAACTTACTTTCCTTCAAAACTATTTTTGCTTTGCTTCTGCTTAAAATTTAAGCTGACAGAAGTCTTTACACTGAGGGTTTAAACTAAGGTGAGATTTCAAAAATTCTTCCAGCTATTCCTCATCCTCTTGATAGCTTACAGGACTTAATGTCCGTACTGAAGTAAACAAATGTCAGCTGATCCTGACACCAATTACCCAGAACTATAGGAGCTTTCTGGAAAGACATCCTCAACTACAAAAAAAGCTACTTTTTTGAAGATTCAAATTATGTTTGCTACTTCAGAACAGCTTTTTATATATCTCTACTCGCATGGACAAGAGAATAGCAGTGAGAGGTGAAGAAGAGAGAAAGAGAACAGGAGTGGAGAAAGAGAGAAAAGGAAAGAGCAAAGAACACTCCTAATCCCAGTACTGCATCTTTGTTGTCAGGGGACTTTGTGTTTTGTGTAATTGGCCTAAGAGAGTCCAGTAAACTGTAATCACATTGAAAAAAAAGCACTGTCATATAATTGTAGTTGATATTAATTCAATAATTTTTTGTCATTGTTAACGAGGTAAGAATTTAGACACCAAAGTTTTAGATGCTTATTTGAATTTTATCCTATTAAAGAACTTGAAATAAAAATATCTTTTTGTTAGACTTGTGTAGCACTTGCCATCTTAAAGAAGAGAAGATACTCCTCTGCATTCTTCACAGATTTCCTAAGCTAATTCGTGCTAAAATCATACTGTAGCCTGAGGGCTTATAGAATTAGGTACTTAACAGTGTAACACATAGAAACTTGGGTCCCATATGTATGCTGAATGAACCAAGGCCAGTGTGTACGTCCTCCATTGTGCAAAACTGAATGTGTAGTTAAATAAAGAACAATAGGTATTCATAAATCAGCATGAGTGCCCATGAGAAACAAGTCTTCTAATTAAATAAGAAGAGAATCAGTGTTTCTTGTTCCAGGAATTGTTGTTTGGTATTGAAGGAGAATATATTGATAGTAGAAAGACAGAATTTGTTAGAAAAATTATTGAGTTTATTTACCAAAAACAACTCCTTCCCTACACATTATTTATTTTCAGTTACAAAAATAATTAATTTTTAAGAAAATCAAGTGTTGCTTTTTTTTAAATCTTTTATTGCTTCTACTGAGAAATAAAACTTTGTAATTAGAAAAAACAAATAGAAGTAGTACTTGCAAGGAAACTGTGTTTTATTTTACTTTGCTTTTAAACTAGAAAGAAAGCAAAAAAGAAGTAAAGAAAGAAAAACATTAGTGTTCGTCAATTGAGAGGAAATTCTTAGAGCAAATTCTGTAACAATTTGAAAAAGTATTGGATATTTTATTGTCTTGACAATCCTTTGGAATTTGAGTGGTACTATTCAAAGTATTAATTACTAAGAGACTAAATGTGGTTTCAGGTTGACTTTATAATTTCCTGATCCTAATGCTTGATATCTACAGTCTGATAAATGCAGCGAGTTATAGGTTTTCCCATTATCTCATCAGGAGATGGAAAACAGTGCATTAAAATTTTCTAACTCAAGTCCTATTCTTTGTACTCTTCACAGAATCACAGAATGGCCAGGGTTGGAAGGGACCTCAAGGATCATGAATCTCCAATCCCCCTGCCACATGCAGGGCCACCAATCTCCATGTTTAATGCTGAACCAGGCTGCCCAGGGCCTCATCCAACCTGGCCTTGAACACCTCCAAGGACGGGGCACCCACAACCTCTGTGGGCAGCCCGTTCCAGTACCTCACCACTCTCTGGGCAAAGAATTTCCCCCTGATGTCCGACCTAAATCTCCCCTCCCTCAACTTAAAACCATTTCCCCTCGTCCTACAACAACAATTTCCTACCTCGTCCTTCATCCCCTCTTCAAGTACAAAGAAAAGCCTGAGTAGGCTATGCTTGACAATAAAGTCAAGAACATGCACATTTCAAATGATTGGGACAGTAAACAACAGATTTGCTTTAACCCCTTCAAAAATTAAATACAAATTCTAAAGAAACTCAGAAATGTGTCTACAAGTTAAACAAATTAGCAGTTATAGAAATACTTAATTTTTAGTAGGCCAGATTGACGTAAGGAATCACGTTGATCACAGATTGAAGGAAGAAACTAAGTATTTCCTGTACAAAAAGTGAGTAGAGATTAGATCATCCACCCAGGATTGGGATTCTCACAATCACTCTGAGTTTCCTTTGAAGGCACACTAATCTGTTGTGTAGACACATTTACATAGAATAGAGCTAGCTTTAAAATTATGTGTCTTAATCTTTATTTGAAGCGCTTGGAAAAGCGAATACAGTTAAGTTGTAGCCAGTTTTCTTCAGTGTCCCTCAACATACCAACTCAAAGTAGAGAAATTCCACAGAGGCCTCAAATTGGATGAAGTTTAAACTGGATTTTGAAATTGTCTTTTGCAGTATTTCCATGTAAATGAACATTAAGCTGTCAGTGTATTTTTTCTTGTCTAACCAAGAAAGCACACCATACGAACTGAAATACAGAATTTATTTGCATAATATGTTTGAAAATTTGAAACAATGTTTTTCAATGTTTTGGGTTCCCATTGCTGTCCTGTAGCGAAGCTTTCTATGCCCCACTAGACACATTGCATCCTTGTTTTTTGTCTACTTAGTATTTCAACTTCTTTTTTGAGGAACTTGGGAATGAAACCACTACTTGCATTTTATCAAACCTACCATTCAATTAAAAATAATTAATCATTATTATAATCATTAATTAACAACTCCCCCCACTCTTGTGACTGTTGCTTGTCCAGGACATTCCCCCTTGAACTTCCAGTAACCAGAGGATAGTAACAGACAACACAACAGCGACCACTGAGGGCATTCTTGACATCTGAAATCTTTGATTATCATACTGACAACTATATTATTTTCTGTGCTTGCAGCTTTTTCTGCAGAATGAACTCATAGCCCATGTGTGAGAATTAATGGAACAATTCATATAGCATTTTGACATCATGTCACAAAGGACACAATATTGTCACTGCCATTGTACCCAACTCCAAACACAGGATGTTGGTCTCCTGAGAGTGCAGCACCAGTGAACAACATTTAGAAGGCACAGAAAAGACTAAAGAAACTGAATTTAACACACACACACACACACACAAAATCAACAACAAAAGTCCACCCAAGCAAGCATTGCTAAACTGAAAAAGATTAGGACGACATGACTACTTTTTCCCCCAATTGTTAAATGTAAACTAAGCTAATGGTCAAAAAGTCATGGAGGACGAGAGAGGGAAGTTGTGGATGATTGCTGCATTCTTTGTTACGTCCCCTCTCCATCCTGGTGAGCTGGAACATCAGTGCAGTTCTCATGCCAGTTTCCGAGTAAACAACACGTACTTCCTGACTATCTCTAATCTGGGCAGCAATGTGTGTGAAGGGAGAGTGCTAAGTGATCTGTGGTTTTGACCAGGTATCCTGTTTTGACAAGGGTGTTTGTCCTTTACCCAACATATTGCAGATGTTATTCTTCAGATTTCTGTGTTCTGGGTTGTTGTTTTTTGGTTAATGCTTAATTAGGTCTTTTGGGAAAGATTTAATTTGGATTACTGAGAAGTTTATAGGGCCAGAGGTAACAATTAAAAAATAACCAAAAAAGTTGTGCTGATTAAAATCTTGTTTTTTCTTTCCACTCAGTATTTTAAACTGCAGTTAACTGAAAGAAAATGTTTCCTCTAATTGATATTTTGACCATAAGCTGTTTGACAAAATGCATTTCAAAATCAAGTTTTAAATTTGCCTCTAAAAGTTTTTGAGAAGCTTACTGAATTGCTTTAGCAGCTAGCATAAATTTCCATTGCATAAGCAGAGCTGTTCAGAATTTTTTTTCAACAAAACTCTTCTATTTTGGAAAAAACAAACCATTAAGCAAGCCCTCTGCCCTTCCTCCTATGGTAAAAAATGTTTCCAGGAAAGCTTTTACTGGTAACGGCTCACAATTTTAAAATAAAATTCTGAAACCAAATTTAAAAGTGAACAATATAAAGATTCACGTAATTAATTACCTGATACTTAGATGAGATATGGTCAAGGATCATGTTTTAAAGAAGAAGCTCCTGTCTCCTAAGTGAGTAGTCTACTCTTTGGGCTAAAGAGATCTCTTTAACATGTTCCAGTGAGTCTTTAATGACACTGAGCAGAGGAATGCCCACAAGAGAGAGTTTTAAATGTGGACTTACTCCAACTATCAGAGATTATGTCACCCAGCTGCCATGTACAAGATTTGTTCCTCTTCTGTCTGATGTAGAGCAAAGACTTGAACGTGCATTTCCCATATAAATCAGCTGCCTGCATGCTGACTTCTTCTCCATAGAAAAAAGGAAAAATCCTGTGGTCCTCATGTGAAATATTCATGAAATCAGATTTTTATTTCCAAGATTATAACCACTCCAGCTGTGACCCCAGTCCTATACCAATGAAAAGCAAAGGCTGGACCGTTACTGACTTCTTTATCAGAGGAACTATGGCCTGTATTCCCCAGAAAGCTAACCATTTGTTATTTATGAACTTCAATTTTCTAACTTTAATTCATTACAGATATAGATTTTGCTAATAGTAAATAGTACTGCCATTATGTCATAGAAAGAGGAGATCACAAGAAAGGTTACTTGTGTTAGAGGCATTTGAAGGATGCCTCAGGCAAGCTCTGAGATAAGGGATATTTAGGAAGCTAACAATTCTGGATCATCTACTCTGCATCCAGGAGATACAGTTTAATCTTTCTCAATCCAGCTTTCTTCATTTACTATGTCTGCAGAAAAAAAGTATCAATTTGAAACGTCAGAACTTTCAGTCAGCTGCAGAACTTGTTGAAAATGTTCAATGTGCAGAAAAAATTAATTTGTTAAAACTATCCTGTTAAAAAACAGCTAGAATTTTCTAAGAACCCCATGACACTGTGTTAAAGAATTTTTTTTTTTTTTTTAAAGACAAGTTGTTCCTCTGAATGTTTTAGAATTGTCAAGCATCTCTATTGCAGTCAGGAAAACTGAAGTAATACATTTCCTTTAAATTCCATGTGATCACACAAGACTGAGATAGATATGAACTTGTCCATTATTCCACAACTTTAGAGTTCTGTCTGATAATTTCCCCTGCATTTAAAATCCCAGAAATGCAATGATCTCTGAAAACTACAGAAATGTTAGAAATCTGATTTGAGGTGCTAGGTTTGTAATTTATATATATATAAATTTATATACATATATACATACGTAGGTTGTCCTGAAAGCAATGCATATTTCCATGGAAACTACAACAGATATGACAAGCACACTAATTCTGCACAGTAGAACAAATGCTCAGCTACAAAACACTATTTTTCAACACAGTCACCACCGCTGAATATGCATTTTCACCAGCAGTGAACAAGAGCCTGCGTGCCATGTTCACAATAACCTGCACCAATGGAGACAATCTGCTGTCACTGCCACCACTGCTGAAACACAGCACCCACCACTTGATTGTGCTCACATCCACTGTTTGCTCCTCACGAACATTCAGCAAGCACAGAAGAAAGTCAAGGAGTGCTATTTTTTCTATATGGAGGAATTCAATTCCACACCTTTTCTTCAGATGGACTTCTATGTCAGGTAGCATTTTGTCAGACTGCTCCTCTGCTGCCATCTGTGGCATCACAGCAAAATGTAACAGGATATTGGTGGGAAGGTTCAGACTCTACTGCCATACTGCCAACATCCACCTCTGATGTCATGGGCCAACATGATAAAATAGGAGGCATTTCTTTCAGAGCAACCTATATTTAATCTATCTACCATTTTGAAAATCAAATGACCATAGTATATCTTTTTTGTATCAGTTCATTTTGTTATTGGAATAAAGGTAATCCACAGGTATCAATCCTCATTGTCTGATGAAAAACAAGACTTTTCATGGAGGAATATGCGCTAAATATATGGACTGACAGTGCTCAAATAAGGATCACTGAAGAGAACTAGTTAAAAAGATTTACTTAGAAATTATCCAGTATGAACTGAATATATTAGAAATAATGAATCATTACAAGCTGATGCCCTAGAATTCTAAATCCTCATTTTAGTTAAATATATCGGAGCTGCACAGGAATGATCTTGGAGGGTAATGAAAAGCAAAATAATGACAGATTAGCCAGTTCAGTAACTTCACTGATTAAAATCTTTCTCAATAATGAGCAAGCCAAATTAAATAGAGGCACGAGGTAAAAATATAAAATATACTTTCCTCTTGAAGTTTTAAGTACTTCAGCCAATTTGTGAATACATTTCAGATCCAAAGACCAGAAATCTAACTCAATGTCCCTCCCTACATTTCACTCGGAATATGAGAATGTTCCAGAGATAAAGGCTAAACAAGTTAGACAAGGAAGACTCAAAATACTGAATTTCTCAGACTGTGACTAGGAGTCAAGATCTATATTTAATCGCATGGCTGTAAAAGATTAATAGAGACAGAGGAATTTTAACCTTTAACCAGCATAGGCTTCAGTGTGTTAACTTTGCAATATTCTGAAAAGAACAACTTGAAAATCTGGAAAGAAGAAATCAGTTGTTTTCTTTTTGCTTTTTTTTTTTTTTTTTTAAATTTCTGTTTAACACATCCAAATGCAGCTAATTAGATCACTTGGGGAATTACCATTAACAACCAAACTTCCATTAGAGAAAAACATGCTTTCCAAGAAAATGCAAAGAAATCCAAGATTTGCTTGGAAAACACTAAGGCCTCAAACTGTTTTCTTAGATCTCGTATGGTCTGTCTGCCTGCACAATCTACCTAGTAAGATTTGTACAACTAATACATTCTTATTATTTCACAGTCCCAAACTTGTAATACTTTAATTTCATTTGTACTGCAGTCACTGGGCAGCATCCTGACTCTTCTTAAGTCAAGGACAAATCTCCCATCTACTTAATTGAGGTTATGAGATCTATCTAAATTCATTGGAGTTATTCCAACTCATCTCAATGCCATCAGCTCACTGTCTAGTCTTTTATGTTGTTGGGTTACAGCATAAATAAGGCAATAATTAGAGATGCAAAGCAAGTTTCGATATCAATCTTGGAACAGAATGTGTCACCCTAGGAAAACAGAATCCCAAATGACTTAGGCAGTGCTGCCAAAGTGAATATCTAACATTTTGCTAATGGAAAAATTGAATGTTAGATAGTAGGCATAATTGGAAAAGTATAACAACAGTTGAAGCAATATCACTTGTTTATATGCAGTATGACTTCAAATATACTCCACTGTTATTTCCGTTTTAAGATCTACAGCAGGAAAATATTGGTTGTTTTTTCCAGGGGTCTCTCAGATAACAACAGATATGTGGGGACATTTCTCTAGATACTGTTTTTGAAAACTGTTTTATCACAGTCTTTTGTTAAACATGAAAGTCTGAAAAAATGACACATTTATTTTCCTTTATCTGTTTTAGGCATAGCAATTATATTGGGTATTTTAAGACCCAAGGTTAATCAAGAACAAATTATTTTAAAGAGAGAACTAAAACTAAAAACTAATAGTAAAGGATATGCAAGCAACCCAATACCTTTTTGTTAGCAAAACTGAGATGTCTGCATATCTCTATCAAACCTGGCAAAAAAGAGTACAAGAACTCTTGTTAGAAAGACAGCAGCTTTCCACAAGTTGCAAAAGGGTAGTATATCCAAAATTTTCATGTCAGGGAAATTTCATTCTGTAGGAAGATTGTGCTAGACTATTACCTCAAGGGTCAGTTTCTGAGCCTTAGACATCTATCAAAATTTTACTGTGGAATTTTAGATTATGAGCGGACTGCTTGCATGCATGGCAAAATAAGATTTCCTTCAATGTTCAGCACTGTGTAGATTTACATTGCATGAGCAGTGTGGTTGTGTTTGTCTCCCATACCATGGAGCTTATGGGCAATGGAGTTAGGGAACCTCACTGACAATCATACCTGAGCTGATCTGGAGACCTCACTGCAGTTAACTGCTACTATAGATCAGCTCAGAACAAACTGGAGAGACAGTATTTCTGAGATGAGATAGAGTGCTCTTCAGAACTCTTTCTGTCCAGAACTGACTTGAAAGGCTACCAATCTGATCATTTTTCACAATTTCTAAAAGAAATAAAAATTCATTTATGTTGCAATAAATTATATTTTTTTTTCCTGCATTCTGCCAAACAAAAATAAATTAGAGATCAGAATCATACCTCTAGTAAAGAAATAAATACTAGAAGTGAATCAACCATGGTTTTGACCGGTCCTGTTCACATAAAGGTTATCGCTGAAGTACACAGTGAAAGGGAGTAATAAGAAAGATAAAGAACTTTAAAAAAAAGTTTACATCACCATCAATATCTCAATTACTATTTGTATTTCTCAGTATGAAGTAGCTCAAAAAAACAAAGAAATCTCAATCAGCCTGAGAGGACTTCTTCCATAACGTCGTACCCCATGGTCAGAAATGGCTGAAGGCAATGGACTGAGGAAACAGAGTATGAGCTTTGCAGCAGCAGAGTAAGGATTAAGGGGCAAGCAGATAAATGGGATGCCACAGCAGGAGTCTACAATTGGCCACTCAGCCAGGATGACAACACTGATTAATTAATCTTTAAGGAACTAAGAGAGATCTCTAGATCACCAGCCTATGTCTTTATATGGAACTTCAACTTGCCAGATTTTAACTGAGAACACCAGACAGCAGATATAAAAAGGTCCAGGAGATTTCTAAAGCAGTTTTATGGTATCTATCTGGCACAAGTATTGAATTGAGAATTGATTGGGAAAGGTGCCCTTCTGGATATTTTGCTTGTGAGAGAGAAGGTCTCGTGGGTGAAATGGCAACTAGCAGCTGTCTTGGTCATAGTTACCATGAATTAGTAAAATTTAAAATCTTTGGTGATACAGGAGGAAAACTGTCACCAAAACTTCAACCATGGACGCAGGGAGAACATATTTAGGACACTTAGGGAGCTAGTTAGTAAGATCCCCTGGGAAACTGCTTTGAAGGCACTGGAGCCCATCATGGTGATCATTTTTTAAGTACTATCTCCTAAGAGCATAGAAACAGGCAGCTCAAAAACATCAGAAGTCAAACAGGTGGTTTGTTTGTGGCAGGAAAGTTGACCTGGCTGAACAGGGATCTTGTAGAGCTTAAGCTTATAAAGAAAGCGTATGGCCACTGAAAGCAAGGTCAAGCAACATATCAGGACTACAGCTATTCTGTTTGCCTTTGTAGGGAGAAAATGGTCACCTTACAAATGGGGACATAGACAAATAAGAGATTTCAATGTCTTCTTTGCCTCTGTCTTCAACACCTATGAAGGGGTCTTTGACCACAAGTGCCTCAAGTTGGAGGACTGTGACAGCAGTAATGACCAACTCCTGTCCAACTCTGAACTTGTGCAGGATTTACTTCTGTACCTGAGTGCATATTAATCTATGGAGCCCAATGTTATTCATCCCATGGTACTCAGAGAGCTGGCTGATGTTGTCACAAGACCTCTCTCAATTGTTTTTCAAAATTTTGGGTAATTTGGTGAAGTCCCAGTTGACTGGAAGCTAGCAAAAGTTCAAATACTCAAGATATAAAGAAGTCTCTGGTAATTACAGGCCTGTAATTAACTCACTTCAGTGCCCTGTAAAATTGCGGAGAAAATCTTGCTGGTAATTACTGAAAAACACCTTAAGAACAACATGGCCATTGGTCACAACAGCATGGATTCATGAGGGAAGATCCTGTTTAGCTAACTTAATTTCCTTTTATGACAAGGTCACCCATCTACTTGACGAGGGGAAGCCAGTTGAAATTTTCTTTTTAGATTTCTGTAAAGTTTTCAATACTGTTTCTCACAGTATCCTTCTGGACAAAATGTACAGCACATGGCCAGACAAAAACACAAAGCGATGGGTGGGCAACTGCGTGGCAGGTTGGGCCCAAATGATTATGGTAAATGAAGTTACATCAGACCAGTCATTAGTGGGATTCCCCCCCAGCTTTGTTTGATGGCAAATTCTCTTAAATGTGTTCATAAATGGCTTGGTTGTAGAACCAGAAGGCATTTTCAGGAAGTTTGTTGATGATATTAAACAGGAGGTAGCTGTTGACTCTGTCTAGGGTGGAGAGGACTTGCAAAGAGATTTAGAGAGCTGAGCAATCACTAATTGCATGATCACTAATTGCAACGTTTAACAAGAACAAGTGCAAGATTCTGAGCCTGGGAAGGAGCAACTCTGGCAATATATATACTGACTGGAGGTTGAGATAGTAGAAAGCAGCCCTGCTGTAAGGAATTTGGGGATCTTGGTCAGCAGTGAGTTGAAAATGAGTCAAGTGTGCCCAGGCAGCTAGAATGGACAACTATATCCAGGGGTGCACCAAGCATAGCACAGCTAACTGGTGGAGTGGAGCAATCTTCTCTCTCCACATTGTATTGGTGTGGCTTCAACTTGAGTACCACATGTAGTTTTGGGCAACACAGTACAAAAAAGACATAAAACTGTTAAAGAGCAGCCAAAGAAGGGCTACAAATATAATGAAGGGTCTGGAGAGCAAGGGGTATGAGGGGTGGCTGAAGTCTCTTAATTTGCTCAGCCCAGAGCAGACGAGGTTTAGGGAAGGCCCCAGGGCTGCCTCCAGCTCCTCATGAGGAGAGTGGAGAGCCAGCGCTGATCTCTGCTCTCTGGTAACAGTGACAGGATCCAAAGGAATGACAAGGAGCTGCATCAGGAAAGGGTCAGATTGGGAAAAGGTTCTTGAATGAGATGGTCAGGAGCACTGGAGCAGGCTCCCCTGGGCAGCAGTCATGGCACTGAGCTGCCAGAATTCAAGAAGCATCTGGACAACCCACTCAGATACATGTCTGATTTTTGGGTGGTCCTGTGCAGAGTCAGGGTTTGGATTCAATGATCCTTATGGGTTCCTTTCAACTTGGAATCTTCTGATTCCATGATTTCTTTTAATGTGAGAAATTGGTGCCTTCCTGTTACATTCCTATTTTTTAAACTTTTTACACACTTCTATTATGCACAAGTCCTCCTTTTCTCCTGCTCATTCTCCTTTTCATATACAGCTTGATGCATCAGAGATGATATTTTTATGCCAAATCTGCATACCCACAGAGCATAGTATATATTTTGGTCTTCTACTGGATGGCATGTGTGAAAACTGTTCAAGTGCCCTCTAGTGACTGAAACTCACAATAAATTTTTTGCTCTAGAGTATTTGAGAAACCCAGAAACAGCAATAAAGTGGATGTAACATATTGAGGTTAACAAGATTTTCCATTTTAAGCTTTCACTTTTCAATTGCGGTGACAAAAATTAGAATATCTCACAAGCAACAGACTACCTGCAAGCACTGAAGTAGGGCCCCTCAGCCTAATGTGGACTACAAGTTAATTGATAAATTGGCAGGAAACCAGACATATTTATTAGCTGGTCCACCTTAGAACAACATAATAACTGAAAGAAATAAAAACCAATAATCTATTTACAGTTTCTTGCATTCCTCATTAAATCATTTCATCTACTTTCACTGCTTGATTTAATCAAACAGTGGTAGAAAAGTAATGTAGTAGTTGTAGATGAAGTTTCCACTTCACAGCCCACGATAGCAAATGAATTGTAAAAATTATGACCTTTGAATCAGTTCAAATTTTGAATACTTGAATTATACAACTAACCCACAGGCTAATAGCTTATTTACAGAAATGTATTATTTATTTATCAATTTATAGGCTCATTAACCTGGAAGCTTAACCACTAGAATTGGAGAAACAGTACGATACATGTAAGTTTTAAAGTCAACACAGCCTCATAAAATGAATACAAGTGATAAGCACTGAAGTACGAAAAATAAAAAGTATACCTTTAGCTTTAAATTTCAACCATTTACAAAACAAAAGAACAACAACAACAAAAAAATACCACCACAATGATACATAGGAATATACCTGCCATTTTAGGTCATAAGTAGCCTTTCTAGCTCAAATAATCAACCAGATAAGGGCAACAAACACATCACAGAGACTTTAAGCTCACGAGAAAATAGCCTAGTTTGTGGGCTGGTACAATAAAAACAAACTGGCCCAGGAATAAAGATGACCTTCTACTATCAATTTATGTACAAATCTCAGAGAAAGAGCAAAAGATACTCAACATGTCCATTCTGGCATCAGCAAACCGACTGCCTCTCTCCTACCTCTCAGGTGTACAGTAATTCAAAATAAAAAGCCATACTACTCTGAATTAGACAAGAAAATCATACTTATTTATGTCTGTCTGGAAGCTGATTTATACCAGATTAAGTTTGATTAAGTCTTTTGTATCTGTAGAGACAAAAGCCAACTCATTCTCTGAGGCCTGAAGAACAGAGAAAAAGAAAATTCAACAAAGAGACAATTCTGGGTTTTTCATACTGATGAAGTATTCTTCCATATATCCTTGGAGGGTCTAGTATTGTCACGGAAAGAGCACTGCTTATAAAGATGTAGTACTTCAATTGAAATATCCTACTTTTTGAAATCTTGCTTAAAGGAATTAGTTTGGGAGTAATTTCTGAGGCAGAATGATTGCTTTGACAATGTATTTTGGAAAACACCGCCCTTCTTTACATACTTCAGTTTTCATGAGTTATAGCAATAAACATTCATCTGCATATGGATGACCTTGAAAATTTCCTTAGTGTATGCTTCAGTAAACCAAGAAAGATCAGCAAAAAATAAATAAAAAAAATTTAAAATGCAAGTGGCCACAGCTGCATGCTTAAAATTATAGCGGATGAAAAGTTTTGTTTTCTCGTAACATACATTAAATCTGTTCAAAGCTAAAACACAAAATGAAAACAAATCCTCTACAGATGTGACAGTTCTATGATTCATTGTCAGCTCTTTAAAATATTGTTGCTTCTCCTCTTTTTACACCAAACTTTTTTATCCTACAAACCATTAATCGATGGCACCTGCTTTTTCCTCTCTTGTTGTCCTTTCTCTCAATATGTGGGACACAATGTTATATCGCTGCCCTCTTACAGTCCAAACATTCCTGAAAACAAATCAAACTCAGATATAAAGCTTCAGAGTAAACCCTAAAAACACACAGAGTTTCCATTGGTATCCAATGATCTCCCCCTTACCCAAACCCAAACATGCCCAAACCGGCAAAAATCACAGAACCAGACTTTAACAGGAATCACAGAATCACAGAATTGTAGGGGTTGGAAGGGACCTCTAGAGATCATCGAGACCAACCCCAGGTATGTTTTATTATTGCTGCAACAGGGAAGGATTTTTTTTTAATTGTGGTTTTGTTTTTCAGGTTCGCCTTAGAGGAATTCTAAAATGCTTTCTATCCCACTTGAGGGTCTCTCAAAAGCAATCTTTTAGCACTACATATTTCCCTTTAGCAGCAGGACAGGTTTGCCTGCCAGAAAGCCAATTCTTTATGAGAATGAAGAACTTCTCATCAGTAAATGCAACACCTTCAGCACTGCGTTCCAGACTCTGCAGCAATAACATTGTCCTATCATGGACTTGAAAATAATTAGCTGGCAGCATCACTGGTATTTTCTTCACTGCTAGCACAGCTCTTCACAGCAATAATTCGTCTCTCCTCAGGAGCATCAAGCTCTACAATTGGATAATGATGGACTTGGGCAAATACCAGTCTCACTGGCAGCAGTAAGATGCCTACTGCAGCAGCCTGTAATCCAGCTTTCTTATGCAGTAATCTAGTGTTTTTAGAACTACAATCAAATCCTCTGTAAAAGTGATATAACTGTGTGTAACTAAAGCAAAGTAGTTGAGATCTAAGCATCTGAGCCCATTCTTTTTCCTTTCAACACACTTAAAACTAGTCAGCAATTCCCAAACTTGCCCATGTTACCATACTCTGAAAATGACAGTTCACTCATTGCAAACACATTCAGCAGCTAGCTTGCTCTTTTTGCAGTAACAACAAGCAACACTATGTCATTTATATCAGCATGGCAGTCCTCTAACCATGCTCCTCTGATGAAGACTTCAGTCTTCTGCATAGCCCATCTCATCTGCACATAAAAGAACAGTGCTGAAGCACAACTTGTGTCCCCATTCCAACACTTTGGTTTGCTCTTTTTTAAAAGAAAAAAAAGGATTCACTCACACACACACACACACACAAATTAATATGAGGGAATATTTAGATTTCATTATCACCAGCTATTTCTTTTTCCATGCACACACTTTTTGCAGTCAGGTGTAGGACTGATACGGCATATCTGTACCATAGCAGGAACAAACAAGGTTATACTCAGCTTTCTTCAAGTCTGTTACAATGTTCTAAACTGTATACAATGATTTAGAAATTGCTGGTAATTAATAAAACTTATTTACTAAAGCCAAGCCAAATCTGATTGAAAAATGACAGTGAAAAGTAACACCTGGAAGGGAACCTTACAGGACTTGTCATGGCCATGGTCAGACTGCTCAGCTGGATGGATATCCTATGCTGAGTAGCAGTAAATTCCTGACCTAGCAAAGGAAGTAGTTGAGGGTCATAGAGGTAATGGATAAAACAAGCTTGAAAACAGGAACAGGTACCCAGTGAAAAGGCAGTTTAAGTGAAAAATGAAAATGTAAGTTCTTTCTACGTTTATTGGCACTATTGTTGGAATGTTTGGTTTTTTTTGGTTTTGTTCTTGTTTTTTTTTTTCAGAGTAGTTTTCTTTGTGAAACTTTAATCAAAAATTCCAGGAGAAGTGGCCAGATATTTCCCTGCTATCTATAACAAACAAACAAACAAACAAACAAAAAAATCAATTAAGACTGTGCATGCAACTGTATTTAGAATATTAATTTTGTAAATCAACAGTTGATTTCCCAATTAAGCTAACTGTCAGCAGCAATTAAGGTAGCAATTGCTAGAATGTAATAATGTATAAGAGACTATCTCCATTTTAACATTAAATAGACTTTGTTGTAGCCTTCTTGTAACTAAAAAATTGTGGCTTCTTTGACTACAATATTTTGATTTGATTTGAAAGTAAACTTTTTTCCTCTGTGCCAGTAGGAACGTCCTTTCAAGTTAGAGAAAAATCTCCAGACATCCCCCTGAATCCTAATTATCAAAGTGATCCTGAATGAGCACTGACATACATGCCTCTAAATGATGAGCTCTCAGATGAGCCTCAAAGTACAGCCTTCCCATCTCATTATTTGTACAACTAAAAGCCATTTATCCTCTCCCACCTGAACAGCTTAATTTAACTGTTGTCTAAGAGAAAGCACTGGCATGTGCTGCCCAGAGAAGCTGAGGAATCCCCATCCTTGGAGGTGTTTGAGGCCAGGCTTGATGGGACTCCTGTGCAGCCTGACCAAGTTGTTGGCAACGGCAAGGTGGTTGGAACTAAATGATCTTTGAGGTCCCTTCCAACTCAAGCCATTCTGTTTTCTATAATTACTGAATTTTCCCTTTCTTTCCTCCTGAGACGTCCATGCTCATTTTTCCATTCCTGCTTCAGTTCCTCACCAGGCTCTTCTCTGGTTACCTTTCAGTTATTGCTAGGAAGAACTAGCTGAAATTTGTCATTTTTAAATACCTGCATTAAAAAAAAAAGCACAAAACACAACAGAATTCAGAATATTGTCCAAATGTTCACAAGTGTGGGTGCTTTCTCCTCTCCATTTTTGAATCCTTAATGTACTACTTTAAAGTACATAACGCAGAAAGAAAACTGATTAGGACTCATACAGATTCATTTCAAACTAGTTTGCTTTGCTTCCTAATACACGGAACTGGACAAAATACTATTTTTAAAAGGCACACACAGCAACAAGAACGCTGACTGAAAAGAGCTATACCACTGAAGAGGCTGGCCTTGTGGAAGGCAAGGATTCATCCCTTGTTACTTCAACACTTTACCCGAACTATAGTGCCTCTAACAGTACTGATTCATAATAGCACTGTTTCAACCTAAGATAAATAACGAGGTTACTGCTTTTCATTTCTTCTTACGCTTGTACAGGGAAGTGGAAATTCTTGTGCACTGACTTTCATTAAGATGTTGCATTTGGAACTGAAAATGTTTCAGGAGTTTGTTCACAAATGGCAATATTATCCATGGATTTAGGACAGGCTAAGTCTGTTAGCTACTCTCAGTTATGCCCTCATGCAGAATATGCAGGTCAGAAATCCACTACTGCACAGAATGCAAGTAGTTACTCTCGTACTTTTGCAGTTTACAACATAAGCTGGCCTTTGCCTAATCTAAAACAAAGGTGAGAATTCTACATCTTATGAAAGATTAACTGAAACCATACAGGACTCCTTTCCTCTATCTGCCCTTAACTTCTGTCAAAGTATACAAATCTTGAAACCTAATTACATCTTTCAAGATCTTCAAAATAGTTCTTCAACATACTAAAAATGGAATAACTTTACAAACAAATCTGCAAACAACTCAAAGCTTTAGGATTATTCACAATTGCGGCAGGCAAAACAAAAACATAAACATACATAACAACACGAAAATATGATGAAAATGCCTCAAAACATCACAAGCTGAACATTTTGAGAGAAGTCCTTCTACTCACAGCTTAGTAGAATTCGTGTTAAATAAATACAGAAACGGCAGGTTCACTTTATCTGAAGTTACTCGATGATTCTCAAGTGAGAAAAGAAAAGTGTGTAGGACTCCCAGTTCACAAAATGCAAATTGCCATTCATTTTCTTGCAACTGTGACTGAAGAGGATGAAGATTGGGGGGAGTTTGCAAAATATTAACAGAAAAAGTAGGCAAGAGATAAATAAAAATACCATAAGCTCCCATTCAGTGCTTATTATTTTTATGCCAAATTGCTCTTGGACTAGATGATGGTTAAAGGTCCCTTCCAAATGAACTTCTCTGTTCTAGCTTTTTTTATTAAAATTCAAAATTCAGCCACGTGGGGCAAAAAAAGCCGAGAAAACAAACCATGGGATAAGCTCAACCACACAGTACACATAACCAGTCTTTCTCATTTGCTCAATAACTCAAAGATTACTTTCTGCTTGAGTGATCTGCTATTTGTTCCCTCACATGTTCTCCTCCTCCCATTAACATCTCATGCTAATGGTTATTTAACTCAAAGTTCTCCTTCTAAGCAATCAGAATCAGGAATTAAGGTTTCTGAAATAAATTTCTGTCAGCCTGTCTGCAGAACACCTCATTCCTCAGCAGCAAGAACCACAAGCCACCATTTTGTTTGATTCTATCGCTAAAGAAGGGTTATTTTCTATTATATTAAGCTGACCCTTCTATTTCTTAATTATTACTGTAATAATCTTATTGATGCTAAGTTCTTGGAACTGCTTTATACTTGCTTCAGAAAGCATACACAGAGGAAAGGAATTAAATATTTATTAACAGCCACTCTCTGAAGAGCAAGTATGTACAGCCACAACAATTCACATATCTGGAACATGACTTATGTGTATTTGAATACCTATTTGACTCAACGTCTCAACTCTCTCCCTCAGTTAATTTGGCTACTTTCTTCAATCTGTTTGATGGAGTTTTCTTTCTTTTATTTTTTTTCTTTTTTCTGTGCAGCAATCCAGTTTTGTCTCAACCAGAATTTAATAGAATTACTTGCAGAAGTTATGATATAAATACAGGATGGTTTATATGACAGCGGTTCAGGTTAGACCCAATGGAAGGTTTTTATTTATCACTCCTTCCCAAACCAAGAATCAAATTAAAATGAGTAGAAGCTTTGCCAGTAAAATTTATACTCCCATTTTGTTTCAACTGTGTGGATTAAATTCTATTCAAACAATCTTTTCACAGCACAGATAGTAGAAACTACAGAAAGGACTTGAAAGAACAATGGAAAGAAGACTCATTAGCCTGAAAAGATGGGGCTACTCTTGACAAAATTAGAGTATCTGGGAAGCATGAAGAACTAAACTTCCCTCTACTTTTGTGGAGCCACCCAGTGGGAAATTTAAGCAAAGTTGCAGGAAGACATTAAATCTAGAAGACATCGCAGAATAGGAAAAACTGAACAGTTAATATCATTACCATGAAGACAGCAGAGCAGCGTAACTACTTAATTTCAGATAGCCTTATTATGAATTTATTTATATTTCATTTTTTACAAGGCAGGGTAGAACAAAGGAACATGACCAGAAAGAAAGCAGTAAAATTTGGCCTAACTTCTACACAAATTCCACAGAGCATG
The DNA here is from genome assembly GCF_019232065.1 of Centrocercus urophasianus. Classification (NCBI taxonomy): domain Eukaryota; kingdom Metazoa; phylum Chordata; class Aves; order Galliformes; family Phasianidae; genus Centrocercus; species Centrocercus urophasianus. The sequence goes on from NW_024884711.1 coordinate 9,104,981, forward strand.
TACTGCAAATGCTGAATTTCCACAGATAAACCAAAATTAATGCCTGAGTGAAAGAACAAAGTGATACTTTCAAACATGAGGTGACTGATTCTCAGTTTAGTGTACAGTGCAATCATAACTTTCCGATTCACATTAAGGTCGGATCAGAGAAAAGCTTGTTAAAATATTGCACTAATGAATGACTCGCTTATTCATCACTGTAAACCTTGATGCTTATCAGGAGAATAGCCACAGAAGTTCTGTAAAATACTCTGATGTTGCAGTTAGTCAGAAAAAGGTGAAAACAAAATCTTGACAGCTTCTCCCTGGAACGCTGCTGAGGTTATCGCCGGTGGTGCATCACCAGCTCTTTAAGGCTACGACTGCAGAGAAAGCACAGCAGCCAGACTGAGTCTCTACATAAAATGACAAGCAATCTGAGAGGCTCCAAGTGCCGCATCTGCATATATTACCCAGCACAGGGACAGGAGCCTTCATAAAGCTGCTGGCAACAAGATATTTGAGGTGTTTCTTCAAGCTATTTACATATATTTTTTGGGACTGGCTACTATCATAGAAAATGAGCTGGTTTCTCCAAAAAGCAGTGCTTTCGGTCCCTCTTAAAAAAAATTTTAAAGGCAAAAGACCTGAACTCCAGCAACCTTTGTGGCCTTATCCTCTGCCTCTGGAGAATTAGCTATGATACTAGTTATAGATTTGGGGACAGAACTTCACTGTGTGTCAAACATGTGACAAGCAGAAAAATATGAGCTCTATCTAAAGCAGCTTGCAATCCAAACTGAAAAATTTGAGATGGGAGCCAGGCATGATAAACAGCAGGGTATCCAAGAAAACAGATGATAGGCTGAGATACTGAATGGATTTAGGTCACACGTTCTAAAAGTCACACACGAAATCATTGGGCAAAAGTCCCATCTTTGACTCAGGTCTCTAAATATACATATCAAGCTACCTACGATAGATTAAATAAGGGATATGGTGGTATCTTCGTAAAAAGCACAGCACTCCATGTTTAGATGCCTGCCAAACTCAACTCCTGCTTGAGTACTGAGAACCCTTTAAAAGACCAGAAGTCAGAATAACAAGATGCATCAAGATGCAAGAGGAGCATTCTAGAGGCAGCCAGCAGGAAAAATTAAACTCAGGATCCATTTGAAAGCTTCCATCTCTTTGAGACATAACGCATCAGAGCTTGGGCAGATGTCCACACTCCTTCAGGATTAAATCCTCTCCTGGGAGTAGATGCTTACAAAGTATGATTTTCAAACCAGTGAGCAGGGCTCACTTGTAAGGATGCAGCTGTGGAAGAAAATAAATAACATCAGCTCTCCTATTTCAAGTGGAGGCCTAATTTAGTAATTAAGGCACTCACACAAAACTTCCAGGCTCTTAGAAGAGCACATAGTGAGGCAAAGTGTATGTGAAATGGGATGCATCCTTCACCATTTTAGTAGATACCACCTGCTTGTGCAGAGAGGTGTATGAGAACCCCAGGGTCAGGAGAAAAGCAGAGAAGTGTTAGAGGTTGCTGCTCTGCCTCCCAAGACCATATGCATGTTTAAGATACAGAAAATGGTGTTTCTGGAGGTATAATATAAAACTCAGGACTGACTGCCTATGTCCAGCTGAGTGCCTTAGCCACAGAAGCTCCAGATTTAAGTCAGTGCTCTAAAATCAGAGCAGCAGATTAAATCCAAACTGTTCTTGTTTCAGATTCATTTACAACACTAAAATTAATTCACTTTCCTTTGGGAATAGCTACTATATATCATTTCCTAGAACTCCCATAACAAACAAATGAATAGAAACAAACAACAACAACAAAAAAAAAAGCGAACGTAAAAAGGAGAGGGGAAGGGAGAGATTCTTTAGCATTAGATTAGCATTCTCTGCTGAGCTGTTCCTTAGCTGCTGATTAATGCTAATGGCACATTCTGGGAAAGCACAAAGAAGACTCAAGGGCAGTACATTGTACCTGGAATTGTAAGATTTCTGTTTCCTGAGATTCTTTTTTCCTGCAGGAAACAGTGTGAGTCAGTACTGAATTACTGTTCAATGTGATATGAGGGGGCAGGAGAGCATATGCAGGTTTTTCTTTTTTTTTTTATCTTTTGAATACAGCTACTAAATTTAGATCACAACCATTTTAATGATCTGGTGAATCTCATACAATTACCCATGATAGCATTTCTAAGGACATTTCAAATGGATACAATATTTTGCCATCTATATTGTGTTGTCTTAGCAGCTAAGAAGCTCCATATCTGATGGGGAGATAACATTACAAGAATGGATAGGAACAGTGGGAGAGGAACTGTCTGTTCCAGTGCTAGTCATAAGTTTGAAAGATCTGGAACCAAGCTCAGAAGCGAGATCAAACTTATTTGGTGAAGTCTGATCACTTGCTTAAACACGCGTTCAAAGGGTATGTTTCATGAAAAAATCATGCTCTCCATCAGGCCCATCTGCCAGGCTTCCTGCTCATTCTCAGAAGTTCGCATGTAAGTAATGTACTGCAGAGAATGCCAATTTTGATGCTGCCCTTGGAGGAAAAGTAGTTAACTTTGTTTCTTTAGCTAATGACTACAGCAAATATGGAAATACAAAGTTCCAAATTCCTGGTCTTTCTCCAAAATCAGGACAGGTAATTTATCCAATTGCTGCTTTTTTGTAAAATGCAAACCCTCTCCAAGGCAGTAACTTACACCCGCTCTTCTTCTTTTCCCTGATAAGTGTCCAAATAATTACACTAAGAGTCATTTTGCCCCTCACTTGGTCAGCAAATTTACAACAGATTCCTGTAAGTGGAACAGATTCAACAGAAGGGAGGGGAGTGAAACCAACAGCCAAAGTGAGTCCTCCCTTTTGGAAGATATGGCTGCGTTCGTCAGTCATGTGAAGATGAGCACCAACTTGGATCGTGTTCTCTCTACTGAGATTGCCCTACTGGAAGTCTTGCTTCTCCAAGCTGAAAACAACTTTTTTTTTTTGATTGATAGGTTCCAGGCAATCTAATTTAAGGAAAGGGTATTAGGGAACATAGTTCCTAAACAGGGAGTATTTTTTCTTTGTAAAGTTGAACGGATGGGAAAACAGGATTGGGTGCAACAGGGAACCTAAATATCAGTTTGTAGCTCTCAGGCTGCCTTATGCTGGAAAAGAAACACAATGAGCTGTGATCTGCCTGGGGTCTCTTCACAATTTGTAAAACGCTCAAAGGCTATTTCAGGATGAGACATTATATAAAACACAGGATACTGCTGGACTGATTTCAACACCAGAAAGGAAGCAAATTGTCTCCTATTGGTGCTTCTGGTCAAATTCTTTCCTTTATGTGACAGCAGGAAGAGGTTCTAGACTACTAGAAAGCCAGTGCAATGAGCCAGGTAAAAAGTGTCACTTCAAGAAGCTTTTTATCATGCATGATTTCTTACTTTATTTGTACTTTATGTTAAAGGTCTTTCCCATTCAGTTGCCCACTAGGTCTAGAGAGCTGAGGGTGTGCAGTGCCCAGAGACGGGCTCAGTATTTGTCTCTTAGCAACTCTTCTAGCTGCGTGCAACTGCCCTGCTGAATCCACTGGTACAGGAAGCCTAGATGGCAATCTGGGCACACAGATTATGGAAACAGAGAGAAAGAAAAAAGAAAAGTTGCCCCAGATTTTGCAGTGGTCAAATACTAGTTCTTTTTAGAAGTGAAGAATTTCACTCATTTGTCTTGTTTCTTCCAGAGGTTTCAAAAACAAAGCTTTCACTGACACAAGTTGTCGGCCCCAGCTAAGAACAATTACTAAGTAGGCCCTGGACATCACTTTTCATGCCCAGAACGTGTATCATTATATCATTCCGTAGGAAACATATCCAAAGCTTTTGGATATAAAGAATCTCTAAAGCTGTGATATGAACAATGGTCTGTGCACTGAGCTAAAAATGGCTTGGACAATCTGTGCTATCATCAAAATAGATAATATCCCACACTGATAGCAGTGGGATATCAGAAATAAGGAAGTGATATTTCCAAGACAAAATGTACTTTCTGAATCCCACAGAAAATTAGTCACAAGCAGTAATGTGTTAGGAATACGCTGTTATTAAAAAACTGGAACATACACTCAAATCGGAGCTGAAAGAATGACACTGATGACTTAAATCCAAATGTATGAAATTCCTGAGACCCCTAAATGATATCCTCAAATCTTAATAACTTCAAGCATTAGTGCAGATAATAAGGATTACTTTATAAATATGCACGTGGCTGCAATAAATTATTCTCATATTAGTGCTATTCTATAAAAACAATTTGAATTGTTCAGAAAAACAGATTTCAACACCTCAGTTAAACAAGAAAACCCTAAGTAAAATGATCCTAAAATGAAAATTCATGCAAATATCCTACCTTCAAAAGTGAGTGTGTCCATACACTAAAGAAACTTGTTAAAAACAAACACCTATTTTTGACAAATTTCTTTTTTCTACCTAGGTTGATTGTACTCTAAATCCTCAAAGCTGACTGAACCTAAGAGGCTTTGTGAACAAATTATGTGATCAGAAGCAGGGCAACACAAAGCCAAAAGATCAGACACTTAGAGTCATGTTTTGGACTGATGTGAGTTCTTACACAGATGAACTACAAAGACCTAGAAGAAACAGAATTCATAATGCTCATGTTGATAGCCCACATCTACAAAGGAGGTGTTACTGTAAAAACATATTCTGGAAGAAAGAAAACCACAGCACATAAAGAAGCCCTGAGTGAGGTCTTGTCCATTGGTTAGAAACCAGATGAAATACTTAGGGTTTTGAGTAGGCTCTCTGGCTGAGGACAATTTCATGCTAATAAAAGGAGGCTTTCCTATTAACACACAATAAAATGTATTTTGCCACAAGATAGATTATTCCATTTTTTTAAAGAAGCTTGGCATGAGTATTCTGGGTTTGAAGAACATGTTGAGTTAAAGATGACAGTAAAAAGCATATTAAAAGTTGGAGAGATATGTTCGTTACCTCTCTTCATTCCAGCGCTCTTGTGGGATTCTAGTCTGTTTGTTATTTTCCTTAGCAGTTTTGAATTAGGACATTTTATTCATGACTTCAGATATGCAGAACAGAGGTCTGACCTATGACTTGGATGTGTCATGAAGGAGAAGTCTGACCCTTCTCAGGACATTTTATTTATTTACTAATATTTTACTCTCACTATCATCTTGTTTTGCTTAAAAAAGGCAGGCAGTGACATTATTTCCTACTCATTCTTGGCTCTACTTGCCTGCCCCTTTAATTAAGCTGCAGTTTTCTCTTTTAATAAGCACTGAAGTCACTTGAAAAGTCAGTTTTGCCCACTCTGCAAAATGAAAGTAGTTGGTTAATCTGTTCCACCTAATTCACAAAGCGTTTTTGGCATTTTTAAGTGGTTACAGCAATAATTTGCAGATTCTGTTACAACTCTAAGACAAGAGTCTTACTTTATATGCTGCAGGATGGGTGTACAGCACCATCTACATTTTCTGCAGGATCTGTTGCTTTGGTGGACACCACAGCCAGATATAGCAAATTAAGGTATTAAACAGAAGCCAATATCACAATAAGTGTGATGTTGATGTATATAATATGGTTTGCATCCCAGCCTATTTAAAAGTTATAGTTTGCTTCTGGAAAGCATTTAGTTCCTTATGAAATATCAGAAACCTACATTCATAGAGCAAGTGGAGAATTTTTTCCCTGAAACTAGTATTACAGTTCCAGTTATCACAGATCGCCATGTCATCTGTGAGCAATTACCTTTCATTTCCTGCTTTAAAACATAGTCAGCTTGCTAAGTCAGACGTCAGTTCATTCTTAAGGTTTGGATGCATTAACAAAGATGTTTGATATGAGATGAAGTTCTGGCCAAGCCTCCTCCACTTTGGTTCTATCCAGAGATATTACTCAAAATTTCTCATTCTGCACTCTAAATTCTCCCTGCTTTTCTGTCTCTACTTCAGACAACCCTTAAATATCTGCAAAAAGAACAGCAACTCTGGATGATTCTTCTCTCTTTTTATGAGCTGTATAAGAGATTGTTTCTCCAGGGGAAAGAATACTGCAAATCTAGAGCGATTTCTGTCCCTTTTTCCAGGGCAGTCTTCTCCATCTTTATATGTTACCAAGTTTGCTCTTACATCAGCACATTAGCAAGAATAGTAACCCTGGGGGCCTGATTGGCACTGCAGATTGGAAGAGAAGAAAGAATACATTACTGTTTCTGTGGCAGTTGAACCACATCTTAGAGAAAAATTAAAAGCGGCTGTCAAGACATGGTCAGTGCTGTCCACACATAAGAAAGCTCCTTTTTGAAGTCTTTATCTATTTTTCAATCCGTCCAATCATTTTCCCATACTTTTAAGCATTCAGAGGATTGATTCTTTGTTAGCATTTACAGTAAGAACCAGCAGAGCTGCAAACCATTGTAACACATGCTATCTACATGTATTCTATGAATATAAGTCTCTCAGAAAGACTGCAAAATAAATCCAACCAATCTGAATGTTCAGAGCATCTCAAAGAAGCTTTGAATTCTTATCAGAAACTCTCCCAAGTATACATTCTCTAAAATTTCTCACTTCCACAACCACAGGAATATATGTTAGTACTCCCTTATTTTTAATCATCAACAGTTAACATCATTAACAGCATTAGCATCAGTAGTCATTGTTGCCAAGTGGAAACATTCTCCACAGAGATGTCTGATTCCTATCACCATTGAACTATAAAGAAAGACAAAATCTCAGCCTCAAGATATATAAAGACTAATTCTTATCGCTTCAATAATGCTCTGACACAGTAAAAACTTCTTTAGAAAAAATATTATCTCAGCTGTGATGGAGTCTCCTATAGAGTCAATGTATGAAATTTCAGTTTTTCAGCTCCTTTGATAAGAAATTAGTGCTACTTAAACCACAGTGATGTCTACAGGTGTCATAGCATAACTTCCTGTTCTTGCTGAACCAGCTCTCCACTAGTCTCAGTTTTGCATAGCATCAATCTAACTTTACTCACAAGATTTTTATGGTGGCAATTTTTGTCATTGTGAAACATTAGAACAAAAAATAACACTTCATTGTGACATCCTTACTAGATAATTAAACTAAAACATACAGAAAAGATGCAACTGGCATAAAGGCACAGGAGAATGGTATTAAAAAAAAAAAAAAAACACAAAAACCGGTAAAATCCGGTAATGCTACTATGCATCCTCTCAAAACCTAGCATACACAAGAAATCGTACAGTCACTGAATCATTCAGGTTGGAAAAAACCCTTAAGATCAAGTCCACTACTAAACCATGTCCCTATCTATCAAATAGCTTTAGGGACAGTGGCTCCTAGAAAGCCTGTTCCAATAACTAAGAGCAAAATAAAAAGTACCATGTATTTCTTGCGAGTGCTCACTCTTCTGTTCACATACATGAGCTGCCCACTTCAATTCCACATAAATTATTCCAGCAGCCTCTGCCTTCTAGGACATACATTTATACTCTCATTTCTCAACTTCTACAGTCAGTTTCAGCCGCATACGAAGGCTATTCTAAAATCTCAATGTGTTTTTTTGTTAGGTATTTCTTCTTGCTGTCTCGATAAAAGAAGATCTGTCTGAAGATTTGGAAAGTAGCAAAGCCGTAGTTTCGGAAACTCTTTCGGTAAGTATTTGAAAAAGAAAAAAAAAAAAAAAAAAAAAAAAAACACAACCAAGTAACTGACTCACTTGCTGTGTCAATTCCATCAAAGAAGATTTGTAAATTTAACACACACTGATGTGTTTCTAACTGGAATCTCTGAGTGCAAAACAAGAACTGCTTTGTTGTACTTCCTAAACAAACTGTTTTGTTCCCCTCTGATACTTACAATTCCCATATAATCTTTAAAGTTGGTATAAGTTTTCAAGGGTTTCAGATTTAGCCGTAGGCAACAACCACACCAGATTCCATAACAATATTTCCATGGTCTCTTCTTTGCAATTCCCAGTGTAGTTTCACTTGTTAGTCTTTGTACAACCAATTTCACAAATCCCTTCTATACTGTGCATGACATTTCTTCGACAGGTCTTTAGTTCTTCCTCAGAAACTAAGATGCTGCATTTTCACTTAAGTTTCAAAGTTGTTTTACAGTCCTGTCAAGACACCACGATGCAAAGAGGCAGTTCTGCCAGTCAGCATCAGTACTAAACCACTAGAAAGCTATATTCATGGGTATGGGTTTGAAGAAGCTTGAGGTGCTCCTTTACCAAAACTGACATGCTGGACATTAATAATAATAGTAAAACACATGATCAGAACTAGAGCATGGCTGCGAAATGAGACCGCTCAGAAGTCAGAAATGAGAAAATAAGTAGGATCTTTCTATATTCAAAGTGTACAGGTACTGAAAAGCTCCAGCTTGTGCACTGAAGTGGTGTGTCAGGAACTGACTGTGAAAGCATTTTGCTCAGTACCATTGCTTGTATTCATCATGAGGAGTGATCACCTGTCCTTCTGCAAGTGAAGGGAACCACACTGGCTCTTCAAGCTAAGAACCTCCAATCAAGCATTTTTCAGCAACCAGTAATCCAGTAAGGTGAAGAGAGCAGCAAATTTACAGCCAACTAGCAATATTTAAGAGCTAATTCTGCTACTTGCTCTTAACTGCCCTCTGTGCCACTTGAGTGCAGGTATACTCCTGACTTTTTATCCCAGCTTTTAACCCTACGCCTCCTGGATTTGAACCTTGGATTGTTCTGAACCTTCATTTCTTGGTTCTTGACAAAGCCTTCTCTGACTTCCAAGTTTGTCAGGTCAAGAACTAATTATGAGGTGTACTTTCCAACTCACAGCTTATAACACAGACACTGTATAGTACATGTGCAAGTTGCATAGATGAAGAAATATTAGGTTCTTCCCAATAAAGAAGCAATCTCAAGGGTCTTAAGACCAGAATTGCATCATTTGAAGGAAGTGAAGGGCATAGTACCACTGTGCATAAGACAGCTGGTAAAACAATACTGAAGTGCTTAAACTCCTAGATTCTTTTAAGTCCTGTCAATAATACTTAGAAACTCATCTCATCATTCAAGGTCTGGGCTTGGTGAGGAAAGTACTGGCTATCCCCAAGATTACACCAGATTAGTACAAAAGTTCCACCTGCAAGGAGATGAGAGTTCCACCTGTATGAGATAAGAGAGAGGCTGCTCTATATTCTACCTAATCTGTGTGAGCCGAGTGAAGCTGAGGACCAGCCTGGGCTTCCTATGCCCATAACTCTTCTTTTTTTGCAGTCTGAGCTATAGACACCTATAGATTCCACCAGTCCTTCAAGCAGATGATATCTGGGCCCTTTGAGGGAAGTCTTTGGCCACACTGTTTGCCCGAGGTTTCTTTCATGCTATTTTTGAGAGGGGAAACTGAGTGCTAGGCCTATCACAGTGCAAGCAACTGTACAACACACAAGCTCAGAATGAAGAAAAGGGTATAATAAGACAAGTTTTATTCAGAATTTCCTGATGCCAACTTACCCAGAACCTAAGCAAAAGAGTGGAATAGACAAAGCCAAACTTCACATTAAACTTAGCCGTACTTAAAAAATCTCAGAACAGTCAGATATTTTACAGTATCTAATGGAGAGAAATAGTTTTACTTGAGTTAATTTTCCTGATAATGTTTCTTCTCACATTGTTTCAGAATTTTTGTCCTGATTATCAGCAATGCTCTTGCTCGTTCTTCCTCTCCTCACGCGTGTGAAGAAATTTAGAATAAATGCACAGGTTTGTTCGCTCACAACAATCACCTTAACACAAAAATTGTGTAATTCATTTTAAAAAAATCTGTGCAATAAAGATTTCAACTTTTTGGTATTACTCCACTGTAAACGCAATGTCAGAGAAACAATTTCCAATTTCAATCTTTCTGTGAGATGAAGCAATTTTCCATGCTTAGTTTTATCACCCATGCCTTATTGTATTGGCAAAATCTCTAAAAGAGTTCCTTTTGCCTGTCAAGATAAAAGAACAAAACACAAAACGCACAAAGCCAAAGCATGGAAAGTGTGTTTCTTTGGAGATCTGTTTATTTATTTTAATTTATTTTTATCCAGTGAACCACTAAATTCTGGATAGGAGTAAATAACATTTCAAATTAACTTATTACATGAACAAAGAGAGCGTTTATTTCCAGAGTGAAAGACACGTACAAAATACATCATTAATTTTAAGATCTCTTCTCAACTACACATTGTGTTAGGGGGAGACTTCGGCTGCCTTGCTGTGTTATGTGCAAGTATATAATACTCCCTTCTTTGTAGGGAGTCAGATCTTGTTCTTAGCTCTTTATATACACAGGTATACGAATGTCTCCCCTTGAGTGAACTATGGATGGGGCATAGATTCTCTTGCTTATAGCATTACTCATTTGCAATCCAAATCCTCTGATCTGATTTTGGGAGAGGAAGAGTTGAATATAAATAACATGAAACACTGTGGGACTAAATTACAGCTGAAGCTTTGTACTTTTTTGTACTGTTATGTCCCACTATCCCCACTTCTTGCAAAGATACAGTTATATCCTTGACACTGTTTGCTGCTGACTCTCCGAGATTTCCGTCATGGAGAATATGAGACACAGCAGTTTAGTTACTTTGCCCTGTAATCTAATCAAGAGGTATTTTGTTCCAGTTGAGTATCAGTAGTTGTTGCCCTGCAAGATAACAGCTTTAAAGAACTACAGAGAAAAATTACTAAGAATTTACTTAAAGCTATGATGTTTTGATAGACTTTGGTAGTAATGAAGTTTCCATTTTTCAATCAAGTAATGATACCGAAAGTACAAGAGAAAACTATCATGCAGTTTCTTGAAGAGTCAGTAAGCACAAACTAATTAGACTTGTTTTGAAAGGGAGTGGTTGGCTAACAAGCAAAACAACAGTTCAAAAATGGGAGGTTTTTCTAAAGCAGAGAGAAAACACACCAAAGAACAAATCTACTAAGATAATAAAAGAGCTAATTATTATCAGAAATAAACATTAAGTAAATCTCTCAGAAGATTTGAGCTAGAGTAGTGAGACACTGAACAAAGAAGTTATCTTTCCCTATATAAATTGCAAACTTGAATGCACGCAAGTGAACGAGGGGGACTTGACAGATGATCTATATGACAAAAAGTTAACAGACTTCTTGAAAAGGCAAATAATCACCTTTTCTTGTGAGATAGTAACACAAGACTCTTAAGTGAGTGCTAAATGATCAAAAATATATTATCATCTAGCAAACACAAACAGATGCATCTTCTTTGTATGCCTAGAAACCTAGAATTCTCTAATTCTCTAAAACTGCACCATGACGCAATTCTGAAGTCCAATGTTAGCAAATATTCCTATACTTTCGCAGAGTTTTTCCTCAACTGTTGCTAAGCAGGCAAGGTTTTCGCAAACCAAGCTAAACCATTGTTTTCACTGTTATGTTTGTAGAAGAAGTAAATGATAATGACTGCATCACAGCAACAAAAATTCCTGAAGATAGCATTTGTGGCTTATGAAGAAATGATACTCGTTCCCTTCTCTCAGAGAAGGGAAAAGATCTCTCTTAGAGGGGAATTTTTTTTTTCCCCCAGTAAGAGCTCATGGATGTTGGGTTACGTGATTATGTCCAAAAAGAAAAGCGTTCCCTCCTTGAGGTACAGAAAAACTTGAACATCCATGTGGAAACACCTACTAGTTAGAATATCAGAGCAAGCATAGGGAATACACAATCATATTTTATGCCAACCCTTCATTCCTTTCACGTACGTGCTTTTTGGAACACTGGATCAGAAACAACTCTGACTCACAAGGAATTTTAATTGGAGAATTTTAAAACAGAGTGACACTGTGAGAATGGTAATGCTATGCTAAAAGTTAATAATCTAACTGTGCCTCTTCCCAAGACAATGAAATAAGAGAATTTAGTGTCCTCTTTGAATCACAAATTTGCAATCCATCTGTTAGGACTTAAATATTAAGAACACAGAAATCCCAAATCCCTGTTTTATTTTAAAGAGGTCAAAACTGTCATTATGTTCCTTACATTCACTAACAACAAAAAACTATTGATACAAAGTTTGTTATGTCATTCCATGAAAAGATGTAAAATGCAGCTGTAGATACATTCTAAACAAATCATACAGCTTTTTTACTTCCTTCTTTACCTTTCCATTCCAGCTCTACTATTTACTGTGACCTAGTAAGAAACAACAATTAAGGATCTTGGTAACAGGAGACACATCTGGTCAGTAACGGGTTCTCAGGAAAGAGCACTTCCAAACTCTATCCTCCCATCACATAATCTGTGAGGTAGCCAACGCACTACAATCTAGGGTAGTGTATAATCTTCCTCTGTGCTGGTTGATTATAGGGGAAAGAAGAATATTTTAAGTCAGAGTAAAGTGTTCTGAACTGGGAAAACAACACAACAAAAATCAGAAAGGTATTCAATTCATTGCCAAGCTTACTGTCTGGTACAATTCTTTGTGACCTGTTAGGAGGAACTGAGGGAGGAAAAGAGTACATTCTCAAAGGAGAGATGCCAGAAACGTGTGGGCCAATTATTTTCACAACAATATTAGTTGAAATTAGTCTCTCCAGCCTAACGCACTCCTCCCCTCCACCTCAGTATTTTGCAACTGTTAAACTGAAGTAGCTTTTAAGTTTCTAGGAAAGAAGACAGCAAACAACGCTCCTGAAAGAACAACTCTTAGTTTCCCCCAAACTGGAACCAATAAAGAAATCTGTAATGATATCAAAGGACAAAATGTTCTCAGAACAAAGCCACCCTACCACCAACTGTGTCAAATAGTAGCATAAGTTTGTTTTCCAAGGGAGGACATTCAAGACGAGGCACTTTTCCTAGGAAAAATTTAATTCTTCTAACTTACGTCAAACATGAAAAAATAATAAGCAAACTCCTGAACCCTGAATACCAGGGCATAAACTCAAAGAAGGAAAATACTTTCCCCAAATCCAGTAGAAAGCACATCAGAATTTTCAGACTTTCTGTAGCAAGAGCTTATTGTACAAGCAAGCTTTGTACACGCATGACAAAGAAGCATAAATAAAAAAGGGGAAGTACTGACTCAAGGGAAACTATTGTAGAAAATGTCTGCCTTCTTCAAAGATCAACAAGGGACTCTGTGCTTTAGGAGAGCTGTGACAGGACCTGCAGAAGCACTGGATCTTACAGAAACAACCTTACACACCTGAGCGTCCAGACGTGTTCTGTGTGCTTTTCTGCATACTAATTCATAGAAGTTTACAGCTCAGGACTAAAGAAACTTCAGTATCTCATCCCAGCATATTTCAGTGCAGTAGGTAAACACAAGTGATGTGTTTTAATTGGCAGCCACCAGTGACCTGTGCTATGACAGTACAGGATGCAGGTGGACGTGCCATGAATACAGAGAAACAAATCCAACACACATGCCATTGTGCTGGGACCACACGCATAAACACAGAAATTTAAAATACCCTTGGATGTTTTGAGATCAGGCAGAACAAAATCTGGTCTTTGCTTACACAAGTGAACTTAGCTGAGAATGAACAGAGTATGCTTTCCCCTCTGTTTCAAACCTGGAAACCACCAAAAAGGATTCCAGCTTGATATTCCCTGCATGCCAACATGGGGTTCTGACCTGGAAATTACTTTTGGAAGTCTATAAGGCTCCTAATCCTGTCTCCAATGCCATGGATTTGTTCTAAAAAGTACACAATAATCTACTATTTGTTGTGAAAGAAGGAGAACCTTTTATTTTCCATGCTGACTGTCAAATCTGCATTGCACCATTCCACCACTCCCACACCTTCAAGCAGCAAGGAACTGAAAGATTCTGTAAATGCTTCTAATTGTTTGTTTCACTTTGACCATATCCACCTCCTTAACAGCAATCTTCCATAACAATTTACCTGCAAGTCAGTACTTTCAAAACTAAAGTAAAAATAACCGTTTAACTCAAAAAACCACAGACTGGTTTGCACAAGTCGACTCAAGGGTAGAATTACAAATTGATGTTTGAAAACATACTCCTGCTACTTGAAAAGCATTCATGTTTAAACTGTGCTTTATTTACCACTCTGCAAAAAAAGCAAAGAATAAATGTGTGAAAGCAGGAACAGTTACACGCTCCTCCCTTAGCATATATAAAGTATTGAATTTACAGAGAATATTTTTAAAATACCAGAGCTTTCCTCCCCTTCTTGTAGTGGTTTTACTTAGCAATTCTCCAGACAGCAGGAGCACTAACTGGAAAACAAGAAATTATTTGCATTTGGATGGTAGGAAAAACAAGAAGTTCTTTTTGTACAAAACATTTTTAAATTTTTTTTTCACCTTTTGAATAAAAATTTAAAGAAAATAAGCACTTTATTGATGAGTGAGTTCTTAAAATTTTACTATTTTATTATCAAAGAAACCAGAATTTCAGAAGGAATAACAATTTTTACTGAAGGTTTTTTATATTAATATGTATGTGTGTATATATATATATACACACACATACTTCTGAACTAATGTAATTAAATTTTCAAAATCTACTGAGCAAGACCATATGCAACCTGAAGTCATTCGTGCTTTGAGCACGCATTAGAATCTGATTACAAATCCAAATTTTACAAAATTTCTAAGTAGTAGAGACATTTCTATTAGGTTTTATATTCAAATTAATTGGTTAAAAGCATTCAGGTAGGCCAGATTCAGAGTAAGGCTGAAACAACTGCTTAGTCCCAGTGTCAGTACAACTGCTAACAACCACCACATGACTCTACACTACATGCTGTGGTCATATCCTTGTTCTCTTTCTTGCCTCATCTTTATGTTTTAAATTACCACCTATTTAATTCAAATTCTTGGCAAATCCTGGTAGAAAATATTTCTTTGTGAAATGTTTATTATTCATATTATCTCAGCCAAAGACTGAAAAATGATCAATGTAAGCTTGACTGTTCTTTCAACAAATTATAATGACCAACTACATTAACAGCTGCAATGGCTAATCCTGATTACATTTATAAGATTAGTGTCTTGTGTTGCTTCCACGTTCTGTATTGATTTACTGCACTGAGATTTTTCTTCCCAATTTTGAAGTATCTAAGCTGCAGGAAACACTAGCATCTTAAAAGTAGGAAGATAGATTTAACACAAAGCTAATTAAAGCATTACATTTTGGTCTTACAAATCTGATGACTAGAATGTGCTTATGCTTTTACTGGCAGACAATGGATAAATGCCAGCATAGCCTTTTTTTTTTCATAAACACAGCTGTTCGTACTGAATCAGTTCTCGTAATTTCCCAATTGACCCATAATGAAAGATAACAGCCAGCTTTAAAGCACCAGTTAATATTCATTCTTAACCCAGGTTTGTGAGAGTGCCTTTGCAATAAGCATAGTTTGTGAAGGTGAAACTGGAGATGCACGTGTGCACACAAAATATATATGTATATTCTTTCTATAGAGAAAAAGGAAACATACAGTGCCATTGAAATGGGATGGCAAATACATGAAAATTACCAGATGGACAGCTCAGAGAATGAGGTTCTGCCTTGGTCACTGAGTAACAGCCACCCAATCAATGGTATGATGAACATGTCATTACACTATGCTGTCTGCACCATAATCTGGAGATAATTCAGATTCCAGAGATTTAAAGACTTTCTGAATATTTCATTAAATAATTATCCTACAGGAAAAAATAACTCTTCTTCTTATCTCTTAGTCATAACAACTGGGAAACTCCAGATGCCATGAGCACGGACAGTGACAGTATTGTTTGGTTGGTGTTTGGGGAAAAAAAAAAATGCCAGGATAATCCACACCTACTTGTCAGATCCTACCTGTAAGCATATTTGCAATCCTTAAGATCCTGACCATTTCAGCTTTTTCTGCTGCAAGAAGTGAAGGTAGAGACAAATCTGCCATATTTAACAGATAAAGCCAAAGGTGGAGACTCCTGAGTAGATTAAGAAACAGTAACAATACAGTATTTGCTGATGATTAATATTTTTTGCTGTGGAAAAGTCCAGCCTTTGACTGATCTTGACTGCGCAAGATCTGTTGATGTTGAGACTGTGTTTTGTGAAGACTGAGATAGTAGTTCATTTAAGAAACTGTAACCATTGCTGCATTGAAGCATCCAGAATTTTTCTGAGATTCTCTCTTCCGACCAAGTTTAAGTACCCACCAAACAGCTACTTTGGTGTGTAGTGAAGCAAAGATCAGGTAGGCAAAAGGTACTAAAAAAAAATATGCCATCAGAAGCTATCAGACTTAATCCACACTCCCACACTGAATCACATCATGCAATGAATCTCCATAATAGATAGTTAATAATTTTCTTTGTCTATTCCAGTTGGGTAACTATGATGGAAACAAGGACAACTGGTTTTGAAATTATTTTCTTTTGAAAGTCTAGGTAAGAAGAGCTGGTAATGCCGAAAGTTAAGTGCACTGCATTTTTATGAGTAAAATCATATTTTTAACTGCCCCAGGAAAGGAAATTTATTGGTATATACTACAAAGAGAGTGAGACTATTAGCTTTGAATATATTTAGCTAATAACCATTTTAAATATATTTTTTCATTTGGCTCTGTGAGAATCTGGCATGTGTTTTCCAAGGTTGGGTGATATGCTTCAATTGGGAAGCAGGTCTCTCTAATGGAAAGGATTTACTGACAACACTGGTTTTGTTTTTATCTGCATCAGCTGGGACATAATACTGAAACGTAGCCCAGAAGACCTGTCAGTTAGAGATCAGCACTCTTAGGAAGTAACAAAACTTGATGATAGCAAATATATCTCAGGCACACACAAAGAAAAATATGTTGAGTTGTTCCAATTTGCTAATGGAAATACTATTTTGTTCAGTGGTTCTCAAGCATGTGAAGAAGTGTAAGGTGCTTTATTTGGGAAGGAAATAGCTCTAGTCACAGGCATGTCCCTTCTATCAGAATCATTTTGATAAAACTCAGTAGTGAAAAATTATGTCATTAGCTTCACATACTTGAAGACAAAGGTAATTTAGGCAGCAGCCCATTAACAGGTGACCTGAGATGCAGCTCAGCAAAAATAAGCAAATTAGGATCAATGTAAAAGAAAGATCACCCCATTATTTCCTTTTTGACACTATAATCCAACTGTGCTATGCAAAGTTCCCTCTATGACCTCAGCTATTTTCCCAGGAACCAGAAAGCTGAAAAGCAGTCTAGAAGTAAAAAACAGTTTTTAACAGGCAATAATATCTCATTACCTCAATGCTAAAACAATATATATTCTCACAGCAAGTAACACATTCCTTCATATGAAAACATAACCATACACACACTGAGGTCTTCATTTGAGCTGTTATTCAGAGAGGGCAAGTCGTAGTAGTCACAGGAATAAAACAGTTAAACAAAAACAGATCCATCCATAGGTACTTGTTTGTACTAGATTTGCTTTCTGATTTTTCTGGACCATCAGGAAGACTGTAGATGGAAAGGGAAGGAAAAATTAACTATAAAATTATGCGTAACTTATCCTTTACCTCAAAGAGAAAATGAGTACAAAAGGGCATATCAGATAAAGAAAAGCCACTAGACTCAAATCAACAAGCAACAATTAATTGTGGATTATAATTGTTAGTTTGGTCATCAGCTGCTGTATTTGCAGTATTTATGTGGTTTTGTTTTCATTTTTTTCCCCTCACAGTAAGGTCTACATTAGAGGGGGAAAAAAAAGATGAGACAAAACTGTGTTTTGGAACTTTGGAAATACAAGGGCAAGACCTAAATTTCATCAGAACTATCTCCCTATGAGCTCGTGGAAGAACATAAGTTCAGAAAACTGGCATCACCAAAGAGAGCATAAACTATTCATTTCAGGGCTGCAGGACTCCATTTAACTTGCCTTTCTGAACACACAAATGAGTGACTGAATGAATGATAATTTAATTCAGTTCTCAGCAGTCACACAGTGACAAAAACAGTCGAAAACACACTTAGTAATACTTTATATAAGCAATATCACGGCCACTTAAAGGGGATGAGTTTTTCATGGTGATTTGATCTGCCTCACTTACACGCTGTGCCATGAGGAGCTGCAGGCTGCTTCTGCCAGCAGGTGGGTTTTTAAGCCCTGCTTTCAAGAGCATTTCAACGGCTGGCACTTTCAAGCTTGCTACAAGGGCAGCTCGAGCTACACAAGCATGGCTATACTTTCAAAACTCCTGCTGGACTTGCTGACAAAGTTTTGGTGCTTGAAAACCTGTATCACCTCATACATCACAAACTGCACCATCAACACACACCTCCTCTACAGCTGCAGATGTATCCAGGACTTTTTCCCCACTACCTTTGTTATATCTGGGACAGAGTTGATTTTCTTCAGTAGTGGCTGATGTGATTCTATGTTTTGGCTTCAGGAGAAAAACAAAGTTCATACCATGGTGATATTTCAGTTGTGTCGAGCAGTGCTTTACAGAACAAATGATCTTTCAGCCTCTCTCATTTTGTAAATATATACACATGTATGCAGAAGAGAAACAATAGGCTTCTATTTTTATTTTTTGACACTTTAAAGGGCTTCAGCCTTGCTGTGAGCATCTCATAGGCTTTCATACACTACTAGCGTTAACAGAATTAACTCCTTACATTTCCAGCAGAAACAGGTGGATGCAAAGAATAAGATTGAAAAACTAGGTGGAAGTGATACACTGTAAAACATTTATGAACCAGCTTCACATAAAGTAGCCTGAATCCCCATATGTTATGCTTATATTAATCTGAATTGTTATGCTAGAGTACCGCTCCTATGAAGAAAGGTTAAGGAACTGAGCTTGTTTAGCATAGTGATATGACAAGGGGGAACCATTTTTAACTGAGATAGGGGAGGTTTAGGTTGGATATTACAAGGAAGTTTTTCCACACAGAGTGGTGAGGCACTGGAACAGGTTGCCCAAGGAGGCTGTGGATGCCCCATCCCTGGAGGCATTCAAGGCCAGGCTGGATGTGGCTCTGAGCAGCCTGGTCTGCTGGTTGGTGTCCTTGCACATAGCAGGGGGGTTGAAAGGAGATGATCACTGTATCCCTTTTTAACCCAGGTTATTCTATGATTCTTCCCTCTTAGTGGAAGATCTTGGTGAGAAATTTTAGCAGACTAGGATATGGTTTGTAGGAGAAAGCTATGACACTTTTTTTTTTTTCTTTTGTTATGATAGCAGATATTAAGGAGTAGCAGAATTTCAATAGGTCTGACTTTAAAGTTCTATATTGTGTGTAAATGGCAGTGATTTTTGAGGCAAACCCACATATTAAAAGCAGCTCTAACAAACAAGTACTTTCCCAAATGCAGTGATAATTCAAACTATATAACCAAATGTTCCAGCCCATTCAGATCTAGTTTTGTCAGACATTCCTAAGCCATACTATGTAAAGAAATGCACACACACAAAACACCAAACAAACATAAAAGCAAACAAGAAACCCCAAGGTAATCACTTTACAAGACTTATTTATTTCGTTATGAAGTCAGGCTTTTGGAAAATTTTCAAGACAATGCTTACTCTTGAATTAATGCCCTTGCAAACTTCACAAATACATAGGACAGGCAAGCCAATCTCTGAAGACACAACGAACAGGCATCCAGCTGCACAAACCACAGTGCTCCACTCTCTCACTCGCATCCCTCGATCCACACAAAAGTTGGAAAGTAGAATTATTCTGGATTAAGTGAGTGCTGACCGGTTGCCTTGCCTATCCTTTGCTTTTTTTTTTTTAGATTTTAATTTTATAAAACAAATAAAAATGCTACCTTGACAAAATCCACCCACTTGTTGTATTCTTACATACAGTCAAGACTGTTTTTTTGAAATGCTTTCAAATTGCACTTACTGACAGGATAACTGAATGCTTGGTCTATTACTCTCGAATCCCCATAGCCATGACATTATTCAAATACTGCTGATACAACGGTCTCACATACAGCTGCTTCTGCTAACACACTCCAGGAAGAATTTTATTGTGACAGCTTATGAAGAAATTTACATAATCAAAGGAAATGTGATAACACTTCAAGTGTCCAGTAACCAGTGCTTCATCACAGCACAACACCTACAGGAAGTGTATATGACATCCACACGAGTACTAAATGAGTCCATAAGGATTAGTGCTATTAAAATGAATACCAGCTGCATCAACAAGGGACTGCGTAAAACAAAATGCTGCACAAATGTTTGCATCCCGATCCCAGCTTTCAAATAACATCAGCATATTACCCTAAAATCATTACTTCGCCATTCTAGCTCCTTTCCTAGGGAGCTCTAATGATAGTTCTTGCCCTACAGTGAATTCATATTGCATCTGGCACAGGAAATTTGGCATTTCAATTTACATAACTGTTTTCAATTGCACAAATTTGCTGTTCCCTAATTCTCAGTGTACTTTGGACAATAGTTTTCAATGCTTGACTGAGAAAGAGCAAAACTCTGAGCCAAACAACTTTTATTTCCCTCCCTCCTCTTCTGTTGAGGAGTTCTCATGCTGTTTCTAACGGAGATAAAAGCAGGTTAAAAGTCAGATTTCAGAGAATGCAGGTTGTCCATCATTTTGCCTAGTTTAATTTGGATAGCTGTGACTGATTGACAGAGACTGAATTGTGTATTACAAGTGAGAGCTGTAGTCTGGGTGAAAATCCAGACAGCAAGATGTATGACATTTCCCAGGAAATAGCATTCTCATTTAAGTCTGATCAAAAGAGACGAAGATAAAGGACAGTACTTCCGTAAGACCAAGCAAAATCTGTACAGCTTTATTATTAGCTGAGTTTCAACTGCTACTATGGAAGGCAGAATATGTACAACTCCAGGGTGCACATTTCTGAATTTTAAAGGAATAAAGTATGGAAAAACTGTGACATACACCACACACAATCTGTGTGAAGTGTCAGTGCAGGATTCAGAATGAAGACAAGGGACAAGAGGCACAGGTAAACCGGAGAGCAGGGAATGCGTCACATAGATCAAAGCAAGTTCCAATTGGCTATAGACCCTCCAGCTTAATCAACAGTAAAAGAAAGCCTGAGGAATTCTTGTAAATCTTGAGAACTGCCATTCTAGTCCGGCTAAGGGTGTCAGCTCACACACTGCAGCTATTTACATTTGTATAAAGAAGAAGAAAGCTGATATGAGGAAATTATATAAAACTACAGCTAAACAAGCCAGAGCCTGGTTAATCTGATTGACAGTTCCCCTGCTGTAAGAAGCACCAGCAATAAAATCATCCTTCTCCTCACCCTCAACATCCCATTGTTTGCAGGTATTTTGCTCATTTTCTCACCACTTGCTACTGTGATATATGGCTTGCCTGTTATTACCAGCCTGTGGCACAACATCTAGTCTTTTTGCAGCAGCCCATTCTCAATGTTTTGTGTGTTTGGGGTCTGAGATGTGAGAACCATCAACTGGGCTTCTGAACAGAGCATGAGCAGCACCTTCCTCATCCAGTACAAAGAAATCTGCCAACAGGGCAAACATAGCCACAGAGAATGGTCCCTGTTACCAGCTCGCAGCGAGACACGTGGCTCTCCTTGATGAGACAACAACAGAGAACTGATAAGCAACAGCTCTTAAGGGAAGCTCAATGTCCGAATGGAGAGCAGTGTCTGGTGCTTTCTGGCTATTTTGAAGACAGCAATGGCAGTCACAGGGAAGTCATGGGACAAGGAGATAATCAGAATTTCCAAGTGGAGAAGTAGAATTAATTGAAGCGGATCCATGTATGGAAACACAATGCCAAATTTCTGAAGTACATCTCAACCACAGAAAAGATGGGAAAGATTGGTCTGTGCAAATACCTTCTGTCGTGCCAATGCCTCCTTGGCAGCCTAGGCTTTTGTCTGTTACTAATATGTTTTTGTTAACTGCTGCCACCATTCCACCACCACAGCTGTTCATCCATTTCCACACCTCACTGGTGTGTCTCAGTACTTTCCATGGCCTTTTTATCTACTCTCCCCTTACCAGAAAGAAAATACCCCTATCTTGGCAGTGGCAGGATAGACAAGAGACTGAATAGGTAGGTTTAACTTCTTGGCCAAACAATCTCTGCAACAGAACCAAACAAAGCCAAAGAAACACAAACTGTAATATATGTAGCTTAGTTACTGCTTTCACAGATTTTTGTTTGATATTTTCTTGTTTACAAATACACTTCGCAGAATAAGCGACCACTGGCATCTAGAATGCCAACTAAACTGAACAGTTCTAAGAGATCCTTGGGCAGTAGTTTTGAAGAGAAGTTACTGTTTTGTTTAAGACAGAGTATAAACACACACAGAATACTCCTAATAATTGCAGGTATAAAGTGCACTGTGAAATACATATATAGACATACCTGTGTTTCTATATGTGCATAGAGTGCTATGGACTTGCTGCACTCTCTTAAAATACATACGAGTTTTGATTTACATCATTGAGGCCTTTCAATTATGAAGTAAGAGAATAAATTTCCATCATTAAAGCAGAAATCCACAGAAGGTAAATGAATTGAAACTATATTAGTTGCTTTATTATTGCAGTTAAAAAACAAGAAAAATAGATCCAAACCCTAGAGACTGTGTTGAGTCTACTAATGCCGCTGCCAATGAGTTAAAATTTCAGTTCCTATGTTTGCCTTTGGATACAGTTCAGATTATTTTTACAATATGTGCTTTGACAAGGAGGTCTGAAAGGGAACTGCCAAACTCCTCCTTTTCCCATATTCACAAAATCATGAATAATCAACTCTTCCTTAACTCTCCCAATTTTTTGTTATTATGGAAATACAAAAAAAAAAAAAACAACAAAAACAAAAACAAAAAAAAACCACAGTAAAGAGCAATAATATATAAAAATTTCAGCAGTTTTCTAGTGCTAGCTTTTTCCGTTTAAATGGCTGCAATGGTTTAAGGCACGGATATAGAAGAGAAATTCTGTTCTGAAGACTTCTACAACTCCAGTGATGTCAATAGGATTTAGATGAATTCTGCTGTTTTATATATAATACATATGTGTATGTGTATATATATTTTAGCTTAAAGAATCTTTGAGCTTGAAAAACTGCAAAAATGTTATTTATGCTATCTCATTAATTTACAGATACCGTAGGATTATGCAACTTCTGATCATTTCGTACTCAGTAAATGATTCGACACTTGATCAAATCCCCATTCAGAAATGGAATAGAGAGCATCCACTTTTAAATTCTTGGAATCCCAATAAAAACGTATTGTGTCAAAGACAGCTTGATGAAATAACCTATTGTTTATAGTAATATTTCAGGGGAAAAGAGAGAAGATTAAACAACCCATCATTTTGTAGACTACAAAGACCGTGTATTTGAATCACATAATGTGGTTATAAAAGATCTATTTAAATTCACATCCAAAGGCAGAGTAGTTCAGATCAGCTTCAATGCAATCTGTGTACAGGCACTCAGGCAGAATCACAAGTGAAAATGGTCCATTTTCCTTTTTATGATTTCTGAAGAGCAGGTACAAATGACAAAAAAGCATTTGAGTTTTTACATGAGTCTGACTGAGATCTGAAAGCTGAACGTCAAGAACAGTATTTCATAAATCTCTGTGGCAGTGCCTCTTGCTTTCTCTGTAGAAAACAGCTGCTAATAGCTGCTCTATTTCGGTGGTACTGCACTGGGCTTTTTTTTTTTTTCCTGCAGCTGTCCTAAATGCAACATTTTCAAAATGTTTAAATAAACTGCTGGTTTTGGTAGTAAAGATGGTACGGTTTGAAGAACGCTGAACAAGTGCCACCAGGCCAATAACAGACTGCTTTCTGATCCTGTCTGAAGCAGACACTATCAAATTCTCCTGGTTTCATTACAAAGAATAATTATGGATTGAATTCCTCCAAATGGGAACAGTATCAAACATTTAATCCTACCTTTAGAAGTTTTTCCATACTGCCTACAAAAGCCGCTGCATTGTATACACCTCAGTAGAGCCTCATAAAATGAGGTTAAGGGGAAAAAAAGAAATTCCACATTGCTCTGTAAGATTATCCACTTTACATCTGAGTAATTCTTCTAATATTTCAGCTATTCGTGGCTTTTTTTTTTTTCCCTCATTTCTCATGAAAGAATTGTCATAGACAACTTTTTAAAGGCCAGAAGTAGAGGGAGACGTGTTAGCTGAATTCCAGAAATGACAGACATCAGAACATGACTCTACAAATCCTTTTCAGTAGGCTCAAAACATCTTGGTAAGCTCACAATTAAAAGGAAATTTTGCCTAACCTTACCCACACAATCAAAGTGTTTCAGTGAAGGGAAAGAAAAAAGTAATCTTTGACTGAATAATAGTGGAACCCTGAAGGTCTATGCAATTGAGAACTCCTCTTCTAATCTACATTCATTTCAAGCTGAGCATTTCATTAAAGGAATGTTGAAAGAAAAGTTTCCATTGAAACAGGGGCAAAACAACTAACCAGCTGGAGTTGCTTGTTCTGGCTACTGCCTCCGTACTAGTGCTGCCATTTGGGGAAATATTATGGATGAAGAGACAGTTGCATA
Source organism: Centrocercus urophasianus (assembly GCF_019232065.1). Taxonomy (NCBI): domain Eukaryota; kingdom Metazoa; phylum Chordata; class Aves; order Galliformes; family Phasianidae; genus Centrocercus; species Centrocercus urophasianus. Next base: position 9,129,546 of record NW_024884711.1, read on the forward strand.
GCAATTCATGGAATAAAAAGAAAGGAGTAGAGATGGAAGGGCTTGTGAGACTAACTTGTGCAAATACAGAATCAACCAAGCTACGCAGTACCTGGCCTGACATCAACATGTCTGAGGAATTTCCACTATTGGACACACTATTGATTATCAAAAAGCACCAAGACCAGAGTATATTTGAGACAAGTTTGAGAAAGCTCCTTGTGGAAAAGAGTGCTCCTACAATTATCACAACATTAAGGTCAGTTTCAGCCTTGTTTTCTTAGGGCTCTGCTTCATTTTTGTGTTTGATTAGTCCTTAGGAACTTGTCTTTCCCTAAGAAATCAATGCCAATCCTCTTCTGTGGTTGGCTGATGTAGATCCAACTTGAGTCTACTTTAGTAACCAGCTCTGAGAACATCAGGAAGGGTTCACGGAACAGGACTTCCACATCATTCACAATTTATGGATTGATGCTCATGGACTTCCATACATTCCTGTGGACAGACCCTCAAAACCAGAAAGAAATGAACAAAATCAAGAAAGGATGTAATATGTTCAAACCCAAGCTTTGATCTGTAGACAACTCTATGAGCAAATACAACGATGTCAGTGGCAGCCTACAGCACTCAGTGTATTTTCCACAACTGCCTCAACATCTGCACCTTTATATTAATTAATGCTGAATCTGGAAACTCTTGTTTGCTAAGAGCAGACAGGAGCTCCTCCAGTTCATAATTCCAAATACTACTGTTAAATGTTAAAAAGCATCTTTGCCATTTTCTAATGCTTTTTATGATATGAACTCCTGTTCATATAATGAATATCCTTCCAAGATTTTTTTCTGTTTTGCCATTTGTGGCTTTCTACTCTCCTTGTGAACAGTTTCGCAGATGGCTTTCATTTGGAAGCTTAAGTGAGGTGATCTTCTACATTGTTATGACTGGCTTTCTTTCAACAAAATGCAGTATTTGCTCTCGTCCCCAAGAACATAACATGCAAGAAATTTTCTTCAAAACTATTAGGAATTTTGGCCAATTTCAATCTCTATATAAACATTTGTCTACTCTGCTTCATTGTTTATCCCTCTTAAAGAGAGGGATGAGGTGTAACTGAGTGGTGAGGGAACATAAATATTCAATTACTTATGCTGCTATAAGTTAATTAATCAAAACAGTCAGGAATCGGTCAAGGGAGGATGATAGTCAAGTGACACATCTTCTCATAGAGACATTGATAAGCCTATCTATTCAAAGTAGGTTGCTTAGACTAGCAAAATGTGTAGGCAATGTTTTACATCAGCCTTTAAGACTTCAGTGAATCTGGCAGTATACTTAAAATTGGCACCAGATATTGAACTGTATTCAAATTTAGAACAAACCTAGGAAAAAAAAACAAAGCCTAACTACAGTAGTAACATTTAAATGACAGTGCTCTCTGCCTTGGGATTCGTAGCCTTAGAGTCTTTCTTCTACTAACGTGAAATACACATACTAAGGAAAGCAATGTTACCCAGTATCTTTTCTATAGTACAGCAACCACTGGAGTTGGAACAGTGAGAAAGTCTGTTTTATATCACACCTGTAAGCAATCATATTGCTATTTTACCTTTGAAAGACAGAATTTGATGTGTGATAATTGTTTTCTAATTTATAAAGTCAAAGACGATGTTATTTTAAGGATTAGAATGATACACCAGATGACACACTTTTACTAACTAGTTGTTCTCTCCATTGGCTTGCAGACCAGTCAGGTAATTTGACAGGACTTGTAGTCAAGAATTTCTGAATCAGTTTGTCAAACAATTATCAGATAATTGTAAACTTAGAACAATTCTGGGCAGAAGCATGCTCAAGACTGATTTCCACATGAGAATCATTTTTAAGAAAACTGATATTTGTACTGGAACAAATAAGCACATTAATTACAGATAATGAAATATTTTGTGCACAAAAAATTAAGACCAGATTCCCTGTTAGAAACCCTGATGGATCAAAATAATCTGCTTCTCCTTAGGTGTCTTACATACCACCTATAGCAACAGGTCATGGGGGCAGATCAGAGTTCTAGATCTGAGAAGCGGGGCTCTAAAGATACCTGACCAAGTCTGTGGTGCAGCATCTGCTTGCTGAGGAGACCTTAATATCATCTGGGAAAACTTCAGACTACAGAGTCTGCAAGATTTTGTTGCTGCAGAAGTCACTTAATGGTGTATGCCACTCCTTCCCATGAGTCATCCCCATAAGCAGTGCAAAATGAACTGGGCACTTCAGCTGAAAAAGGACACTAAATGTACAACAGTATGAGTAAACTATTTTAGATTTCTTTTCCTTCTGCCCCCAATCTCAGAATACTACTACAGCCAACAAGACCAGTGACATTTAAAGGACACCAAGCAATTTTGCTGTTGTTCAGGATCAGTCTTCAATTACCAAGAAACACTGAGTCTATAAAAAATGATGTGAAGCCTCTCTGAAGATATCAATGCAAAGGAGTCTAGCCAAAATTTGTCAATAGCTATTTTTCTATTTATTATCCCTCTGCTTTTTCAGTTGGATATGTTGTCTACAAGCACTTTCATCATCATCTTCATGTCGTAAGCCAACTCTCGTGCTCCACCCCAGGTACAATAAGCAGGAAAACCATGCTGGAAGTATCCACGTGAAAGATAAGATTGAATACCTGACAAAGCATTATTATTCAGCAATAGTAACTAACATGCCAAGAAGAACAGAATACTAAATTCTTCTATTAATATGAGTTTAAGAAACAACTGGAGAAGAGAGATGTCCTGAGGGAAAACTTTCAATCAGCTTCTTCCACATTGTGTGAGGCTATCTCGAATTTTAATCCCTACCATCCAAGATGGAAGCAGAAAATGACTGTGTCAATTCAAAGCTAAAACTAAGCAAATCTCAGAGTTCAAAAAGTTGCAAATTTTCACTTCCTATTAGCCTGGCTGGTTGGTGAGGAAGATGCATCTGCCTGCATTGCAGTTTGATAACACCACAAGCATTTTTGCAGGATTTCATAGATTAGCATCATGACTATGGTTTCATTTAAAAAAAAAAAAAAAAGAGGGAATATCTGACCTTATATTTTTGTATTTTATTCTGCTCAGAATTTAAGTCAGTTCTGTTAAAGCTCCTGAGTTTGTAGGCTTTCTTATGCAGACATAATCAACGTTCCGTCAGAAAAACAATTTAAGTATATGTACTTAACCTCTTTTTTTTGTACTAAACATTCATTTGTATAAGCATAATAATGCCAGAAAAGATTTTCTCAGTGCATTTTTCTCTATTAGAAGAATTTAAATTCAAGGTCTAAATGCTCATTTGGTGGGTTATACCAACACAGATTCTTTTAAGTACTTTTGAAATAGGTGCCAACAGATGCTAGGAATCATAGGGAAGTACAACACTAAATAATCAGTGTATCAGTTCAGTCTACTTTCAGTGATGGTAGAAAGTGCAAGGGCATGCTCTGCTCATTTAATGTTGTTTATTTTTTACGTATTCTCCTACATCTTAACAACAATTCTTGGAATTTTAGATTTTGTAGTCATTTAATGCATGTCTTGTCATTTACTTGATGTCTCACATTTCATTACCTTGATCATGACTCTTCATAGCCAGCAGTCCCGTTCATCAGAGAGTCATGCTGTGAAGAGAACTGTCTAACTTGATTGTACCCAAGAGACAAGAGGCAATTCATGATATTACAGACATCATTGTTGATGTCAACAGAATGAGTTACTGCTAAGATAAAGCTGGCAGATGGAACCCAGACAAATCAAAAATTGGAAAATACTACAGTTGGCTGCCAGTGTGAATTACTTTCAGGTGGTTAGGTTTATCTCTAATTAAGATGGCACTCTCAGCATGCAATCCTAATGAGCCCTCAGCAAAGGCATAGTCCTAATTCTCAGTTTATATAGTTACATTTCTCAAAGGCTGGTTTCTATGCAACAAGTGAGCCATATCAAGTATCTTGCCTTTGCTAAAGCATAGTAGGAGTCGGAAGAGATTAAAAATTTGACTAGTTTGTGTATATGCCCGTTTCTAAAAAGTATTGGAGGAAAAAAAGAAAAGAGAACATTTGTAATTTACCATATCAGTACACTGGGGGAAATTTGTCATTTTTGAGAAGAAATCTGGAATATGGAAGTTTATGCTTACTCAAATGCTATAAAGATACTGTAATACATGATACAAGATTCTTCCTTGAAAACCTTAGGTTATTTGAAAGCAGATTTCAAAGCCCTGAAAAATAATAGACTTCCAGCATGGTAGTCTTGTGGTTAAGTGAGCTGTGTAACAAAGATCTGATACAGAAAATTGACGAAGTAGTATAAAGGTTAGGTATTTTGTAGGGATGCATGCTGAAAAGGTTGTAAGGCTAGCAGGCAGAAGACATGAGCTTTATTCCTGGCTGAATCACAGAATTCTTCTATTGCTTTTAGAAAAGCTATTTTCTCTACTACAGAGAGAACAAAAAAAAAAAATGTAAAAGCAAATATGCAGCCTCAGTAGCTGTTTTCCATCTGTAACGCCAAGATACAATTCCTTGTCTCCTGGGCACTTAATGACAGCTGTTGTTTACAGCATCCTTGAGCCTAGACTTCAAACATGTTAGTTAATGTGATACCCTAATTATAAGACAAATGTTTGTCCAGAACCAACTTAACTCATTATTTTCAAAACAAGGAGCAATTTTGACTCAGAAACATATTTGAGATGAGTAGATTTTAATGTATTGAGATAAAGAATAAAGTAATATTTTTGAAATCTATGGATAAAAAGACTTACCTTTCCCGTCAGCATCATGGTAGATCCATCACTGTGCGGCTTATCTAGTTTACCATGTAACAGTGGTGATACTAAGCAAAATGTCTTTCAAATTTAGTTTCCTCTAAAACGATTCCTCATAAGGCAGTAAGTACTTCTAATACATCTCTAGATTATTATCAACACAAATCAACTTATTTAGAAGTGCTCATATTACAGGTATAAATAAGGATCTGCATGGTCTACATGCTAAATTAGTAGTCAAATTTACATTTCGTTGAAAAGTCTTGCCCACTCCAGTTTTCACTTAATGTTTTCTTACAGGTACCAATACTTGGAGCATTTGCAAAAAGTCTGACTCAGGTTGATGAAAAACATGAAGCGCCAGATGTTCAGCTAATGTGATTCAATGTTGAAGAAAATTAGTTTGGCAAGACAATTTTTGTTACTGTGTCCATGCTGGTGTGAGCAACTGAACCCAGCATAACATGGCATCAAATTTCTTGCAACAAGGACTGAAAATACACAGGTTGATTTACAAGAAAAGGCTTCTCCATTCCTCCTCCCTTTGCCCCCCCTTGTCAGTACCTCAAAAAGATACTAATGTGAGATATCAATACCAAAGAGAGTTCCTGGAGTTCTGATCTAACATGGATATGCTAAATACTGATTTAAGAAACTCATATCTTCTCGAGCAACTGATTTCTCTCACTATAGATTAATCTGGTAACAATTTCCTTATCTCTCCCTAGCCATGAGAACCTTCGTCTTCATTTACCTTCTTTCACCTTAAAGTTAGGCACTGTCAGATGTTAACATAGACACTAAGAATTAATGTCACTGTTAGAGCTGGTTGGGAATTTTCTATGATTTTATCATGAGGAAATTCCAAACAATATTAGATAACAGGCAAGTCCGTGTTGCAACGAAAGACTAGGGTTAATACATGTTATGCAGTTTCAAGAATCATCTTATTTTGATATTTTCAATTTGAAACACTTCATCCCTTGGTCAAAAAGTAATCTCAGTCTTGAAATTCAGTCATTATATGAAGATCTCTCATGAAGATTTACTGAAAGTATTCAGAACACCATAAATAAGTGAACTCTAATGATTTGTTCTGAAATGCTAAACTGTAAGGTATGAATTTTTTTTCTCCTTTTTGTTTCTCTTGATAAACCTTGGAATATGGCTTGCAACACAGAAGAACACTTTCTTGTGGTTGCCAGAAAGTACTGGGACAGAACTACTCAGACTCTGTTCAGTTTACAAAAAAAAAAAAAAATCCCCAGACAGGAAAAAATGATGCCAAAGTGATTAGAAAAGCTTTGTATGACAGGGAGCCAAGAACTTAGAATCTTGTGAGACTCCAGCTAGAGCTGAAAGGCTTCTCACAAGCATCTTATCGTATCCTGAAGATTAGATCAAGTGTCCTTAACTAGGCCTGAGAGAAGTTCCTGTTCATAAAAAATGTCAACAGATGGCAATTCTCCAGTGATTCTCTTCCAGATTTCAAATATCTCCAGCTGTACAGATGCAGCTACCAGTAGAACCCCATCTTTTCCAGGCCCTGACCTTAAGAATTAGCTTTGGAAACAGAGAAAGATTGAGAATCCATGCTTAATATCCACTGAACCTATACTCAAGCCTTACAGTACTGAAGTCTTTAGAGCCACAAAATAGGTGTCAGAACTGGTCAAGGATTGTTTTAGAACAACTTATTAAATGAACTTTACCTAATAGGTTTTGTTTGTTCCTGCTCGTAACGGGTATTCTTTGGGTGAAATACACTAACGGAAAATAGCAGTGGGATAAGATAACATGACCATACTTCTCTGTGACAACTAATTTCTGATGGAGGGATTACTGTCCTGTTAGGACCATACTGTTAGCCCCTTCATCAAAACCCTATTTTGTCTGCTCCTGGAAAGGATGGTTCCAGGCATGGAAAACAATAATCCAAGCAATAGATGAATACCTGCTACCCAGTGAGACTGGGAAAAGGTTGGAAGGATTAGGTTAGAATATAGAAGCAGCGCAATGGAAGACAAAATCCTCTCTTTTTCCTAGGGAGGATCACAAAAAACAGGCTGGTGATTTTACCAGAAGGTTTTAGGATAGATCTAGTAGCAGCAATTGCAGGGAGATGATTCCCCATTCCAACAGTAGCAACTGTCACTGGTGAGATTTCCTTAACAACAGCTGGAACAACAAATCTACTTTTTCCAAAACTATCTGTATCTCAAATTAATCTTATCCTCTGTCCCCAGCTATGACTGGATGAACTTTGCCCTTCATCTTTAGGGTAACCAAGTTCAATTTTGCCTACGCTGATGAAAGGCTCTGAGAAAGTTCTGTTTTCAGAGAGAAAAAAAAAAAAAAAAAAAAAAGTAGTCAGGCTAAATGACATTAGACAATCTCATTTTTTTTTCCTACCAGTTTCAAGTAAACTTAAAAGACAAGCTGTAACAACAACACTCTTCACAAGCAAATAAGGCATCAAATCACATTTCATAAAATCAGAATCATGTGAACGATTCACAGCTTCCTTAGATAGATTCTTCTAGCTATAAATGTTAGAGATTTTGCTGAACATATTTATGTAGGTTCTGAAGCTTAGCATATTTCTCCATAGATAGGATTCTAGTCCAAGGTAGAGCTGAATTTCACCATATGACTAAGGATGCTATAGAAAAACCTTCAGCATTCTTGGAATCCTGAAGTTCATAATAGAAAAATTTTATTAGCATCCCCAAAATTGCTTTCTCCCAGCTGTAGGTTACAAAACCAATTTGTGAGTCACATAACTGTAATTTCAGTTATTTACTGCAATTAACTGCTTGGTTAAAAGGTTGTTTACTGTTGGAGTTACAGGATTTAGTATCAGCTGACAATGTACTTCTTTACTATGAGAAAGGAGCAAAGGCACAAGGGATTTCACTTTTAAAAAACTACACAGTTGTTCTTGGTTTTTCCATCACAGTCCTTGAAGTACTCAGGAACACATTAAAAAAAGACACAGAACTCTACTGGTTCCAAGTTTTGCTTTTTAATCTGTCAATATTCCTCCCCTGTTAAAAGCACTGGGCTTTTTCCTTCCTACTTTTGGGAGTAGGAAGGATGATGAGAACAAGAACTAAAATTCCAGCCCTTGCATTATAGTAATGCATCTTAGAGGACTCAGAATTTGACTGTCTTGCAGAAAAGTACATACAGAGAATGGTGCGAGTTTTCATACTTCATATGGCAAATACACTCATCTTTATTCCATTAGCTCCAGACCTGCATAAATCAAGCAAGGGATGACTCCAATACACGATAAAACTATTAATTGCACGCAGGATCCAGTGTCCCACTGCAACTCCTAAGTATCCATGAAACTGACTGAATCAGTTATTCACCTCATAAGCTCAAGGGAGTTAAAGCAGTTGTTGAACTCTCTGCTGAGGATCATAACCACCCTTCTCACGCTTCTGTAAAAGTGGCTGTTTGAGAGAGAATAAATGCCTGCCTAGATAGCATGCAAGCAGTAAGAACTCTTACCAATCAGCCGGAGAAACAGCACTGAGCATCATCTAAGGTTTGTTTTACAAACCAACCAGTACTGAGCAGCAGAGCATGGAGAGCAGCAACCCATTGTGCCTCCAGGTCCCTGGCCCTACAATAAATACAGTGTATTGGCTGGGAAAGGGCACAACAACAACTACAGCTATATCTTCCTATCCAACCATGTCTGTGAAGTAAAGCAAAGCAGACTCAAAGCGTGGTATTGACCAAGCTGGAAGAATGCATAATGCCCAGTTATAACAACAGTTGGATGCTGCTCCGTATTTCACTTTAGGAAAGCATTCAGGAGGAGATTTGCTTTTACCCAACCTTAAACAGTCTGAAAATGAAACTAGGCATCCACATAAATGATTCACCTGGAAACTGTCATCACTCCATCTATCAGGAGCCCTGATATAAATGAAGTTTTGGCTGTAGCCTGTCCTCAAGATGAGCGAACTTCCAAAGGCTCAAAAGTTGTCACAGCAAGAGAGATCAAAGATCTTGTAGCAGGTGTTGCAGCAGCTGATTCTGCCCAATTTCTGCCTAAACAATCCACAGCTGGCTATGAAACGCCACAAAGAAGTAGTTCTGGGAGCTACTCTGAGTTGGGGAAAGCCCTTTTTTCCTTTGATTCAGGCACTCACTTTGTTACAGAGGAAATAGATCATTACTACATAACATTTTCAATGTAACTGCAGGGGGAAGAATTCTTCTGTTCAGCATTAGGTCAACTAAGGACTGACTTTGACTGAGCAGTTGCACTGAATCCTTCTGTCTAGCTAAAATGCGTAGGAACACTTACTTCACGTGCAGTGGAGGTAGGCATAAAAGCAGCAGAAAGAGCAGAAAGACTAAACCCTTTACACAGTGCCAGGCATTGGATCTCACTTGAAATCAAAAGAGATCCATTCACCTCCTGAAGCTCTTGTGATGGGTTGCAATAGCAATAAGTATACATACACTGCATACCATATTCTGCCCGCTGCTTGTTAATGTCTGTTAACAATTGCAAATGCTCCAGAAAGCAGCCACACAGAAAATAAATTGTACAATCAAAAAAAAATGAAACAGCTTTCCAAAGCAAAGGGATGTATTTAACCATGGTTCATAATGCATGGTGAAAAAAATAAAAGATGAAGATACACAAAAATCCAAAGTGTGAACACTGAAGCCATACAGTTTGTGTTGGAAGTACTACTGTCACTACAAAGATATATGGATCTAACAAATGAAAAGCAAAACCTTACTCTAACAACAAGAATCTTCCATTGTCTGGCATCCTTAAATAAATTTGAGAAGTTACGTGCTCCTGCTTCACCAGAAGGTTTGTGAAGGTGTAAAACATTATATACCATGATATAATGTAGCCCAATAAACGTTTTATTATAGTGCTTACTCTCCTTTTGGAGAACTGTTTATATTGTCATAAAAGCGCTATGTAACTGAAAGGTACGTGGAATGTACACCTGGTGTCACAACTATTACTGCTGGACTGCCACTATTCTCTGTGGCAGGCAGAACAGCATTGTGCTGAAGTAATTGACAATATGCTCAACTGTCAGTGCACATCAAAGTCATTCACATCTTTAGAAATACATAACTTCATTAAACAAAAAACCCACACCCCCACACCAAACCAATACAACAACACAAACACCGTAATTTCTACCACAGAAAATAAGCCACGTGATTGTTTTAATTGGGGTGCTCACCAAGGGTTTCTTTCTTGTTTAGAACATTTCCTTTTGGCATGAACTTGAAAATTACATTAAAAACTGAAACACAGATGTGAAATGAAATATTAGATTGCTTCATTCACAGCAATGTCAGCACCACTGAAAGTGCTACACCGAGATTTTTCAAAAGGAAGTGTCATTAGAAGCTTTGACAAAAGGTTCTGATTTGACAAAGTTGCTTTTTTCCAACAGCAGACAAGTGTTAGAAAAAAGATTAACACTCCTTTGTGACCTCTGGAGTTGAATGGTGTCGCATAGACTTTGACTGCAACTGCGGAAATTAAATACAGTCTACACTACTTAAAAGGCAGCAATTTTATAAGTACATTTATTATTTTCCCCCTTCAACTTTTATTTAAGCAAGTTTAGCACACCTGCAATGAGTCAAGGGGACTGTCCTAGAACTTGACCTCTTTTCCCTAGAGAACAGTTTGAAAGTGAGGAAAAGCAGAGTTTGCTTCCTTTTTATTGCCTTACCAGAGCAAAAAAAAAACCCCTCACACCTGGGTAGACCATCCTTATAAAAAGATAGCTCAGTGCTCAATACATTTCAGCTCCTTGGTATAACTCCTGAGATTCAGTCACTCTTCCACTTCCTTCAAACGCATAATGTTCAGTGGGTACTAATTCAGCAGTTTAAAGGAAACATGACAAGTTGGCAAAAAAAGCAGTGGAACAGACAGCCATGAGAGGCTTGCTGACCTAAGCAAGACTAAACTCAGCATAAACAACAGGCGAGTCATCACAAACCAGGAGATGGATTCCATCCCAAACAGCATGATTTTCTAACCATGTTATCATAACATTCCACTTAAACTCTGTTATTAAAATAACTTAAGCATTTTTAAAATTCAGAAAATTACAGGTTAAAGTAACTTCTAATGTTATATTTTACTACTACTACAAAAAAACAGATCCTAGCTTAAGGTTTGAATGACATTATGATACTTGATTACATGGCACCAACTGCACTATTAAGTAACTAGCCACAGGCAAACAATTTCAGGGAATTCACACTACAATGAAGTGTTTAAAAATACCATTCTCCTAATGGAGAGAAGAATTAAAAAAAAAAAGTAAAAGACCAAATGAAAAATCCACAACCAAACATAGCTCAGAACAATAACAGCAATGCACACACTACAGAAAAATTACTTTGGGATTTAAGCCACTAGTGGAAGGAATTTATATAAGAACATATATAAATATATGTGTTCCTGGCACATTGGATAATCTCACGAGGTTTTATCAGTTTCATACCATGTTACAGCTGGTGTTTCAGCTGAAAAGATTATCATAGTGAAAACAGTAAAAGAGACAAACAGGGAAAGAACGCTCACCTGTACCCAAAAATCAAGGTTTGCAGGAAAAACTCCACAAAGGAGAGATCTCCAGAAAGAAACCCTTCCCCAGTGGCAGTCAGCACTTAAATGGGGTCTAGGAGAGGTGCAGCCAGGCTCCAGCCCTTCCATCACACAGCTGAATCGCCTTCACCTGTGCACCATGGCTGACTCAGTGCTTGCCTCAGGTGATCAATCAGTGCTTCAGCCATGATCAACAGTTCCAATGCACATCTATATAGCAAAGAATGTCTGAGGGGTTATTTTGAGCTTTGTGAACAAGATAAATAATCACCTTAGAATTATTTTGTGAGCCACAAACAAGTATTTCAAAAGCTAAAATACATACATTAATGAGAGTCTGGAATAAGTTGATTTATCGGCATACACAAACTTTCCAGATTGCTAATGGGGATGATAGACTCTGCTCCCGCATTTCTAATTAGCGTTGCTGTGACATGTAGTATGTGGTAATGGATAGAATTTAAAAATTATAATAATCCAGCTTCTTACTGCTCTGTGTTTTAACTCTAGCTTCACCATTATAATCAGCCCTTCTCTAAGTGGCACAGAATTCTTCCTTTTTGGATACAGATAGAACTAAAATGGGTCTGTAACTATTAACTACATCCTCATGGTGAAGATACTATCAGAGGCAAGAGTTAAGTTCAGTGACACAGCTATACTTGCCTTCTCCTCACCTCAGCAGTTAGAGTTTCTCTTTTATCTTTGCTTTCCTCCAGGTCTTCCGCCATCTCATACTTAGCAAGCTACTCATATCCAGTAAGCTATTTAATGAATATTTTAAGGGCCTTTTCTCTACCTCTTCCATCAAATAAATTCACCCCATGCTTTAAATTAATTCTTCTAAATTGGCTTCAGGCTAAAGAGTAATGTCAGGAATAAACATGGCTATATTATGAGGACATATATGTGGGTTGAGGCTGTCATTCTGTCTGTGGCTCTTCTGATCTTGGCCAACAACTCATACAACACTCAGCACCAAGTCAGTTGTTAGAACAAGTCAGTACACACCAATTCTGTTTTCCATTGGACTAAAAAAAAAGAAGACATCCACAATATTTCGCATTGTGAGCCCAGGGATCTGCAGCATTCTAGGACTTATCTATAAACTCAAGGCTTCACAGGGTCAGGAGACAACACAAATCTATAAAGATCTGAGATCCTTAGAGAAATGCCCAATAGCTATGACAGTATCATTACTTTTCAAATATTACAGTTCAGTAGAGTTTTGCCTATTAGAAGATTCATCTGCTAAGCAACTTCATCTTGACCTGAAGGCAAGTCATGCATTACTCTGCTGCCAAATTTTTACAAGTGCTGGCTATCTGCACCTCATGCTGAAGTCATCTCTTGCAACTAGACTTCATCTGTAATAAGTATAGGACTTGCAAAGTTGAACAATGAGCATAGGGTCAAATGAGAAAGACAGAAGCATACAGGAAAGTGCCTTACAGACAATTGCAACAGCACTTCTGTAAACTCTGGATAGGGCCTCCTGCTAACAACTTTCAGGGAGTACTTTCAGACCAGATTCTGTACCTAACAATCCCTACCATACAGTGAAAAGAATTGTTTTTGTAACCAATGTCTTCTCCCAGTCTATTAAAAAAAAAAAAAAAAAGTGATGCATAAACCAGATACCTGACATCAGGTCCATCAAATCCAAAGATAAAACATTGTCAGATGATGTAAACCCCAGCCTTGTAACTGAATCTGCCCAGCCAGAAGGGTCTCTTGCAGAATTCGCGTGCAGAATCAGAGCTTTCCTCTGTAAGCAGCCCTCCTCCAGCCCACCCCAAGACACCTGCTGACAATATTACAGAACAGACTTATACCAGTCTGCCTTATTCATGCAAATTTAACAACATGAAAGCAAATGATCTTCAAGCAGCCATTTAACCCTCAAGTTCAAGCCCTCTGGATTTTCATCCTAAGGGCACTATTCCCTGACTAACCCAGCTCTGTTTCCTACATCCCTGCCAGTAAGTTGATGGACTCCAACCTGACTTCACTGCTTAAAGAAAAGAATAAGGTGAAGGGATGAAGGCAGGGACAGTGGTTTTAGTTCCCATAATGCTGCTGCAGGTCTTCTGTAAACGAACTACTTCAAGACAAGATCATCGAGCAGGAGATAGCTGGGTTGAAGATGTGATGAGCACAATGATGACCTGCCTCTTTTGCAGACATCCTAGTGTAGTAGACAGCTTCACAGAACTCCATGTTACCACCCATGATGAAACAGGAGCACATTAGAGGTACAGTCATATAGTTAACATTCCTGTCCATTCACTCTGTCATACTGACTCTCATTTTCTTTATATCCTTGTTCTTTATGTAATACACAGACATTTAGTTTGGACCCACACATGCTTGGGTGATACGATCCAGAGTCCAGCTCTGTGTGTCAGAATCAAGCAGTTTCTCCTCAGTGACAGCTGTGAATTGTGTCCCCAGAGTAACTGTCACATTCCCATAAGCCTGGAGAACTTATAATTTTGCCTGATCTACAAATACTGTTGTCCTAAACTGTTGCCTTATACCAATAACTACAAGAAAACCTTCCCTGGACATTTTTTTTCCTGTCATACTCAATACTTCAATGTCATCATCTGCTGCTGTTATAGTAACAGGAGCAGCAAGGATGGGGCAGCATTACAAGCTTCCATTTTACTGCATCTGGATTTTAAAGCACCATGCACAATTATTAATTGCCTCCTCTGCCCATTTCCTTCATTTATTTTTCTCAGGCAAGCAGGACTTGCAAACCTGAAGTCGAATAGCCTCAGAAGCATCAAATGGTCAGTGATTTATTAAGTCAAGCTGTAGATGCTGTAATATTTACCAGGTGGTTAATGAATAGGCTTTGTGAAATAAAACTGAGGAAGAAAAAAAAATCAATAACCTGTGGCCTTTTCTTTGGATAGTTTCAAAAACTAGTGCAGGCATGCACATTTTTTTTTTTTAGTAGTTTGACACGTGCATTGAATATTGAACAGACATAAAATTGGTATCTTCTAAGTCACTATAACTCTGCAGTGAAGAAAGGGAACATTTGCTGTAGAAATAGTCTCCCTTTTGTGTGCAACAGAGTTTAAGTCCATAGCGAGATGGTCTTACATGATGAATTGCAAACATAATCCAAAGGACAAAGAGGGCTTTGATCATGCTTCAGTGGAATTCCCAAGCTGCGGTGACACAAGGTAACTGTGAGGTTGAATAATACTACAGCCCATACACTGGGAGAAATTGAATCAAAGATATGCCTTCTTCTTTTCTGCACTAAACATGACAGAAATTACTACAAAACCACAATCCAAAATCTTTAAAACTGTGGAGTAGGAGTAAAGGTAAGGAAGTGTGCTCTAGACTGAATAAAATCTGTCTTATTTTAACAGTCAGAAAATAGCCTTTTAAGAGAGATTGTCTATCTTGGGCATATGAAATGCTTAGACAAGATAGCTCTCATAGCTTGGCAAGACTACTGTAGATCCCAAATGTCTAAATGTTCATGTTCAAAAAAAATTTTTAATGGGACTTAAACTTTTCCAGAGCAACAAAACATGAAATCTTGCATTAATGTTTTTCGGTTTCTCATCACCTGCCAATTTCAGGGGAATAAAAAATATTTTAGAAATAGTCTATTGATTTTAGGAATCATAAATAAAGAGCAAGAAAAGCCAACAAAGAGCAAAAGAACATAGTGATAATAGCAATTGAAAACTAATGCAGCTTTTGATTCCAGAGATACATCTGACTGCATATACCCAATGAAGAAGCAAGAGGACTTGTTTTTACAGACATCGTGCATCGTCATTCAAGTTAGCCGGTAGTCAAGTTGACACAGATCAGTTCCTAATGAAGCATCTGAGAACAAGCAGCACCCTCTTTAGATGGCATTTGGTGTTATAGCCCTGTCTTTGTGCACAGGCGAGGCTCTTCATCAGGTTTGAAGCTCAAGAGTTCATTTGTACAAACAACGAGAAGGAAGACTACTTCAGTGTGTCCAGCCAGTGAAGTGGCTTTCACAATTTCTATTATCCAGTGCTAATCAGCACTGAGAGAAAAGAAAGACCATCCTGTGATCATGTGTGTCTTACACACTGTACAATCTGCGCAAGGCATTTCCTACAGACTAGGACCTGTAAGGGCATTTCAAAGTAACACATACAGAAAGTACTTTGATTACAATCAGAGATGGTCTTTTCCTAGGCCTATAAGTAGATTACCATGTTTGCCAGACTGGGACATAGGCAAGAACTGCATTAAAAAGTTCAAGATTTTGGATCCACTATTGTCTTGCTAGGCCACGCATATGTTGTCACCCCACAATACACTTACTACCTCTTCAGCACAAAGAATCCTACTTTTCTTCTGCTACTGGCATTAATTCACTGAACTTCCCCCATGTACATAGTTCCTTAACAAAGCCTGAGCAATTTGAGCAAAGAAACAAAAGCTGTAGTCCAAGAAGCCTTCACTCTAAAGCTCTAGACCAGGAACATACGGATAAAAGTACCAATGTTTAGAAAAGTACTTAGGCACATTGAATTAGATATATTTAAATGGAAGCCAGAAGAACTCCAAGTGCATCTCTCAACCTGCTGGGAGACCTACCTGTTTCAGAGAAGACTCACAGATGTGCTGGATTTAATTCTCTTAATAATCTTTTTCTGGGAAAAATCTTGTCTTCAACTTCCCTTCTGTTTTAAGTACAAACACTGAAGACATATTAATTGCTGTGAATACATTACAAAAGGTGACCTGAATACATTTGTAGTAGGAGCAAGTCTCCAGCAAGGATTTCTCAAGATAGTAGTCAATCTGTGAGTATGCCTATGGTATAAACTACAATATGCAGAGTTTAATAATGTGATATATATATATAAATAAAAGCACTGTCCACATTAGAAAAACTTTCTTTCAAGGCCACTGCCATCATTTGTCAAAGGAATGACATCACCGGTGTACAAAACAATGACCCCCTCCCCACCCCACTTTCTAATAAGGAATATTGACATGTAACTTGTTTACCTTTTCAAATTTATGACACACAGTGAAACAGTACTGCCTTCTGCCCCTACTAGTCAAATTTCACAGAAATGGGTTGTCACAGCTGACTAAATTTCTTTTGAGAAATGGCCTCTTTTCCACTGAAACACCCAAATTACCAGTCCCAGTGGAGACTACAGCATCACCCCAGAGATGTGAGACCATCAGGATAAATAACCAGACAGAAGGACACTCATCTTAATTCACAGGCAGTGCTCTGTCATCTTCTCAAGTTTGCTAAGTCCTGGGAGATTTAAAGTACTAACTAGATAAACTATAAAAGATGGCAAAGAATGATCTACAGTGACTTGTGCATCTTTCCCTAACCATAAATAACTTTATATTTCATTTCTGGCAGCATGACAAAGCAAGGAGGTAATGAGCCATTATGGAAAACCCATCTGTTGCTCATAAGGGGAAAGGCTTTGTGCTGGTAGATTTATAGAGGAAAATTTTCAGTGCAAGTCCCAATACTGTTAATGAGAATTGCGCAGCTAATTGTCCATGCTGAAAGTGTACTCCATTATGTTCCTTCACTGTCTAGATAGCCACCGTGTGCTTAAACAACATGAAAAAAATATTAACAAAAGAAAACCCAGTGCTCAAGTGACAGTGATGTTCAGATAACAGGAAAAGGAACCTGAAGGAGAGAAGGAAACTGAGGGAAGTGTGAACACACTACTTAAGATTTTTAATAATATATCAAAAATTAGATATTTTTGACATGTAAATAGGGAAAATATTTAAAAATACAAAACAAACCGGGAAAGGATAATGCACTTGAACTACTAAAAAAATCCATGTTTCTTCTTGTCAAAATCTACATACTAACTCCCAGGTCAGAATGCCATTTTCTGTACTGCTTTACTGGATCATTCTTGAGAACTGCTCTAGGGAAGGTGCTCCGGGCAAAAAAATCCTATCTATGCCTAATTAGAGTTTTCAGGCTTTTCTAGGGTACTTGAGGCTATCTTTGGACTTGAACACCTTGGCAGTACCTTTAGCTTTCATTTTAGGGTACTGGACAAGCTTGAAAATTGGGAAACTAATAAGGTTCAACAAGGCCAAATGCATGGTGTTGCACTTGAGTTGGGGCAATCCTAGGTATGCATACAGACCAGGAGAAGAGCTCATTGAAAGCAGCCCTGCAGAAGAGGTCTTTGGGGATCCTGGTGGACAAAAAGCTGGACATGATCCACGCACTTGCTGCCCAGAAGGCCGATGGTATCTTGGGCTGTAGTACTACCTACATTATTAACTTCCTTGCTGGGAACTATTGTAGAAATAGTGAGCTCTGGAGGGGAAGTATTTATTTATTCACTGCTAGTTTGGGCAGATGATGATTGCAACACCATCCTGAAAGGTCCTCTTTGTGAGTACTAATTCAGACTACTGTTTTGAGAGTTGGTGATAAAAGCTCAGTAAGGCATACCACAACCAGTGATTTAGGAGTAGCTGCTCTTACCTAGATGAGGAGTGAACGAAGTTATCAAAGGAGGACTCTGAGGTAAGGATTCTCCAGTTAAAGGAACATACTCTTTTTGTTAGCCTGTGAAGACCAACACAAAATATCAGAAGACTATCTGCAACCTGTAGTTTTGCATCACAGTTTTGAAGGAAATGCCACAAAGAATAAAAAATTATTCTAGTTTAGTATTTCAGCCTGTAAGTATGAATTCATACGTGCAAGTATGCACGAGCTCTAAATTTATAATTAATTGGTAATTAGTTTGGATGAATTGGTAATGACCTAGCTGCAGATCAACATCATGACTGTAAAGGGCAATGGTTGTCCTTCAAGTGGCCAGGATGAAAAGCTGTGTGAAATTTTCCTTTTCCTTCTGAGTTTGCACATCATCTTCATACTGCCTGATCCTACAAAAGACTGTGGGAAGAAGCACTTTGCCTGGAAAATTCTTCATTTACACCCACCTATTTACTTTTTTAGGCTTTCATCACATCTAAATTTATGTCGCAGCATAACTACATGACCCAGCATTTTGAATACAGTTATAGGAACTAGAAGTACAGATCATTCCACTTAAGAACCACTCTGATGATTCCTACTACTATAAGCCATAATGCCAGCAGCAGCATGTGCCGTTGCAGTTATACTGGCATAAGTGTACTAGCAAACTCCTTTAAATTAAACAAGAACTTGCTCTATCAGTGGAAGGCCTGCAATTGTTTTTCCTCAGAAGACCTCCTCTCTTTCATCGCACATTTCTGAATAGGTTCAATTGCTGTCTCCCTGGGGATTTTCCATGTGCACAGAGGTTTTTTGATCTCTACAGCAGTGTGATCAAATGGATGATTGAGGAGACTTGACAAGTGCGCAGCTGTGGGCTGCAGCTTCGCTGCCCCCTGACTTCTGAGCTCATCTGTCTCTTGTCTCACAGCACACAGACAGGAGGGAACAGGAGATTAAAGCCACGTTACAGGTTACTAAATTATATAGGAAAGAAAGCAGATAGCAGAGGGTAGAGATAACGCTCCAAGTAATAAAGCAGATGACAAATTATTTAAGTCCTCTTTCTCTGATTGAGGGGAAGCCTCCATTTCATTATTCTCTGATCTGTTTGGATATTTTTGATCAGGTGTTGGCATGTTTTGGATCCTTAGGACCAAACAAATTAGTTCCTCACTGAAAAAAAGTATTGCTAATAGCACTTTTACAAAAGACATAATCTATTTAGAAACACAAATAATCACCTGAAAAAGAAAAGATTATTTTTTCCCAAAAAAGCTACTTAATCTCTGACGATGTTGAGAAATACAGTGTAAGCTAAAAAATATTTCTCGTGGATTTAAACTAGCTTACTCAGTATCAGATGCAATCTAGCCATATCAGCATAAAGTGCAACAGGGGCTAACTTATTGTGAAGAAAAGTCCACTCAGGCCCATTATAAATATCAAGCTGTTTTCTTCAAACAATTTATACTCTCTGGCTTTATGAAGAGGAGTAATAATGAATCTCACATCAGGAGATTTACGTGATGTTAATATCCAGTACAGTTTAAAACCTACATCTGCATCTCCAGAGTGGTACGTCATATATCAGCTTGTATTTCTGAATGCTATCCCTGCAGGATTTAACACTGCCTCGGACTTACAACAGCTAGACTGTGAAACAGAATATACAAAGGTGAGGATGGACATCCATACCATGAGAAGGATTCTAAAAAATGTAGATTTTCCATGGAAACAGAGAAATTAACAAGGCTAATTTTTTTTTTTTTTTTTTAATATGGTTCAGCATCACATACACGTTTTGCATTGCATAGCGTCGTTGTGCCAGTACAGACATCTGGAGGAACTATGCACACAGTGAGGCCACATACACCTGGCTAGCTGTAATTTGGATCTGAGTGCAAAAACCCAGTTACTGTACTGCACGCTCCTGTAATGGAGAACAGCCTTCAGCATGCCCTTGTTCTCAGTTGCTTGGTTAAACTAAGCATTCTAAAGGCCAGCACCAGTCCACGTACATAGCACTGGCTTATATGTCATGCAGTTGTATTTACCAGCTTGAAAGAAACTTCATTATACCTTCCTGCTTTTGATACTCAAAGATTTTAATTAAGCAGTGTCACAACAGGGTGTGCATTAACAGACTATTGGCGCATGGCTTCAGTGCATTGTGAAGCACTGGACCAGAGACCAATTACCTTCTACCACCCAAGCAGCACAACAGCAGCCCATTAACACACATCCTAGTGTGGCCTGTTTCAATTACAGTATATTTGTGAAACCATGAAAGGGCGGGCACTTTCATACCACTGAGGAAATCAGATGCTTTTAGGCTGGGATCCTGCTGATTATTCAAACTTTTACAAACACACACTGGAATTCAGTAAACAAATTGCCCAGCTTACTTTGTTACACTGCATAGTAAGGCTATTAAGGCTACAGAATGTTATTTCTCTCTGAAGTTAGAGAATGTAAGAAGGAAGCTGTGGTGTCAGCAGTTCTGCTGTCTCCATTCCCCCAAGGGAGGCTCAGTTTCAAGAATTTGGCGAGAGATAAGACTGAGAAGAAATGGGTTTTGCTCAGCCCTCTACAGGGTTTACCAATTAGAGCAATGGATTGAGTTCATCCAATTATGCAGTGCAGTTAAATTCACTAGCAACTTAATAACTTTCTTTTGTTTGTTTTATTCAGTTTGGTTGTTTCTTGTTTGTTTTTTAATTTTGTTTTACTTTTACTAAAAATCAGATTTTTCATTTACATGATGCAAGACTTCAGAAAAGGTCATATACACGTATAGCAAAACGTTTACACTTGGTAAAATACATTTCAAATATAACTACAGATCCCAACCTGCACATCAGGCAAGTCTCATTTCTTCAACGGATTTGATTTCCCTACTCTCTCCCCACATTTATGTCAACACAAAAAGTATGATCCCTTCTGAACTGTTCATACAGACCCAAGTGGAATGCCTCCCACTTTCAGTGGGGTGCTTCCGGGTGCTCCAATGCAAATCACAGATAGATACGAACCATAGATCTGTTGCCAACCAGCAGAGTATAAATGTATATTAAAGAAGAGTGCAAAGCTACATTTTTTTACTGCTTCCCTTCAGACTAATTCAGCTGAGTAACAATGTCAACAAGAATCATAAAAATCTGAGTTGCAGAGAGCACAAAATAAGGTGGTAAAAAATTCACTGGTATTTAGTGGCCACAGAAATCAATTAATTCTAACAGATCAAGATCCAGAACTTTATAACTACAATAAAATCAATCACAAAATACAGGGCTGAGCAGGAGAATTAAATGTGAGCTCAGTCACATTCTGCTTTACTGTTTGCCTACCAGTACCTACCACGGTAGGCTGAGAAGTGAGGGACTGGATGGTAGCCTACAAATACTTGACAACTAGAAGCACCAGAAAAACAGGTACTGAGCAAAGGGGTGTTACATTTTAAGATGGATGCAAAGTACAGTAATGTTCTGGCTGAGTATGAAATGTCTTTAAAGAGAAATGTGGAGATCTACTCTTTAGGCAGTTATGGTTGTTTTAATAGCCAGAGCACTGGCTATTAAACTGGACAAAACTCCAAGTAATGTTCTGTAGTGGAAACCTTGCATTTACAGAAGAATGAAGTGGATGGCACAGAGAAGCTTTCCTGTGTCCATTTTGCTGTTTCTAAATGACTCATTGCCCAGACAAATAATGAAGTGAAGCCATATACATCAGCTATTTTTTCCAAGTCTCAAAGGTGTAGCTCGATCAATCTGCAGTACAGCCAGTTAGTTACACAGGCAGCACCATCACCTCTAGAGATTTTAACTGCATTATTGCTTATAGCAATTGAATTTGCCTCCACAATTCAAGATCTGCCTGATCCAAGTTCAAAATGAAAAGTGAGGAGTGTGATGAAGTCACATAAGTCACATGGCAAAATAATGATATTCTCTTTTTTTCCCCTTTAGGTATGGTCTGATAAATGTAAAAGCAGATGTCATCTCATGTCAAATTCTCTTCTTTCTCTCTTGCTGTAAATGTAGGTTTTGCCAGTTAAAATTTCAAAGAAATTGCGATGTCTTCTAGTTGTGAGTCACTATTTAAGTAGTCAGAGAGTACAAACTCTTCCATTGCAGTTACCTGTTGGGATGAGCACCATGAATGTTCTCAGCTTTTGCCCAGAGATGTGGTGGATTCCCCCATCTTTGGAAACTTTCAAGGCAAGGCCGGATCAGGCCCTGGGCAACCTGATCCAGAGTCATCATGTGGTTGAAATGTTAAATACTGGAATTCTACTTTTCTGAGTACTTATAAAAATGAAATGCAAACATGTTTGAAACCTATTTCTCCAGCTTTCAATTCTCCTGATCTATTATCCGGTTTTGAGCCTGCCAATCCCAGAACAGATTTCTATAATCTCTCTTCCATCTTTTTATTTTCATTCAAATAAGAGAGCAATCTTTCAGTTCCAGTCAAAGTACTCAGAGGAGATTTGGATTGTTCCTTCCCAGTCTGTGCTTAGAAGTAGTAAGTCATCTCATTTATTTCATCCTTTTTTTTTCCTCTACCACAAGAAAAAAAGGACTTTCCACAAGGACTTTCAGGATCATTTACAAATTAAATTCCATTCTTTCTTCTTTATAGATGAAATGATCCTACCACCTCCATTTTCTCTCATAGATAAGTATCCCATCAAATAAAACATGTAGATATAAAAATATAAATGCAAAACATAAATACATTTACTATTTTCATGTGTATAAATAATCTATAAGAACAAAAAGTAATATTCATATTTAACACATAGATAAGTTACTGGATTTTCCTAAATCAATTTCTTTCTAAGATGAGGCTTATTAAGAACACGTTATTTCAGAAATGGCAAACAGATTTTCTGAAGAAATATTGTAAACCATCTCATTCTTCTAAAAGCTTTCCTAGAAGTTCTGTACAAGAGCAGATCTGATCTGAGAAATTTGTAGATAATCTTGCCTCAGAATATGTAGGTCCCAAACTGATTAACTGCAGGAATCTCCCTATTTATTTTAACCACACTGAGGTTCAGAATGAGACCTCTTGCTTGTCAGTCTCGTGGTTACATTTAACAGTATGGCTTCCTTATTGTTGTTGTCCATTTGTCCTGTCTTTGCCTAGAGCTTGGATTGAAAACAACAAATCTTCCTTCATTAAAGTAAATCAGATAGTTACATGAATGCTCCTGACAACACAAGATGTAATAGAATTGCAGTGATTTGCATCATCCTTGCAGTCAGAGATCTACATGAATTGATTTTTCCTCCCCCTTTGGATTAGGAAGAAATGCCCAAATGTCACCTCCTAGTTTCAGTTGTGAAGAATCAAGCTGTTCGGTGTTTCTGGACACAAGCATCTACTGTCAAAGCATTAGTGTGGGCTTGATGCAAACTAATACCTAGACAAAAAAGGTGTAGAACATTAAAAAAATGAACTTGGTAACAGATACTGGGGTTTAATATCTATCTGATCTTTCTCCATTTTAGTTATAATACCTCATTTCTATGGTTAAGATGTAAATCTGTAAAAATTTTTCAAGTTTAATAACATCATACCACTTATCTACCTTCAAAAACCCTTTGAGTAAATTTGCTTGTTCTCAAAAAGGTTTCCATTTGGGATGAAGCAAACATTAGCATGCTGCTTACAGTAAACATATCTGATTGATCACCACATGTACAACTTTCCACGAATATTTAATAGAATATTTGAGGATAACTGCTTCATTCGTAATTGTCTACTGTTTTCCTTCTGGAAATTTTCATATGATCAAGAGTCATTACCCTAGGGAAAGCAAGAAAAATATTCATATGAAGAGGACTAAATGTGCTTTCCATATGCATTTGTGTGAATAATATGAAGAAAAGATACTAACATTTGCATCAAGTCATACCATGATTAAAATACTACAGTTATTTTACAGATGGAAAGACTGTTGGAATGATTCAATTTGTAGTATTTCCTAAAACTTTCAAAATGAGACCAGAGATAAAAGCATACATCAATCTCCTAACAGCATTTTTCAATATGACCTAGGTTAGTCTCCTGAATATCTTATAACAAAAGTCAATTGTTAACAACCAAAATGATTAGATGATAATCTTTCTTGCTAATAATCTTTTTCCAAGACAATGCAAGATAAAAGTTGAATTAGTTCTTCATGGTTCAAAGACTACCTGATAAAATTTAATATATCACAGAGTGATATAATGTCTTCCTGGCAGAGAAGGAACAGGAGGGTCTCTTTGGTTTAAGGGTATTACTTTACCAGCCTAGTAGAAAATTATTCTTCCTCTACGGGTGTCTGTTCTCAGCTGCTAATAACTGATTTTTACTTTAAGTCAGAAGTTCGCTGCGATACTGTAGCCACAGAGTATTGAAACTCTTCTGCCAACAAATATGGGAAGTTTTTTAAGTTCTAGCATTATTTACTATTAAAAGTTTATTACAGTATGAGGAAAAATAAAGAGTTCCTCTATTATTTTCCATGTATTGTGTTGATAGCACTGTTGCAGCTCATGAAATATTTGTAGGCTTCAATTACTAGCTCATGAATTTGTTGTCCTAACACTTCACTGTTTTTTACACATCCATCTAAAAAGGCAGGGAGCGCTACGTTTCCATGTGTGTCTTTAAACAGCAGCTCATGGGGTTGATCACCATTTGGATTGATTTATGTTTTAATTTTATGGATGATATCACACAATTATCTCCAGATGGAATAATCGGGATGAAACATTTCCAAAGAACATTAGACACTAAAAAAAATCAGCCAATGCAATCCATTCAGTACTGTAATTATTTCTGTTTTGGCTTTAGACACTGGTACAGAGGCAGAATTGCATTCTGCTAAGGTCTCATTCAGTATCTATTTAAGACAATGGAAATCCATAGATTTCAGAAGGCATTGGCTCAATTCCCCAACAACATTCAATTCCTTCCACACTTTCAGCTATGGAGTATCTCATACACTGAGATGATCTCTTCACTGTACTTCCCTTCTTCTCTTTTGGTCTCAATCCCTACTCCTTGTCTGCTTCTCTCCCTTCATTTATTTTTTCCACCCTTTCCAAGCAATTTGCAGATGCTATTTGGTCCCATTTTTGGTTGCTTATTAAACAAAAAAGGATTAAATTACAGTTGCTTAGCATACGTAAAACAAAAATATTAATTCCTATAACAGTCTATTTAGTTCCAATTTGTATTCATTTATTAGAATTGCACCAATTATAAAAAGATTGATCTATTCAGGTTTCTCAGTGATAAACTCAAAGAAACATTTATTCTTCAGTTAAATCTGTCAAGTCCAATTGATCAACAAATTTATCTCTTTTTTTTTCGGGAAAAGAAACACACACCATATTTTAGAAAAGGCCTCACTTTAGTGAGGATCCAACATTTCAAGGCACTGAATTAGTTTTCCAGAAGTAGATTTTCAAAAGGACTTGCCTCAACCGACAGATCCTATTCAACGTCCTCAAACCACATTTTGAAATTCAAGTAAAAGCTAAAAATTTATTTTGAAATATCTATTGTCTTCAGGTTGTGACTCTTCTGGCTGTAGTCCTTATAACATAACCCAAACAAGCACCATGGAGAAACACAGCAGATGGTCCTCTTTAGGCATGCCTACAGTGCTAAATGCAGTGCTATCAAACCAATCCACTAACACGAGACTTGGAAGCAGTTTCATGACACCAGTGCAGCTTGCTGAAAGATAGAGATAATTACTGTGGACTCAGAGCTGGATCAGCATTCAGATAATGCTTTCAGGACACAAATGTTTCATAATGGGTCTGTAATTTTTCATTCAGATCCAGTAAATCAAGTATCTTCTACACATATATATGACCAGCCCATAGAGAAAAAAAAAAATGAGCCACTTTTTCTCATTGTTTAGTCATGGTATATCAAGTATGTTTATTTACTGTTATATATTTATATCTCACTGAACTGGACAATCTATACAGTGAGATAACTTGTGGAATTCTACTTTTGCTCTCGAATTGACGAATGAAGCTGCTTTTAGGCTTTAAGACTCTAAGCCAGAATTTTGAGTTTCACAGCATTCTACTAGGTGTTTGGATCAGCTGATAGGTTATAATTAACAATCATTGATATCTGCAGGAAGAAAGCGAACATGCTGAACACATAGGTTTTACAGTGCAATAGCAAGCTTGCTTATTTCAACTAATTCTCAAAAACAACAACAAAAACCTACAAATGTAATACTACTGTGATAGTCTTGTGGCAAGTCTGGAAGTCCCTTAATATCATTTCACTAAGATCCACTTCCAATTTTTTATTTTTTTTTTTCTGGGAGATTCTTTCCATAATGTCATTAATCTAGATACAATTAAGAAGCATGGTGTCAGGGGAATGGGCCAGGTTGGATGGGGCTTTGAGTAGCCTGATCATGTGAGTGGTAACTTTGCCCATGGCAGGGGTTGGAATTGAATTTTTTAAGGTCCCTTGCAACCACAGCCATTTTGTGGTTCTGCGACCAGCGCTTTTGAGAGAAGCTGCTACGTTCTTTCTCTTATTACCAAGCATTCAAAAAAATTCAGTTCAGAAAGCTACAGAACTCTTTAAAATTTTCTGGCAGCAGCAGTACAAAATCATGTCATTCTCTCCCATTTTATAGAAAATAAGTTTATATATATAAGTTTAAAATAAGTTTTTTTTTTTTTAATTTGGCCATAAATATCTAAGACACAAATTTACAGCTTATTAGCTACTCCATGACAAGTGCACCTCTATGATCTATAGCAAACAGGAGGTTTACTCTTTAACACAGCAGCACTAAGCTATCTCAGAGGGTATAACTATCCTCTAAAGTTGTTCCCACAGATTTATCAAAGCTTTGTAATACCTGAGCTCATGCCAAACAAGCTACTTCCAGAGGTAGCTCTAAGTAGCTTGCTCTATTTCACCATACCACATGGATAGGTTCTCAGCCTCTACAAGTAACTTGGCAGGACAAATCCCATTTAAGAGTCTGTTGTGCACAGTTACAGTGCAAACAGTGTACACAGTTTACACAGTGTAAAACATGAAACCAAGAGCTGGGAACTGAATCAGAGAGACACCACAATCCAAGTTAGGGTACCTTTTTCACCGGAAACCACATGCCAAGTTCAGAAAGCGCTTACTGAATAAAGTGCTCTAGCCACAGTACTGGCAGGCATGCTAATAAAATGACAAGTATATGTATTAAAATGATATTGAATCTCAGCTAATGAATCTTGGAGTGTCCTGTGTGGCATAGAGATGTTCAGGTGGCACTTAATGAGCTTGGCTGGCCCTGCACTGCCTCTGCATCATCTCAGTCATCCTGTAAAGCAGGAATGCAGCATTGAAGCCATCCTAGTGACTCCATGAAATAAGCCTGGGTCTTTAGAGCTATTAGCTTGTGTTCTGCAGACACAGCGTGGCTAAACTGCTCGCAGATCCAAGCTGGCTGGCAAGGCAGTACAGCTGTCTCTTTCTGGCATTGGGCCTAAACTAATAAGTCTGGATGGCCCAGTGCTGGCTTGGTATGGGGAAAACTCAAGTACCTTTGCTTCTGTGGTATGATTAAAACTCAAATTGGATAAAGCACTGTCTCGCTCCAATTTATAGGAGGGAGATGAGGTTCTTTTAATATCGGTATACCCGGCATGAGATTAAGAAACAACGGTTCATATGTTGGTCCAACCAGTTTATTACAAAACCTAATCAGGGAGACGGGGAAGGGAAGGAGGGCGATAGAAAAGATAGGAAAGATGCAAGAATTGCATAAACCGGGGATAGTCACCAGCAGGATCCAGCAGCGGTCCCGTTGCACGACGTTTGAAGGTCCGAGGCAGACGCAGCGGGGGGCGGGGAGCAGCAGCGTGGCCGGCCCTGGGCAGCAAGCAGGTAGAGGAGGCATTCGCGGAGCCAAGCCTTGAGGAAGCAGCAGCGCTCAAGCAGCAGGCACAGGATAGTCTGTCACCATGCAGGTATCACTTCATGAGGAGTCTGTTGCCATAAAACCTCTGTTCTGCTTCATGAGGAATCTGTTGCCGTAAAACCTGTCCTCATGGTTTTCGGTTCCTCTTTTATCCTCCTTGTTCTCCTGCCTACGTGACAAGGAAGGGTCTTGCGCAACTGTCATTGAGCACCCCCTGAGATGGCCATCATCCTGAGCTAAGTCCCCACAAAGGAGCACTTCACAGCTATTTAGCTGCAGCTCATCTCTCTCTCCTTGCCCCTGGCCTTGTCCAAAAGACAAAGGATTTTGCAACCCTTGCCCAGGACTTGTCCATCAAAGTCCTCCAGAGAAAGGATTTCACAACCTTTGCTCAGGACTTGCCTGGACTTGTTCATCTGTGTCCCCAGCAAGCTTTGAGACAACGATGTAAAAGAATAATCTCTTACAAGCACCCACAGATAACTGGGTGTTGATTGCACATAAGTTCAAAACCTCAAAGAAAATGTATGGTAAAGTCAAGAGATGTATGTAGCCCTTCTGCATCTTAACTCTGTGCCTACAAGAAACAGTGTGCTGGGCTGTTTGCCCTCATCAGAAAGAGGTACATTTTCAGAAATACTAGATACCAAAGATTGCTTCTCATTCCAGATTTGTTAGTGGTTAATAAAATAATAATTAACTGAAGATGTCTATGGCTCCAGGTTGTTAAATAAAAAGTGCGTGCAAATCAATACATTTAAAAATAAAAATAAAATATGCAGAGACAGGGAATTTTCCTTGCACTATTCACTGTAAACAGCAATCCTGTTTATAGGTTGTCTCTCTGTATTAAGCTGCTCATGTACAGACTACATAACATTTATTTCCAAGTTCCCTCTAGTGTTTCTATGCTCAATAGACATAACTACAAGCAACTGGTTTCATTTGAGACTCTTTAAACTTGTCAACGTACTGTAAGCTATTGGAGTTCATGGCATAAAGCTGAACATGTACATTCCATAAGAACATTATAAGGATACTTGGAGGGCTAAAGCCTAATAGAATCACACTGACAGAAAAGGCATCTAGACCTACGGCTGCCTTACTCACAGAGCTTTCAAGGGGAGATCACTTGAGTAGGTTCTCACAGAGCTATAAATCATGGAGTAGAGCAGAGAACCAGGTTTTGCCATCTAGAACAGAGCTGGGGTGGTGAGAGGCTGTAGGGAGTGTGCTAATGATAACCAAATGCTAGATTGGGATCCAGTGCTAGAGTATCCTCTGCTTCCCTTTAATGGAGTAGTATGCATGCACCCTAATGTTCCCAAGCTCACTTGGTTTCAAAACAGATACTCAAATTTAAAAGATATTTACTTATTCTAGGAGTGTTTAAGAAAAAGAAAAAAAAAAAGCACCAAAAAACTTGTGCATATTGCGCACTCAATACACATTTTTTTGTGTGCCATGCGAATAAAATTGCCTTTCATTGAAAAGCTTGCTGAAGATGATTTCATTTCCTTTTCTAGGACTATGCCTACTTCTGAGAGTGCACACGGCACTTCCTAACCCTGCCAGGAAGAGATCACAAATATTCCTTTCTTCCCATCCCTTCCTACTCAACTATTAAACAAAATACGTTTTATGGTCGGGAAAAAATCTGAGAGAAAAACATCTCACCAGTACATGTATTCTGCTGGCAGGGGGAGGAGGGAGAGGGGAGCACAGAAGAACAAACACACTACCATATAACAACCATTCCATTGTGACAACAGAACCCACAGTGCTTCAATATTTGACACACACACACACACACACACACACAGCGAATTTCTACAGTACAGCAACCAAGAGTGAGAAGAGCCACCTTTGATTCCTCATCATACTCACCATAGGTTGTACAGTGAGTATGAAAACTTCCATTTACTGGCTTATGACTTTATTAATTGCAGAAAAAAGTATGTACTAATAGAGGGGGAAAAAAGGGTAAAGAAAATGTGAAAACATTCAGCATGCATGCATAACAAGTTTGGAAATCAAAATGCAGCACCAGAGGTAACAATAGGTTACGAAAGTGTTGCCTGAGTTTTCAGTGAAGGCCAGTGGATTTTTTCCTTGGTATTCACAGACTTTCATTTCAAAGAAACACACCAATAGAGGGAACATATACGTAGCAGAAATAAGATTACAGAAAAATCAGCTATGCCCTTTGATTCCCAAGTGGATGTAGAATTATGTACAGACACATTCTAGGAATTTTGAGCTCAGTCGTAAAATTGAGCTACTGTTGATGAAAGAACCAGGCATACTCTTAAGTATTAAAGAAAGGATAAAATTAAGTGTAGGAATATCTGTAGCAAAAAGTTAGGTTCAACATGTCTAGTACTTAGGGAACAGAGGACTAGCTGAAATTGGTTTATCACCAGTGTTTTACTCTACTACCCAAAGGAGATGATCACTTTTCCTCTTTCGAAGTTACAGTGTAAAAAACAGCTTGTTGATTGTTTTAGTTCTTAACAAATAGTAAGAACTGTTTGTATGTAACACTTCCACTGGTGTTATTTTGTTTACTTTTCTGTTGAAGTCAGTAATAAGCGACTAAGACAGCAACAAAATATAAATTCAGTCTGGAAAAGCACTTCAAATTGCTCCCGGAACTCAAATCTTCAGCAGATGCAAAGATGCAGCCAAATACCATTAAAGGACTTACAGCTGATGCTGCTTTTTCAATTATTGGCAACATACACCCCTCTAAGATAACACACTGGAGCCCTTAAAATAAGGTACACACATTGTACCAAACTGCTAAATATGGACCACAGAAAAAACATCATGAAGTAGGGCAGAAACCTCATAGATTTGCACAGAAAGTTCTGGTAGTTATCCTGTATAAACATGCTCAAAGTTGAACAGCCCTACAATGGCTTTCTTAAGCTTGTCCTAAGACTCCATCTGCATACAGTGCCTAAGTACTTCTGCTTCACATCAGATGATTTTACACTCCAGAGTAAACTCAGTATAAGCCAAAACGCAGTTTAATAAAATACATTAAGAAAGCCATGCCTTGCTTCTGAATGAAGAAAAGAAATAAAATCCTATACAGGATTTACTTCTAAAAGGTCTGCTGGTAGGATATCCATGTATCACAAGGAACATGCATAAATCAGTCTGACACTACTTTAGTGTGACTGGTCAAATCACTACTTAGACTGGCTCTAGGAAACCTCCCATAGAACAGTGAAATGAAAAGTTAGCCAAAGAGAGAAGTGAAAATGGCATTTGCTATGCACTATTTGACCATGTCCTGAACCTTACAGACACCAAGTCAATATTCAGCGTCTAAACATAAACAGCGTGCAACAGGTATGGAAAAGTCCTGGAAAGTCTTTCTGCATATCACATTAGATCAGACAAAGCCAGTTGCACTGTTAATTTTGATGCTCCCTGAAAGAGATAGTACTTGTATTTCACTGACTTGTCAGGAACTTCTTGTGGACTTGTGCCACTAGGCTACAGAAAGACTGCCATGACTAGAGCCCTTCTGAGAAACAGTGCTGTTGAGTAGCTCATATAGCAACCTCTGAGTTAACCAAAGCGACTTTTGATTTTTCAGGTTTATTAATGACAACACTTCTCTTAAATGCAAGCCTTGAAGCTTTGCTGAATCGAGACTTGCTTTTAAAAATATTAAAGAGACCCATAACGGGGTACTTCACAAATTCTTTTTTGTGTGGTTTATTAAAGGAAAAAAATGACACCCAAAGGGATGTGGACAAGCTTGAAAAGTGGGGCCATGAGAACCTAGTGAGGTTCGACAAGGACAAGTACAAGGGTACAAGGAATTGTACTTGAGTCACAACAGTTCCAGGTATGTATACAGCCTGGGAGAAGAACTCATAAAGAGCAGCCCTGCCAGAGAAGAATGTGGGAGTTCTGGTGGATGAAATCATTGTCATGAGCCAGCAGTGTGCTCTTGCAGCCAGAAAGGTCACCTGTATCCTGGGCTGCACCAAAAGAGGGGTGGTCAGCAGGGTGAGGGAGGTGACTGTCTCACTCTGCTATGAAGAAAGTCTGAAAAAGTTTGTTTTGCTCAGCCTGGAGAAGAGGAAGACCTCATAGCAGCCTTCTCCTACTAAAAAGGAATTTATAATCATGAGGGAGAACAACTATTTACACAGCCTGACCATGACAGGACAAAAGGGAATGACTTTAAAAAAAAATAAAGAAGATTTAGGTTAGATGTTACAAATAAAGTCTTTACTCAGAGGATGGTGAGGCACAGGAACAGAATGCTCAGAGAAGTTGTGAATCCCTGGAAGCATTCAAGGCCAAGTTGGATGTCACCCTTGGCAGCCTGATCTAACGGGTGTCAAATCTGCCTATGGCATTGGAATTGGAACTGGATGGTCTTTAAGGTCCCTTCCAGTCCCAGCTATTCTGTGATTCTATGATATTAGCAATAGACATAAAATAAAATTTAAAAAAAGGAGAAAAAGTATATGTACCTCATTAAACATCCTCAAATCTAACCTTGGTATAAAGCATGCATAAAACTATTGGTGACTTATACAGGATCATTCACTCTTAATAACGTGGAGGCAGTTGAAGAGACCAACTTGGATTTTCTACAACAGCGTTCTCAGTGTCTCATATTCTCACACGGGATGACAAAGTACTTGCAAATGAAGGAATGAGAAAAATCCTCTTCCCAAAGCCATCTTTAAGGTTAGCTAATCATTGAAAGGATAGACACCTTTCCCTTCTTGTGGGACATGAAGTGCTCTGATATAGAGTTTTTAATTTGTGTACACAATCAATGTCATTTATGTACAAAAGGAAGTCTCAGAATGAAAGTTATTGTGAACATAAGAACAGACTAACAATGACTGGCGCAAGGCAAGCCTTGAGGCAACTGTTTGTCATGGGAAGACATTTCATCAGTGCATCTAAGAAATTAATCTCTCCTTAGAGCTAAGCCTTATTCCAAGTGGATACAGAGGAAAAAAATGAAACAAATTAATCATAGCTAGAACTTTACACCCCTCCATCAGGAACAAAGCCTGGCCTGCTTTGCACTGGCATCGCCCCAGTTACTGTAGTAGCACAAAATATACAGCTCTCTACCCTAGTTCACACTGATGATGCATGCAGAATAGGAAATGCTTGCAAGGTAATTTAATCTATCTGGCCTGTGTAAGGCTCTCTTGATAATCTTGGATGCCATGCCATGTTTCTGAATAAATGAGAAGTATGCCTCTGTGTTTTTTAATTGAAACAGACTTTCAGTGCGCAGACTTCCATTACCAGGCCATTCCCCTGAGATTGTGCAGAATCCAGGTGATGACAGCATTGCCAGTGCTGAAGTTTATTTCCGTGCAATCTTGCATAATGTTGTCCTGTTGGGAAAGAGCCCCCTGAAAGGGCTTGAAAAAGTAGTGTGAATAAAGACAGAAAGCAGGTTTCAAAATCTGAATTCTGACTGCTTGCTGCCAGCCAGTTTGAAACACTGCCTGATTGTCCAGGGAAGCCTGCAATCGTGTGGGAATACAAAGCTACACTTGTAATCTAGACAAGTGAATTGGCTGCTATTTCCCACACAATGATACAGATTCAGCTAGAATGCTCTCCACTGCAAGTACAACTGAGGTAGAAATCCTTAACACTATTAGTTGGTAGCCTAGATTTTGGTTTTTCTTTCTCTGTTTCAATGGACAAGCACCAAAAGAGTGAACTGAAAGTACAGACATTTAAAATTAGGCACGTGCCTATTAATATTCAAAGTACATCTGTCCAAACCTCATTTTGAAAAGGATGACCAATAATGAGTTTCTCTGCAGGATCTAAGATGTGGTAGTCCCTGTTCTGATTACCTACTTAAAATGCCAGCCAAGTTTCTCTCATGTACCATCACACTTTCAGAAACAACTCTTTCTCCAGTCTCAATAAATACAATCTGGACCTCCACTTACGCATGCAAGGATCATATTCTTAGCTCATCCTTCTGTTCATCTCATGGTCTGTATCTCCTTTAATCCCTTCCCTGATTTTTTCACTCCACTGAATGAAATCCAACCATTTCCCTTCACTCTTTTTTTTTTTTTTTTTTTTTCCCCTTATCTTATTTTTTAAATAAGTAAAAAAAAAAGAAGAAGAAGAAGAAGAAATACAATGCATCTCACAGCCTAACTTTAGTTTAGCTGTCACAGTGGAAACACTGACTTTTCTCTCACTATCTCTATTTGTCCTCCCTACTCACGTTTGTATTTACTATTGATTACTTAGAATGAAACACTAAAACTGATGCAAGAACAAGGTTTTAGTGTCTGGAAGTACGGGATTTCATGTTGTACAAGTCTCAGGCTCTACAGTGATGTTAGTTATAAGAGTTGGCACTAATCTAACATGAAAGCAATCTCCAGTGGTCTTCTGGAGTTTAGTTTCTGGTTTAGTCTGTCATTTTATAAATAAATGGAACTGAACTTATTGAAGTCAGTAATGTCTTTAATATTTACTGTACTCAAGCACTCCAGTTCTCCTCAGCTAACATCTCTGATAATGAATGTATAAACATTAACAGCATTAACAGTTGTTACTTCCTACTCTTCTGATCAAACGACCTGAATCTTGCTTGCCTGCTTTTCCTATGTGTCCAATCACTACTTCAGGACCGTTAATTTTTTCACATCACTTTGTAATATACATGTTTGCTTGTATAACATAGCAGCTGCTTTAGTAAACTGGGAACAAATCCATACTGATCTCCCAGGCATTCAGATCCCAAT
This sequence comes from Centrocercus urophasianus, assembly GCF_019232065.1. Taxonomy (NCBI): domain Eukaryota; kingdom Metazoa; phylum Chordata; class Aves; order Galliformes; family Phasianidae; genus Centrocercus; species Centrocercus urophasianus. Next base: position 9,164,225 of record NW_024884711.1, read on the forward strand.
TTTATTTGTTTTAAAGCTGGTAAAAAACTCTTCCCACTGCCTCCAAAAGGGTTGCATCAGACACCATTCATGGCAGCACATGTATTCAGCTTGCTTAGTACAGATACTCTAGATTTTATATAATAGACAAGATTCTTCTCTTAAAAGACAAAACATTTTTATAATTCCCTTCAAAGCTGGGATAATCCATAAAGACAAAGAAGTAGTCTTGGTTCAGACATACACTTGTTTCACTTCAGCATTGCTTTTCTTCTTGTTGTGTATGTTTCATATATAGCACAGTTCTTTCAGCAAAGCTCAGAGGAGGTCACCGACCCAAACATCAAAATTTCTTGGGATTCTGGTTGGAAGTTGGTCCAACACATTTATACTTAGTTGATGGGCAACTGTGTTTACAGAGTCTGTATATTATTACTATTATTGATACTATTATCACAGAGTCAAGAAAATTACTTATTATTTTCATAATCTATAGATGAGGCTTAAAATTATTAGCACTGTTTTATATGGTAGAATAAAATGAAATCATTTATGCTTCACAAAGAAAAAGCTAACTTGACTTAACATGTTTAAATTGAGTGAAATGCCAGTTGTTTGTGACCTTTCTCTGATTTATAAAATAATTTAAAAAAAGAAAAAGGGTAGAAACCATTAAGACCAAAAATCAAACATGGGCAGGACATCTGAAGAAAGAAAAGCTGAACTGAGCTTTAACCTTGATCATGCACAGTAAATAAAAAGATGAGGTTATGATTGTATTTAACTGTATGGAGGACAATTAAAAAGTAACAACACATCTCAAAATAAATTTAATGAAAGTCATTTGAGAGTGACGGTGAATAAAAACTGAAGCTAAACATTTTGTAGACACCATTTGGTGGGACACGTGAATGAATAAGATCCTTGCAATTTCTGTGTTTTTATTCAACAGTGTAATGGAAGGATTTAATTGTGATGGGAACTAGGAAATAACCACAATGATCAATGAAACTGACATCTGAAGAGGATCTTTTCTTAGCTTTAAAGCTGTTTATAAACATAGCAGCAGTGAATTTATTTTACTCTCTTTATATAGTATTACTTTTATGGTGTCTTTCACCTGCAGGAAATCATCACACTGCATGCTGTGAAATGAGTAACCCATGCCGCATCTTAGACAGTAAAATTATCCTATTTCATCCAAGGTGCAAGATCAAAGGAGGAGGAAAGACTGTAAATGACTTGGAAAAATACTTTGCTACTTCACTGGTCATATCATATCATATCGTTCATGAGTTCAGATTAGGAAAACTTCTGTGATGCACATGGGATAGGGCTACTCTTTAGAAATTGATTGCAGTTATTGTTGAGCCTAGTCCAGAATGAAACTCAAGTATATTTTTGTGATTGAAGATAAAAGGTGCTGTAGCAACAGCTACAGTTAGAAAGCCAGTTGGCCACAGATATTACCTGCAGAAGCCAATACAAACCATTGTGCTAGCTTGTTATGAAAACAGACATTAAAAAAGAAAGTTCATAATGATTAAGAAAAGCAACATCCAAAGTCTTTTCCTGTGGAGTAGGTGATGCAGTGAAACAGTCAAATCATTTCCCAAATGACTGAGATGCTATTAGCAGAGAAGGCACCGATTTATTACATTTTTACAGTGGCTTTAGTTCTGTCAGTTCTCCAGTACAGAAAAAAAATCCAGCTCCCTGGAAAAGGATTACAGGAAGTTCATAACAGAAATGGCTATTTCTCCTTAAATGGGAATTCATGCTGAGGAAAAGCTGCAGACACTGCCCCATGAACACTCAAAATACATTCATAATTAGACAAAGGGAAGACTCTGCAATAGAGACAAATAAAACAGTTTACATATAATCAGTGTAGGCGAACAGATTGGAAGGATTATTAGCATATTCAAATAGAATTCTGGACCATACATCGAGAGGCAAGAATCGCTGCAGCGATTCCTTTTGAAAAGTGCAGATGAAAAATATTCTGATTTCTTTAGAACTCATTCACAATAGGATGTAATACCACCATCCTTTTTAGACACACATGTAGAAGACAAGAAACTGCACTGAAAAGAATTGGAGTCAACTTCCACCCATGCTAGCTTGGGGCGTGCACTCAGGCCTCTGTTCACTGCACTGCTCTGCAACAACTCCCTTTCAATCCTCCCAGCTGAAACTTCATGCATGTCTTCAGATGTGTTGAAATAATGACTCCTATCTCATCCCCAAACAGGAAAATGACATCACAAACTATCTGCCCCTTTTTTTCCTATCTTGATGACGTGATAGATGATAGAAAGGAAGGCAAGGATTGTGAGGAAAGGTATCTGTAAGGAAGGTTGTCCTGTGCATACAACCATTCCACAGCAGTAGCCTAACTCCTTGCTCTTTAGTAAGGCAGGCATCAGGAGCAAAAGTGATCAGATTACTCTTCAGAGGACTGAGTCTGGCTGTGGTGCTCTTGCCTTTAAATATAACGTACTTTCTTAAAATGCATTCCAGGAAGGTTTTAGCTAGCCACTCATCACTGCAACTCTACTCTTCGAAATACTTCAGGAAAGAAGAAACTTTTCTTCTCCAAACTATCAGTGGAATTTAGGTCAGAATAGCATTCTACTACAGCGGCTATTAAATTACAGTAGAAGGCTCGCTTTCTCCACCTAGTGGCTAAAATGCAAACATAATAACCTATGCCATAGAGATACCCTACAGAAAAGCATGAAATCCACCAGAAGAAAGAATAAGAATCACCCCTGCTTCCTAATACTTAGTGGGGCTTCATTATTTTTGAAGGCGTGACAAGCTTTTTCTACTCCCTTGGCCATAATAAAAAGAATTTTGCCTTCTGAGGCAAATTAAGGGACACAGATTTTTGCCCTCATTGAAAGCTCGGGTTCCCAGAGATCCAAATAATTTGTTTGCTCACAGAAGAAACACGAAGCATACAAATCAGCCCACTACTATGATGCTGAGATTTTCCCAGGTACCTGCTGAGTAACAGGAAAAGGAGGAAATGCAGAGGTGCTGTTTTTCTTACAGTTGTGCTCTTAAACTCTTTGTTGATAAGGATAGCTGACTGGCATGAAGCAGAGAAGCCCAAACCTCACACTGTGCTTGGTTACAGCTCCCTTGTGCCAGACAGGCAGACTGGAGGTTACAAGGGAAAATGGTTTTAAGCTGAAGGAGGGAAGATTTAGACTGGATGTCAGTGGGAAGTTCTTTACTATGAGAGTGGTGAGGCGCTGGAACAGGCTGCCCAGAGAGGTTGTGGATGTCCCGTCCTTGGAGGTGTTCAAGGCCAGATTGGATTGGGCCTGGGCAGCCTGGTCTAGTATTAAATGGGGACGTTGGTGGTCCTGCATGTGGCAGGGGGGTTGGAGCTTAATGATCCTTGAGGTCCCTTCCAACCCTGGCCATTCTGTGATTATATGAGTCACGGGAAGGCCACAGCCACATACTTTCTCACTTGTGTCCTTCAGCCTTACAGAAAGGGGAACAAGTTCGACAGCTGCATTTGTCAAATACCTCCAACAGGATGGTCCTTCAGTGAGATAATTCTCCTGCTTCAACTGACTTTATGGGGACATTAAATGCTTGATCTGGTCCATAGGATTCAAATGATTTGTTTCATGATTGTAGCCAAAGTTTACTGTGCATGCAATTATTTTCCAAGGCCAAATGAAATTGATAGAAGGAAACAAGAAAGCTGATGGGTTCCTCTCTACATTGTAAAGCAATCAGGAGAAGTAACTAAGCTACTACTCTGAAAAGCTGCACTCACTGGCCTGCCTCTCCATCAAGCACCAATTCATGCCAGCATCGCCTGGAAGATGTTCTATTTGTATTTACTCCCTTTTATCAGCTAATCATCTAATCTAATGGGCTCTAACTTCCACAAAAATGAGGCAGGCAAGAGACTGATGAAGTACTCAAAATAAGTTTTTCCACTTTCTAATCTCCTGGTCTAATGATTTCTCAGGGAAGGCAGAAGTTTGGCTCAGCAGCTACTGCTTAGCTGTACATGCAGGTGTAGATGGAGATCCATAAACACAATACCTACTGTGTCATAAGGAGCGTGCTGTGGAAGAAGCATCTTTATCATATCTTAGGCAACAAGATACGATAAGAAAAGTTTTCTTGTCTCAGACTTCCTGATAAACCCAGTTCCATTCAAAGATATCTCTGCTTATTCTTAATTATCCAGGGAATTCAATACACTGATGCTCACAAGGAAGAGAATCGGAGGAGTCTCAAGTTCTCCAAAATGAACTTTGCAGAATAACTGCATTTATTGTAACTACATTTATTAAAAGCATGGTTTTTGTTGTGCAAAATTCATAAAATCAGTTTGAGATAAAGGGATTTAAATACGTGACAAGCAAAAATGTTAAGTGCCTTCCTGAATCAAGACTGATTTTAAAATGTATTTAAATATTTTACAAGCCTGGACCGTTGATGACAATCACAAGCAGCACTTAAAAGAAATGTTCTTATTTAAAGATTTTCAACATTGCAGGAGAGTTACAAAAAAAAAAAAAAAAACAACAACAACAAAAAAAAAACCCACCAAAAACAAAACAAAACAAAAAAACCAACAACCAAATGCATTAATTTTAGTTTCTAAACATATCATATACAGTGGGAGGAAAGAAAAGATTACTTTTACAAAATTTACACTCAGAACTTCCTATCTATATCTTAATCAATAAGTCATTTGCATCTTGAACTATGAGAATATGAACTATACCATGCTTAGGGAGAGATTATTTATATTATGTAAGGTGTGTCTGAGATATATTGCTTATTAATTGGCAGTATGTCCTTTCAAGCTACAATACTACATCTCCCAATGTCAAAAGGAGGTGCTTCCTTAACAACATATTTTAAGAAGAGATACTGCTGACCTACTTCCACTCTTCTCTTCAGGCAGGGTAAAGGATTGAACGGACGCTTACACCATTATGAACACTGCAACATTCATTGCAACTTTGTAAGCAGAATCACTCAGTGTCTTAGAATCTAGCTTCAAAGCAATAGTTTCATCTGTGATTCTAATTGGTAATGTTAGTAACATACATTACTATATGCCACAGTACCACATAGTACACATTAGTAATTTGTCTTCTGCACTGAGAGATTGTAGCTTAGATTTGTTTTCAGACTACATTGAAGTGAGAATGCATCCTATACGTTTCCATAAACCAGGACAGAGTCAAAATGCTCTCTTCAGCCCCATCAGGTCAAATTACTGCTTCACTTCTCACCAGTCATACCTGCTGGGCAAAACAGCAGCAAGCCCAGATCCCAGAACTAGAACAAAAGATCCAGTGGACCCGCACAGTAGTGCACACAACAGTGCAAATCCATCAGCTTGGTAATGTTTGATGTAGAGATAAGAGGAGGAATCTGACTATGTTTGTGAAGAACTAATTCTTTCATTTTATCAAAGTTGAGAATCAAATTCACTGCAGTTTAACAACACCATTCCCCAGAATAAACAACATAAATAAATAGTTCCTGTACAAGTGTCTGAATTAAATTACCTCCGAATCTTTGCTACAAACAAACAAAAAAATGAAAAAGAAAAAAGTCAAAAGTCTTTGTTGACACAGTATATTCAAAGACTCAAAAGTTCAAGAGTTGCATTTACGATGATGCTTTTCTACATGATGCATAAGATCACTGTTGCTTGATAAATGCAGTGAAGTTTCCAGTTACACTGCCTTTTCCTCTATAATCTATCTTGGTATCTGCCTCTTCAGGGAAGGAGAACACCAATCAAACAGTGCATAATAGCTGACGCTGCTGAGTTTAATCTCCTTCTCTATTCTACCAAGACCCACAGTGGAAATCTTGGAATAGCTCTTGTGTTAGATCCCTTACTAGCAATCTCTAAATTGAGTTCCCTCTACCTGACCAAAGGGATAGAAAAACACAGATCAATAGCACAGAGAAATAGAGCAGTATGATTCTTTCAAGAAATTCATAGCAGTGTAGGAAGAATTTGCACTTCTTTTAAGGAGATTCAGAAAGAACTGCTCTTAACACATCTTTCAAGCAAATGGGAGGAAGGTGGGGACGAGGTGGGGAGGTGGGGGGGTAAAATGCCCTCCCACTGTAAACAAAGATCACGTTCACAACCAACTGAGGAAACTGAACATCCACAAGCGTATAGGTCCTGACGAGATGCATCCCAGAACCCTGAGGGAACTGACTAATGTAGCTCCCAAGACACTCTCTATGATTTTTCAATAGATGGTCATTGTGATCAGGTGAAGTCCCTGGTGACTGGAGGAAAGGCAACGTCTCACTCGTTTTTATGAAGAATAGAAAGGATGACACAGGGAACTACCAATCTACTAGCCTTGCCTCTGTGCCAGAGAAGATAATGAAACTGATCTTCCTGGAAGGTACTTTATGGTGCATAGAAGAGGAGGAGGTGGTATAGGATAACCAGCACGGCTTCACCAAGGGCAGGTCCTGCCTGACCAACACAGCAGCCTTCTATGATAGTGGAACTGCATCTGTGGACAAGGGAAGAGCCAATGACGTCATCTATCTGGATTTCAGAAAGGCCTTTCACATGATCCCCCATAACATCTGGCTCTCCAAAGTGGAAAAACAAATATTTGATGGGTGGACTTCTCAAAGAATGAGAGTCTGATTATGAAGCTGTACCCAGAAAGCAGTGATGAAGGGCTCAAAGTCCAGGTGGAGATCTGGGATGAACAGTGTCCCTCGGGGGTCAGTACTCTTCTGCTGTTTAATATCTTCAGCAATGACACTGACAATGGCATTGAGTGCACCCTCAGTGAGTTGGCAGATAACGTCAAGATGTGGGGTGCAATTGACACATCCAAGGGAGAGAGTGCCATTGAGGGAAACCTACACTTGTTCAAGCAGGAGAATTGCATAAAGTTCAACAAATCCAAGTGCAAGGTCTTGCACCTGGGTCACTACAAATCTCACAGTTAATAAAAGCTGGGAGATGAAAGAACTGAGCAGAGCCCTGCTGAAAAGGTCCTGGGGGGTACTGGTGGATGGGAAACTGGACATGAGCCAGCGATGTGCCCTCACAGCCCTGAAAGCCAAACATATCCTGGGCCGCATCAGAAGAAGAGTGGTCTGGAGGTTGAGGAAGGTGATCCTGCCCTTCTAGTCTGTACTGGTGAGACCTCACCTGGAGTACAGTGTCCTGATGAGGAGTCCCTCAGAACAGAAGAGGCGTAGACCTGTTGGAGCACAGCCAGAGAAGGACCACAGAAATAATCCCAGGGTGGAACACCTCCCTTTATTAAGACAGTTTAAGAGAGCTGGCGCTGTTCAGCCTGGAGAAGAGAAGGCTCCAAGGAGTCTTGAGAGCAGCCTTTCAATACCTAAAGGGAGCTATGAGCAAGAAAGTGACAGATTCTGCAGTAGGGTCTGCGTTGACTGATGAAGGGAAATGGTTTCCAGTTGAAAGAGGAAAGGTTTAGACTGGATATAAGGAAGAATTTTTTTTTTTATTTTTATTTTTTACAGTGAGGGTGGTGAGGCACTGGAATAGGCTCAGAGATGTGGACACACCACCCCTGGAGACAAAGTCAGGCTGGTCAGGGCTCTGAGCACGTGATGTAGCTGTAGGTGTCCCTGCTCATTGCAGGGGAGTTAGACTAGATGACCTTTAAAAGGTTTCTTCCAACTCAAACAATTCTGTGAAATGCCTATACCCTGCTTCTTCTTTGTGAATTGCCTTAATAGCTTCATCTCAGTAGAAAATGGATTCTCTTTCCTTTCACTCCGAACACTTTTGTTTTGAGCCAAATCCACGTTATTGGACCCTGGGCCACTGCAGCCCCCACAAAACGATGCACCAAATAATATAAGCGTATTCACACTTTCATTTGAGAAATTACCCAAGCATCTGGAATCTAATACAGGGTGACAGAAGTCTCACATGCAGACTGCAAGAACAGAGCTGTATGCATTTCCCACTCAGACACAGGCTATTTTTAGATGATATTGGCTCACTAGCCAACCAAGATTTATGCTATCCTAAAGGTGAGACAGAAGGGCAATACAACTCGTCAGTGACTCAGTAGAAGTGAACGTTACCGCTGCAAACATCCGTGAGGTTTTACCTTGGCTTTTTTTTTTTTTTTTTTTTTTTTTTTTTCTTTTTTGGTCTTCTTCAAAGATATTAATATTCCCCAAGTTGTTTAAAGAAGAAGAGGCATTTTGGTTTCCTTTTTTTTTTTTTTTTTTTTTTTTTTCTTTCCCCCCAAGGATTGCTTAATACCCTACTTAGGTATGCAAGTTATATCTGCATGTACACTACAGCCAGCAAAAGCAATCATGCGTTCATATCCCAGATTTCCACTGTGAAAGACAGTATGTTGGTGGTATAAATGACAGCTATTTGCATTACTTAGCCTTCAGATCTGGCAAAGGTTATTAATAGTCAATATGAAATGAAGAACTCTTTTTGTGTGTGTGTGCTCTTCTGCAGTACTTAAGGGACTGAAATAATGAAGCTGTTGGCAACGCCTTTTTAGAAGGTAGTTGCAGGTAAAAATACATTCAGAAATGCAAAATAAGGAAAAAGCACACCTAAAAATCAATGCATTACTTTGGGGGAGGGGAGAGAAGCTTCCACCATGGGCTCTGATCCCCACTATCACTACTCCCTCCCACACTGTCTCAATCTATTTCATTCTACTGAACCAATTTCACACTGAGATGATTGAGACTTTCAGATGTCAATTCTCTATCACCACCTACCTTGTATTTTTGCAATAGAGCAATTTCATTATCTGCTTCAGCAGACAATTAAAACATAGTACCATGTTAAGCTTACAGTCCACCACCGACTAGAAGGAAAGTCAGAAGATGAAAGATGTACTTCAAATAAGAGCTGCTGCAAACCAAGAAGAGTTTGTGCCAACAAGATCTCATGACAGAAGGGAAGCAGTTCATGGAAACGTGATTTTAATCCCCAAAAATACATCTTTCAGCATTCTGAACCTCCAAAAGATTAGGAAGTCTGATATATATGTATACAAGACTCAAGATATACCTCAGTTTCAATATGGTCTTACAAATCCTTATCATGCCTGACTATTCATATACTTAAAACTGCACACATTTGGAACATGTTACTATCCTGGATCTCAATGCAGCCCAAACGGATCCTCTATACAGCATCTCCTTTTTCAGTAATGTTTGGGATAGTTTGAACTATTAACTTCTTACCCATAAAAACTATTTATCTTCCAACTCCTGTAAGTTACACTGCAAAATGTCTCAATTACTCTGAATTGAAAGGATTTAAAAGATTTACCTCCAATATTCCTCACTACGTCTGTAGTACTGAGTTGCTGAAATAAGGCCAGTAGCTTTGGGTTAACAATCCGAAGGTACAGATTCCTGCCTCCTTCCATGACCTGACAGCAGAGTTGTGGCACTTTACCTGATGCATCATCTCCCTGCTCTTCTGTTGTAGCAGAACCAGTGAGCACAATTCTAGCATCTTTGCCCCAAGAACAGCAATCCCCTCAGAGTGACAGGGTGCCATCTCCTATCAAGACATGGAGATACACTGCGTGCTCAAAGGAATTGTTTCTTAGTGTGTTGGCCTTGAAGAACAGAAGAGCTCAGTTGAAGAGAGGTTTTACAAGTGGGCAATAAAACCGAGGAAAAGAGAAGACATAAGCATTGCAACAGAAGACTGGCATGGAGGTAGGAAATGCAGAAGATGGAGGATCCACAGCCATAAGAACTGTTAATTAATACAGATAATTTATTGTTCTCACTATTGTTTTTCAGTGTTAAAAACTACAGCTTCATTTACCTGGGTTTGCTTATTATTTCTTTGGGAAAGAGTCACGAAAAGACAGCAAAGCAAGTTTTTCCACAGTTATACACATAACTTACATCCCTCTTCTATTTTCTCATGTGCTGTAATCTCAGAAATGCACTCTATGAGAAATGGACAGGCAGAGAGCTAATGTTTACTACATATTGCACATTAATCTGTAAGAATGAGATATCTACATATGCATTCAAATTCTGATTCCACAGTCCTGTGTGGTTGCACATTAAGAAAACAAAGAAAGGCTGAAAAATTAATCGGCTCCTAGCACATTTCCCACTAAAAGGATGACCCTGTTAATACGTTTCTCTTCCTTAACAGCTCTAAAGTAGACAGGCAATTGAGCACCACTTACGTTGTATAGAAATTGATTCCATATTGAAATAGCAGTCCTATAAAAATACTGCAGCACCCTTGGGAGTCATAGGCAGCCATGTGTCTTAATTTTGCCTCAGAAGACATACTGACCGTGTTTTACCACTTGTTTTATTTCTGGGAACCATACCCTATTGAATATGTTGACAAATGTAATACACGTATATTAAATAAACACAGAATTATTTGTCCTTAGACATGGGTGCACAGCTTCCTCTCACTCCACTGCATACATAAGGGTGGCCATGGACTCCTATTTGCACTCTAAGATCACATGAAGAATTAAAGGCCAACAGCCAGAAAAAGAACAGATAAGAAAGCAACAGTCTGAAAATAAAATAAAAGGAAACAATGGTGTATCTGTATATAGCTATCAGTTCATCCATTATGAAATGCTCAAGTATAATCACAAGGCTACTAGTTCAGTTAATTATAGGCCAGATTTTCAACAGATTGTTTGGCTACTTACACTATTATTAATTAAAAAAAAAAAAATTATCACAGTTCCAGCAAATTGAAGGCATGGTTTCTGTTCTTGCAGAACAACCATCAGCCTTTCTCTATATACTCATGGAACAACTTGTGGTGATACTCATCGGATTTGGTTATGAATTAGTTCTGAGAAAGTCCCGATGGAAGTTGAATTTTGTAGGTGATAAGAGAAAATTCTAGCGTTTCAGTCACAATTCAGAAGTTTCTTCCATTTGATTAACAGTTTTTGGTGTAAAAGAAGGGTGGCTGTTTTTACTCCACATTCTTGTAATGCTACAGGGAGTCATACATGGGGTTGAAATAAACCACTTTAATACGATTTCATTTCCAGATTGGAGGAAATACCCAGAAAAGAAGGCAAGGCAACATATTATTTTAGCCCCAGAAACTGTTCCCTCAGGTATTGAGAAACGTAAATATTAATCCGGTAGTATTACATTTTACAGTAACTCGCTACCTCCATTTTGACTTTATTCAAAATCAAGTCACATGCTGTATAGTCATCTTTAACACATTTACCTGCCAAAGCAAGCTTTCTGGTCATTATACCCTCCCCCAAAACTGCAATAACAAACAGAACATAAAAGAAATAACTAAATCTTGTAGCCTTGGTTGTCAGTGTGGAATTACATAACCAGGAGATTTTTATTTCCATAGTTTTGTTTGCTTTGGCAATTGATACCTCTTCCTCTTGTGTTTTAAAGGCTGGCTTTAATGAAATGACAACTTAAAAGCCCTCCTTACTCACAGCTTGATGTTGAAATGGAATCAAGCCAGAGCTGGAATGGCTTTCCAAATTAGCAAGGGAACCTACTGTTGAAGTACACTATTACCCTGCATGTGTTTGTGCATACAGGCTTATTTCTTCGTACCCACAACTGAGCTAGCTATCATTTACTCACCTCACAAAGCTGCCTCTTCCCTCTTTTTCTTCTCAGAGAATTTAGTTAAAAACAAAAGAAAAGTCAAAAGGAAGTGTTATTGCACTTGAAAGCACTTTGCCACTTCAAATGCCCAAACAGCATCATATCATTTCAGAAACAGCAATGAAAGTGTCTTGAATCACTCAAGGAAAGCACAGCAGTCTACATTTTCAAAGAGGATGAGCATAAACTCTGAACATCACATGTCTAGCGAGTGTTTATATAACATGCAAAAAGCCAGGGCAGCAATGACACCAAGGAAACACACTGTGCAAATTGCTGCCTTCCAGAACAGCAAACAAAGCTCTTTATATTCTTATGAAGTCAAAGCTTTTTTTACAGAGCGCACCCCAAATCAGACCTTTTGGGGAAACCAACAAACGCAACCACTTAATAAATTGGTACTTTAAGTCACAGAAAGGCAAAGAAACATAATAAGTGCCACAAACAGTTAACGACAGAGGCAAAACACACCCTTTCTGTCCTAAATTTCAATGCTCTATACAAAATAATCCTGAATTTTAACACAGATTAACAAAAAATACTTAGTTATGGGTCTGACTTGCTTGCAGGTACTCGTGAAGCAGCCTAGATGCAAAGATGATGGGCAGTGATTTGCCAGACGTCACTGATCTCATTTCACACTAAAATCCAAATGTGTCATTGCTACTTAAAGATAGGCCCCAGAACTCAGGAGCAATGAGGAAAGACATTGAAGAAAAAGTAGTGCAACCCTATGTCTCCCATGAGATGAAGGAAAAGTATCACATGCTATCAAGTGTATATATCTGTAAACTAAAGTCATGGTATAATTGCACCTTGCAACTCAGGAGCTCAGTGATAACAAAATTTAAAACACAAGGATCTGAAAGTAGGAATTTCATAAGAGAGCAAAGAGCATGCAGAGCCTAAAACCACTAGAAAAGCTGCGGAGACACCAACCATGAAACAACACATCTAGGACAATAAAGAAACAGCTGACAATAATTAACTACATTTGAAAAAAACAGCTTAACTCAAGCCTGCTAAATAAACTACCTAGAATGTTACCCCCCCCAGAACAAGAGTTACTACTCACGTTTTCTCCAAGCCACCTTGCATGCGCTCCTCAGTTATGAACGATGACCCTGGGATGGAGCACCACATAGTTAGCTCACCTGCATGAATGAAATCCCTTGCGTGCTGAACAGCTTTCCTCATCAGCTGCAAGCACCTCTAATTAGAGTGCTAGAAATGGCATTCAGCTGAGACCATCTCAGCTTTTCCTTCTATAAGAACTAATCCCTGAAACTTGCTGAAACTTAGCACAGCCCAGGAGATTACCTTAATCATAGAATCATACCTACATCAGGTACTCAGAGCCCCGGCCTGCCTGACCTTGAACGTCTCCAGGGGTGGTGTGTCCACATCTCTGAGCAACCTGTTACAGTACCTCACCACCCTTACCGAAAAAAAATTCTTCCTTATACCCCATCTAAATCTCTCCTCTTTCAACTGGAAACCATTTCCCTTGACCACTGACCTGCTGCAGAATCTGTCCCCTTCTTGCTCAAAGCCCTGTTTAGATATTGAAAGGCTTCTCTCAAGTCTCCTTGGAGCCTTCTTCTTCAGTGCACTGTTGCACTTCCCACCATTTCACAGTCCTGGAAGAGGCTGATGGCGTGAATCAGATCAGGGAAGTGGAGTAGAAATGGAGGCTGCGTCTGGAAGCTTCTGGAAGCTTCTGGAAAGGGTGGGCGTGGTGCCGTGTGTGGCGCAGTTCCACCAAAGAGTTTCAAAAGCCACATGAGGAAGAAAAAATCCTACTCCAAAGATAAAAACTGTATCCAACTGCAGATAAAAAGGTACAGGCATCCAGATCGCTTTTACTCATTTTTCCTAGGTAGCTCCTCATCAGAATTGGGAGGTAATCTGGTGCTTGGAAATTTGATCCACTACAAAGCAAACTGGCTTATCTCTTTTCAAAGCAGTTCCCTCCTTAAAGCTGATTCTTGTTTAGCAAAGCATCTCCACTTACCTTGAAGGTCTCTGGGCCAAAACAGAAGAGCACTTAGGCAGCAAGGACTGGAGCAGCTCTCAATCATTCAGCCTTGCTTTGGCACTGAGAGAAGGCAATATTATGGATGATATGAAACACCAGGGCTGCCAAACTAATATGGAAAAGAAACATCATATCTCTGGCTAAAAACAGTATGGTATTTGGTCTCCAGTGGCATGGAATTTCAGTGGAAACACTCTTAAAATAAAAGGTATGTACCTATGCAAAATAGTAAAGATTTCAAGCACATATTTTCACAAAAGAGTGCTGGCTTGGAGGCTGTACCTTGGGTACTGTAGTCAGTTTTGGGCCTCTCACTGCCTGAAGGAGGTTGTGGAGAGGTTGGGATCGGCCTCTTCTCCCAGGTAGATAGTGATAGGATGAGAGGGAATGGCCTCATGTTGCTCCAGGGAAGGTTCAGGTTGGATATTATGGAAAACTTCTTCTCAGAAAGAGTGGTGATGTGTCGGAATAGGCTGCCCAGGAAGGTGGTGGAGTCACCATGCCTGCATCAAGAAACATGCAGATGTGGCACTGAGGAACACAGTTTTGTGGGCAATATTGGTGGTAGGTGGATTGTTGGATCAGGTGATCTTACAGATCTTTTCTATCCTTAATGATTCTGTGACTCTATGATAAGAGTGCTTGGCATGTTTTGTCTGTCTGAAAGGGTCTGCTGTGTCCCCACTTCTTCTGTTTCCCTTCTCAGCCTGCTTTCCAGCCTCTCTCCCTCGTACCTCCTTCCTTCTGTTGTTTTCATGCGCATCACACCTCTGCTACCAGAGTTTGTCCTCTGCTGCACTGAGCAGGTACTTCAGAAAGCACTGCAGCTCCACTCAGGAAGCGGCTGCTTATTTCACATGTGGAAAGGAGAATCAATTCATCACAGCGGGGGAAATTGCAGAGCACAGCTGGAGTGGAGGTCGGTGAGACAGAGCACTGTTCTGGAGTGTTCACGCTTCATTTAACCTTTTAATAAAAGTATGTTAGAACATCCCGATATTAAAGAATATTGTGAAAAGAAAAAAACAAGGAAAGCATTGCAAGAGTGGGGAGGAGAAGTATGGAGTTGTCATGTAAGAAACATGCTTATAGGTAATGCACAGAGAAATTATTTCTGATGCATAGTATATAGGATGGTATTATCATTCTCTGCTTAGCAGTTTGCGGCTATGTATTTTTTTGCCAGTGGTGGGGCTGGGCAGTCATACCTCTACACCTACATCTGGGGCAGAGACTGGGAGGAGACCTCAAAGTTGGGCTTTCCCCCCCCCCCCGGAAATCAAGTTCCTGAAGGTCCAAAGTACTCTGCAAGTACTATCTATTATTTTCTTCACTTAGATGTGAGAAAAGACTCCTTTTTTCCAGATGAGGAAACTGCTGATTGCTTCCCCATAGTTCAAGATGGACATCTGGACTGACCAGGCATAGAAGAAGGGGTGGGGTGACGACTGCTGAACTGAATGAAATGTAAAATTGGATGTTAATGGAAAATACCCAGAGAAATATGAGGAAGCTAGTGCTGTAATTTCATAACA
Source organism: Centrocercus urophasianus (assembly GCF_019232065.1). Classification (NCBI taxonomy): domain Eukaryota; kingdom Metazoa; phylum Chordata; class Aves; order Galliformes; family Phasianidae; genus Centrocercus; species Centrocercus urophasianus. The sequence goes on from NW_024884711.1 coordinate 9,179,441, forward strand.
CTTGCTAATGTAGACTGATAAGGAAGGAAAAAAAATAAACCATCAAGCCAAGAGTGTCTACCTGTGTTATGATGGATAGCTGTGATCCAATAGAGACATTTGAGTGGGATTTCATGATACGTTATTTCTGTTTTAATCAGGCACGATGAAGCTGAACCAGGACTTATACACTTCACAGCCACTTCAGATTATTGAACGCTCACTAAAGCTAAAGGAGCACTCACAGCTCATCAAATTAAGCAAAAATGTATAAATTAAGTACCATCAAGCCTACAAGCCATTGCATTTACAGGGAGAGAAGAAGGGGAAACAGTATAGAATTAAAGGATGAGACATTAAGATGCACTTTGCAGTATGCTTTTAAGAAATGACATTCTTGACTGAAGAAAACAATTAGCAAGCATCTCAATTCATCCCTCAATGCATCCCTTAGCAAGCTAAGATCCATTTACACACACTTCCCTGGACAGCTATCTAGCTTTCCTGGTCATTGATTATTACAGTATTTCCAAAAAGCTTGATTTATTTTCTTGCACATATGCTGCAGCTTATACATCATGCCCATCATTTGAGGCAAGCTTAGCCTGTAGCTTAACAACTGCTATGTACATATCAAGCTCAGGATCTAGCATCTAGAGCTCATTCTGCAGGGTACTGTAAGGACCAGAGGCACTCGCTATGCTGTGTGCCAAAACAGCAGTGTTCTGAATGCTGAACTACTCTTCCATACCATAAAAGTTTAGTGATCCTAGGAATTATGATTCTTCTCTGTCTTGCTAGATGACTATTGAGGGTACACAAACAGAGCCTCTCAGTGTCCTGTTGGGCATGATGAGCTTGCCAGTAAGTCAATCATTAATCCTCTGCTGTGCTGCTGGTTTCTGGAATCCACACACATCATGCAACATGAAGGCATTTTTAGTACTGGTGGCTCCCATGCAAGTTTGTGATACACTCAAGATTGCTTAGGTTCCAGGCTTGGACAGATAAGATGTTTTGAGCAGGAGATAGAGGGCAGCAGGTGTCTGGCCATTTTGGAAATGGTTGGAAATAAATGCTTTGAAAGATTAGGGGGAAAAGTGGACAGTTTTTTGTTGTTGCAACACCTAATCAGTAGAGAGGGAAGGAACAGCTGGAAACTGGCAGATAAAGAAAAAATGCAACAAGAACTTTTTTCACTTCTGCTACCTAGCACTGTAACATTTGTGTTGCAGCTCTTATTGTGACAGCTAACAGGAATTGCCATAAAGCAGTGATAACAACAGAAGGTAAAATATCTTCCAAAAGCAAGGAGAGAATGATATTACAAATTATGAAGAGAGCAGAAATTAAAAATAGCCGAGATATAAATTGCAGACAAAAAAAAAAAAAAAAAAAAAAAAAAAAAAAAAAAAAGATTTAACAGATTTGATAAACTGTTTGCAGTAGGACAGCCACATAACTTTAATGCATATTGCAGCATCTTTCCAACAAGAACCTTAACAATTAGTGCTGTCTTCAAAAATTGTACTATGATTTTGCATGTCTGTGCATGCCAGACTTAAGACATTAAGCAGTCTGCTACAAATCCCACTGAAGACTCTTCAGATCAAAGAGATGTCTTGCATCTAAAGTGAACAAGGGAAACAAATGAGAATTAATTAAGAAAAACAAAGGTGATATCAAGTATCACTGAAATTTGTCAAGTTGCTTTTTTTTTTTAATATATAGCTTATAATGCAGTCAGTGTTAGTTGATACTATTTTCCAACTTCTTTTAAAATGATTTTTCTGCATGCAAGACAGAATTCATTGCTACAGTGTTCTTCCTTTGAAGGCTTTTGATCAAAATACCAAAGAAGCAAATTGAGACAAAGAAGGCAACCAACTACGACAGAAAAAGCATTTCCTTTCCATTTCCTATTAAAGAATTAGGTAATTAGTCCTCATTCCAAAGTGGAGTGGTTGGGCTGAAAGAATTTCAAATTTGTCTTCCAAGGAATAACCCTTCAATGACAGAACTGCACTCAAGAAGGAAGACGTAGCAAGAATTGAAGCTTAGAAAAAAGGGATTGACATCAATTGTACTAGAAAGTAAAAACTCATAACATGCATTATGTGTTCAGTCACATGTATTTTGAGTAGTACTGACTGCTGGTAGTATGAATATCCCAGACATGGAAGAACAATTTCTAGTGTGGTTGCAATGGAAAGCATTGGTTGGTTGGTCTTTCTGCTCCTTCTGTGATAGGCTCAGGAACATGTAATGTTGGTGAGATTTGTAGGTTTCACTCACACATTCATACCAGCAAACACCTACCTATTCCTGTGTGTATTTGTACGCACGTTTGTACAATATATATACACACACACATATAGATTGAGGCTATGGATTACAGTCTGTGGTGCCATCTGGTGGAAAGAAGTCAGCAGCAGCTGTGAGAAAGTTTACAAGTGTAGGTATCCTTAAAATAAGGAAGGAAAGAATAACATCTGAAGAGGTGGCTCTCGGGCATATGATTTATAGGAGCTACAGCGTTAAAAATAATATTCAGTTCCAGGCTGCCTCAAACACAAAAGCTGTTTACCTTGACTGTCAGACTCACTGATGTTGATCAGCAGTCATTGATGCACCACTAAAATCACAAAAAGCTTAAGTAGGTAGGTAAAGTTTTTAAGTTTTCCTAGTGCTTCTTACAGCTGTACTCATCCTGACTTGGTCTGAGATAGACAGGTTTAAGTCTTGCAAGTTTACCAGAAGAGCCAACATCTTCAACTGTAATGCATCTAATAATGAACCATTTTACAGTAAGCAAGTATTTACTTGAATTCAATTTTATTTATTTATTTATTTATTTATTTATTTATTTATGTATAATAAATGCCATCTTAATCTGGCATGCAATTTCTGTTTCTCTCAGTAGATGAAATTTTTGGAAGAGAAATACGTTTCTAGAAAATAAAACAATCTGTCTTAAAGAATATTTGAGAGTAATGTTTGCCACATAGGCAGGGAGGGCAGTCTTCATGTTTTATTTGGAGAATTTGGGTTGGCTTTCTCAAAATTCCATTTAGTTTCTGAAGGAATAATAAAAAAACTAAGGACTAGTTGCTCTCTAAGAGAAAGCTGTTGTCTTCAAGGACAGCACTCACATCCAACTAGACCAAACCTGAAGAAGTCTGCCCTAGAGGAATAAGGTCTAGTTCTGTACCAGGTTATACAAAACTGGGTCATTTGGGAAAATTTATTTCATAAAGAATTATTACATGTATTTACAGTTACACTGAAGATTACGAATCAGGCATAACACCGTAATGGTTTCCATGGCAGAAGTAAAATCAGTAAAGCCAGGAACTGCTGTAGAGAAACAAAGAAACAGTCTTCTTTAGTGAGGACAGCTATGTTATTTCTTGCTCGTATTCTTTTAAAGGTTGCTTAGCCTACTTCAGCTTTCTTATCTTCAGATGAAGACCTTGAAATGAGCCAGGAATCTGACATCAATTAAATGATGATATGAGATGTTTCAGAAAGTTTGCCAGTGATTCTGTGTGTCACAAAAAAACCGAAGCAAACAAACTCTGGAAGACGAGACTGTAAGCACACAGGTGAACAAGCATATGTATGTCCACATGCCAGCTAATAATCCCCTTCCACTGGTGAGCCACATGTGCCATCTATGTTTGTTTTGTTTTTCATTCCTTTTTGTTGTCCGTGCTCCCCCTATCCATTTTTCATTTAGCAGTTGTCTATCACATCCCTCCTTTCTTCTCTCACGAGGCTCCGTCCACCTTTCTGAGAGCCAGCAAACTCCCTCAGTAGAGCAGATGGAAAGGCAGTGGGGAAGGAAGGTGATATGACTAAGCAATAATTCTATCCCTGTTGAGATAACATCCTAATCCAATGGCAGTTTTTCTTGAAAAGTACTTTGGATAGGATGTTATGACTTGAGCTGTGGCTAAACCATCTTTATCATCAGTAAATTAAATTTACTGCTTGCCTTCCAACAGCCAGTGTTGTCAAAATGTTCTCAAAGCTCACCCCCCCGTCAAAAATAAATTTCTGTTTCTACCGCTGCCTTATTTCTGCTAGTCTTGCTTTTTACTCGTGTTCCTTTGCTTCTCATTGCTTATATTATGATGTCTGAATCACTGATTTCTCCTTGTGAAGTCAGCCAGTAAATTCAGCAGAAAAACTCTTATTGACTTAACTGGGAATAGAATTGGATTTACTGTCCATTGCTCTAATCTGTTAGATTACTTCCCTCCTGCTATTTCTTTCTTTTATGTAAAAAAACTATGAATGTAGGGATATTGTGCTCATTGGCTGATGCAGTTATTGGAAGAACCTGACAAAAGCCGGTCTTTGAAAACAATATTTGTATACTTTTAGGAAAATTTGTTGCCCATAGTTTGAAGTGGCTAAAAGTTGATCAAAAGAAACTTTCATTTTCTGCGGAAATGAAATCATTTTTCAAAAACTATGTTTCCCTTTTTTGCCGTCTTGTAACCGAGCTCCTCCCTGCTCACAACCACCATCAGTACAGTCCTTTGGGAGAAACTTTTCCCCCAGTTTCTCTATCTAAATCCAGAAATAGAGGCTGTGGGTGCCCCGTCCCTGGAGGCATTCAATGCCAGACTGGATGTGGCTCTGGGCAGCCTGGTCTAGTGTTCGGCAGCCCTGCACACAACAAATGTTGAACCTAAATGATCATTGCGGTCCTTTTCAACCCAGTCCATTCTATGATTCTATGATACCATGAAATATTAAGTGGCAGAGGGGTTTTTATAGGACAGTTGAGCAAGTTCAGTGGTGAACGCCTGGAAGACTCCGTGATGTGTGCTGTTATTGTGATTAATGACTTACCATTGATGCAGAACCATAAATTCATACAGGATGTTTCAAGAGTAGGTAAGAAAGCAATAGGTTCTGCTGTGCAAAGTTACACCAGGAAAATGGCAAGGATTTATACAGCCAAATCTTAACAGGCACATTACAAAATTGTGAATATGTTTCTGTTCCCTTCGTAGTTCTGAGAGTGCTGCCTTTTCACTATTAGTGAGAGGGAGTCTGGGCCTGTAGTGGCTGTGAGAAGGCTGGAATATAAATAGAGCTAGCATTTAACAAGGTAGCTGATTCATTTCTGCATAAAACCTTGAAAAAGGTCATTTGAAAAGTATTTGTTTATGAACACTCACCTGAATTGAAGTTTTGCTGAGGAAGCCAGCTGACAGTAAATGGGAAAGTGTCACAATTCTGGGAGCAGGGCAGGGGGTTGCTTTTAGCTTCAGTGATTTCATTGCTGGTTCATAAAGGAGCATTACTGTGTGCAGTTGCAGTGTGATCTTTCAGCTGAGGTGCTGCCATGCATCCTCACTCAGCAATAAGCTCTGCTCAAAGGTTGTGACACAAACTTACCATGTAGAAAGTAGAGGTCAGTGGCTTTTGTTAACCTAGAAAGTATTTCAGCAATAAATGGCAAAGCAAGTACAGCTGGGGGTATGCCATCTACTTCGCTAGTTTAGATATCCCTCTCTGCCTGGAAAGGCTAGCAGAGCAAACCTGGGGCCTGAAGGACAATCAAGGATCTGTGTGCTCCTTATTAAGAATTGTGCTTATCCTATGGGTCAAGCTGACTTCTCTTTCTGTGGCTTCCTGTTCCATCCAGCTGCAGGAATGTCCTATGATTTTATGCATAGTGGATGGTATCTCTGATGTAATTGCAAAATATGGAGAAGGGAAGACAAACTCTAAAAAACCTCCAGCTGGTGTAGATGGATGTAGAAGTGAAATCTAATATCATGAGAGAGTATAAAATTAGAAAAAAACATCCTTCTATATGAATGCTGTGTTAGCTAACAGGGAAAGAAGGGGTGGGATCAGATGTGTTTCAAGCTGAAGCAAGAGGGTATATACAGCACAAATCCTTCTTCAGCACCTCAAAGCCATAAGGATACTTTTTATATACACTTCCACATATATCGCACTTGTCCTTCTGAGACCATGATTGTATTTATGGGGTCCCAGCACTTTACTTTAAGGTGCAAACAAGTCTCGTTCATAACTGATCCTTCTGGGCTGCTGTTTCCTTATTCCCTCTGCAGTTCCACAAGGTTTCCCATTATGTGTAGCCTCTAGTGTAGGGAGTGTTTCAGCTGGCACCTCTCACAGGTTGCTTCTGGCTCCATTCTTAACACACCTCGTAGGTATTTCCATTGCTTTTTCTGAGCTTTAATTACTGAAAATGTGCCTGTGCAGTATCAACTGACACTAAAATGATTTCCTCTTTAATGTCAATTGACAAATGAGTTCCGTTTCTTGCTCCAAACACCACTTTCATGTCAGTTATTTCATGAGCCCAGGAGACTTTTACTAGAGCAGCCAGCTGCCATGAGTGGAATTGGGCCTCTTTCCACCAAGCTCTCATTGCACAGCCTCAGCTCTTACCTATTAAGTTCTATGCTTACAGTGACAGTGCTCAAAACCTATGGGGTCATCCACTGTACATTGCTCTGCTTTTGGTGGGAGGTGGAGTCATAGCTGCAGGGTGCTACTGTGCAGAGAAAAGGAATAATGAGGTCTGTTGAAAGAAAAGAAGGTTCAGAGGTTTCTTAAGTGAAGAATGGGAAAGGGCGAAAGTGCTTTTGTCTTGTTCATTATGGTCAAAAGATTCCACTACTGGAAAGAAGGTGGGAATAGGGTAATGCTTAGGTTTATCTCTGACCTTTGTGCAGAGGTAATTTTTCCAATTTAGAGACTTGAATTCAAATACTTTTTATTCTCCATAGACCATATCTCTGCTTTGTCTGTTGTGCTGCATAGCACCTACAGCCATTAAGAACCAGAGCAACAAAGGCCCAAGTTTACATTGGCAAAATTGAGGCGGCTCAAATGTACTGGCACATGTTACTCGTGTGACTTTCTACCAAGAGGCTTTATTACTAAAAATTTGGTAGGAAGCCGTCCGTCAGCTCTATAGTTGGCTTTTTTGTTAAAGCTTTGAGGAAGGAGATCCTGCTGATTGTTGTCAGGAGGAGCTGATTGTTGCCAACTTGACAGTTATTTAAAGCTTGGGGTAAATCAGACCCAGATAATTCAGAGGATGAGACTCCAAAGAGTTATGGTCAACAGCTTGTTGTCTGTGAGACCAGAGATGAGTGACATTCCGCAGGCGTTGGTGTTGGGACTGGCACTATGTAACATCTTTGTCAATGACATGAACAGTGGGATTGAGAGCACCTTCAGCAAGTTTGTCTACGACACCAAGCCAAATGGTGTGGTTGACATACAGCAGGGAAAGGAAGCCATCCAGAGGAACTCTGACAGGTTTGAGAGGTGGGCCTGTGTGAACCTCATGAAGATCAACAAGACCAAGTGCTAGGTCCTGTATCTGTGTCAGGGCAACCTCAAGAACAAATACAGGCTGGCTGATGAGTGGATAGAGAGAAGCCCTGAGGAGAATACTTGGGGGTGTTTGATTGATGGCTCCTAATTTGCTTCTCAACCTAAGCCACCAATGTGTGCTTGCAGCCTGGAAGGCCAGCTGTCTCCTGGAAAGCGACGTGACCAAGAGAGTAAGGAAAGTGATTGTCTCCCTTTACAATGCTTTCATGAGATCTCATCTGGAGTACTGCATTCAGCTTTGGCGCTTCCAGCAAAAGAAGGACATGGACATGTTAGAGCACATCCAGAGGAGGGCCACAAGGATACTCAGAGGGCTAGAACACACCTCATGTGAAGACAGGGTGAAGGAGATGGGCTTCTTCATCCCGGGAAGAGAAGGCTCCTAGGAGGCATTATAGTGGCCTTCCAGTACCTACAGGAGACTTACAGGAAACCTGGGGAGATAAACTTTGTCAGGAAGTGTAGTGACAGGACAAAGAGAAATAGCTTTAAACTAAAAGAGGGGAAAATTAGATTAAATATTAGGAAGAAATTCTTCTCTGTGAAGGTGATGAGGCACTGGAACAGCTTGCTGGACGGCACTTCAGGCAGCCTGATCCATTGGGAAGAGTCCCTGCCCATGGCAGGCAGGTTGGAACTGGGTGGTCTTTAAGGTCCATCTCAGGACAAACCATTCTGTGATTCTATGATTATACAAATGTATATACACTGATTTACACAGTAAAATGTCTGTTTTAAATGGCCTTTTATAAATAAGCAAAATCAAGAGGAACTTCACAGAGGACCAAAAGGCACCATCTTTCTTCCCTCCTGTCATTACCTTATCCTGCAAACATACATTACCTTATCCTGCAAACATTAACATGCATAACATACATGGGAAGTTCTCTTTAGGTGTGCATATATATTTTTTTAATTTAGGAAGTAAGCCATTTCAAGGTGTAGTTTTACCTTAACATCTTTGAGAATTCAGTTTATTTATTCATTTATTTATTGACCTTGGTTTTCTTAATCAAAATACTCTTATGCAGTCTTCTGGAAAAGAAAAGCAACAATTTGAAATATGAACAATATCAAGAAAGTTAAGAGACAAGAAGTCTGAAACACTTAGAGCTGCAATACTCATTTGCACTCCATTTCTACTGATAATTCTACTGAGGTAAAACTGTGCTGATTAAATGTCTAGCTCTGTGTGCTTAGGGGAGGCAGGTGAGAACTTCAGAATGAGGAAAGGGATCAGGGCTTTATTTTGTAAACTGTTTATATTGGATGTTTTTAGATATCACTACCAGAAAATCCTGCTATGAAATTTATCATCCGATGTTTCTGAGCCCTTCTTACTGATAAAGGGAATGCTTTTCTGTGCTATAGTGAGGGAGAGGCAATTTCTTGGGATGGGTGTTGATCCCCTGCTATCTGACATTTAAATTTCCTTGTTTCCTCACTGCATGCATCTCAGCCATCGAACCAGCTCCAGTCCTTTCCTTTTATCCATGGATAGAAATAATCAAGATTACTTGCTAATTCACTCACCAGGGCAGTTCAGACTCAGTCTGTCCTACCCTTCCTAAACTGTAGCTGCATGCAAAGTGAAATAAAATGGGGCAGAGCCTCACTAGCCTGGAAGGTTTTTCTCTTCCAAATCATTTCCTGTCTCTTCTTTTAATTAAGTTCCTCTGTTTTTCCCCTCTTTTTGTCCAGTTAGCAACAGCCCTTAATACTCCTATCCACATCTTCTCTCAGGTAAGCAGTCTAAACTACCACAGAGAGCTTTGATGCTGAAATTCCTTTTTTTTTTTTTTTTTTTTTAATGAGAATTCTTTCCAAGTCTAGTAAAAAATAACATACTTGGGGAAGAAATAACCATCCCAGCAGACAATATGATGTGGTTATTACCTGGATTTCATGTTTTAGGTACTTTGGAAGGCTTCTCCTAGGTGCTGTATAGGCAAATGATAGAAATCACCTGAAAAAGCTCCCACTACACATGCCAGTCAGGATGCAGCAAGTGGGGTGGGACAGATACCAGCTCTGCTTACCAGAGTTGAAACATATTATTATACTACACACGTTTCACGCGAATGCATGGACTACTGCTGCAGCCCAGGGAAGTCCTGGATATGGAAGTATCCTTGTCCAGGGACAGGGTTCTTGAGAGGCACATTCCTCATTAGGAGCGCAGACTCTGTTTCCAGTATGCAGTGAACACAGAACCACAGAATCACAGAACTTTTCACTACAGTGAATACAGAATCTCAGAACTGCAGGGTTTGGAAGGGATCTCTGGAGATCTTTGAGTCCAACCCGCTGCTGAAGGAGGTTCCTTATAGCAGGTCGCACAGGTAGGTGGCAAGACAGATCTTGAATATCTCCACATCCTGTTCCAGTGCTCCATCACTCTGACAGTGAAAAAGTTTTTCCTTGTGTTAATATAGAAATTCCTGCATCTCGATATCTTCCTGTTGCCCCTTGATCTATTGCTGCAAATAGGTAGTTTTCAAAGGGAAAGAGAAGAAAAAACGTGACTTGCAGACAAACATCTCCATACCCTTCAGTGCACATGTAAGGCCAAAGAAGGGACAGTTTTATTGGCTAGCTCTCTGAACAAATAACGTAAGCAATTGCAAATGGCTCGTGTTTAGTTGAGAGCCTCTTCCACAAAGGCAATTCAGTCATCCTATGTAATAGAAACAACCTTGTCACAGGCATCAATACTCAGTCCTTGCTATAAGTAACATTGAGTTATTCACCAATATTTGCACAAAGCTTTAGCATTGTTTGAAAGTCATTTGGGCTTCCAGCATAATCTTTTTTGGATTGAAGAAATACCTCAACTAAACCATCCCATTCTGCACAATACCACCTCAAGATAATTTTGGTAGCAGTCATTCTGAATCTACCATAGAAAATACTATAGTCATAGCTGAAACCACTGTATCTTCTCAGCAGGAGATGCTACCCTTAAGTTCCTTCTGACGCTTCTGAACTGGATCTCTTAAGAGCTCTCTAAGAACTGCTGTTTCCAAACAGCTGTTTACATTCCAAAGCCCTCATAGTAGGATCAATATATGAAAAGGGAAACATTTTGGAAAGCAGTCCTTGATCTCTGTGCTACAGCCAACTATTGCTGTGAAAAGTAACCAGTAATGCTGAAGGTCATCATATTCAGCTCCAACTGAGAGTCCAATAGACATATAAATCTCTTACTGGATTAAGTGGATAATTTTTCCTTCACTTCATAAGCTTTGTAGAGCATGACTTTTTTTCTCTGGGGTCCCTGCATGTTGCCCTAACAAATACTTATTTGCTGATTTGGAAGCATACATTGGACATAATACCTAAGAGACACAGTTAAGAAACCAGTGGGAGTTGCTGTAAAAATGAAACTTTTTTTAAAGAAACTTCAAACTTTTTGGGCCTCTTGGAGACTTGCCTCCACAACGAGAAAACCAGATTGCTGGCATGCTTGTTAAGAAGACAGTTGATCACTGCTGGAAGTTGCAGCACAAACTGAGAAAGGCAGCATTGGGCTGTGGATACTGGGATATCCACTTCTCCTGATGGCACGTTCAGTTCTACTCACTGCTTAGGCACAGGTGAGCAAGTGGTTAGGATCAGGAAGACACACGTGTATTTGGCTATACCAATGGGCTCATACTGCACCTGAGAATGGATATACACTAATTCTGTTGGATGGATGCACGTGTCTACCAAGAAGGAGAGAGAGAAAGAAAGAAGCTTAAAATGATTGTTTCCTTATTGTTTACCTTCCTCAAAGTTCCTTCTTGCTTTTCTCCAGTTATTGATTACTGTGCCTTGGTATCAGTAAGATCTATCCGTTCTGTTTCTCCCTGTTCTTCTACATAAAAAGAGCTTTAAGTGTCCAAACACCTCTTTTTCACATCACTAAGATTAACTGGCAAACATTCAGATCACATGTGGAAAATCTAGGTGAGCCAGAGTTCCACTGCAGAGTATTTCTATATGAAACTGTCATTGGGTAAAAGTTGCTCTAACTGAGGAAAAGAGTACCCAAGTGGGCTGCAGTGTGGTGCAGCATAATTTTTAATGAGGAAATGTTTTCTGATTGAAAAATGTGGCATTAGATCCCACAGGAATGATGTTCAGAGAGCTTTTACAGTTTTCAGCTGGCAGTGTATCAATGGCTGAATTCTACACAAGATAGGGAATGTATTATCTGGTAACAAATGATGAAAAAAGTAAAATAATAAGTGCAAAATATGCTTTCTGTCTTTTTCTTGGACATTTAGAATTTTTCAGAAGTATTTCAGCGCAGCAGAACTTAGATTCCCCAGCTAAACACACTATGGATTCAAGCTTGTTTAGCTTTAAATAATTACTTCTTTGCATCACTTTAAACAGCTCAACTTTCAATTTCTCCATTTAAAGTGGTGTACACAACTAGAAGATTATTTAGTTATCATTTATGTCCCTCCAAATAAGTTCAGCGATGTATCACTGGATGTGCCGGGCAGCATACTACTGCCAGACAGGCTTAATATTTGCCTGCCAAAATCCTCCTGTGTTGAGTGCAGCCCCAGGACCACTTCTGTCAGTCAAGAGTTATCAAGATAACTCATGTTATCTTGTGGTATTGTATCAAGTTAATATGTATTGTGCTCTGCTAAGTCAAATGGAGACTTGCACAGAATAGTCTTCTGAAGACTGGCAACAGTGGCACAAGGAGCAGAGGCACAGGGACCTGAAGGGAATGAGCAGCTCACCTACGGATACATCATGGAACAGAAAAGGTGTGTGAGGGGAAGGGTGCAGACAACACCACAAACCACATGGAACATTGAAGGAGAAAGCCACACTCTTGCTAGGCTGGGAGAAGAAGAGCATGCTGCAGTTTCCAACATTGGAATAAAGCTCCTTGGCAGAAGGGAAAGTAACTGGAAATGTCCTGCCTGCTTTTGCCTCCTTCTTCACAGGAATGGCTCTCATGGGAAGATGCATGCGTGGCAATGTGAGAGCCGCTGACTGAGGCAGCCATGGGGAAGCACGCCAAATGGCTTTCTTGTTCCCCATGACATGTGGCCAACAAGGCGATTTATTTCCAGTTCCCTTTCAAGATGAAGTATGGCTTGCACTATCACTGGCCTGGGCTGCACTTACTCTGTAAATAAAGATTTTCTGTCTTCCATGTGACAACATTTGCCCTGAAGTCACTCTTCGAAGAAAGAGAGTCACTCCTCAGAAAGAGTTCCTCTGGCAGGTGAGCACAGCCGAGGGCCCAGACAGCAGGTACCCACTAGTGTTAATCAGTCTCGGTGCAAGAGCGTTTCCCATATTTCACCTCCTAACATGTGGGTGGTGGTGCTGCTGTTAGGGCAGCAGAGCCATCCCATCCCTCCAATGTTTTCCTGGCTCTTGGTGAAGATGCAGAGCAGACAGGTGTTGCTGTGAAGCCATTGCTGCTCCCTCTGTGCTCAGCATATGTGCCTCGGCCTCAGGAAACCTCTGCACAATGGTTTCATAAGAACACAGTCACCCAGCTCTTTTCTTTCTTTATTTTTTTATTGAAAGCTTCATCAAAGAAAACAGAAGTTTAAACCTAACATCCACTGATCTACAGAAAGCCCCAGGAGTGGGAAAATGGCAGCTATTAGGATTGTGGTACAAATGGAAAACATCAAAAAAAATCATAGCAGTACAGATCTTTCAAAGACATTCTGAGACATCAGCACACAGATGCCCATATAAATAAGATTCATAATTTAATGGATCATGGAGGTTCTGTATTCTACATTTTGGCTACAGTGAGGTCTGTAAGGGCTTTAAAGAACCTCTGTCCCATTTGTGTGATGCACATTTCTTGATAGGAAGTTCATCTGCTTTCAAAGCTGCTTTGATTTTCCTTATAGACAGAACCTGCTCATTCTCCTTTAAAAAGGAAACAATTAAATGTTCCTATATGAATTCTGTATACTTCCTGGCTTTTACACAAAAATGTTTTGCCTCCAAAAGATAGAATTTTCCTCCACTCTGGAATACAGCATATTTCATAATACTTTAGTTACATAAACATCACGTTCTCTTCTCTAGGCTGCATTTTTGAGCTTTTAAAAATATAACTGCCTGCAAATTCCACCAAATTCATAACATTAGTATCCAAGAGAGAGACACTGAAAGGCAGAAATTAACATTGGGCAGATACTCTCTTAGGATAACAGTTCCAGATCTTGGAAGGTGCTTACACCTTGCAGATTCTGACTCTGCAAGGAAACATGGATTTGTGAACCTGTTAAAGGCTGATATTTTTTTACTTATCACAAGTGAAAGAATATGACTGTCACTGTTGGGGAATGAAATCTTGAGCGAAACAAAGACAAGCACTTTTGTCATCGCGGAAAACTGAAGCAACAGTTTTTCTTTTCTTTCTTTCTTTCCACTTTTTTGAAAACTTTCCTCTCAATTTACTGTTAATTTTAACACAGAACAGCAATAAAGGGGAGAAGAAAAGGTCTCTTCAGCCTGCTTTGAGGCACAAAGGTGAATAAATTTCTGGGGTACAGAGTTCTGATCTACGTGGGTGACAGGAGCAATATAGAAAAAGTTGGTGCTCTTTTTTGAGGGGAAACAACTCTCCTTCCATTGTATCTTTGCTATGTGCTAAGACTATAGAAATCTGCTTCAGTGAGGGAGAGGAGAAGTCTGCCAGTCACTCAGCCCTCCTTCTGAGAACGCATGTGTGCATGACTGTGTATATGAATACCAGAAATGAGAAGAATCATTATTATTAGAGCCAATTGTCATCTAACAGAAAAGACCAATGCACCAAACGCCAGTGTTTTTGTTATTTTCTGTTTTGCACTTCCATCACACCGTGACTGTTTCCTCAGCTCACATGGGTTACCTAGAAGGATCTGTAAAATCCCTTACCCTAGGGCACTTTTTTTGTTTTGGGATCAATTTCATGTTAAATAAAGATTTGAAAGGAAATGTTGACCATGTGTGCATCAAACATTACTATCTTCAACTACCACATTTGGTCTCACCACGAAAAATGGATTGATTCATTACTTTAAGCACATTATCACTCTTTAGCATGACTCTTACTGGAGGTGGAAGTTCAGTGAATCTGCCTAAACCTGTTATGCTCATGTCAACCTCAGCATTAAAATGAAGTGGCATGAGGAGAACCATCAAGCTTAAAATCATGAAGCACGGCAATTTGTTAAACACTTTGCATCATTATCATCCTTCAGTACCATAAACAACATAATATAGATCCAAATACTATGACATATTAAAAATAAACTTTATTACAATGCAGGCTTCCTCAAATTTGCTGAGTTTTGCTACACATACATACATAAATAATACCCTTTGTTTGATTTTTACCTGTGTAAAAATCCATTTGAGTTCTTCAGCCCACTGCCCACTGAAAGTTTAAGCCCTCAATTTCTCTAATAACCAGCCTTTATCTTCCACAGTTGGGCATGCATCCATAGCAGAAGATAATACAATGTGATGCAATTGCTCTCAGATATGCCTCATTCTGTATTACAGTGGATTTCTTGACCAACACAACCAAGGCAGTCTCTTGGTAAACAGAACTATACAAGTAAGCACAAGCTAAGGACATTTCAAGAGTCTGTTTCACTGGAAGGCAATAGGAGGACATTCACAATTTGAGGCCTGACTGTCACAGGTGAAAAGTGCTTACAAAACCAGCAGTAGAGCCAGATAGGAAGAAGAGTCCCTCAGCAATCTCATTGGGAACGACAAGAATTTTCAGTGACCCGATCTACACTGCATCTGCAAATATAATACTCTCTTCAGTTCCACTGTATCCATTTTTTCCCTCAATCTCAAGCGACGAGCCCAGGTATTCAGATTTTCTAGCCATAATTTGTATTTCTCTGACACCCCTCCTGTATTTATCTTTTAAAGTAAAAACAAAAATACCAAACCTGAATATTCAGATTTGACTATTTACAAGAATTCAGGTGTGATGGAAAGTACATACGCAGTTCAGCTTATGGATTTGATGTTGCTTCTAGACCGCTGGGACAGGCACCATTGCCTTAGACTTCTGGAGTTGTTTCTGCAACCTTTCAGGAACCCTCATGATATTTAAAGCTAAATTGGCAAGACATAGATATTGACTTTACAAATTCAGATCTTCCAAATTAAAAAAAAAAAAAAACAAAAAAAAAAACACCAACAAAAAAAGCCAACAACCAAAAAACCAACCAACCAACAACTGAAAGAGATAGCTATAGCGAACTTTCCGATAAATCTTATTAGCCTGAACATAAAGAACACCAGTTTCAGAGTTCAGAAGCCACCAAGTGTTCTAGTGCTATGACAACAACCATGCAGTGTACAGCTTTTCAACTGTTCTCTTTTATCCCAACTTGTAACTTTTACAAATAAGTTACCAATTTCCATACAATTTGTATGTTCCCAGTAAGTTTTTTTCTTACCTTAATATTTATGACTGTTTATACCCAAATGTCACATTTTTTATAACTCATAGACTTTCAAGTACCAGTTCACTGTTTTTGGGGAAGAGTAAGACGATCAATTGTATTTAGGGAATCCATTTTCTTTCCTCTTCTTCTTCCATTTCTTTGCTTTATTTCTTTTGATTTCAAACACTAATAAACACTGCAGCATGGGAAAAAAAGGAACAATTCTAACACGAACGCACTTGAAACACTTTAAAGTGACAGGCATCGTTATACCATGTTGCCTGCCTGGCTTAATAAAAAACACTGAGATTGCTTAAATTTGTTTGCTGAAAAAAATAACAAAAATGTTTCTGAATGTATAAATAAAGCAGCAGAGTTCTGAATAGAAATAAGAAGGTACCTCAGCATATTCATCAGCCACATGGTAGCTACCTTGTAGCCTCATTGTTGATAGTAAATGAGACTTTTTGTATGTCACATTAGAACTAACACAGAAACAAATATGTTTATTTCATATTGAACTGAATTGTGCCTGGGGTTATCTCTATTTGTACAAAGAATTCAGAGACAGAAAGAGAGTAAGTGTAGAAAGGAAGAAAATAAGGCTAGATTGATTTCTCCCCCATATGCCCTCCAAATAAAGAGGGAACCTTTTTCCAAGGCCAAAATTCAAGTGCCACTTTCAAAAAGCAACAAGTAATGTGACAGCATGTGGAACAGAAAGAGATGATTGAGTGTCTTTATATGGTTTTTTTTTTTTTTTTTTTGTTTGTTTTTTTTTCTGAATTAAAAACAGGCTGTGGGTATTGTTCTTTTACTTTGGCATCATCTGGTTTTCAGAAGTGCTGAATATCACAGCTACTCTGGAGAAAGCATAAGTTTTACAACTTCTGAAAATCAGGCCTTCTTCCTATGATGAAGAACCACATGTACTCCCCCTTCCTCTCTTTTATACGTTGCATATCTAGCAGCCATTTACTTGGGAAACCCCCTCCCCCCCATACTACATTAAAAAATATGATCTCGTTTTATCAATTTAAAAAAATAACTGTGTACTTTTTCCCCTAAAAGTCAGGTTAGGGAAACAGATCTCTTTTCAGAATTGTGTGGCTGAATCAGATTGATCCAATATATATGTTATAATTTAATTATTTTTATTGGATACCCTGTCTCTAATGCACCACAATAAATGTGATGAAGCTTCCCCTCTCTTCTGGATGGAGAGAAGTTTAAAAATGTTTGGTTTAATTTCTATTTAAAGATACATGTGTATGTACGTATATATCTTAACTGCTGCTTCTCTTCTGCCTCCTCAAGGAAAAAATCCTCTTCTGACTTGTTTACCACTTTTTTTGGTTGCTTGGAAAAACCAAGGGCCATAATCCAAACTTCTCTATGGAAAACAATGTCATTCTTAAAACAAGTTTCAGTGGATTCAATTCAGTTAGTGTCTTTTCTGCCTAATCATACTAATTAGTGATTGTCAGCCAACATATTAAGACAACAGAAATCATAGCAGAGAAGAGTAATTAACTTCCTGCCTGGATGACAACACTAGCATAAGTCATTTTCAACATTTTTGCTTGCTTGGGAGAGCTAAAATGAGAACAAAGATCAAGTTTGCTTTCTGTTGCATCTAACTGGCAATTCAAATGCATCACTGAAAAATGAACACAGAATTAAGGTGGCTATGCATGCTGGACGATGACAAAGACTGAGGTGAAGAAATGAATCTGTGGTGTGTTGGAATTCAGAAGGAAGACTGTTGTTTCAGTAGAAATACCAAAGATCAGGCAATTTAACAGAAAAACTCATCAAAATTAAAGCCCACCTGGACAGATTAGTTGGTAACTCACTCCACTTGCTTTGCGATGTTCTCCAAAGCACACCATCAACAAACGTAAAATACCAACTATTCTGAAATTTCCACTAAAATCATATGCAGTATGTAAAACACCAGTGGAAGATAGTTTAAACAAACAAGAAAGTAAGAACTGGTCCGGCCATGTAGGTCAAATAAAGATAAAAAAAAAAAAGAAAAAAAAAACCTCTATCTTCTGGACTGCGTTAGGGTGTCACTTCATCTTTGGTATAAAATAGGCCATCCATAGGCTGCATTTGTTCACAACTAGGAAAGACTACAGAAATTGTCAACAATTTCTTCTATCTATTGCTTTTTTTTGCACTTTTTTGACCATAAGCTCCTATCTACTTAAGTTTTTTTTAATGCTCTTAAGCTAGGTTTTTGCAATGTGACAAGCAAAGCAGACTAAAAACTTCTTAAAGCTCATAAAAAAGACTGCAGATAAAAAGCACTAATGCTTTCGCTAGCGATCACGCTTTGTAAATAAAAAAATCTGCATTCTGCAAGAAAAAAACCCTGCATTCTCTATAATGCAGCAAGTTTTTTTCTCAATTCAATAACTTTACTGTAAAATGCTTTAGCCTTCTAGATTTTTTTTCTGTCAACACTTAAGACAAAGTTCATAAAAGTCCCAGCATTTTTCCAATCCTTTCAGTTGCCACAGTTCCTTTATCATCAACTTTTCTTCAAAAGAAGAAAATCATTTTCTTTTAAACTGTACAGTTTATTTTTTGTTCACCCCAAAAACTCAGTCCATTAAACTTCTTCTGCACCAGCACCGGTGTGAGCAGTTTCAATTCATTCTCGGGTTTTCTAACAAGACGTTGACAGCTTGCCTTGAGAGCCTTTGACGTCCTTAAAATTAAGGCAATTAAGATTCAAGATAAACCTTACCTAAACATTTCTTTAAAAAAAAAAACAAACAAAAATAAAACAAAAGAACCAAAAAACAAAAAACCACTCTAGATTTAAAACAAGAAGAAAAATAAAATGAGAGAAAAAGAGTAGCTTAATTTTTGAGGAAGACAATTGGTTTTCAGCTCAACTTGCTCCCTCTTGACATCATCAGTTTTTCTGTTAAAAAAAAAATATCTAGCTACACCTCCAGGTAAATTCTGAATTCAGATGTTTGTCCAGATGAAATGTCAACCCAGCGTTTTTCCTTCGGGTTTTTTCTTTAGTTAACAACAACAACAAAAAAAAAAAAAGCAAAAAATAAAATTGTCAGACTACATGACGGAACCATTTGCACAGCACATAAAAACACTGTTTTGTTTTCGTTGGGAAAGGTAGAAAAAAAAAAAGAAAGCATTCATTTGACGCCTGTGCAAACTGGAAGCCAACTTCTTGTTCAGTGAAGTTTCTCCATTCAAGGCAATGATTTCAGACCGACATTCTTCAGTCCTGTTTATTGTCTGTAAAAACAATTGAATTAAAGTGGTCATTAAGTCAAAACAACTTTGAAACAGGCTCCTCTCCTTTTTTTTTCCCCACCCAATTCTCTTTAAAAGTTATCCAAGCTAAACTAACTTTGCAGCTGTTTAAATATGATACCGACACTAGGCTGAAAATAGCCAGGCAGAAGTAGGGAACTCCTGCTTTGGGGATGTTAACACATCCTAAGCAGATGACTTTACTTCTGTTAATGCTATGCTTAATGGGCAGTTTAACTTCGCTGAAATGAGATGAATGTGTGGCTTAGCAGGGTGTAAATATTTCAAGAGTAACGGAATAAGAGAGTGGATATTTTCATAATATTAAGTGGCACTATTTGTTTTGGATACTAATGATAAAGGATAAAATTACAATAAAAGAAATATATCCAATTTACTAACAAGAACACATCTTCTGATGGCTAGAACACTTAGACGATGAAACAACCTGCTTAATGAGCTAGTTATGGCTAAGTAAGAAACATTTGAGATGATATTAATTCAAAGCACTCAAGTTTTTTGAAAGTATAGTGTCATGTGTTTCTAAATTTCGCACAAAGAACAAGTTAAACGATCAAAACTTTTTTTTTGGTAGGAAGATAGCACTCATTTTGTGTTCTTGAGGTTTCACAACATTTAACAATACATCTAACAAAACTTATACTGGCAAGACAATATGAGATCCTTAGGGAGATGCAGATCCTACTTACAAACACTGTGAAATGTATTAGTGAGCTATCAGTAAGAGTTAGTTGCTGGATCTCCTAAGTCCCCAAAACTTGCATAGAAATGATCCTTTTTCAATTTAAGTTCAACACAAAGCAAGCTAGCAACTTTACCTACGCAAGCATTAAGGCATTTGCCTTGCTTCGTTCTAAAATACTGACATTATTATAAGGAGTTAAATTGTGAAGAACACTCATGACCTAACATTTGCCACAGAGCAACTACTTCTACAGGATGGTAAACATAAATGAACACTGATTTTAAACATTAAATTTGCCAAAGAACATTTTCATTGCACGAAGACTTAAAAATAGCATTTTGAATGTAACAACAGATTTATATGGAAAAAAAAAGGATTAAATATTTTCTTTGGGCTTCTGAAGCATTTCTTTATAATTAACTTCGCTTGACTTTACTGCCCTTCTGAGTAGGGTGGACACCATATACCCAAAAGGCTGAATGCATCAAAGGGTCACAGCACATTCTCTAACGTAACCTGGCATAGAGCTTGCCCAGAAAAGGCCCCATAAACTGCATTCACCCCACATTTAAAATCAGAGTGCTTTGTGCAGCAGACAGTTTTGTTTAGGAGCAAGAGAGTAGAATTTCCAGGGGGAAGAATCTCCATTTAAAGCCACTTCATAGATTTCACACTCTTTTATGTGGAAAATTAAAGATTTATGAGGAAAAGAGGCACTGCGGGTCTAAAATAATTAAGGTGATTTCCTCACAGAGTTGAGTTCTCTGCTCAAAAACAGAGGGCTGCTTCTCCTATATTGCTCCACTTCTAGAAGCCGGGCTTTTGACGTGAAGTTATCATTTCTGAACATCCCTGGGATGCTCTAATTGAGTATCCAGAATATTAAATGAAACAATGCATACACTGATGAAAAGAGTGGATCTTAAATTTTATCTTTGGTTCATTTTTTTGCACACGGAGATATTACAGGATCCTGTATTTTCCCTCCTTTGTTGCCTGCAATGTTATGATAGTTGCAAAGAAAATAAAAATAATGAAACATACTGTTAGAATTTGTCTCCTAACTAATCAGCTCCTGTGAAACCATTTTTTCAGTGTCTGCCTTTTTCTTTGCACATATATGACAAAACCATTATCTGGTTAAGTTAATTACTTCTTCTCCATTGCTTTGCAAACAGCTGTTGTAAACCAGGCATGATGTTTGCTATTAATAAATGTGCCCTTCAAAGAGAAAATTAGTAATGTTTTATTTTGGTTGCAAAAAAAAAAAAAATTGTTACACATTGAAGATTACTGAAATACTCTGCCAGGAATTAATTTTTTTTTTTTCTTTCTTTCTTTCTTTCTTTCTTTCTTTCTTTCTTTCTTTCTTTTCTTTCTTCCTTCCTTTCTTTCATTCTTTCTTTCTTTCTTTCTTTCTTCCTTCCTTCCTTCCTTTCTTCCTTTCTTCCTTTCCTTCTTTCTTTCCTTCCTTTCTTCCTTCCTTTCTTCCTTCCTTTCTTCCTTCCTTTCTTCCTTCCTTTCTTTCTTCCTTTCTTTCTTCCTTTCTTTCTTCCTTTCTTCCTTTCTTTCTTCCTTTCTTTTTTTAAGACAGATTGTGTACCATTTTGATTCTTTTTACAGCTTCCCCCATTTTGCATTTCTGCCCACAACTAGCAGACACAAATACAGGGCACATTTCAGATAAAAAATGTTTTAAAATAATTATAATAAATCTGTAGTGGATCAGCCTGCGTGATTAAAAAAGAAATTCTTCTGAATACAAATGTTTGTGCCATTAGAACTGCAACAAGGCTGTAGCTGACACGGAAAGATGAGGGATCCCATTCTCAGGGGAAGTGAGAAATCACCTCTTGAGCATGAATACACATTTCAATAAAGAATTGCAGTGTAGCTTCTTCTGTGAAGGAAAAATGCCAGAAGCAGCTGATCACATTTACCTTAGGAGACTTGAGTGAAAGGGAACTGGAAAACGGGAATGGTCAGATCATAATCCCTTCAGAACACAGTCATCAAAACCACTGAACAGGATGTCACTGTCACATTCATTTATCTCTTTGACTACTATATTCTGTTAGTATTTTGCCATCGCTTATTTACAGGTACTAGAGAAGCTTATGTCAGAGCAAGTACACATGCACAGACTGTGTCTCCAAAATACAGCACTGGTTGCAACAGCATAAAGCTTGTGATCAACTGCTTTTGGGATATGTACGTATGAACAAATATGGCAGTGACATATGAAATAGTGACAACTTATGTTTCAAGGCAGTCAAAAAGGGCCATTGCATGATTTGACACATTTCTCATTCACATATTAGGGAAATAAACGTATCTTCCATTTCCAGAGGTCATAAATGAAGTAAAGCAACTGGCAGATTGGTGTAATTCTAATCACTTCTATATCATAGCATATGCCTCTTAGTACTTAGAGCACTATGAGCATTATGTCATGATGCATTAACTGACATATCTCATGATTTTCTTGTCTTTTTGTCTACTTTCTTCAAGATAAGAATTCCTCTTTTTAAAGTGATGTTTAATGTACACGTATTTATAAATGATAGCATTTGGAGCACATCAAAACTCCTACAGTCCTTCCAAATTCCTGGAATCTACGTGTGATTAAGTTCTTGACTAAGCAACCTCATCTTTTTGAGGATCAATTCCATTATGGCAAAAGGAAAGATGATTGAGGATTACTCTGAAATTGAAAGTGTTCAAAGCACTGCCACTGTGTAGATCTGAAATTTTCAAGGTATTCCAAGGAAGCAAATAAAGCGAGCAGAGGATAGGAGAATGACAGAACAGTCTTATCATATTCGCTTCCCTTGTGTTTCCAGCTTCTGCCCACTTGGTGTCTGCATGGCACTGGAGTTGCATTCTCAGAAATACCACCTTGGGGCAATTTACACTGCTTTACTAACCACATTTTCAGAAACTAACTTTTACACGTGTACCATAATAATTTCACCATTGCAAAATCTAAGCTCTCTGTATAACCTCTGATGCCAAACACTGGTTTAACCCAGCATGATGATTGTTAATACAGTTGTTGAGATCCTTGCAAGTCCACAATAAGCAGAGAACAGCCAAAGAGCGTTGTTCGGCAAGCACAAACTCAAGGACAATTTGCTAAGATGAGGCCATTTACTAATGCTACAGTACTTCTTTACTGCATGCTACAGTATGCAGCAGTGTTCCCCATACACTACTATATATAGAGAATTCATTTGAACTCAATGAAGCACCTGCTGAATTTGCATTGCTGAAATAGGAAGCAGATTTGTCCTACTATTCTGAAGAGAGAAAACCTTTCGGCTAAAAAGCATATTCTTGCTTACTTAGACTGTTGGTAAGAATATGCAGGTGCATGTTCACTGGATGTTTCCACTGTCATCTGTTGCTGTTGACCACTGGCTTCCTGTGATGAAGATGCTACTGTTTGTGGAGAAGTATCAGCAACAACACCCTAAGGAGTCAAATAAGAACATGAAAGGTTACTGTTTTTACTCACTTCAGTTAATTGCATAAAAGAATCTCAGTACCAGATCACTATTCCTGTATTTCTCTTGGAGCACTGTATGGTTAAAAGAGCTCGGAAAAAGCAGAACCATATGCTAACACAACAAACTCAATTAGCTCACAAAGAGATAATCCAGCAGTGAGAATCCTCCTTAGAGTACCAACCTCTCCAGTTCTCACAAGCTGAACTGGGAGACACCTACGCATTTTGGAACATTTCTCTGGTTACTGAAAGACAAAAATTCTGCTGACTTCAGTGAAATGTGAGTTTTACTTTTTGTCTTTCTTATAATGAATGTAAGACTCTCTGATGTTCATGTACTTAGCCCAACTTCACAGTGAAATCACTTTCATTTCCTTTGAATTGCAATGTGATAAAAGGCAGAAATTAGGTCCACCACCTTCGATCTATTACATGTCCAACAGAAGTCAAGCTGCCTTAGAAAAGCACTGCACTACTGTACACAGTGCATTTATGCATGATCTCTTTCAAAGATAAACTTACCCGACTCTAAAGATTTTACTACTTAAGTCAAAGCTCCAATAAAGTTTTGTTTCAATTGTAAATTTGAAAAAAGTGATTAGATACACAAAAGTTGATGTGCATGGATTTAACATTACATTCCATTTCTTAACTATTTGGACAGTCTGAATAATGTTATTAAATCTAACAATTTTGCATGCTTTCAAAGCAATCTATTTTCTTGCCTTTACTCTCACATTTGATGTGAGACACAAAAACAGCACTATCAGATCTCTTCAGGGAACAAACTATTACTGTATCACATACAACAGAGCCAGAAGAGGGAGCACAAACCACTTGATTTGTTTTCATTTGAGTCTTATGTAAACAAGAGGTAGTTTATTTCATATTATCTGTGAAAAAAATGGAAGTTTCATTTCTCCATTTCTCAGAAATTCTTCATGTCTGTTGAGACTGCATTTTTTTTTCCTGTGTACTTCTTTTGCCTTTATGATTCTGCTATTGTCCGTCTTGAGAATGTAAGTTCTCTGGGGCAGAGACCCTATACAAATAAACAATAGCAGTAATAGCATCACTAGATCAGATCAAGACTGGCTATATATTCAGATAATATTTGATTACTATGTCATGTTACTTCATTGGGCATGAGTATAACAATGGTGAGAAGAATACAGGAAGAATTAATCTCTTATTAGCACTGGTCAGTACAACTGGATGAGCCGCTCTTGTCTCCACCCCACTATCTCCTTTTGATTTGGATTTGTACCTCATTTGTGCCTCATTGAGTACCTAAGAATAGCTACTAAAAGAGGCACTCATGCACCATTTGCAACCAAACAAGGCTTATGGGAGTATTATCCTCAAGCAAAAAACAAAACAAAACAAAAAAAACCCTGAAGATTTGACTGGCACAGCATGACAAAAAAAGCAGAAGCCTTTTCGGAGGGCTCTCATTTAGAAATTTCAGTAATTGCACAGAACTGGAAAAAAACATGAGTTCACTTGACTGCTGGTGGAGCCACACCAAAAGTATCACTAACACAGCAACTCCAAAGCACAGAACAGCAACAGTATCAACTCAGAACCTCCATACAGCTCAAGGCAGAAGTATGGAGACCCCGGAACACCTCATATTACCCTACAGAAAGGAAGAAGTTATTAATGAAAAGGAGTAGCACCAAAAAGAAACACACATTGAAGAGGATGACAAGGCACTCTCCTCTCACTGTGCTTGGTGGCCCTTATAATGCTGCACAGAAGTGGAGGCCGACCTGATTCTCCCGGCAGCTTGTGGTCTACAGGGTTGAGTAAATACTTACTCATTAGACTGTCATCAGCATGACTCAGCCCCAAGGAGGGAGGGAGCGAATCCTTCCTCAAGGATGAAAAAGCACTCAGTCAGTGCAGCATCCTCCACGTCTGTATATACAAGAGGAAGGTTTCCATTGCTCAATCACTTTTCCTGGTGGCTAAATATTTCAGCAATTACCTATACTTGTTAAGGACCACATCAAACCCTCTTGCAATCTTCTTTTCTCGCAATCTCTTTTGCATTTGTGGTCTGCCTGCTGGGATTGTTTTCCTGTCGCTTCCCATCTCCCCTCCCAAGTACACGGGGAAAAAAAGACAGTCATAATCACTGTTGTTTTATTCCATGTCCTGCTGTCCTGCTATACAGCAAAACAAAAGCAAAACAAGAGCCCCTGCAAATAATAAGTAAATTAAAAGGGAAAATAACGTCAAAAAAAGAATGTGAAATCTTAATTTTAAAAAAGCTGGAAGATGTACCATTCCATAAAGTGATTTTAGGCCCCTATCAAACAGCAGGTACAACGAGGTAAGAGTTGTGTTACCCCCTCACACTGCTTTCAGGGATGGAGGTAAACTTACTTCAATAGGGACAGCTGTTGGAGGCACAGGAGTGTACTGGGGAATGTAGGTCCCTTGCATAGGTGCAGCAGCAGTCATGTACTAGAACAAACCAAAGACAAATTGACATTAGAAAACTACAGTTGCAAAAATAATCATACTGGAAGCGTGACACCATTTCTATTTTCTGTATGAAATTTGCTGATTCATGTATAGTCTTGTTTTGATTGAGGATTTTAATGAATTGTAAGATCACCTTCTAGCTATTAAAAATCGTAATCTTGAACTTCAAAGTCAGGTCACACTTGAGTACAAGAAATACTGTAATCAATATCTTGCTGATATATTCAGATTGTATCACTGTTTCATGTACTTCTTCAAATTGAGACTCCTATTTGTTTTTATAAAAAAAAAAACAGTAAAGAGGCATGACTATATATATATAGAGAGAGAGAGAGATATATATACACATACACAATATATATAATATTTAGAGAGACAAAGAGTCTAAACAATCTTTTGGAATCTTATTTGTCTTATCTTACAAAACACAAAGCATGGAATTTGACAGATTTATTCCTGCCCATAATTAGCCCTATCATCAAGAACATTTGTGTTTACAGTTGTTTGTGATCCAAGACAGGAAGACATGTTTGGGAGCACCTGCTTTTGTACACAGTAGTCTTAACCAGATTCTTATGGATCATTTTTAATATCCAAACATCTCTTATACAGATTTTGAAGCTGCTCCCAATTGTTATTACAGCAACATGTGTTACTGAACTTCTTTAAAACATTTTCTCTCCCAAGTACTACAAAAGAGTCTTTTTGTTTTTTCTAATTCGTAAGTGCGTATGGATTTTGCAACAGATTGCTCAAGTTTTCAAATAAGGTATCAATATTAAGTTATCAGATCCACACATACTTTTCTTTCTACAATCCAGTCCCAACTGCACGTCTTCACTGACAAGAATCTCAGGATGTGCCCAATCACACAATGGACTGTATGACACTTCCACTACATGTTATCTTCAAAGACACATTGAAGATCTGAATCAGCCCAGAATATATTTGATGAATTTCAAAATGAGTTAAATATAGCTTTGCTTCCTGGCAGGCTTGGGAAGTGTTTGAAGGATTTTATTCTGCTGTTTATAGTAAAATTTGCATTTAAAGAACTCACCTCAATTCTAAACTAACTGTCTGGTTTGATATGCCTGTCACAAACACGCATTATAAAATTACAAAGCAGGGTACAGACTCTGCAGCAGTGCTGGAGAATAGAAAATTGGGAGTCTAAGAGCTCAATTCTCCAATCTTCATTTGAATAAAAAGAAAAACAAGCATTTAAATGAAATTGGTTTCTGATGGAAAAAGCAATGAGAAATATAGGTGACATAAAATGTACACTTGCAGTATAAGCAGCATGTTGTTGTGTTGAAAATCATTACATTATTCGCAAATACAAATTCACAGCATTTTCCTTCCCTTCAGGCAGAGGGACAGGAATTTCCCCAGTGCATGTGTGTCTGTATCAGGCCACGATTTTCTGCAGCTCCTTTTTCTTCTTTTTTCAGAATGAGAACTTAATTCAATACTTTTTTTTATGAACGCTAACCCATCAAAGACTTTAGGCCAATGATCCCTATTGTACTCAGTGCAGTTGGGTTATTATCCTGCCTTAAGGAATTACAGCAAGGCGTTTCAGAGCTGCTTCATTCTGCTTTGTAAAGCTGGGATTACATCTACTCTGCAGTATTGTTATGTGTCAATATTTAAGAATAACCTGAAGCACTCTTACAGTTCGGCAAAGACCTACAAGCATTTTAAATACCTGCGTAGCCTAGCTTCATTCAAATTTATAAATATTTTAATAACAAGTATTAATGTAAAGACTAAATTGGCCTTATTCATCTTAAACCTCCTCGGAGTTTTTCTCTGAACGCAGCAGATCAATGCAAGGCTCAAGAGGTGCAGTTATTTGCCTTTCCCTTACCTTGCACATAAACGTATACAAGTTTCAATGCACGGATCTCAAGCTATTCACCTGACTTGTAATTTAGGCCTTGCCCCTTTTTACAAAATCCTCTGACATTGAGTTATGCAGTACAACAACTGAAACTGTCCAGAAATTACTTGATGTCTTTGCTGGCTCTCAAAGCACTGTTGTTGGTAGTGCAAAGGAAAGGAACATTCCAGTTGTGCCAGACTGTATGAGGAACTGCAGGAATGTGACTTCTCCCTGTATGTGACATATTCTGCTTGTATTAATGTTCACTGTGGTGGTGGTTCAACCTTTTGATTAAATCCCTTGTAGCTCTGCAATTAAAACAAGTTATATGGGCAAAATTAGTTGCACCAATGGCATAAAAGGAATAATTCTTTTGGCAAATAATTTGATCCTGATAAAAGTTAGTCAAAGCTTAATCCAGCAGAGGTGTTCTGCTGCTTAACGACTGGCCCTTGAACACAACAGCAGACTGCTCCGTATTACAGGTACACACATTGTGTCCTTTATACAAATTGAATTTCAAAATATTCCTAATGTAATTACCTTTATGAGTTAAAAAACACCCTCCTCATTTCAGAAAAAAATATCCGGGGCAATAGTTAAACATGTTAGCAGTGCTTGGAACTGATTCTCTGTCTCCCCATACTCTTGCATAAGGATCCATCAAGGCTTTTGTAAAAGACTGCACAGAACTACAAAGAATAACTGGGGCTTAATTCTCAGAGATATATACCAACATAATTGGTCTTAAGTATTTAAACTCTGCTTAGGTACAGAGGGAATCCCAAATGAGATCACATGAATTCAGGAGTGCCTGCCCTGGTGGATCTATTTTCACCAAGGGAAGCTTAACACTGAGAAGCTGCTCTAAGCTAGTCTGTTCACTTAAAGTATAATGAAAGAGGAAGACAGATTCATTTTTGTTAAAACTCACATTAGCTCAATCAAATTCACATGCATTTATTCTGTTTATGAGGAACATAATCCTAATCCTTTCTCTCACAGGTTGAATACCTTAAAGATTACCTAGTGCTGAGGTATGGTATCAGTGGACTCTAATTAATACATTAATAGCTTTGGCTAATGCAAGAGACGAATTTCTCTTGATGAATATTCATGCTTAATAGTTAGCTGAAAAGTCACCATAGAACAGGACTACAAAGTTTCCTGAAAACTGCATTTCAGCACAGACCGAGCCTCCTGGAGTCTGTCTCTCTCCCTGGATCCCCTTGTCACTTTATCTAGCTATTCTGTAAAATGCAATGCTCTAGATGGGGTGAAGTGACTTCTGCTGGAAGACGTTGGGAGGTGGAAAAATGGCTCTGAAAACTGGTGAGATTCAGAAGGAAAGTTAAACAATTGATGACCACCCTACACAGTACCACACAGGATGAAATTCTGCTTTATGGACATACCCTAGTTCATATGGCTTCCCACCTACCTCAAGAAATGAACATAACCTGGATGTAGACAAATGGCAAAAAAGAAGACATCTCTGTCACAAAACTGTCACTGAGATTTATCTTCATGAACCTATAAACTCCATAAATGTTGCTTAAATTTTCTGTCCACATGTATGCGTTAGACAGCATGTCTCACATGATCAGCTTACCAGTACCCACTTAATTCCACTAAGCATTAGTATTGAAAGCATTGAAATAAGAGAATATGAAAAATCCAAGCCCATTATTTCTTTGTCATACTTTTCCATGAGGATTAAAGATTCTTGAACAAAAACGTGAACAGTTGTTCAACAAAGTATACACAAAGAAGAAAACAACGTTCATTCTTCCTCAACCATACAGGCTTTGTGGGTCTAAAAGGAGAAGCTGATCCTTCCTAGCAGTAAAATGCATAGTGACTCTACAGGCATAGATGATGATCTGGAGAGCACAGGGAAGCTTGTTTGGCATTTTGATTATTTAAAAGCTGACAATTTCTACTACAAAAAAAAAGAAAAATGGGAGCATTGCTGATAATTTACTTAATTTGCTTATAAACAAATAGTCTCTTCACAGAGAATATAGAGCCCATTGTTACAGTTAGTGTTGCAGCTGGAAAGATTATCGTGATGAAAATGGGGAAAAAACAAACAGGGAAGGAAAGCTCACCTGTATCTGCAGATCTAGGTTCACAAAAAAGACTCCACAGAGGGGGACTCTCCAGAAAGAGACCCTTCCTGAGTTGGCAGGCAGCCCTTAAATGGGATCTAGGGGGGGGTCACACAGCTGAATCGCCTTCACTTGTGCTCCCAAGGCTGACTCAGACCTTTCCTCAGGTGATCAGTGGTTCAGGCTGTGACTCAACAGCTCCCATACAGCCCACGTTCTCCGCACTGAAGATGCACAGTATTACAGTGTAACGCATGCTTTGCAGTACCTCACTGCTTCACTCAGATCGCACTTACCAGGGCACCAGTTTAGCCCATATGCTACATCAGAAATTCTGCTCACACCTTGTTCTAATGAGATTTTTGTTTTTACCTCCTTGAAATTCCTTGTGTGAAAAATACATAGGTAGAAAATAAGAAAGCAGTGATGCACCTGTTCTCCTTTTAGCTATTACCCTGCACAACTACAAGGAGTTAAATGAAGAGAGGTAACAGATGAGGTGCGATGAAAGGACAAAATGAAATTGTGGGAAGGATCATTATTAATTCAGAGGGCAACATCAGTTCTTACTGATCTGAAAACAGTGTGGTATCCCTGCCTGGCTCCAGCAAGGCTTTTTGAGCCTGCAGAAAACACTAAACACATAACGGTGGCAAAAGAGAAGAAAAAACAAGGATTAAGCAGCTGCCTGCACCAGGCAGAGCAAGGGAGTATATTGAGGAAAGACAACGGTTTCTCCCATCAAAGGTGGAATTGAGTGACATGTAGGGAATTTGCAATTTATATCAAGAGTTAGGTGCAGATAATGCCCAGTTTTTCATTTGTCACAGCCAGCCTTTCTTGGGCCCAAGCTAGCAAAGAGTCTGGTAAATGCTAGCAAGTGAGATACATTGCAAATGCTTCTTACGTTAGCTGTTAATTGCTGAGCTTCAACTGAAACAGTGCCTGAAAGAGTAAGCAACTATTGCAAGACTTCATTTATACCCCCAGTAGAATTTGGACACACACAGTTTAAATTCTGAAGGTCACCTTTAGCAGTAACATAAGAAACCACTCTGAAGTACAGCTCTGTGTGTAAGCCTAGTTGCCTGTGAAATAGCACAGCTGTGATTGCAAGAAGGCTACTAATTGTATGCTAACTCTCTTGACCACTATGAGTACTGTGAGATATTACAGAGTGGCAACAGTGGATAAGCTGATCAACACTAAACATATCTTCTGGAACAAAGAAAATCAGAATTCACAAAATGTGACATTAACATGTCAGTTTGTCGTAAGTTCTGAAACTGAGAGCAACGCTTCCTCAGGATTAATATGCTTATTAAGCACACAAGGAGCAACGAGCAAGTAATAAGCATAGAAGAAAAGGCTTTACAAAATTCATGTGAAAATTCATCTTTCTGCTGTTTGCTTTGTTTTTCTAGAAACATCTATCTGTTTCAAGAATCAAAGATGGCTTTCCTGATTTCATTGACTCGTGTGCTCCTGAAAAGGCACAGAGCCCTTTCAGCCAAGGTTAGAGACAAACTGCAGAATCCCTATACCAGTTTTGCTGGTGAGCATTTGCCCCCACAGCAGCCTGCTGTGGAGAGATTAAATGGGTCTTATGAGAGTAAATGCTAACCCATGTATCTGAAATGAGCAGGGATTCCAGAAACCGATCTTTGGTGATTATTTGTGGTTCCATATCACTGCATGGACTACAGTACAGTGATAATGACATAGCTTTTAGGATTCTGAGAATTACTGCCAGGATTTGTTTGTACGTGTTTTTTTATTTTATTTTATTTTTTTAAACCATCTGAGAAGTCTAGACACTGCATCACTAACAGAATTATGTGAAAACATTTGCATTGCTGGAAAACTGAAGAAAATGAGACTGTTGGCTGGATTTATTTTTACCACTTTTATTTTTTTTCCCTCATGAAGGAAACCTGCCCTCTCACTTTTAAATCTCTTTCCCTGCAAAGAAAAACTGCATCTCTCATAGATCCCTGGGAGGTGGTTATGACTTTAATGAAACATAGAATAAAACAGCTGTATTTTTTTTGTCCCTGGTTCCACCTTCTCATTTGAAAATACCCTGTTTTCCAGCAGAAAAGAACATTGTCCTGCTGTGTCCTCTTATCCCACAGTCCAGCAGGGAGATGCAGAAACTCAGGAAAAAGACCATCTACTTCATCAGTGCCGGTAGCGGCTCGATGAAATACAATATCCAGCAGCCACGGTTTTTATTTTAAACTTCAAATATCTTTTGCTACCCAGAAGCATTTCTCATCTTCCAGCTCAATCCTGTAATTATTCAATGGCTGCTATTAATCTTAGTTTTTTTCCCAATTAAAGAGTCTGAGAATAAAAGCTATGGAGATTTTGCATATATTACAATATTTTTGCTAATAATTATAAGCCTGGTCTAAAATGTAAAGCTATTTTACCACACAATTACCAAAGTCCTATCAAGAATAGCACTGTCATTCAACAGAATCTCATCACTGGGCCACTGCACTCATTGTTCAGGCAGAGAATAAAAATCTTTACAAGATTTAACCTTCCTTCCCTGCTGCTCAGTAATACGAATGTATTTAGGAACACTGGCTATCACTTCGCTTTCAACCTTCCTAATGAGATGTTACCTAATTCTCGGAGCAAGTTAAATGAAGGTAGAGAGAATAATAACTTTAAGAACTATATTTACAAACTAATCTCCTTTTCTCTTCAGGAGTTCTAAGCATCCTTCACAAATCCCTACCTTTGGAAATCAGAGTAATGCAAAGGTATCGAAGAAAGGAGCAGATAAGCTAAACCCCCTATAGTTAATGGTCTTTTCTTTTATTTCTGCATTCAGGCCTGCTACTAAAGCAGAGTAATCAGGATTAATCAGATAAAAACTATTTAGAGTAAACAAATGTGAGAACAGTCAGATCACTGCATACAGCTGTGTACTAGCATACAAAATACTACGTTTGCAGAAACTGTAGGCAATGCAAAGAGCAATCCAGGAATGTCTACAGAAGCAGATAAACCAAAAATCAGCACATTCATCCTAAGCAGATTTTAGAGTCTGACGGCTGGTATTAGAATGAAAGCTAGTGAAAATCCCAGGTTGTATTCAGATATCTCACTAGTATCCGAAAAGACAGAAAATGGAAGTAAAACCATCAGAATGTGCAAATGAAGTTCCCAATTTGATATCTTTCACTGAAGGCAAGTGAAACTCCTTTTGAGATAATTTCTTTATATGAAGTTGTTCACATAATGTTTTTCAGCCTGTATGTGGCTATGGAACGCAGCCTCAGATAGACAGCGATGCTGGTAGTCACTGTCAGTGGACGTAGTTCTGTGATACTTTCGTTCTTGTCGTCCTTGTGACAGTCTCCACTGTGAGAAGAGATCTAAGGGAACTGTATAGAACTGCACATGGACTCTCCATGCATGACTGCACATATGAATAGCCTCAGGACGCAAAAATTGCTTTTTTGCATAATTCTTAGTATCTAATGGGTCTGATGAATACATTTGCAAGAGAGCAAGAATACTCCTGTGCTTAAAAAGGAGAAAGACTCTGGCATTGCACTTTCAGTTCATGATTTCTCAATTTTTTCAATTCTTAACCTGTTATCTAGAAAATTAGCATTTTTAAGTTTTTCCTAATACCCTCTATGTATCTATTCTGTCAATGTACATTATGACATCTCAGGATAAGTTTTCTAGCATGGGTTAGAGTATGATTTATTAGACTGTCTTGACTGCAGCACCCTATATAAAAACAGGGTACAGTGACTATATCATAACAAACGAGTATACTGCACCAGTCTCGGGAATTCAGGGTCAGTAATCATAGAGATTCTGTTACATTCATTTTTCTTTTTTTTCACATTCTGTATACTGAAAAATAAAGGTGTGATACAGCAGAATTATAGCTGCTTCTTCTGAAACAGAAATTCCCTATACACCCCAATGGCTAGAAATTTCTATGAATTTCCATCCAAATGCAATTCCATCAAATAATCCCTGATGAATGGCTGCTAGCAAGAACAAGAAAGCCTGATCTGCATATTATATTTTCAACCCAAGTAAACAAATAACCGTGTCAGTGAAACTCTCAACACATGAGCATGTTAAGCTATTATTAGTAACACATCCATTTATATGAACAAATAATTGCTTTTTAGAGGTAAACGTATCTTCCAGAGGCTATTACATCTTCATGAATTTGAGGAGCTAAAGAGGAGACGAGTGTCTCCAAACATCCACATAGTATGGATGAATCTGTTAATAAAACAAAATGAGAACTGCTTAGACTTATTAAACTATAGTTGTTCATTAATCACATACACCTTCCATTTGCTCTTTCAGATTAGGCTTAAGAGTGGATCAATTGTCCATAAAAAAGAAAAAAAAAAATAGTAAAAACACACACAAAAAAGGTACCTGTATTAGTACTTCTAACTAATATTAGAAATTTAGTATTTCTAGTTTTCCAGTTTCCCAGAAACAGGACTAATTTCTTCAACTATTGCCTGATCGAAACACAGTAGTAAGATAATAGCATTGCACCATCAAACTACACCTTGGCTATTCTTAAAAGAAGCTGAAATACAGTATTACTTTGTCTCCAGAAGATCCCTCCAGTCCAAAATATTTTGATAAGCTGTAATGAAGGGTATCACTGGCTGCAAAAAAAACAAGAAATCATCTCAAA
The DNA here is from genome assembly GCF_019232065.1 of Centrocercus urophasianus. Taxonomy (NCBI): domain Eukaryota; kingdom Metazoa; phylum Chordata; class Aves; order Galliformes; family Phasianidae; genus Centrocercus; species Centrocercus urophasianus. Next base: position 9,213,970 of record NW_024884711.1, read on the forward strand.
GCTTCATAAAAAACAGCTGTCTGCATGCTGTATTTAGAAATTTGCCAATCCAATGAATACAAAATACCTTGCAAGTGTAGTGTGTGTTTCCTTTTGGGGCTCATACTAGCAGCTAACAGTGGCAGCAGGGATAACTTAAAAGCCAGCCTTCCTGTATTTATGGTGGACATGAAATACCAGGGTTGGGTAGGGTGAAATGCATTCCCTGTCCTCTACGGGATTTGCTGGGCCCTCACACCTTAGCACAAAAGCCAAAGCATGCTCCTATTAGGTGTATTTAGCCAAATCTGCTGCCAAACATGCACTCATGCCTTCCAAGATGCTCAACATGGTATTGGGATGGCTTAGCATGGAGTCTGCAAGCCCCAGGAACTCAATTCTATCCGGAACTTCGGTGAAGCTCTGAAAGATTTTTGTCTCCTCCTGCGCACCTGGGAACCAGCAGTTCCTGTGCAGGCTTTGAGCTGGTGTCCTGCTTTTCTTCCAAGAAATCCCACCACGTTACCTGCACAAAGCAACATTTCTAGTCATTTCCAACTTGTCAGCCACATGCCTACTAGGACTCATCTCTTCCTAAGTGAGCAGACCTGTAAGGCAACTCATCAAGAGATCTGGAAGCCAGCCCAAATCATCGGACATGGTAAGGCTGCTCTGGAACACAAAATCCTGGCTGTGTTCTGCAGCTGCTGCCTGAAAGCTGACCTGGAGCAGGACAGTAACCAAGAGGGATGTTTATACCAGTTGGCAGCTGTCAGGATCTTGGGGAGTGTATTTTGTGTTGCAAACACCGTGAGTCATTGTTTCCAAAATTTAATTTTTGCTTGGAATTTCTGGTACGTGGGAGAATCTTTCTGTTTTGAGGTTTTAGAAGATGAATCAGAATGAAACCAAATTTTGTAAAACAAATTTCCCACAAACTGGAAATCCTGAATGTTACTCAGCTAGCTCCTCTTCTGTCTGTAACTTAGTCAGAAGTATCAGCCATGGTCACAATTGCTCAGGATAAGAAAAATACAAAGTTTTAACCTTTAAGGGTTGATGGCAACTTTACCACATCTAAAGTACTATGCTTAAAAATAATGCAGAACAAAACAGAGTTTCTCGTTAGCCTATGAATTTGTCTGTTCAAATCTTTAAATGTATTTACATTGTCATTAGCTCTGTCAGATGGCAGGGCTGTGAAAGGTGGCTGCAGAATTTTGTGAGGGCTTCATTTTCCCGTTATCCACAAAACTCTGAAATTATCCTGGGAGAAAGGTCCCCTTAAAGTTAATGCCGATGCTCTACTGTGACCGTGTTAGAGTATTACAGAGGCTGTCAAGTCTCCTAATTAGCGGCTGTGGGAGGATCCCTGAAACATCAGCACCATCAGCTCTGGGACTGCATAATCAAAGCAGAAACACTGCCTATTAACAGGGTGCTGGCTAAGTGAGCTGAACCACATCGCATGGCCATGTCATGAGCTTGTCTGCAATGGAATGAGTTACTTACACTGTTGAACTCCTGAACTTATTTTGTGGTAAAAGTTATACAGAACCTCTTCAAGTTTGTCACTGTTTAATCCAAATGACAATGAAAGGAAGGAGAGGGGGAGAGAAATACAAAAAAGTTTTTTTAAAAAAGAACGAAATGAAAACTGAAAGAAGGGAAAAAATACCTGATCAGTCAAAATGCAGTCATCTCACTTTATCTTAAACTTTCTTGTTTTGTCATCTAACTAATTCCCCCTGAAGGTGCCTTGAAGAGGTCCCTTCAGAATATACATCATCTTTAAGCACTGCTTGTCTTTCACGCTACTCCATGTACTGTTTCCATTTCCTGGTACAGAGATGCTTAATTTTGTTTGAGAAAATGTGATCAGCACAGCTGATGAGACACAAATGAAGCAATCACTCGATGCTTCAGCTCTGAATCCACTGTGTATGGCAACTGAAGTCCTAGGCAACCTGAGGTTTTTTGGTTTTTTAAGGGAAAGTAAACACCTTTTCACCATAATGCATAATTTAATATAGCTTTATGGGTGTGCTTAGTACTTATTTTTCCCAGAATCACACTAACAATGCTTGAAGGGGCCAATAAAACAGATGTGTCTCAGTGCTGGTAGAATAGCAGCATTCCAAAGTTGTTTCTATAATTCCTTCAGTGGTGGCTTTCCAAAGGAGTCAGAGTCAACTCATATACATTCAAATTATATACAATTACCAATTTGTACAAATCTGTGCTTAAACAACCTTTTACTGTTCTGAATAATAAAAGCACAAATGCCAGGGTAAGAATTTAAACAGTATGTTGGTTTTTTTTTCTTTCTTTTTTTTTTTTTTTTTTTTTTTTTCCTGTTTTAGGGTTAATAAAGTCCAGGCTAAGTGAAAAACAATCCATTTCATTGGTAAAAAGCTCTTAATCAGTCTTGTCCTCACTCTTGGTGTACTGATTATGAATAGTTTTAAGTAGGGCTAAAAAATGCATAGCCGTACTCTCAGGTAAATGCCTGAAAGATGAGGAAGCTGTTACGGTGGTTCTCATTGCTGTGTTCATAGCATATTCCAAAAGAAAAAAAAAAAAAAAAGGAAAACAAAGCACAACAACAAAATCTCTCCAACTTCCTCCCCACCTCAAATTCTGACAGGAGACGGAATATGAGAAAGATAACTCTCACACAGAACACACAGAACCAACACTGGGGAAGACATTAATGTACATATAAATGCCTCTATTTCCTCTTTATAAAGTGCCTTTTGTATGACTAAGGTGTCCAAACAGCACTTAAGGAGCCATAGCAAAATGCCTCACAGACAGGTGTGATAAGTTATGGCTCAAAACATTTGCCTGCCAGACAGAAAGGGTGACTTCTTTTTCTGTTTTTTATTCTGAAAATCCTTTAAGGTAAACTCACTCCATGTCCGCTGGCATGCAGCCATTTTTCTATAAGCTCGTATTACAATGCTGCATTTCTAATGGATTGGGTATGGTGCTTTTCCATTTTGCTAATGAGAAAAGCTAAAGGCCATTACTTGTGATTAAGATCCCGAGGGAAGAAATGTGATGTGTATATTACCAGGCCATACGTAAAGGAAGCATGTGGCATTTCTAATCAATCAGATGAAGGATAGACAGAAAAAGTCTTATCCTGTGCCTGCAGAGGAAGAAGATATAGGGGGGAAAGAAACTATAGAAAGTGTCTTTAAAAGGTGACTTACAGGAATCAGTTATAATGATATTAGTATGATCAATGACTATAGCTACTATCTGGGAAGGATGTAATTACCAAAATGAAAACTTTCAAATGGGAAGCCTGACCAAGGGCAGAGGTACTGTCATATTTCTCAGAGTGCTGGCAGCTCCCACCCAGGCAATGCATTACCTTGTCCCTCACAAGCATAACAGCACTGCCCGGCTGAGCCTGGGGAGCTCATTCAGGGACAGAAGGAGGGAGGGGGTCTCAAGCTGTGCACCCAGATCAAAAGAACAGTGAAGTCTTGTTCCAAAGGCAAATTCACGATAAGAAAAGGAAAGGCTGGGAAAAGGGAGAATGGAAAAAGAGCTCCACTATGACTGGCTTGATAGAAAGTTTTGCAGTCCTGCATGTTTGAATAAACATTTCAACTGAAAGGAAATATTACAGAGCAGCAAACTATTTGTTGTGGAGGGGATCAAACTAAAAAGCATGCTAAGAGAGGAGCTCATGCATCTACATAAGGATACTCTGGAATATCTACAAAGATGTTTGAGTGTGCAATTTCTACATGTTTAATCTCAACTGCATACATTGTTTTCCCAAAATTTTACCTAGCTGAAATGCAAACGCTAGAGGGATTTTTCCATCATTTTTGAGTGGCTGTATAGTTACAGCTTGAATGAGCTTCAAGACACATACTCCAAATGGCAAATGAAATGAATAGAGTTTAGAGCGTTCTATGAGTGGACAAGGTGCTCTGAATGTGTCATAACACATAGTCAGAGCTGCAGACATAGTATTGATAATAAATTAATTTCCTTTAATACTATAGATCATTGCTCAGTATTAAAACTGACAAAAATTCTAACAAACTACATCCTCTCAAATGGAATATGATGTGGTAGGTCAATGAAGCATTACTGTCTACAGTGGCAAAACTGTTACTAGTGGTAAGGCCAACGGAGAGACAGTGTAATATATCAGTAACTCTGCTTCATCTTCAATGCAATAGTCACCAGAAATATCTCCTACCCTTCCTTAGATGAGGAGGCAACACTGAGAGACTGTCTTAAATGTCAGTGACAAGGATGGAAAAAAATAAGCGTCACAAGTGAGAAAGCCCGTCTATGGCTATTAAATTGAAATTAAAAAATCTTTAGCTTTCCTTAATGGCATATATTAAAAAAAATAATAATAATGATGGAGGCCCTAACGAGTTATCAGTAAAATTCTCTGATCTTCTCTATTCATGTGAAAAGGAAGAAGTGCTGCACCATGAGACCTCAGCCTGCACAGGCAAGTAAGCAGGACTGGTGAGAACAGCCTGCCTGCTTCTACAATCCACAGCCCAGAACTGTTCTTCCCAGAAGGAGCTTGTAGCATCTATTTCTAAGCTAGGTTGTCCTTTCTGGTACTTTAAGGCACTTCTGGCTTTGGCACATGAACTGACAGAAAGCTCAAAGCTACCTTTTGCATTGGCTCTCATGGATCTGCAAAATGTTCCCTTTCTGTTCTCCTTTTACACTATAAATAAACAAATAAATAAATAAAATACTGTGCAAATAGTTGCAATGGAGAAAATCCTAACTGCATGGCAGATTTTCTTTTTCAATAATATGAGAAAGATGACAAAGTGCCCATTTTTCCATCAAGTAAATTTATACCACCTCCTTTAAAACAGTAGGACTTTGCATGATTTACCTTACAAAAAAGGGTCAATGCTGACATATAAGTGCTACACTGAGCTCCCAAGCCTCAATTTAAAATACACATTACCATTGTTAACATTTAAAAAATGTAAAATTGGCTATTCACGAAATTGTAGCAAGGCATTTGCAGATTGCTCTCACTTAGTGGCTGATTTCAGGGGCGATGAATTTAATCTCAGGATGGGGTGGGGGTAGAGGGGATGTATCCAGTCTGTCCAGTGGTAATATCCCCCAATAGCCTCAAAGGAATTGTCATTTTGAACCGCAGCAGCATCTGCTTAACTGTTATCCTAGCCTCAGGACTGGAACTTTTTGCTCGTTGTGACGGATCGTGAGAAAGACTACACAGAGCATGAAGATGAAAACAGAGCAAGATTAAAGCCATAAAACACAACCACCAAGACTCAGCTGTCCATACTGTGACAGAACTCAAGGAAATAAAAATGCCAAAATATATCCGACATCCATGATGCACTTTGGCACAGGAATTTGGAACACTGACTTGATAGCAAGCCTTCAGTTTATGATCTTTTTCATTATTATAATAGAGGATTTGCTGATACTCTGAGTTAACGACTCAAATCTCAAACGAGATTATTAGTCAAGAAGCAAGGAGTCCCAACGCTAGGCACATTAAGAAGTAAAACCAAATTCAACCAAAACTGGAAGAATGTATTCTTTACATACAAGAAAAAAGGCAGCAGTTAGTTCAGTAGCTATAACCAGAACAGCTTACTGCTCATAGCAAGCACAGCCCGGGCTTGCCTTGAATGTCCTGCCTGCACCAGCAGCACTGCTGAGCCATCCAAGAAACGTTTGGCTGAAGTCCCTCCAATGTGTGCAGATGGAGTTAAAATATTTCCACAGAAACTCCACAGCTACATAGGCTGAACTGGTTACAAAGGCAGTGCTTGGAATTAACAGCAAGTGTTGCAATTTCTTAATTTGCAATGGGCCTAACTGTCCGTGAGAACCTCTGTGGAATAATCATGGTCTAGAGGCACTCATTCTTTACACTTCTGTGCCAGACTTGTAACTGCAATCATCTATTTCCATTCCTTGGAACACACATCCAGGAATGTGTGCAATAATATTGAAATCTGAACATTAAAAATAAAGGCAGGACAATGTCGTGATGCCTAAGCCATATTCTTCTCCTTTGAAACATCTGAAAATACAGTGCTGATCACAACACTTGTATGAAAATTAATGAAAAGAAAAAAGTGGATTAATAAGCCTGAAATGTATCATTCTTTTCTTTGCCTTCTGCTGCAGGTTAATTACTTTACACTATTCCATCAATCATTTTTGATTTCCAACTCTTTAACATTCAGTTTGAAACAAAGGATAAAAATTTTGGGAAGGTCAGTGGTCTTCTGCTCTAAATAGTTCAGGCACAAGCTATATAAATAAAACAAGGAAATCTCCTTGTTCAACTCATACCACACACTGAATGGAATGTGTTTCTATTAACTCTTATTTCTCCATGTCCTGTAACAAAGTGATGAAATTTAAAGTTGTAGCCAATTGTGCTATTTACTAATTATTAATAAATCTTCTGGACAGTGTAAATAAAAAAAATAAAAAATAAAAAATAAAAAAAAAAGGTATTTCTATACCAAAGGAGAAAACCTCAATTAAAATAAAAGAATTTATTGCCAACTTCGCAATGAAGCCATTTTATACCAAAAACATGTTTTTTTTTAGAGAAAAGTGTGCTGTCTTCACAAGAAATGAGCCTTACTAATAGGTAGTTAGGAGCAGCTGCTCATTAAAAGAAGAGAAACAAAATAGCTTTTGCTATAAAATTACACTTGGTTGGTAAAATTCTGAGCACCAATTTGTATTCCGGGTCTAGACCAGGTGATAACATCTGTGGGAATGCCATCGTAGCCAAAAACTCAATTTACCTCATTATTATACTTTTGTCACCCTGATTAGCACTGTCAAAAATGATCATGGACGTAAAAGCAAATTCACTCATTTTTCAGCCCCATGCAGGTGTTCAGGTGGGAAAGGTTGGTAGCAGAGCAGAATCATGGGAAAAAAAAAGAGAATGCAGGAATAGTTCAGCCCTTATTGGCTGGAAAAGTATTGATGAAAAATCAATTGGGAAATCGCAACCTTTCTGGTCTACCCCACAAACCCTGTGCACAGTGTGGATTGAAAGGCAAGACGACATAAACAGGATGAAATTTTTGCATCAGTGAAATCAGTTTACATCTCAGAAGTATTACACTGATTTGAGGGAAATCCTCAAGAGAAACACATTCAGAATAGGAAAACAGGGAATTGAGATTGGCTGATGGGTAATAATTTGGGCATTTAGCTAATAAAGCTTTTAGGAAGCTGGCCACTGCTATATTAAATTTGATAAAAATAAGAAAGCAAAATTGAGCGTGCATGGGTATGCCTACCACATTCAAAAGCCATAACAAATCCCAAAGGACAGAGCAGTCCTCCTTGGGACTGGAAAAGGATTGTGCCTCTTTGAGATACAATTACTCCCTGGACTCATCCCGGCATGGTGCAGCTCTCATCTGCCACACAGCAGAAATCTGCCATGCTCAACAGTTCATTTACCTTGCTAGAAAAACAACTCAATTCAGCAAACTCCCAAATTCACTCGATGCAGCTGCTCTCAAACCCCTTGTTACAGTTTAATGAAATGTGCTGACTGAGCTGTTTCATAGTAAATATTAGTTATAGCAGAACTCACCTCCCAAATTGAGTCTTTTAGGAGCAGGAGGATTCTGCATTGCCGTAGCACTGACACAGAATCACCCATAACTCACAAATAATAAAATACCATCTGAGGGCATAGAGGTTACTGCCATCAGCAGCTCCCTATAGAATTGTAAATCATTTGAACAAAGCTTACCCTTTTTTGAGAACTTCAGGCTACACACACAAGACACCAGTGTCTTACACAGGTACAATGAAGACTGCACCCTCAGCTACTTCATTTAACCTTGCTTCACAAATGAGTGAACCCTGAACAGGTTGCTCTTACCAGCCGAAAATAAGAAAAGTTCCCTCAAAACACTGGCAATTTGTCTTAGAGGAAGTTTAAACCTCAGGGCGATCAGCTTGCCAACCATCTGATAAGTCAAGTGGATTAACTGTGAAATACACTGTGCACTGAAGTTCAGTGGGGGTACACTGAAGGAAAAGCCAATAAAATTCAATGGAATATCATTCTTGCGTGCATCTGCAGATCCAGACCTTTGCCCAATGTGTAAGTTATGTTATTTTTGTTGCTGTCATTACATTTTTAAAAAACACCGAACATCATTCAAATCAAATTCACTTTCAGCTCCATTCTATGTGCTTTCACTAATGTGGCATTGTGTCACCTTCAGAAATGCTGCAGCACTTAAAATCTAATGTTTCCATCCAGTCTTAGTGCTCCTGGAAGTGAAACTTTCCACATAAAAAAAATCCTGGGAATGTAATTCAAAGGTCGCTGCTCAAAGCAGAAACATTTTGCTTTACAAAATATATCCGCTCTACTGAATGAAAACGCAATTAAAAGCAAGCAGTACTAATCTACATACGTTGAAATAAACCAATTGTAGCTCTTGATCCCAATATTTTTTTTAATTAATTGAATACTGAGAATAGTTAACTTGCAGAGTATGTTACTTCTCCACTGTGTGAACTTGAGGTATTGAAAACAAAGTGTTATTTTGATTCACAGCTCATCGGAGTCTTGTTATACAATGCTCAGTGAACATTTTCTAAAGTTTTCATAATTTCCTGATTTCTCCACAATTAAATGAATAGAAAATAAGAATTAATTATTTTTAGTACTTGTTTTGAATTGAAGTAACAATGTTCCTTTGCAAATAAAAACAGAGATGAAAACAGGCTGTTTTGCGTCAATGCCAGAAAATCCCACTTGCAGGTGTATGGCCCAACAGAGTTCTGGATGTTCCAATTAACAGCCATTCCCAATTCATTTCAAAGAGCTAGCCAAGCCCTAGATATATCACAGATTTCTGCAAGACATTCATACTTTCCCTATTTTGCCCTTCATTTACCTATATTCTGTTGTATGCAACTGCTGTTGCCTATCACCTTCATGCTCTTTTGTTCCGCCTAGAGTTTACAACCTCTTGATTGAAGTTGCTATAACCCAAATACCTCACCTTTAACAAAGCTGATACTATATAAAGCACCTCAATAGTGCTAAGCAGACGCTAGTCACTCTTCCGCATAATTTCTCTTTCTTTCCTGCTGAGGATACAACTCCTTTAAGAACTCAGAACTTGTTGCTGTGCTTACAGCTCAGTTATCAGGCACCTGCAGTTTATAGAGACACGACCACAGGATTGTTTCCCAACGCTTGGCAGAGCAGAACTGTGGACACACCAGCTCTGGAAGACATGCCTTGCCTTTCACAAATCACAGTTTGGCAAGACAAACCTCACCTCCCTAAAATCTCAAACTTGCCTTTGATTATGGAGGCCTTGCAGAGTTTTTTTTTTTTTGAATCACCGATAAATTGGATTTCTTACTTTTCTACAAAGCCATATTCATCATTTCTATCATCTGAGTCTACTTTCAATACAGGCAGGAAAATAAAACCAAGTTTCATCCAAATAAAGCAAAGAGTTATGTATTTGCTTACAAAATAGAGAACACATTTACGACAGAGAAACACATCAAGAAAACACAGATGACAGACCTGGCTTTCAGAGTAATTTTGTTTCCTAATTTTTGTTGAATTTGTCAGTTATGGTTCTGGCAGGATGTTACAAACCTAGAATTATTTCAAGCTCTTAACCTTTTATTTGTTCCTTTTTTCATTAAAATCATATCCAATTTAAAACCAAATCAAGTTGAACTAAACCAAGTTTCTCTCCCCCAAACCAAAACCTCCCATGTTATCTGTGACATCAACATAATTGCACACGAATGTGCACGCTTTGTACACCTTTCTTTCCTCTTCACATTCAAAGCGTTTAGGAAATGGTCTACTAAAAGCTAACAAAATTTTGAGAAGACATATGAACAAGTTCTGGGAGTAGGACTGAAAGTGAGCCTTTTGGGGATATGCTGCAGACCACTCTCTATAATACTACATGTTTTATGCCTTTTGCTTTCTCTTCATTATGGCAGAATAAAAATGTTCACTTTATAAACAGTGCATTGCTATCACAAAATAACAAAGTGCTTTAGAAAAGGTGGCTTTGAGCTACATATTTCCTTGTCTACACAAAGTTCTAGAAATCACAGACTAAAACTGCAACTGCCATATATAAGAAAATACTGCTGAAACCAGACTCTAAATATTCTAGCTCACGGACTCAAAGTCAAGCTGCAAAATACTCGTCATTTTTAGGAACTGCGTTTGTCAGATGAAGAAAATGAAGTTATATCAGCTATAGCTCCTTTAGATGATGCTTTTTGATTTGCTGTTTCATTATTCTTGCTTTGTTTTAACGTATTTTCACCACAGTCAGGAAGTCCTTCTCCAAGGGAATGTGGGCTACTGTTGCTTTGGAGTCGGTAGCTGACACCTCACAGAGAGGTGTGAAGTGCTCAGCAAAAGCATTTGTTCATTTCTGGAAGTCTTACAAGAGGGTAAACCTTAACAGAAAACAAAGCCTACTAACATGCTGGGCTCATATGAAGGGAAGCTTGAACAGAAAGCAGAATTCCCTCTGTGTTTATTCTGCTTTTATGTTTCTCTTCTCTGGCATACTTGCACATAAAGGCAAGTGGTAAGCCACTACTGACACACTGGAAAATCAAGCTGAGCTGAGAAGAGTAGGGGAAATGCTAGTGAAAAAAGATAAAATCTGTGTACTGAAAAATGCCATCTAGTTATTCCAACTATGGTCAAAGATTGACTGCGAAACTCATGCGGAGACAACTGGTTAGAAAGATCCTCATCTACATGAGGACTGATCAGCCCAGTTCTCACAAGAGTCAATGGGACTTGAAGATGGTCCAAAGGGTAAAAGAACACATCTTCTTTGTTCACTCTATACACCTATTTGGCCTATACTGCCAAATTAAATTCTACACTGCTGTTTGACCTCAAAATGTTTGCTTATAGAGAGACTGAATCTATTTTTAAGACTGATTGATAATCTATTTGTCTTAATAGTGGCAATAAAGTCCAGAAGCTGATTAAATGCTTCATCAAAAAGTTATTTGTACCCTGATGACTGCTTGAAATTTGGAGCTTTTGAGTTGCACAGAGCAGCCTTTTTATTTTAAGATACATATCAGGCAAATGGAAGCTGCCTTTCAGGAGGCTCTTTGGCAAGGAGAGCGCAGGAGGAGTTTTCTATATAAATCTGGATAACACTCATACTGTTTTCTCTTTCCCAATGATACCTTCTTAAAAGGATCTCCTGTCCCAGGAGATTAATCACTCGTACTTGACCTGGGCCATCGCTGAATAAATGGACATAAGGATGATCTTCTCACTTTCTACTTGAACTACATTAATTTAACTTGTAATTGGTTCAGTCCTATATTTTTCACAAAACAGTAACTGAAACAGTCAGTCAATAGTTAAAACAAAAGAGCTCCAAGATTAACATCTGATAATGCGAAAGGCACAAGGTTGCAAAGACACTTTCCTCCTGTAGCTCTCTGGGGACCTTGAGACAGACAGAATAACAGACATTGTATTTTTCTGTAATAAGGCCCTAAATAACGGGAGAAGGTGATGATGTTTCTGCTCCATGTAGCTGTAGTATGTGCAAATAGAATTGCAGATTAAAAAAAATAAAATAAAAGCACACAACCCTATCTAACAAAGCAGTTATTCTGTTGAGGCCTTTAGGTGACATTTCAAACCACTAGTGACCATGGAGTATCCAAACAAAATAAAAGATAAAAAGCTTATAACAAGCTTGTTGTTCCATAGAAGGGTTCTGTAGATACCATCAGCTCTACTGGCAACAAAGTGAAAGATAAGACTGATGTACCAGCGTAACAAGCCTGTTATTCCATGGAGAGATCTCTTTCAGGTTATACTCTAGATCAGGAAAGATGAGTTAGGATGGTTTGCAGTTTCAGCAGAATCCCATGTTGCATCAGCACAGTTCTTCTACCTGGTTGCATTTTTAATACAGGGGTATACAGAATAATTAAGCAATTTTTGATGCTGCTGTTTCTTTAGAAGCTCAATGGAGAGTTTATTTTATAAGTTGCTTATTATGTTTCTAAATTAGAAATTTAAAACTGAGTGATCCATCTGCAAGCATGAAGAACAATTAAACAGCATGGTTGAGACAGCAGTTTTAGTAAAAACCCTCGCTTCTACCCATCCTTCTATTTGTGTGGGCCTCAAAGGTTTAAGATAAAACATGACTACACTGAGACAGTTTTGAAACAGAGAGAAAAAAGCTGTCAAGGAGGACTAATAAAGGCTGTTTCAATATGATGAAGGAAACTGGTACTCAGGAGGTACCTGAAATGGAAGCTAACAACAGGAAGGAGTGAGAAACCCAGACTGGGAAAGTACAGAACAGAAAACTTCCTTCAGGAATGCACAGCAAAGGAGAAGGAATATAGCAAATCTTCTTTCTACTGAAACCTGTAGGTTACTGCTGCTGAAGGGCAAACTTATAAGTGCTGCAGTAAAAAGGAGCCAAGCAAGAGGGATTGAGAGCAGTGATCAAACTGCTCAGCTATTATATTTCTAAAGGTTTTTGTATTATATCCATTCAGTCCATCAATCACAACTTTATTAAACCACAGAACAGATGTCAGATCAATGGCTGTATCGGAAACACTTTGATTGACAGGTTGATGATGGAACAATTCCAGCCTCCATACATTATTAAACACGTACTAATGCTGCTCTTTCAAAGCCACCCATACTGACTTTCTTCTCTCTGTATAATACCTTTTTCAGTAGTAGACCTAATTGTAGATGAATATTACATAGGAAAAGCAAGACTTACAGTAATAAATAATAATAAACTAGTAAACAAAAGAAAGATTTCAAGGTTAAAACAGGTTGCATTATGCCCCTGGGCATTAAATTTTCATTTTAGTACAATTGTAGGAGCTATGGTTGGATTGTCAGCTTTAATCAGAATATTCAGTTATCACCTTTTTGTTGTAATCATGACATAATTTAAGTTTAGCTATTCTTTACATATTTGCCCTCAGCCAGTCCACCAGTACAAATCTGCTCTTTTTGAGTGAAGAGGTATACATGAAAAATACATATAAATAAGGCAGAAATTGCCCCTCTGGCAATTTCTGTGCTTAACTCCAGATTTCAAGCAGATTTCAATAGGTGATCAGAGCAGTATGCAAACTGTATTGCACTGGCAGAAATTAATCTGAATTTCATAATGGTAGAAAAGGATTATGTTCTTGGTGGATGAAGCATAAAGCACTGCAACAGGGAGATTCTGTGTGAAATTCTCTCATGGCACATGAATAGGGAGTGGAGTTGCCATGAACTGCAGTCCATCAGCTCCCCTCTGCTCTGTACCATTCTTCGGGCTAGTATACCTTGCAGATGTGTGATTTTGTAACGTGGCAGTGAGATCAGGTAGAGATGATCTGCAGTTTTTCACTTGGTCTGACATCTTGATGCATTCCCCTGATTGTGATCAGTATAGAAGCGAGATCTGATTTTACACAGACAGTTTAGTAACAGATAAACAGATGGGATAAACATGTTAAAACAGATAATAGAATAAATATGTAATCTTTGGTGTTTTAGAGAGGAAAAAAACTTTATATTCCTCTTCATGGCAAGTGGTTTCCTAACAAAATTACTTGTGAGTTTTGGGTTCAGTGAGAGAAGCTGCCCATATGAGTAGTAGGAAGAGGCTGTAGGAAAACTGTTCTGTTTCAGCAGATGAAATGATTGTTTTCTACTTTAAGTTAGCAGCTTCATCAGCATTTAGAAACACCCATGTGGTTGATGTCTAAATAATCAAGTGAAGGAGTAACGGAAGTGACCGCTTCCTGGATTCCTATGGGGCTTTAGCATAGGATTCAGGGCTGAAGATTAAAACTGGAATCCAGTTTTTGGTGTTAAGGTTGGAAGTGACAGAGGCTGCTCTTACTCAGGTAACTCTCCTAGCCAAAGGGATAAAGAGTGCTCCTGTGTGAAGAACCTCCCCTCTGGAATAGCTCCAACCTGGACTTCAATCTTTCAGACAGCATCAAAGGCCAGAATAATTCCCAGAAAGTATGAGGCATGAAAAGGTCTTTACACTATTTCTCTCGCTTACTCATCAGAGAACGGATTTTCTGTTGAAACAATTTTAGAAACCCAGCATTCATTCTGAACCAGGCAAGTTTGGAATTGGGTTTGAAGTCAATTCTCACTTAAGTGACCATGAAGGTTTGTTTTGGCTGCAAAATATGATATGTTAATTAGCAAAATGTTTTTTCTACAGAAGTAAATGAATTAAAACCTTTTAATAAAAACCACTTTGCATACTTCAAGCTTTTAAATTAAATTGAGACAGAATTAAAGCCAACACTGAGTGGGAACTGTTTGTGACTTTTGGGCTTGTTTGTTGGAAAAAATCTGGGTTGTTTCTTGAAAGACAGCTGGTGGGTCTTTATAGTGCCCTGTAGAACACTTTTAAAGGATAAAATTCAAAAACATGTTAATCATATTGTATGAAATGTATAGTTTATGTTTTATGTCTACCTTAAAACACAGTCCTGCTGAGGTACTCACAGTGGATTATTTGGGACTTGGCTCAATTTTTCATGGCTCTGTGCTCTCATTGTTCCTCTTTCTAGACTGAAATTCAGACTTCAGAATAAATGAAGTGAAGATCTATTTATCTCTACATAAATCATAGCTCTAAATAGGTTGTCCATTTTTTGCAATTTTAAAAAAAAATTTATTATTATTATTTTTTTGACCGGGCCATAAGATACAATTTCAAGTCAGGATGAATACATTCAACAAAACTGCAATTGGTAGCCCAAATCCTGAAGCTATAATTTTAATTCAGGAGGAATTCCTGAAGAACTTCATGATTATGCTGCTTGCATGAGAACTGTAAATGAACGTGGTGCTGTTGGTATTTATACCAAAGGGAAATCCTCTGTGCAATAAAACGAGGTGTCATTTCTAATTTGTGAAAAACCCGTGATACTTTAACACCAATCAATCATTTACTCTTTCTTGAAATTTTCCATAAAAGAGTCAGGAATTTTAAAGATAGCAAACATAAAAACTTGTGGTGTATTTTCACATATATTTCATGAAGTTATAAGGGAATGCTGTGACCTTGAAAGACAGGACTGTGTAAAGAGCTAGTAACAGGAAAAAAAGATTTTATTTATGTTTAGTTGCACTACAGTAGCTCTAGGATCTTTTTATCAGCCACTAAACTACCCGAGTTTTTCAGAGTCCTTTCCCTCTCTTTCTAAATAAGAAACATCAACATTTGCAATGGATTTGTTACTATGAATATAGTGACAGTGTTTTCAAGTCTGAAGGGAACATTAGCTTGGAATTCTCTAGTTTGCATCAAGAGTGTGAGAAAACAAGATCAGGAGACTTAATGTCTATAAGAGTCATGGAAATGAAAATGACAAAAGGAAAGAAAAATTCATAGTATCTGCCCAGCAGCACTATTGAAATTTGTTTTCCATTTCCTTACCATAGTAATTACACATGCAGAAATTCTCACCAGTCATACTATTTCCTATAATTTCATCTGTTCATAGGGGAAAAATGTTGATAATAACTTTTAGATATAACTGTCACCTCTTTTGACTACCGAATATTTTGAATAATAGGACTAAAAATCCATCATATTCAAGATTCCTTGAAATAAATACAGAAGTCCCAGATCTCAACAGAGTTTTTTTTAAAACAGAGTGAAAACATACGAGAGTTAGAATTTAATTCCAACAGATAAGAAAAACAAGAAAAGGGAAAGGGAGCAGGAAAAGAACTGGAAGGGAAACGGAAGATAAAACTACAGTGAGTAAACATCTTTGTTAGAATGCAAGTTTACTCAGTACCTTATTCAATTAGAAAAAAAAAAACTCCACACAACATGAAAACACTTGGAAAACTATTCCTATAGATTAGCATCAGGTAGAATAGAACAGAATATGGTAGGGGATGGGATGGGATAGGACAGGACAGGATTTTCAAAGACCATCTAGTCCAACTGCCTGACCTCTTCAAGGCTAATCAAAAGTTAAAGCATGCTATTGAGAGCACTGTCCAAATGCCTCTTAGCACAGACAGGGATGGTACATCTACAGGAAAACTGCTCCAGTGTCTGACAACCCTCATGGTAAAGAAATTTTTTCTAATGTTCAATGTAAGCCTTTGCTGATGAAGCTTTGTGCTCCTGCATGCTCTGTTCACAGGTAGCAGAGTTCTGCACCTCTCTCTACTCTCCCTCCCCAGGAAGCTGCAGAGAGCAGTGAGGTTGCTCCTCAGCCTACTCTGTACAAGGCTAAGCAACACAAGTGTCCTCAGCCTCACCCCACTGAACACACCTTCCAGCCCAGCTACCAGCTTTGTTTCTCTTGTCTGTACATTTTTGGTGATCCTAATGTTCTTTTTATAGAGTGGAGCCCAGAACTGCATGCAATATGCAAGGACAGACCACACCAACGCTACATATAGAAAGAGAATAATTTCTTGTTGTTGACTGGCAATGATGTATTTAATGTCACCCCACAATGTGGGTTGTCCTCTTTACTGCCTAACAAACACATTGCTGGCTTATGCTGAGCCTGCTCCACCAGCACCCCCTGGTCTCTTTCTGCTGAGCTTCTTTCCAGCCTCTCATCTGTCAGACTGCACCTGTGCCTAGTGTTACTCCCTCTGAGGTGCAGCACCTGGTATTTTCCTTTGTTGAACTGTGTGCTGTTGCTGATTACACAAAGCACCAGCCTATCTAGATCCTGCTGGAAGGCTCCACATTCCTAAAAGAAGTCAACAGCACCTCTCAGTTTAGTATACTCAGCAAATTTGCTGGGGTGCCTTCAACTCCTGCATCCAGATCTACGATTACAATGTTGAAAAGGACTGACCCTTGAATTGAGCCA
Organism: Centrocercus urophasianus; assembly: GCF_019232065.1. NCBI lineage: Eukaryota > Metazoa > Chordata > Aves > Galliformes > Phasianidae > Centrocercus > Centrocercus urophasianus. Next base: position 9,230,884 of record NW_024884711.1, read on the forward strand.
TGGGGAACACCACTACTGACCCTCTGCCAGCCAGATGTAGCCCCATTCACTTCATCCCTTTGAGTAGTACTGCATTGAAACAAAAGAAACAATTCTGAAGTACACAATAGATCCTTCACATAGTTGTAACACACAGAATGTGCTTAAAGACATACAATGTTTATGCCCGGATTTTTGTAAAATAGGTGTATATGCAGTGTGCACACATTCACATAGCAAATCACTATAGGCTGTGAGTAGACTGTTGGCATTACTAAAAGACTTTAGGAAACTTTCAGTTTTAATAATTTTTATTAGGACCATTTTTTGCTTTTCTTTGACTCTGGGGGAGTTAATTGAATCTGACTTGCACAGTTTAAAGAGAAAATAACCATTGAAATATGCATGTTTAAATATAATTTACTGGAAACATAGCTGACCTTGACCCAAAATCACATTTCAGAGTTTGAAGGAAACTATGTATTGCTGTCTGCTATGGGTTAAAAGTGAGTGCTGGATCCTATCACAAAGCCAGAACTTCCATTTTCCAGCTATATAAAATCTTCTACATGCGTAAGCAAACAATTTTGCATTAAATAACAAATTGTTAGAGGAGAACTTTCATATTTGCCTAAGAATTAATATGGATGACTTCTGCTAAGTAGAGAAAGTTTTGTTGACCTACTCTTTTACTACTTGTACTACTTTGTCCATTCTGTTCCGTATGACTGTGACTGTAGAGTGGCTGTAGAACAGTATCTGTAGACACGTGTTACAGTGAGGCAGCAATCTGAGATATTTGTGTAGGACATGATGAAAGGAACACTGACATGCTCACACAAACAGGGCCACACATCTCCGGGCATTAAAAAAAATCATATGCAAAAGAAAGCATAGTAATATTAAACTGCTAAAAGTTAAATACTGAAAACCCGGGAATAAGAAGAGATCTCAAGAGATTCAGTAATCAATAATCATTTTGCAAACAGAAAGTAAATAGCATAAGCTATGATCTTACCGTTCCTGTCGTGCCCAAGGAAAGGTGGTTCATCTGTTGGGTCAGTGGGCCCATCATGCTTGCTGGCTGCATTGACATAGTGTGGTCCATTGTTGGTGTTATCACAGCACCCTAAAAACACATATTATTTACACTTCAACATTTTTTTTTTTAAAAAAGGGAAAACAACCAAAAAACCGCATTCTCTTATATGTGAACCTGGATGAGAACTTGACATGAATCTTAAAAGAGACTAATATATCTGTCAGAGGAAACATGGTTTGTTTCTATTGACAGCCAAGCTACATACATATATTATTTGTACTACTAATGAGGCCATTTTATGTCAGTTCCAATCACGTGTCATTTTTTACTTCATTACTTCTGACAAAAAAAATGCATATGTTCTTTCCATGATGAATGCTACTGTACATTGCAAAATGCCTGTCATTTATATATTTCCACATCCTATTCAGAACAATCTCACAGACAGAATACATATGTCCCCAATTTTCACTGACTTCTAAAACCTCCAGTCTCTGAGATCTTCAACCTATTATGGTAATTGTCTTGGATTTTCCAGTCTCAATTAAGAACTCTTACTCAGGACACTTCATAGCTGATTAAGTAAGACTAGCTATTGACAGCGAGTGTGGCAGTGACACCCATTTAAAACACACATGCATCACTGAAAAGCATTTTTCTTCTCTGCATGGAAAACAAATACATTAATAACAAACAGCACATACACTAAAGCAAGAATAAGACTTTAAACAAAAATGAAACAAAAGACATGCCAGAGCTTTGGAGAGTCTCTGTCATTTGTATTCCTCTTTTTGCTCTTCCACTCCCCATACTGGTGAACTAATGCCTTAGTGAAGAGCTGATACTCTTCTGTTCAATGGTACAGAATGCTATTTCCTGTATTAGTTAGAGAAAGTCTGCCAGAAACAGTTATTTGCACTTTCTTTTCCAGATAGAGAAATACAAAGGTATTTTCAGCTATTTCTTCACATCTGGCAAAATGCATGGAAAAAGGTGAATTAATCTATTTTTGACATGTTGATCTTTTGTTGTTGTTGTTTGAGATTACTGATAAACTTATTACTGATAAAATCCACCTTTAATTTGGAATCTAAAATAGACTAGTTCCAAAAAGCCACAGCACACTGTTGAATGTGTATCTCACATTTATGCAGACCCACCTGATTGCCATGTCAAGGACCAGAGTAGAACCAAAACTTTCAAATAAGTTACAAATAAGAAATAAGCAAAAAGAAAAAAGGCTGGGGAAGTGGCAACTATTTTTTTTCCTCACCTTGCAATGATATTTTGTCTGCACACATCCTATCTGAGAAGCTGAGATTTTGCAGTCTCTAGGAACTCATCACATGCACGCAATGATGAAGAGGAGGTAGACCTAACCTGGTCGGTCCTCTTTGTAATACCTCAGTGTACAAAATACATACACACTTGTTTCATGTCACATACTGGATTACACTTCTTGTACTGACAGCAGTCCTTAGAGAAATCTGGCAAATTACTGAAAATAGCCTCCATGAATATCTGTCATGATTCCAAATAAATACTTCCAGAACAAACTAGCCAGTGTGCAAGCATCAAACCTGCAGAACTTACAAGCACTTCTGTGCCTTTTTTGGCCATATTAACTTGTACTAGTTTACAGTAATTACAATAAACTAGCCACTGGATTAATTTACACTAATGAGCTACCAGTGTGATAACCTTTGTTACCATGGACTCTCGAAAATCTAGATAGTCAAAGTAGGGTTGGTAAATAATTTCAAGTACTCCCCTTTCTTACTTGCACATCATTCTTCTTTTTCATTCTGCTTCTCTCTCTTTATTTGAAAAATCTACTCATTTTCCTGAAAGTCTGAAATTGAATCTGCAGGACGTACTCAGGACTTACTCAGCCCATTCTGCACCTACTGCATTGTGCATTCAGAGCACAAGTCTACTTAAAGTAGCATCATGCCCAAGGAAAGAGATGAGCAAAATTCAGCAATCTGGGATACCAGAGCTGCACTTGTAAAGGAACGCAGATCCAGTTTCCTGGGGACTTGAACATTCACCTGCACTTTGATCACAGTAAGAAATCATGAATGCTTTTCTCAGAACAACTCATATCACAAACCAACACTTTCACTGCACCGAACTGTAAATGTGTAAATCAAATTTGCCAACTGTAAACTGGTTCTTAGTTTCCTTTCCAAGCAGTTTTCTTGTGCTACTTAGAAATGGACAATTGCCTTAGAGGTTTCAGCACAGATCACGTTGTGAAGTGTAATGGGATAAGCAGAAAGTCACACCACAGCCTCCTGCAGCCCAATACTGCAATTAATTTAGGATGTCCCAAAGCCTAAATATACCTAGCATTCTTCTTAGAGATGTTTATTACAAAGGCATGTTTGGAGAAACTGTGATTACAAATGTGACAGAGCAACAGCTATTTCTGTATATAAATTCATAAACTTCTAGTTGAAGAAAGGGCAGTGAAGAAAGTCTTGTGATTTAGTACAGCAAATGCAAGGGCCAGACGCACAGTGGAAAAATCTGATACCAAAAATCTTTCAGTGAGTAAGCAAGACAGTCTTGCAAATAAACTCTTCACAAAAATATGGGTTGGTCAGAAAATATATTAAGGAGTAAAAATTACTAGTATAAGCTATACATATTATGTTAAATAGAGAGTGCATATATTCTGATCTCTAAATATATGCAATTTAATGTTAGAAAAAGAAGTTGAGTAAAAAAACCCCCAAACCTGCAGCTTTCATAAAACAGCTTAATGCTTTTGAAACTGACAGTTACCTAGAGCAGAGAATTATATGCATTTGCCAGTCCATTAATTCAACAGTTTGCAGAATCCTCTTGTGATCATGTAAGGAAAAAAGTCATACTTCATTAAGGAAATATCGTCTGGTTGTTAGGGCGACAGCCAGTCTCCAGACCATTTTGTAATACATGCTGTCATGTCCATCCATATTCAACTTATTTATCTGAGGAAGACAACGATGTCTTGCAACAGACATTACCCTCACATTAAAAATAATTTGATTCTTTTCAGTTTATAATGGGCATTTGCTGATAAAAGTCCACTTGGCTACTGGCAAATGCTGCAGTAACATACTTTACATCTTCATCTGCTTGTATGTCTGAGTTTACTGATGTTGTAAGCTTTATAGAGAGACATGTTAGCATGGCATGATGCCACTGCCACGATTAATTGAAAAAGCAGTAGAAGAAATTATGATGAAATTTTTGCCACTGTCTTTGCCAAAACAAGTTATTGGCATGCCAGTTACCAAGGTCTGCCCTTTTGCATCAGAATGATTAATTTTTTCACAATTCTTACAAGAAACTGGTTGCTATAATGTCCTTCAAATTTGGCAAGTTCTGTCAGTGTTATGCTGGCTTTGAAAGAAATGAAAAGGTCAACATGTAATGAACCAATGACACCGAAGAAAACGCATGATTTTCTCAGTGCTGCAATAAAACAAAGATAATTTCATCGATAATTAGACTTAATTGAAAGCCCTTGCTGTTTTAAAATTCTCTGATCTCTGTGGATATAACTTTCATAAAAGAAAGTCAAGATATTTATTTCAAAGTATTATCCAGTTTATTATTTGTAAAGAAAGATGCCCAGTTTTAACAACTACAAACACTGTACTTTTCTTGTATGGCAACAAACTGAAATCATGGGAAGAAAACTAAATACAACTTGTTTATTAAATTAAAAGAACAATCCTTAAGTAATTGCCAATACCAAAAGACACAATCACAAATGAAGTTTACTGTGATGCAATGACACATGCCACTTTATGAGCCTTGAAGGGTGGGAAAGTGACATCAGATATCAAAAGTGTATTAGCAGGCTTTAGGAAGAGAGAGTTCACTAGTTGAGTGATGCACTTGGGGGCTGGTGGGAGGAAGGATTAGTCCCAGCTTTCTAGATAATGAACTGTATTAAAGGCTTCTCTTTTCTTCTTCTGTATTGGATTTAAGGCACAAATACCAGCCAGCTGAATAAATAGTTTTTAAAGCTTGTGGTAAGCATCTGACTCTTTAAAATTTATTTTTTTTTTTTTTTTTTTTTTTTTTTTTTTAAAGGAAGTTTTAACAAATTAAACATACCTAAAAATTCTTCCTTGTAAATTCTGGACAATGTGAAGCCAATGAACATTACAGCAGAAAAGCCACTTTCCAGATTTTTTTTAGAGACACAGTGTGCAGTCATACAAGCACCTGGTCACTCCATCTGAAGAAGTTATTACCATGCCACCATGTGAATGTCTTCATGTTATCAAGAACATATTGTTTCTTGGGGTTTTATTACACTGAGTGAAAGAATTACTTTCTTCATACTTATCAAGCAAGACTTGTCTATCAAGAATTAATATGAAAAATCCAACATACTTTTTTTTTTTTCTTTCCCATACAAACATACACTCTCTGCATACAGAATAAATGACAGCCATATCTCTACTGGTTTACTGTTCTGTCTAGACTGACTTCTCTCATCTCCTTCGGCTGCATCTTACAGACAGCAGAAAAGAGTCCCCTTGCCAGGGCAGTGAGCTTGCTGAAATGCTCTGTGCTGTGATTGGTCAGGCTTTCATGGCCACAGCAGGGAGACTGAAAGCTGTGAAAAACCACTCCACCCTTTATCATCACCTTTGCAAGGGATACTTGTTGATATGCCACAAATACCTATCATATTTTAAAATCAAAGAAAACATATCTCTATACTTTTCCCTCTTTCTCAATGAAAAGTTACCAATTGCCTTGGCATTTACTGGCTAAGCTGAGATTAAATACTTACATGAATATGATGAGGAAGATCAGCTAATGATCTCTATTCCGCAAATCTTAAGATTTGTTTTAATTTCATTACTCTGTTGAATTTAAAATCTTACTGAAAATGGAGTAAAACAACCAGGAAGCCCAAATACTGCACTGAATTCAAAGCAACTTCAACTTTGGAATGGGCAAGCACTGGTTAGACCTTTAACTCTGAGCCCCGTTTCTGTGGCAAGTACTAAACCACAGCCTTGTATTGTAATATTTCTGATTTCGGGCATAGATTCAAATTCTCATCTGACATCACCTTCATATCTTATTTAAATCTCTAGAAAACATACAAACAAGCTTTTTCGTGCTCATTTTCCCTGTATGTTTGAGAACTTCTTTATTCTTACATGTCATAGGTCCAAAAGACTTCCCAGAAGTAACATAATTTAGTGCAGTATATAAAGAACAAAGGTGACCCTTTCATATGTTTCATCCTTCCTACAGCAAGAGCCAATATTCTCTATTGTTTTTTCCCCACTCTTTTCCTGTAGTTAACTATTCGTCCCATCTCTTAGTTTGAAAGAGCTTTTGAGAATAAACAGATATTAACCCACATATATAGATGCAGAAAAAAGGGACATCAGAATGGCAAAACCCAGAAATGAAAGAAGCAGTTGATGCAATAGAAAATGGCTTTTTTTTTTTTTTTATCAAAAGCTGTGTGCACAAATAAAGCAATACTAGCAACTGTATTGGTTTCAGAACTGCATCAAGGAATATCATTGTGATACTATGTCAGCAGTTGATATTTCTGCCAGAGTACAAAAAATGTAACTTTCACACAATATAGCTGTCTGTTATTCCAACAGGACTTAAAAATATAAAGTAGAGATAGTGTTTATGTTGCAAACAAACAGTTCCCCATGTCATTTCATGCCTAAAGTGACTTTTACAGGGTGACTTCAATCTTTCCACACAAAATAAGATCTCAAGAGGAAAGGCCATTGTACAAAAGGACAATGAAGAGAATTCTTTTAATTCCCTTAACATTTATGAAAGATAAATATACTTCAATGATTCTGAAGCATAGTTTGATAGTCCTGTGCTTTATCTTTGCTCTTATCATCTGTACATGCAGGCTAGACCACAAGCCCATATGCTTCATTTAGATTGCGAGGGAAACAGTGGTTTTTCATCCTTTTCTCCAACTTGCCACGGTAATAAAATAAATTAACTATTACTATTTGCCTGGAAAAAAAAAAAGGGAGCAATTTCCCTGGGGCCTGCTAACTTGAAGGGGCCCACTGAAGTAAAGACATGGCATGTCACAGTGGGCATTTGAGACCAGACAGATCCTGGCTCCTCTTCTAATCCACTCACAGAGGGGAACAAGAAATCACAATTCTTTTGTTTTCTTCCTACCCTTCAGTTTATAAGTGCACTTGGGTGTGTTCTGGCTTCATATATCCATGCAATAGTGCTTTTGCTCTTTCAAGAACAGCCATAGCTAACAAAAACATCCTCACAATGCTCACATGAGGCTTAGCCTCCCCAGCAGACAGAAGAAACACAGTGGCTGTGATTTACCCTAACCACTGAAACATACAGAACAAATCTTCTCCACTCCCTCCCTCTATCAGATTTCACAAAAATAACCATCATTTCATTCCATGTCAAAATAAGTACAGATTTCAAAACCTCAACACTATTAGTGGAAACAAATCTTTATTTCCTGCACAGAATTCTTGATCTATATCTCATTAGTGTGTGACACAAGCTAAAACGTTATGCTTGGCAATTCCATTCTGTTTATGCTCCTCAGCATATTTTCTCATGTGGACTAATTCCTTCATCCACTGTTTTCCAGAAGCTGGCATAAAATCCTAATAAAAAGAATCAGGAGTCTCTTTGCTCTAAACTAGCTTTTCTCAGGATCAGAATGGAGTTTCAGCTACTGAAATGAAAAGTAAACAATATTTTCTCTGCAAACAATTCTACTCTATTCTATTCCTTCATGACTACAGCCATATGTGAAAATTGACTTGATGGTAATTTCTAGTTCTATCAAGGTACAAAATGGAGTTTAAAGAACTGCACAATTAAAACATGAATTGGCATCAGCATCCTAAATTTTCACTTTCCTGCCCTAATGGGTTCAAATCAAACTTCAAAAAGGATTCTACATTTGCATCCTCAATAATCTAATCTTTTATCTTCATTTAATAATAATTGTATATAGGAATAAAAAGGATATTACTATTTCTATTACACTCACTAGGGCTATTGGGCTAGTTATTTAGACACTTTTTTTTTTCAACATGAGGATAACTTTTTTAATGTGGTAGCATCCTGGCCTTCCCCAGGACTTAAGCCTTCTGGGCAAGGTGAGGCAGTCCTGCCTGTCTGTGTGTCTTCATGAAGTCATGGCAACGGACATTTGATCACACCAAATGTCTGAGGCACCCTACTGCTGATCTCTGCCTTTCTCGGCAAGATTTAGTACGCAGGTCATTTGGCAGGCACCAAGAGTGCCTAACTGGGTTTGCAGAGGAAATGTCTGTGATATTTCTTCTACATGCCCTTCTAGCCTCGTAACTGCAATGGCCAGTGACAGGACAGCAACTGTGATCTCTAACAGATGTGCTATGTTTCATATCCTGCCTGAAACCAGGAGGGATTTGCTCCATGCGAGCTGCAATTCAGCAGCTGTGCTAGAAGATTCACTTATTTGAAGGACAAACACTGACACTGGGAATGTCAGAAAATCTGAGGAACTGGCTAACAACACGAGATAAAAAGCAACCAAAGCTGTATATTACCACGTAGGTAATACAGCCCCATGCATCCACCAAAGGTAAGATGGCAAAAAGGCATCCTATGCAACTGGAGACAGAGTAAAATAGTATGGCTGTGCAGGGAGTTAAGTCCGCAGCACTAGAAGGACCTGATCAGAATCACAATCACTCTTAAATGGAAATGGCTGAAATGTCTCCAGCTTTCAGAAGAGCAAGGTAGTAGTACTCAATGAAGCACTGAGGAGATGTGCTAGTGTGCAGACAGCAGAGTGCTCCTCTATGAGCTCTCTAATTCCTGAGAAGACAACAGTCAAGGGAGAAGTAGGTATCAGATTCTTGCAAGTCAGTTTACTACTGATGGTCAAAACAAATGAGAAGGAGCTCACGGTTCTTACACTCGTTGTTCATGGATTGCATGGTGGTCCTTGTAATGTTGAGCCTGAGGTGATTCTTGACCAGTTCAGAGCTAACTCTAAATCCAGGCCCAAATCTGTACCGTCACAGACATGCTGTTGCAGGGGTTACCAGGTTTCCCAAGAATCCAGCAATAGGGGAGGAGAGATTCTGCTGAGGCTCAGATCGCTGCGTCACTCTGAAATCCAGATAAAAACCCAACCTCCACTCTACATAAAAAGTATGCTGAATAATAGTTTTCAGACTTAAGCCAGTACATGGAAATCCAGTACTAAGCCACAGATCATGTTACGTAACAATTTGTTCCATTTTGACCTTGTAATTGAGAAATGCTGCCTTACTAGAGAGGACCAATTTCTGTATTTCCATCATGTTCTGTTTGATTTGTAATCCCATGTGTTAAATTTCAACGGAGCGCTTCTTAGCACAGTTTTCAAAACAAAATTATCCCAGCCCTACCTTTCCTTTCATTAAAAAATAAAACAACAACTTTTCAAAGCATAAACACTGTATCACAGGTCCCAAACTATGTTTCATTTTCTCGATTCTTTACCTCTCAAGGAAGGGTATGGTGAAAGGCACTCCATTCTGTATTGAGATTTGCCTTTTGAATGCTTAAATTTGGGTACCTAGCAGCGTCAGCTTGGTGACAGCACTCAAAAACAAGACTGAGGCATAAACGTTCAGTAGTGACTTCTTACCTCATATTCCATCATTGCAAGCTATGTGACCCTAATGCCTAACTCATGCCTTTACAAATTTTAACCATGATTTCTCTGCCAACAGACCACTTGCTGTTTGCATTCAACTGTACAAGCCAACTGTCAACAACACATGGCTTTTCCCACACCTGCATAACTCCACCATCTTCAGTGACTCCTGTGCAGATTTCCACTGTACTAAATAGCCAATATTACAGGCACAATCAGGAGAAAATGGTGCCGCAAAAATATCCTTACCTAAATTTGTTTTTCCCTAATGCATAGACCAAAAGAAGCTAGTAAAGCTGATGGCAGCAGGCACAGGGAGCAAGCAATTCAAAAGTAACCTCATTGAAATCAGTGTGGTATGACTTATGCAAATGAAATCAAACTTAAGTTCTAACTTTTGTGTCAACGGTCACAAAACAGAAGTGTATAAGGGCTGAACAGGTTTTCTAAGTAAAAATGTAATATTTCAAGTCCTCATTTGCTTAAGAGTACTTTCAGTGAGACCAGCTTGTATATTACAATAAATTTTGACATTCGTAAGTCTCCCTTCTACAAAAATAGAAGGGACCTCTAAGTGCTTAACAAACTATGTGATATATAGAGGCCTTGAGTGCTAGCTTGTTATTATAGGGTCCTGGAATAGTCTGGATCACCATCTGAACTTTCCCAGGTTCATGAGTGTTCAGACTTGGGATGCAGCTTGGGTCATTACAGTTCCAGGCCCTAAAGGAACAGATGGTTTTGATCACATCCTCCAGTTCAAATTAATTATTAAGAGGAATCATTTAATCTCTCAATTCATACTGTGCAGACAATTTATAGAAAATGGTTAGTTTAAATCTACCTTGCTCCAAACGTCATTTATTTTCTTTTCAAGGAAGATGAAAATAATGATGAAACGCACTTTAAACTGACCCTCGTGAGTTAAAGCTTCACTAGGTAAAACAGTCCAGTCAGGTTAAAAAAAAAAAAGACATGAAAAGTTCAAGGAAGATAGATTTTAGCTATTGCTATGCTGAAAAGAGGGAAAAGCAACTGATCCTACAAGGATCAGTTATTTTATTTTTAATACATCTGTACTGATTAAGAATGACTAAATTGAAATATTTCCTCTTCTTCTTTGTCCAGATAAAGTCGCTCTTGGGCCGAGACCTTCCTTATAAAGTTTCAGCCTGAAGCACATTTTTACAGCTGAATTATTATCCTTAAAATATGAGTTCATACTGGAAATGCTGGCAGCCCTCTTAACTATTGTATAGGACTGAGCGCAGCTGTAACGTGTTAAATATGTTGAAAGTACATGGAGGGAACAGAGTGGCTCAGAGGATCAGTAATAGAATAGGGAGTCTCAATGCTGGGTCACTGGGTTGGGTTGTTGCTGAAGTTTGCTGGGACTGAAAGTCATTATCAAACTACAGCTGTTCAGTTTTGTCCATGCATCAGCTGCCCACAGAGAGACACTCTCCATCCCAAAAGGACTGCAACTTGTGATGCCCAAAAGCATTCCCAAAGCACGTGAAGGGTGAGGGATAGTATTTTGCAGGTTAGCTCCATGTAAAAGAACACTGATAGATGGAAGGGACAGGCTTGCATGGCTGCTGCCTTGCATGCTGACTGATCTAGGGAGAATGTCACTGCTGTGTCACATCAGGATGTTCTACTTCATCAAAAAGTTGCCACTTTCTGATGACTGATCCCCAAGCAGCCCACTTTCTACATTAACCGAATGGATCACATCCATCCCATCCCGTTGCCAGTTTCAGAGGAATTCCAGTGATATTAGTTAAATGAAAGGCAGAAAGCAGATAACAAAGTACATTTTCAGCCACCCACATATTGCAATGCCTAGAGTTACCGAATACTTTATTACTACCTCTGTCTACACTGTGGTAATATCTTGCTTGTTATTTGCCTCTCATTACAATTCATTTCAATCCACTTTAAAATAGTCATCAATTTTGGCAGATGAATGCCAAGACTTCTGCACATTCTGGGTTTGGGCTACTTGCTTAAAAGCAATTTTCTACTCATCAATGAAAGAGAACATCAAAGCAACATGGACAAATTAAGACTAGGTTTCCTGCTTTAGCTTTCTAATGTGAATGGGTTTATCGGAGTAAATTAGCCAAATCTCTTTGGCATACATTTATTTACACTTTCAATTTATTACAGCTTTTAGGTGAACCACCATTTTCTACGAGTCACTATGTAAAGCATTTAACAGAATGACACAACGACAAAAAAAATTCACAGGTCTTAAGGATTATCAAAGAAAGAAGAGGTCAAGAACTGTCAAGGTCTTTTTCTAAATCCTTCTTTCATCCAACATAAGTCAATTCTTCAGGCTAGCAGGTAGCTGACTGGAAACAGTCTACTACCAAACATTGTTTTCTCAGACAGTGCTGAGCAACTTGCTCCGCTGCCAGATAAAAATAAGATTGTTGCCCACTACTGTGGTGAATGTACCAGAGCAAGTCTTTGACCCAAGCTGAATGATCAGCCTTTTGTAACACAGATTAGGCAGCCAGGAGCTCAGGAAGACATCTTTTACACACAGGTAGAAGTGCTTCAGAGTTAAAAGACATACTACAGGCTGGAGGAAAAAAAGGCCAGCTGGACAGTACACAACCACTGCTGAGATGAACAGTAAATTATTCTGAAAGAGCACTTTGAGGGAGTATAAAATATACTGTGAATTCAGGTCACACTTGGCACGTAATTGTGACCAAAGGAATGAAAAAAATTGGAGCTGTCAAAATACAGTGTTTCTACCATATTTCAAAATGACATGTCATTTCAGAATTTATCTAAATTTGAAGGAAAAAAAATCTAAAATTAGTTCAATAGACCAGAAATGAAAACAAAGATTATAGACATTTTGTCTTTGTTCTTCTCTCCCTTTTTCCACTCCCAAGCTGTCTCCTGGAGTTGAGTCAAAACAACATTTTCACAACTTTTTCCATGTCACTACCCTCTCCCTTCTGCAGATTTTCACTTCGGGACAAGTTTTAGCATTATTATTTGATTCAACCCACAAAGCCAAATTTTATTATTCACAAAGTACTATATATGTAATAGCCTTGTCAGTCCTAGCCAGAGGCAAAGGGTAGCCTCAGAGGAAAAGGAAACAAGAAACATCTAAAGGAAGATAAATAGGAGCAAGATGATAGGCAAGTGGGTAATTCTCCCATCTTCTCTTGAGAGCTATGTGCATAGAAAAAAGAGGGCTGTAATTAATTCCAGAGTGACGGAGACTCAAGGGCTGGACTCTTTGCACTGCATGGTTGTGAATCTTCGTTCTGTTTGAACCCCCTTCTACCAAAAACCAAACAAGCCCTTGTTTTTTCTTTGACATCAAAAGACACAACATAACTAACAGCAGATGTTCCGATAAACTCCAATAGAGACCAACATCTTGGCAGCCATATTTCTGTTCCGCAGAGGCTTTTCCAAGCACACAGAAAATCCATTTGTGGGACTAAAAAGTACATGAAATGGTTTGTTTATAGTATTTTCTTTGTGGTATCTTCTTGTACTATTTCTACTATCTAGGAAATGCAGTATCATGAAAGATTCTGTTTTGTGGTGTTTCAGCCTTGCGTGACTGTGAGTGAATAAAAATCCCAAAAAAAAAAAAAAAAAAAAAAAGAAATGATAAATGCAATACTTGAAACTAGATAGAGACAAATTTTTAGCCATTTACAATTTCAGTGGTTAAAACCTCCATAATCCAACAACAGCAAAGTACAGATTTTAGCTTAGTGAATTTGAAAATTTTGGCCTGAAATCCTGGCCCCACTGAAATCAATTAGTTTTGTCACTAACTTGAATGCTACTGGACTTTCACACTGTTTTAATCCTCAGAGATGGAAGCCAAACTCTGCATTACTATGCAGGTATCTAATAGATCTTTATACCACTTACAGATTGTCATTAATTAATTATACCAGGCAAGAATGATTCTGCTTTTGTCTTCAGATTTAGATTGTGATTCTCTCTCTCTATATATACATATATATATATATATTTTTTTTTCAACAGTCCAATTCTAAATTTTATGTTATTTTTATTTTTAACAGTGACTACTATATAGGTAACTGACGGCTGCCTGCAGACTTGTTTAATCAAGAAATAAAATCTTATTCTGTGGCAAGACAGTCATCTTGTCTAGAAGCTGAAGTAATTAATAAAGATAAGGACAACCAACCTGGGAACAGGAAGGCAGCGAGTCTAATAACAACTTCCAGTATGAAACCATCTAATAAATACTTGTTATGCACACTGAGAACAATCCTTAGGCTGAAATGTTGCCATAAATTATTCATACAAAAGTTTTGGACAGTAAACAAATTTATGAAGATAATGATCTCTTTGCAATTCATGAACAAAAAAAAAAGTGGGGGGGGGGAAGGTCAATCCTCAGAATAAATCTCAATGTATAAATCTACCAGCTGTAGCCATAAAGTACTGATGCACAGATTCACTGCAGAAATTTAAAAATAATCCCTGTGTGTTTTCTTCTTCCAGAAAGACAACTTTAAAGAGCAACTGTGATCAAAATGATTTAGCATATAGTCATTTGCTGTTCTTGACCAGAGCACTAATCACAAGTTAGGAATCAAAGCCCCCAGATTATAATGGTCGAATTAAATCAGAACTGTGCACAGCATTAGCCTCGGTCTGCACAAAACTAACAGCAAGCAAGCGTGAAACCTTCGTCAATACAGACTGCAAGGGGTTGTTGCAAATTTGGGAAACACTGATGTACATTTTTGTTTCATCTACCAAACTGCTTTGCCTCAATTGAGGATCCCTACTGAGTGACTAGGTGGTTTAAAAAGCTGAATGAATTTCACAATGGCAAAGTTTACTTCCAGTACATTTATTTAATGGTTGAGGCAACTGATGAAAGAGAAATAAAAATCTGATGAGGAGAAAAAAAAAAAAAAATTAGACTAGAGCCTAGACTCCCCCAGGACAATTTCTTGTGCTTTGTATCCTCTGTACTGACAGACAACATATTTGCTTTCTAGCTAATTACCAACAAGACTAAAATTTTATATCTTTGATGTGCACGAGATCAAAGAATATTAGGAAATAAAAGTAAAATTAACATAATTGTCTTGTACAGCTATAATAAACTATGACGACGTCTACAATGACACTGCTCATCAGGAAAGCATAAACTAGAATCAATTGGACTGAACAAAAATCTTAACTTTGCTTCCTCAGCAGCTTCCAGCCTCTCCAGACACCTACCACTTGATCACAGATGTGCATCCAGAGCAAGATGCATTCTCCCAACAGGCTCATTTGACACCCCCAAGACCCACGGGAGCACCTGTTCATTCGTTGAGCCGTCATGAAAATGCGCTCCCTTCTGCAGACACAGCAGGCCAGCAGCTGGGGGAGAAGTAAAGGACTTCAAGGTCCAAAATCGCATATCTCTACTACTTGATCTAAAAAATTAATTTCTATTTATTTATTTTACTACTACAATCCACCTCATGTGCACACAGATGGGGCAAAACCCCTCTTCGGGAGCATACTTTAGTAGTGCTCCTATTATGCATGTGTTGTAGTTAGTATGCTCACTTCAGGAAAAAAAAAAATAGAGGAAGTGGTATTTAAGTATATATATGCCTCCACTTCATGACTAAAATACCATGTTAGCAGCACTGCATTTTCTTTAAACTGTCTACAAGAGCAATACTAACCTGTGAAAACCAACAAACGCCTTATTGATCTGTCTGACACTTATGCATATATCATGCGTGTTTAGGCCAAAAATATACAGAATTTCTACTCTCTTACCAGATCAGACATGAGAAAAAACAAAAGGCAGCCAAAAGTAACTGCTTCAAAAGGGTAAAATGGAGTGGGAATGTTTGGATCAGTTCTGCTCATTAAGATGACATGAAAGGTTCACTTCTGTTTAGGAGCTGTGAGCTACTCCTCTGAGCAAAAACATTTTGAAGGTTTTATTTGTCATCAGGTGGCAGTGACAATGAAAAATGTCTATTGCACTTCAAGACAGCTGGTAATAAAGCAGTGTGGGGAACGACTGACAGAATAACAGTTATTGTACCAATGTAGCTTCTAAGTTTTTATAGCCACTCAGCTGGAATGGTACCATTGTATTAAAAGTGGTTTAGGGTATAAAAGACATTTGGTACAGAAGGACTCTCTCCCTCCCCACTGCTGTATCAGGAATCAGTCTAACAGCATTTGGGAAAAGCAGATCTTTTGCTTGATTGAATGAAGGTATTTTTACTGTGTAGTTTTGCTTTAGTTCATGCAAGGGCAAGCCTGAAAATGTTTCCTTGCTGACAACTGCTTCATTCAGCACCCTTGCAAGAAGCTCCCAACAAATCGCTGTCTTCAAAGGCACATTGTTTTTGTTTGTTCTCATTGTAACAGATGTTTTGTATCATGTACTTCAACGAACTAATTCATCTGCAGAAGACCGCCTACTCTGGCTGGTGTACATCCAGCTGTGGAAATAGCTCAAGTGTCATCTGTGGCCACTTTCATTCCATACTTCTGATCTCACAGGATCTCAGTGACCGCATCCAAGCCCATAAAAAATAAACAGACCTGAGAACATCCTTTTAAAAATTTTCCAGCGGAGGAGTAATGCTACTCCAGGCAGGAAGCCTTTCTGGAAAGAATGTAACTGATGCTGAAGGAAGATTCACTCAGCTCTGGAAATCTCCTCCACAACATGCTGTTTTTGTTGTATGAACTACCCAGTCAGTATTAAGAAGCACTGGAGCACTGTCACGCGTGATTTTGATGGAGCTGAGAGCTTCTGAGTAACTCAGTGCCATATCAATTAGCCCAAGCACCTGGCAATCAATTACCACTTCCCTAAATGTACTGAATTCCCATTAGGAGCTGCATATACCACAAGGCCAGTTCATCTCAACACACTGAGCACTTTTATATACTGTGGGTCTTCCACAATATATTTCTGAAGTAGAAAAAAAATCAATCTGAATTGCTCTGGAGTCGAAGCATATCCCAGTTATAGCTGTGCCCCAAGATTAAAATGTATTAGTGGATTAAAAAAAGTCTGCATCTGTAAGAAGTCAATTCCTGTTTCCTTTAAAGTGACCAAATAAAACATCCAGTACTAATAAAGAATAGACATTCTGAAAATGCCCTTAGAATCAGCTGGGATCACTTTATCACAAGTCAAAACATGTCTGGGATGGTGCAACCATTCCTTGATCAGCTTCCTTATAAGAAGGAACAAGTTGTGCTCTGAATTTGTTGAGAAGTCAACCACAGCTTCCCATAGGAACTGAAGAGTTCCTGATAAGATGCTGATCGTACACTTCAAGATCAGATCCACTGGGTTTGCTAATTACTTTCAAACCACTCAATCAAGTCACCCATTAAGAGGAAATGATTCAGTTGCAGACCTACTGAACTGAGAAACTAGGTGACCAAAACTCATTGTGGAACTTGAATTATCCACCTGTATAAGAGTGCTCACAATACGTCAAACCACGGAGTTAATTTCAGTTCAGAGAAGCAACTATGGCTGCATTTAATTAGGTACCTTGGCAGGATTTTTAATATTGTACAACGCCAATTATTGAAATATTTCAGAATCATTTCAAAAGCCTTTGAAAGCCTTCAGGAAAATTACAGCCTAGTACCAATCCTCAGAACTGATTCATCAGTTTTAGGAAGTTGCATTCCAACTCTGTAGAAAAGATTTTAAAACTTGCTGGCTACTGTCCTACATTTCAAAGCTATTGATTCATCTTTTCACTTCTGATCAAGCATACTAGCTTCAGACTTGCTATGCAGATATAAGCATGGGTCAGCTGCTTGAAGGTCTAACCAGATCACAGCAAAAGCTCACTGCCTGAAGAGCTCACTGACACACATGGAATTTGCTATAGTTACTAAATCAGAGGTTGGCAAAATGGATTGCCTCACAGGGAAGCCAAACAATTTCACGTTAAAGTGCACTGACTTATCAGTACTATGATACTGATATGATACCAATGATACGTAGGGTAAAAATGGGTGCCAGTCAGAAGGCACTTTTGGGATTTCTTAGTTCTTCTCTGCCACACATTCTAACCTTCTGATTGTTCTGCTCTTGCTTGGCTTGGGTCCTCCTTCTGGAGCATGTCATAATGACAGACAGCACCCTTTGAAACAGAGAAGACACTTCTAAGAGGAAACTGCCACATTTGAGCAAAACTATTGTCCTTTAGAACATAAAACATATAAAAGCAATGCTTATGACGTGCCTAGGACATATACTGAATATTGGAACTGTTAACTTCAAAGAGTTTAATCACTCTTTACCCACAAGAATTTCAACAACACAAAAGAGTTAACATAGCCTTTTCTTCTGTGAGAAAAAGCATGAATTAATGTGGCATAACAACGGCTTACATATTGCCCAGCTGGGCCAAAAAGATGAAATGAAAGAGCAAGGCACTGTCACACACCACTTGCCACAACTGCACTCACAGCACTGTCTTACTTACTACTCTATATGTCTGTTGAGCAAAATGATGAAAGTAGGTTCAAAGATGATTTGAGTGCAGTGGTGTATTGGGTAGACAAGCACACATAATCATCAAAGAGATAAGCAGCTACAGATGCGTTTTCTCTTTTGTTTCTCTCAGCCTGGTGACAGTTTGGATGATCTTAACTGTGGATCATGGCTAAGCATCATACTCTCAAAGCCATGACTTTCACTACTGATAACCAACTAGAGGAGAGATTTGAATGGCATGTAAAATGCTGGGAAGTTTGACAAATGATAACATCCTGGTTCCTGTAATACTAAGTTCTCTCTGGTTAAATTATGCCCAAATTCTCCAAGATCTCATGTTAGATCTTCACAATAAGTTCACTTGCCTTACAGCAAAATAATCACCAGTATTCTGAATGGGTGACACTTATATACAATATTTTATTTATATTATCCCAGGGGAAACATCTGTGGTTACTATTCACTGAAGTACAAAGCCTAGAAGCTCAAAGCTTTGCACAACACCTACACAGATCCTGCAAAAGGCTTCTCAATGTTAGAGTCAAAGCTGAATTCTCACCAGTGGATAAAGAGGTCTTGATTTACCACCTTGGAAAGTGGAGACAAGAGGGTAAAAGTAGCATAGAGGGACTGGGAGCTACTCTAGGAGAGTTGCACCTGACTCTACCATGAACACTGGTATAGATTAGAAGTAAGTTTGCTGTTGTAAAATCAGACCTGGGCACTAAGCCCAAAATCACTTTTGGTAGCAGTAAAGTGCCAGACCACCTTTTCAGGACCATTTTTCTCCCCCCACCATGTCCAAAGCACTGACTGAAATTGGCCCCATAGTCAACTCAGATTAAAACCAATATAATCAAGTTGTTGAGCAACTGTGAAGATCTAGGCTGAAATGTTATAAAATTCATTATCAAAAGAATAGTAAGGCATGTGAACTGGGTGCCATGCTCTGCAGAAGACAGCATGAGAGCAGGGGTAATTGAACAACTCTTTCTCTTGAAATTCTTGTCAGTTCTCTGCTGTTTCTGGGGGAAGATGTGGCCTGTTGTAACCGCAGCTATTGTGATGGGTGGCTTTCATTGCTGGATCACATGCAAAATCAAAGAATCGTATGGGTTGGAAGGGACCTTCAGAGGTCTTCCAGTCCAACCCCTCTGCTATAAAAGTTTCCCTAGAGCAGATTTCATGGGAAAGCATCCAGGTGCACTCTGCATATTACCAGAGAAAGAGACTCCACAATCTCTCTGGGCTGCCTATTCCAGTGCTCTGTAATCCTCAAAATAAAGGAGTATTTCCTCATGATCATATGGAGTATCGTATGTTCTGATCTGTTTGTTGCCCATTGTCCTGTTGCTGGGCACTATTAAAAAGAGCCTGGCCCTATCCACTTGACTCCTGCCTTTTAGATATTTATAAGCATTGATAATACACCCTCTCAGTCTTCTTTAGATTTAACAGCCCTCTCAGTCCTTCCTCATGAGGGAAATGCTGCAGGACTCAAATCATCTTTGCGGCCCCCTCTGGCCTCTCTCCAGAAGTTCCCTATCTTTTTTAAACTGACAAGTCTGTGAATGTATACAGTACTCCAGATGTGGCCTCACCAGAGCAGAGTACAGGGGGACGATCACCTCCCTTGACCTGCTGGCCATACTCTTTTTAATTCACCTGGGATATTATTAGTCTTCTTGGCCTTAAGGGCACACTGCTTGCTCACAGCCAACCTGTATGACACCAGGACATCCATGTGTTTGTTTGAAAAGCTCCTTTCCAGCAGGTCAGCATCTAATCTGTTGTATAACCAATGAATGTACAGATGTTATAATTATGAAATGTACCAGAGAGTTTATTATATCCAAAGAGAATAGACAGAATGCTTACCCATATCCTGGGCTCACTATGAAACTCCAGAAGAGGGATCTTCAGAAAAAATCCTTCCCTATTGATAGGCAGCTCTTAAATGAGTCTAGGAGAGGTGCAGCCAGGCTCCACCCCTTCCAGTAGCACAGGTGAATTGCCTTCACCTCTGCTCCCGTGGCTGACTCGGTGCTCGCCTCAGGTGATCAATCAAAGGTTCAGGCTGTGATTCAGCAGTTCCCATACACCTGTACTGATGTGTGTGGTGAACTTAGAGCGAGAGTTATTGAGGGAACTACAGCTTTGCTACTTCTGCAGACATGAATCAGAGAGAAAGGCTGCTGCATCAATAGGATGAGAGGGAATGGCCTCAAAGTGGCACAAGGGGAGGTTCAGGTTAGATAATAAGAAAAAATTATTCTCTGAAAGAGTGGTTATGCACTGGAATGGACTGCCCTGGAGGTGTTTAAGAAACATATACGTGTGGAACTAACAGCGGGCAAACACTGTCAGCCCACTGAGAAAGCCAGGCAAGCCAGGAGTAGTGGCAGCAGTATAGATGGACCAGCTTTACCACAGCATGTCTCTCCCACTACCTGCCACCAGGAAAAACAAGACTGCCTCTAGTCTCAGCCACGTCAGATGCAGGACATCTGCGAAAGTGACGCCTACGCTCTTGGCGAGTAGCAGGCCATAGACCAGTAATTTCCAAAGCTGCAAGCAGGAGCTTTTATTGATCGCGCTAAAGAGGAAGGCTATCAAGCTGGGAGCTGACACAGCCTCACATCCTGTGTGGATTGGGCAAAGAGGGGTGCATAATGATTTACAGATTGTCATACTGGAAAAGTACAAAGGCTGTTTGAAAGCAAGCCGTTCTCTGTGTGAATCATATGCAATCCTCTTGTCCCACCACAGAGATAAGTAGCGGGGTGTCAACCCTGTGATCCTCAGCTTTGAGCTAAAGAAATGTTCCAAGTTATTCTGGACCAAGGCCTGGATCAGGACTCTGCACGTGTTTTTTTCTGAGTGTTACAGTTTTTCAAGAGGCAAAAGTAGACATCTGATAATGAAAAAATCAATTTTTTTTCCCTGCTTTGGGATGTGTGTGTTGTGTGTAGAAGAAAGGGATATCTTCCACTCAGTTGCTTCCTATAAATGTACTACAGCTGGGATTTAGGATGTGAGAGACGAGGCTTCTTCTGGGCAACAAGGCCTGCAGGGATTTAATAAAAGCTCCCAGGTAACTTGTTCAAAAGGCAGGGACTGGGAAAACTCTGCAGACATCCTTTAACTAGGTACATTCAAGGCTGTTGTCAGTAATAAAAAATAACAAATTGCATTTAAACCACAGTTAGAAGCAGTGAAATTTCAAGTTCTGATTTCCCCTTTCCTTTTAACAATAGACCTTTTGATAAGAAAGCCTACTCTGCTGGAACTGCGTCTCTCTTTGGCAGGTAGTCCAAAAAATAATCCTTCAGCAGTTTGACTAAATAACAACTCAGCACTCTTTCAAAACTCTTCTGACTTTGTTGATATATCACTGTTTTACACAACTCATTTTCATCAGTCTACTATGAAACAGTCAAGGAATGTTCAGTGTTTATACTATTATATTTCTCTATTTGTTTTTGCAATCGTGTAAGAAAAAGAAGTTGAAACCATACTCTCAGCAATGTTCAGATACCACTGATTCTTAACAAGAAGCTTTTTGACACATACACTTGAATGCATGGACTTAGAACAGACATTCCTAATTTACACCAATTTGAGAAGAAAACACGGACATTCCTAATTTGCAACAGTTTGAGAAGATAACAAGGGCATGAGGTTACAGCCTAAAAAGTGTAATTAAATGATCAGTCTGCTTAACTTCAACTTGATTTCAGGATTGAAATCAGTTTAGCAAAGATACACATGATTTTATCTAGAGCTGCCTCTGTACTGCAAAGCTTAGGTCAATATTACATTCTTTATAAAGACATTTGATCTGAAAAGAAAGCATTTCATTTAATAGAATAAAAAATGAATGGCAAATACAGTTAGACTATATTCAATAATGAGCTATTACTTATGATATCTTAGGAGTTTCTAACTTCCAGGAGGTCAAATCAAACTATATTTTTATGTTTGATATTAAAAAAAGTTAGCGCTTCATCTGCAAAAATAATTAAAAAATAATTATGCTACTAAGGTGCTTCACCAGCCACAGTGGAGGAGGCATTAATTAGTCAACCACTTACTCAGACACCTAGGTAAGAATATCAAGAATGAAGACAGAATGAAAAATAAAAAGACAAAAAAGCTGCATCTTACAGACCAGAAGTAACATTTGCTAAAAATCTATGGGAGAGCTTGCAACAACATTCAAATGCCAAACAAAAGACTTTTCAAACAGGTAAGTGAAAAACAAGGACAGAACCCAGAGACAGGCTCCCCATTTGCTGAGAATCAGGTACAGATTAAAGGTAATTCAGAAGAAACCTGAACAGAATAAGGACATTGCCTTCATTTCCTGCATGAGTTATCACACAGCAGAGGCAGAAAGCTTTTTGAGAATGAAAGTTTGGGTAGAGGGATGAATACAGTCAAAGTAGATGAAAAAAACAAAGAAGTGAGTGTGCTCAAGGTGTGGGTACAAGTGAAACAAGGAACCAGGTCTGGATTTTCTCTATTCGGGAATAATGGAAGAACTAGCATATGTAATCACAGTTCCAGAGGCTAGAACTAGAGGATATTAATTAAGATAGAACATAGATAAACCAAAGAT
The DNA here is from genome assembly GCF_019232065.1 of Centrocercus urophasianus. NCBI lineage: Eukaryota > Metazoa > Chordata > Aves > Galliformes > Phasianidae > Centrocercus > Centrocercus urophasianus. The sequence continues at coordinate 9,253,745 of NW_024884711.1, forward strand.
AGAGCTAGATAATCTAATTTTTTAAAATAACATGACCTATTTTCTAGACAAAGAACACAGCAGCTCTCTGAAGGTCAATAAAGTATTTCAGGTAGTGCTACACCACCAATTAATAAAATCTGAGGAAGATAAGGAATTAAGTGAAGAAGAAATTACAGCAGGTTGTGCTGAATGAGAAACTATAGTGCTTTGGTAGAAGGGTCACTAAAATCTCCATAAGGACTGTTCTCAGCCAATGTTTTTAATAATGTCCTTGAACAAAAAAAAAAAAAAAAAAAAAAAAAAAGATTTGAGGAAATGATGAGGTTAGAAGGCATTGACAATAAACCAGTAGATCAAACTACCTTACAGGAAACACTGTATTAAGCAGATTCGTGAAGATAATTACACTACTAAAGGTTTCCTTCATAACACAGAAACAATTGATGGAAAACAGAAAGCAAATCTAGGCATAACTGCAAATTGCTGGATGGCTGCAGTAGCAGGGTCACATGCAATAAAGTACTCAAAGAGTACTTTAAAAAAAAAAAAAGAGAGAGATACGAGTATTAATGCTGTTCTAAAAAGAGTTACAGTACTGTGTGCATTGGCTGTCCTAGAAATATGAATTCAAAGCGAAACAGATCCAAAGAACAGTCAGTGTAACAGCCAGAGGTACAAACCTGCTAAGCGACTGCAAATGCATTCTGATGTTAGCATAATTAGCTCAGCAAACAAAGATGCAGGTAAAATTTTTGCCTATAAATGAATGTAGAAAACATCTAGAAGAGAGCTTTTCTGAAGAGAGAGGGGAATGTTTGGCCAGGAGCAGACAGATGTCAAATAAGCAGGAGCACATTTCGGTTGGAAATTAAAAATGCAGTTCTAAGCTTCAGAGCAAAGGTGTTCTGAAATAAGACTCCAGACAGAATTAGCAAGAGGCAAAAAAAAATCTAACTATTTAATCAGGTTTTGGAAGGGATTATATATGGTTCTTGGATATAGCTGGAATTCTGGGTCTTACAGACTGGCCACTAGCTCCCTAAAGGACAATTTTTAAATTTTTTTGCACAATTCCTCTGCTGGATAATCATGATGTAATCACTAGTAATAAATACATTAGCTAATTTCTCCTACTTAGATAAATTGGTCCTTGAATGCACTTGCATAACCTAATGGCAATTTATGATAGTGCTTTTGTTCTAAGAATTATGTGTGTGCCAAAGTCTCCTTCATCAACTTTTTGCTGCAGGCGTGATTCTCTTCTCATTCTTACTACTTCACACCTTCATAACTCAATTTTCTAAAGTCAGGTTAACTCTTGATTTATACCAGCAAAATTAGACCCAACATTTCCCCTAGTAATCAAGACAGATTTATTTTAATATTTAACAAGACAACTCTAAATGTTAATAATATAACTGTTGTGCTTAAAGTTCTTGTTCCACCAGACATTTCACAAGCGGCCAGTAAAAGCTATTTAGTGGTATGACAGTTCTGTAAGCTAAATAGGTGGTGGTATGAAAACAAAAGACAAATCAGAAACTGAGGCTGAGAAGGAAGATGTTTTCCCTAAGGTCATGCACAAGATCAGTGGCAGAAGAAAAATCATTTATCATTAAGTGCTCTAAGTGTGTGAGTCTTCTGAAATCAGTGTGAGGAAAAGCAGGCTTAGGTCAGAAAGCAGCTCCAGCAAAAATGAATATTGCCATACATTACACGTACATGAAAAAATATTCACGATTTCCATTTGGAATTTGCTGTCACAGAATTCTCTATGTCAAAAATCTCCATGAATAGCATATTTAAAAAAAAAATAGTTACAGTAATTTGCAAATTACACCTTGATTCCTTCATAACTCATTCCTCTTCAGTCATGTATAAAACGATATTTTGTCAAAAGACTCCAACTCGACTTGTCCCTGCACTAGAAGGAACTCACATTTGTGACTTTGTGAAGTTGTGTCAGTCTTCATAACTCTTATGCTGGAATCATCACAGTTACAGTGCTGCCCCAGCATTTCTCTAGAATCATAGAATGGCCTGGGTTGAAAAGTACCACAATGATCATGGAGTTTCAACCCCCCTGCGATGTGTAGGGTCGCCAACCACCAGAGCAGGCTAGCTGTACAATAATACTGTTCCTTAATACTGCTCTTTTGGGTTCACAGGGCTGCCCTGTTCCCCAAAGCTGCCCAGTGCCTCACCTCTCATGGAAATGAAATTTTTCTGCAATGCATAGATGGGAGTCGTGAAGCACAAAGGAAATACAGTTCCCTTTCTGCTGGAGAACTGTTCAGCAGCAACAACCTCTATCCTTATCTGCAGTATGGAAATGAGAACCATGTCTTCATCATGGGAAAGAGACCCACCACCGTGTGCAGCAGGCAACAACAGTAGATAACTCCCAGCCTTGTCACTAATAGTGCGAATCCTCAGCGCTGCCAGAGCACAGAGCTTTTTCAAAGCTTTTCGCTGCTGGTGGCGGATGAAAATTGCTGCCTTTCTTTTCCACCCTCACAGAATATGCACATTTGGCAATTACAGTATACAACCATCTGTGTTTCAAGGGGGATTGTGTCCTGCTTACTACAAGAATATCAGACAGAAATCTACATTCACTTAACCCAGTGTAGCAAAGCACTCACTGCAGAGGTTGAAGTATTACTATCCTCTGCAAAACAACGGACGTTACTGCAAAAAAATAAGAGATGGTCCATGATAGAGGATAATTATGACAAGACTGTACTACACCTGTACCACAGGCTTCGCTTGCTCACAGGACGCAGCATGCAAAAGCACAGCACAATACAGAGGGAAAAATATTTGATGGTGAATTACACTGAAAAATCATCTGTCAAAATTATATCATATGCTTACCTAATTCACCCTTCTGCTGAGCCTGTTAATTTTTGCACACTCATCATTCTAACTCTTGGACTATAATTAATACCATGTGCTTATGTAGTCCATTACTCCTTACTGATCCTATCTCTTTCCTTCTACTTATTTGTCTATAACCTGGACAATAACTAAAATGGTAAGTGCTGATCAAATGAGAAATTTCTTGCTCAAAATGGCAAACGTTACATATGAACCTTACAGGCTGTGCTCAAGCTTTTGACTCCATAAATTTAAAACTTTGTGTAAATACAAATCTACATGTAACCCAAGACACACATGGTACATATATTATACAAAGTACAGAATTAGTGATTTTCAGTCTTAGTAAATGTACGTGAAACTGGAAAACTTAAAACAGACTGCAGGCTTTGTACAAAATTAGACATTGATTTTTTTTTTTTTAAATGCACTACATTCTTCCACAGAAGGTACTCTAATGTCTATTGATTAATAACTGTACTTTAAAAAATAGCCCCCTTTGATAAACCTTACTGCTTTTAAACAGTTGTCATGTCAAGATTTTTCTTGACAATGAATGTTGACAGTTAAGGTTACATCTTTTCTGTTAAAGAGAAATCAATATTCCATAACCACTATATCTCTCAACCAGAAATTCCTGGCTTCAGAGTCTTTGGAGTATCTCTAAGATTTAGTGTCAGCCTTCTTCTCCAAACATCTTTTCCTTTTCCATTTATAGATTTGTATTATATATATATATATATATTTTTTTTTTCCCCCCATTAACATGAATGTCCTTTAAAATGTTTTAGACTGTTGGTTTATCCATTTAGTATTCATATTATCTGTAGAACACATGAAAATAAAATTTACTAGAACTCTTATGTCTTTTTAAGATTAAAGAGCAACACAAAAGTTCCTCAAATGCAATGGATTGTCTGCTGGAAAGGCTTGTGGCTCTCTTGTCCACATCTTCTAACTGAATCCATATGTGGTGTGTCTTTCTGCCATCACAAAAACACCCAATTTCACTAGGGGGCTCCAGCAGAGTGTCAAAAAAAAAAAAAAGGGTTGGAAATCTAACTCGAATAAGGCTTTTTCTGCCATTCAGATTAATTCATACTAATTTCTGCAACAGCAGAACAAATGACTGCATCAGTACTTTGATATGATTCCAGAAGAACTGAATAATCAGACATACAAGACTCTACGCTTGAGCACGATGTGTGACCTGGGTAAATTGTTTAGACCTATTCCCTGTTACAGAGGTGTGAGCTTGGGTGACGGGCACTGCTTTTCAAGCCTCCTCAGGCAGACAGCCCAGTACTCTCCTTACACCACTGCAGCTGGCACTAGACAGGGTCAGTCAGAGCATGCCCAGCTGAGGCTGAAATTACCCAATTAGTAGAAGAGGCAACTTCTAAAAAAGGCCAGTGCTGGGCAAGAGGCAGGCAGAAATGACCTCATGCAAGCCTGCTTGTCCCAAAGGAACATTGCCAATTACCGTCTTGATTATCAGAGTTATAGAATTGGCAGTCCTTGATTTTCTGCCTCGGGAAACACTGAAATTAAAATTGTTCAGCAAAACTTTGGCACTGGTATTTGGTGAGTTATTTCAACCTCTAAACTCTTTAGCTTTAAAAGTTCAAGTAAGTTCACGTTCAAAGGATCTCTTAAAAACACACATCTAAAAGTTAAAAGAATAGCTGGAGATTCCAACTTCCAAGGATTATTTCCTGTTTACTTTTCATACCATCTAGCTGAACTCTCACATTTCATCTTGGATGCAGGACTCAGCTGTGTGCAAAGGACATACTTTGTTCCCTTACTTATACATCCAAATGTAAGACCGACTCCTGGCTCTGTTTGCTAAAAAGGTAGAGCAACAAACGTGAGGTAAAGAAAGCAGCCTTGGGAGAGGGACACCGAAGGGAGCACAAGGAACTTCTTTGTTCAAGAGTGTAGGAATCAAAACACTGAAACTGCTGTGGTATTTTGGGTACTGTCCAAAACAACAGAGTTGCTAGTGAGAAAATGAAAACTGATATATTTCAGTTGGACAGTTTGTACTTTTTAAGCTGCATTCACACACAACAATCAAAAGGCAAGATTCTGGAGTCGTTACACAGCCTCGCATCACACCAAAACAGGGGTTTCATGCTGCTTATGAAATAATTAATGTTTTTGTTTTTGATGTTAAAGAAGAACAATAATGACATTGGTTAAGACATCAACCTTTCTAAAAGGGCTGTACGGGCTTGAGAAATGTGCAGAAGAGCATTTCTCCCATGTGCACTTTAACAGTAGTAGATCTTTTGCATATTGCTGGCACATTCCTTCTCCACAAACTGCTCAAGACTGAGAAGAACACCTATTTGTGTACATAAGTTAATTGTTGTGGGAGTGCAGTTTTATTAGAAAATAAAAGCCAGTATGTACACACAGTACTAGTGTAGAGCATTTCTGTTGGTTCACTAAAAAATCGCCTTCAGAGGCAGGAGTACACACATGATGTGCAATAAAGACCTGTACAAAAAAAGTTCTACACAAATGTCATTGTTAATAAAAATTGAAGATTATCTATACATGAACTGAGCGTAGATCATGGTTTTCAATGTTTTTCCCGAACCACCAAACGGCTTCTAGGGACTGCAGGAAAAATATATTAATATGGCAAATCTCTATAATAACCTTTATCCCTAATATGTTTTAATTCTCTCATTGCTATCCATCTACCCTTATCCTAAGGAGGTGAAGAAATAAAAGAATCCTTTAAAGAAGGGATGAGTTTGAACTGTACTTTGAAAGATACAGTTGACTAAATGGAACCTAGACTGTGATCAGTAGATTACATATTGTGCCAATACGAGCCCAACTCCACATGGCCATAACTCTTTGGGAGCTTGTCTCCCATTGGAGCTGATGTCACATGGAAAAACAAGAAAACTGGTGAAAGCGAGGTATTCTTATTTGCACACAGTATAATCAATATGGTCATAAAATGGTGAAGGCTCCATTGACAAAGGATGCATTTTCAACTGTTTGAGTCACACGTGAGCCAAAAGGCATGCGAATCTGGGATCCTATCTCCCAAAACTCTGAAGGTTGTGCAAGCACAAAGATTTGGGAGTTATGACCCTTTTATTTCAGCATGTTACTGGTTATTCTGAAACATCAGTACTTCCTCAACACATCTGATATTACTTTTCCATGGCTCTTTGCATAAAGCTAGTAAAATTCAAAGCTAAAACCAAACCTACCTTTTTAAAATGCTATCGCTCTTCGGCGTCAACCTACTATATTAAGTTTAAAAGTTACAGGGAAAATCAAGAGTAAATTATGCTATAACTGAGGAGCCCTGGGCTGCCCCATTTGACTTGAGAAAAATATTTCCCAGTATTTCTAACTGTTTTCTTCTTACAGAAAGTCATTGTGGTTACTCATTGTTTTAATGAGATCACAAAAGAAAGACAGACAAGGCTGGGGAGGGGAAAGCAATATCTGCACTTATTTTCCAGGTAATGGAATATGTTGCAGCTATCTATTAGAATCCTAGTTAAAAAACTATAGAAAGAATCAGAGATAGAGTATTTTATATTTACTATAGTGTTCTTTGAATTCACCAAGTAAACAAAAACAGAACGCACACATCAGGAAGATGTGACTGGACTCGATATACAAAGGGAAATAAATGACCAAAACCTCCACCAGGCCAACCTACTGCAGAGGGCTATCAGCAAAAACAGAGCATGGTGTTTACATGACAGTGGACAGAGAGGTGACATAGAAGCAGAGATGGGCATGCAAAGAAGAGGCCGGCAGAGGCAGGGTGGTGATGCTGCACAGCACAGCTCTTTCCTCATGTCAGCAAGCTTGCCAGTCTGGGAGCAAGCTGTCCTGTCTGTGCATGGCATGCTGAATGAAAACCTCCTTTGTCTCCTCTATAGCACAGGCCTGATTCTTTTTCTGTCACGGGGGACACTATGTGGTATTAAATTATACATAAGTATCAAGTAGGAGCTTCCTTCTGAAATGAAAAACTAATCATCCAGTAACATAATTTAGTGGATATTTATAATAAAAACAAAGAATTAACCGCTGGCATTTGAACAATTCAAACTGTGCTGTAAGAGTTCATCTTTATTCAGAAAGAATAATACAGGCTTAACAAAATGTTCTCCTTCCTGGGGCAAGGGGAATGTAATATTTATCTGCACTGGTTTCCAATGGGATATCATGCACTGCAATCAATCATCTCATAAAATACTGTGAAGTAAAGTGGTAGCAATTTAGATAATAACATGGCAAACTAAGTTACAGAAGAAACAAAAAGCTAAGTGAATTAGAAAGTTGCCAGTTCCATCAAATCACTGGGTCTTACATTCTGCCAGCCTTGTCACAATCTTTTCTTCATACTTTTTTAAGCTATGGAGTTGCCTAGAATAGTCTCCATACTTAACATGAAAGCAAACTTGCTGTGGACAACGATTCTTTATTTTCTTTCAAAATAGGCCATCAATTCTCATAGTTTGCTGTGTGGTAATTCTCTGGCCATTTTTCAGACATTTCTAATAAAGAATTAATCTCTGAATGAAATCTGGAGAATGGTAGTTCTGCCTTTCTGCCTTCAGTTCTAAAGTCCTCCTGTCCATTTATTTAAGAACATAAATCTTGGGAAACATGTAGGAAAAATCTTTCAGTGAAAGGACCGGATTTGGTACAGACAACACATAGAGATAGCCCACAATGGCAGTGACGCTGAAACTGAAATGCTAAACCTCTTGTCCGTTCTCCCTCTGCTTTTCCACATAAAAGTACACATCCTTTCATTGTGTTAGCAATGAACACAAATATAACTTGGCATATTCAGGATGCTACTCACTATAAAAATTATTTTTCTCTTCACAGCCCTTTACCAAGGGGTAAGCACATCCAATCAGTACACCGAAATACTCACTGCTTCTGGTAGTGCAGAAAAATGCTTTGCTGAACATGGTCAAATAAAACTCAAACACATCTATAAACAAAGACTGGAACTGGTAAAGTGCTTATGTTCCTTCTTTTTGAAATGGAATATTTCCACAAGGATCAGAGATCCTTTGGCTTCCACAAGTCTGATATTTCCTCATATCCACACTTCTCAAATTTCTTCTGGTCTGCAAGTAAACCCAAATACTTAGAATACAGAATTGATTGTTCAATACAGTTTGGCTTCCTACAACAAACACAGCAGTAGCTTTATTCCACTGAGATGGAAATCTCTGCCAGAACCTGGAGAGTGGTACAGCACCACAGAGGTGGGAATTGGGCTTCCTGGAGACAGTCAGTCACACTCTACAGTCACTGCCTAGTTAGACAAAACTGAAAAACTGGTCTCCAAAGAACACAGAGCTTTTAACTCCCCTTCCAAAGATACGGAAGGGGACTTAAAAGTGGGATGAGAATCCTGCACTACTAAAAAGGTATGTAGGGTAATTGTATCCAGATTTTTGCATAGCTAATTCTAACCAGAAAGGAACAGGAGATGTTAATGTATTGTGAGGTCAAAACATTTGAACACAAATTAACATAATGAATATCCTAACGTACACATAATAAACAAGTCTAAACTATGGAACTTCGTTTTTGTTTTACTCTCACTTGAATCGATATAACAATACTCAGGTGGAATACACATTTGAATTTTGATTAATGACACTGTAGAATGGATCCATGCATGAAAAACCGATCAAACAGAGGAAACAAAACTAAAACAATCTGTAGGTAGTGCTGTTCAATATATTCTTTCCATCTGAGACATCACTAATATTTAGGCAAAGTGCCTCAAAACAGAGGTAAAAAAAATAATTCACCTCTAACAAATGGTATTACAAGTTTAATGCAGATACAAATAGCATCTATAAGCTGATGAAAGATAAAAATTTACTCAGAAATAAAAAGAGTTGAGTGGTCAAATCATAAAAGAGATTCAGGTTAAGCAGAGATTCTGCAAGACAGCTGTGTTTCACCCTTTTCAGTACTTGAAATGCAATATTGAGGCATTGAGGATTCTTTAAAGTATATACAACTACAAAGGACTTATTTGATGGATAAGCATATAAGGGAAGGCTAATGTGTTGAACCTGGCAATTCAAAGTATGCAGGAATGTGGCTACCTTGCAGACTGCAAAGCAAAGCTTCAGAAGTTCGACTTTAGATCTAGTTATTCTCTTATAGTCAATGCAGTTAGATAATATATCACCCATCCTCCTCTTTTCACTAAATCAAATAGTGTTCCTAAAAGAAGCAAAAACTTTGCAGCAGAGGGATCTTGTCAAAAGAGCAGCTGGCTGCTCTTACACGACCTAGGACTTTCCTGTGGCTGACAAGCAGTGTAAGGCTACAGTGTAAGCATTTTTAGTTGAACATTAACTAGTATCTACTTACTGTTGGTTGCATAACATATGGCGGATGAGGCATCCAGGAAGTACTCTGGACCTGCATATCAAATACTTTCTATTAGCACAGAAAAGCTTAAAACAGAACCCCAATAATTTACTTGAAAATATTATTTATATTGCAACTACAGAGCTAATTTTAGAAAAAGACTCAAGGCATGTAGCTCAATGTAAACATGATTTATGCATCATAAAGTTACTGACAAAGAAAAAAGCTTTCAAACTGTGTTTGATATTTCCAGCAAATTCAGAAGTCCTAGAGATTGCACCACCTCTGTGATCCACATTATTTAATCTCATAGAGAATTATTCAATATTCCATGTTGTCTTAATTCTTCATTTGTATTGTCTGCTTTCATCCATCAATGTAACTGTGAACATGTCTTTGAAACTTTGAAAGGTATAACATTTTCAGAGATTCTAGAATGATTTATCCTGTTTTCAGGAAGAGCAGAAGATCTAATTTAGAGCTTTTGAAGCTCACTACGATTGAAAGCTTCCATAGTGTAGTTGACTTAAGATGCCCTTGTCCATAGAAGCAGCTCCTGCCTTGGGCATCACGGCATCCATTCTCAGCAGAACTCAGTATGCCTCACTGAAGCCTTTCTTTGTTGTTTTGTCTGACTACTGACATGTAACAGATTACACAGATAAATCAGTTTTACTAACAATTAAGTGCATTACAAAGTTCTTGTGTATTTGTGGTAGCATCTCTGAGCCATAACTACCTCTTCTGCTAAGCATGAATGGCCCACGTGTTATTGTAACTCAAGAGCCAATCTCAAGAATTGTGTCTTGATTCTTTCTGTGTCAATTTAGGGACCACAACACATGAGAAGTACATGAAAATATATCTGTGCTATAGCCATCAGTGGGCAGTCACTACCTCCACACTCACAGAAAAGGACATGTGGTATCTCAGGCTGAACACAAACAAGGGTATGTAGGAGAAAGCCAGAAAGTCTTGATTTTCCATATACCCTGTGATTTTGTTCATTAAGCAAGTGAGAATTAATTGTGTAGTTTTGTGCTTTAGCATTTTTTGAAATTGGCTAAAGCAGAGTTTTTGTTGAAAAGCAAGTTCACTGTAACAGTTTTAGAACCAAAACCAGAGCACACACATGCAAATACACACTACTACAAAATTTTCTATTGTGAATCCCCAGTAGCTAAAAAGATTAGTGCTCTAATGAGCTTGATGCTGTTCAATGTTCCCCTCCTTGTAGTTCCTCCTCTGTGCCAAGGCAAATGTCTTTGGGCTTCAACTATAAACTACCAAGTAAGAATAATCTGGATTTTAGAAAACAAAACAAAACAAATGGCAACAAAATGTTTTTTGATTTAAAAGTGTCAAACCATGAACTGATGCAAATTTACTGAATTCATCTCACCAAAGCAACTTTTTGTTTGGTGTTACATAGCTACCTAAAATGAAACAACACAGAAGTCAAAGAAAATTACAAGAATCCTTTATCTTTGACGATCAGGTTTGAAGCACAGTTTGTGTACAACATTGCCTGTAGATAAATAAACATTATCTGAGGGGAAAAAAAAACAAAAACAAAAAAAAACCACCCAAAAACATTAAACCTCCCCCCAGAAAACGCACAGCAAATCAATTCCAACAGTAAGAACAGTTTCTCATCTAGGACTCAGGTCTGGAAGAGTACTGGCAGCACAGGACAGCAATAACTAGGGCAATCCTGGATATATGTACACACTGGATAAAGAGGACCCTGCACAAAGTTATCTGGGAGTTCTAGACAGTGGAAAGTTGAATTTGAGTCAGCAGTGTGGCCAGGCAGCCCAAAGGGCCAACTGCACCCCGGGGTGCATCAGGCCCACACTGCCAGTTAGGTGAAGGAAGGGATTATCTTGAATTGAGGTGCAGCTTTGGGTGCCACACTATAAAAAAAGACATAAAACTATGAGAGAGCGTACAAAGGAGGGCTACAAAGATGGGGAAGGGTCTGGAGGGCAAGATGTACAAGGAAGCCTTCATTGCAGCTGCAGCTCCTTACAGGGGGCAGAGGGGCAGTGCTGAGCTCTGGTCTCTGTGACAGCAACAGGAGCCAAGGGAACAGCATGGAGCTGTGTCAGGGGAGGGTCCGGTTGGAGATTAGGGAAAGGTTCTGCACTAGAAGGTGGTGAGCATGGAACAAGCTCCCAGAGGGAAATGAGCATGGCCCCAAGCTGCTGGAGTTCAAGGAGCATCTTTACAGTCCTCTCAGACATAAGGTTTGAATTTTGGGTAGTCTTGTGTGGAATCGGGAGTTGGGCTATACGATCCTTGTGATTCTCTTGCAACGCGGGATATTCTATGATTCCAACTGAAATGGTAAAATGTATGGCCAATGACCAGCTTTACATATGTTCCCAGAAAAAAAAAAAGCTAATAATAATACTATTCAATCCAGTTTTGACTTCCATCTCACAAAGCTAGAACATGGCAATATTTTCCCAGTGGAGAGCCGGTTGGAATATGCTGAAAAGAGAAATTCTGAAAGAGAAAATGTGTTGGAGACTGAAGAAGCTTATGAGGAGAATTATCCTAAAGAATCTTGCTCTGTCAGGGATTATTGGGAAAAAAAAAGAAGAGTGCTGTTAAAGGATGCTGTGACTGGAGCAAATACAACAGAGGTCAGAAGGTCAATATATAATCCAGACAACATAAATTATGAAAAAAAAAATGTGTTTAAAACATTTGGCTCATGAAATGGAGTCAAAATGACAGAACATTTCAGTAAGAATGACAAGCATCTGCTATTGTTGAATGGAAATGAAGCAAAAATGCTGTTTGATGGTGAAGCTGACTGAAATAAGAAAAATTTACAGTAGCTTTCATTGCTAGTGTTAAGCAGGAAACACTCAAAACCCTGCACCAAACGATACCTGAATACTTCTAGAAAGCCTTTTGTTTAAAGCATGATTCAAGAGCACAAGCTCTCATGTAGTTTTCTGTGGTATCCACTCTGCTTTCATCCACATCCAAAACATAATTAACTGGGAAACATAGTAGACAAGCACAAATCTGACGTACCTGATATGTAGAGACAGGGGAAGCAGCAATGAATGGTGTGATTGATGTCTGTGGAATCATGCGGTTTGTTGGAATACTGTACGGTGAGGAATAAAATCTGCAAACAAAGAACAAAAGCAAGTTTTTTGAACCTTTCGACTGCTAGGCGCTGAATGACTAATTCACTGCCTCCCAGGCAAAGACAAAAAGAGCCTACACAGGTAATTATGTCCACCTATTTCCAAAACCACAATAAGGAAGATGTGATGGCTTCACTGAGTAGATTTTGAAAATGGAAAGGAGGAGGAATATTTACACAAAGCATATCTTTTTTCACTTCAACTAGCACAAATATAGCTTCACAACACAAGAAGTAATTATATGAAATGCAAAGACAGCTGATTTTCCAGAGTGCTATCTAGTGAAAGGAAATTTCTTACGCGATATTGAAGACAATGATAACTGATTTCACTTTTACATGCAGCACTGTTTTCTCTTCAGATCTTAATGCTTCAGTGCTGAGAATAACACATTCCACATATACGCCTGATTTATTTTCTTAAGGGATGGGTACAGAATCTCTGGCTGAAATTTTCATACTCATCCACATGAGCTAAAAACTTACCTTCTGGTGAAATTTACCATAATTATGAGTCTAAATGCCCCAGGGAGCAAAGAAAATCCCATATCTAGTTGCTTTTATTTCTGCTATTGCAGGCTATGAACAAAAGTTTCACTATATCTTGCTTGATGATAATAAATGTTATATTCATTCTACTTCCCTGTGGGTAAATGATTGTTGACAATATTATCGGGTGGAAAACATCACTACTGATGTACTGTGTAAATACTTAATACCCATGTACTCATCCAGATTTTTGTGTCTGTTGTTCTTTCAGATTTAACAAAAACATCAAAATAAATAAATAAATAAAACCGCCAAACAACGTGGCTTAATAATACAACGTTTGTGGTCTTACTGCTGTCAAAATGCTAATATTTTGGAATCCTTAAGGGAGATATGTATTCCTGCACAACCTCCTCTGGTCTGATTCCAACCCCATGCATACTGTTCTTGTATAGCACGTGGCAACCCTATGAGTAACAGTAGCTTTTGCACATATGTTCTCTGTAACAGTGAAGTGGATTGCTCTCCCTGTCTTTTTGTGTTCTTTCTCCCTACGCTGAGGCAATTCTCCCTGCAACAAAAAAAGCCAACCCACTACTGGTGTTTAAACAAGTGCTCTATTTTCTGATTACCCTGACATCCCAGATTTAGTACTAATCATTCTAGTTCAGACTGGATGCATTCATTTTGGATGCAGGCTTAAGTAATCACTGAATTTCTCCAACCAATAGGCTTGGAAATACAAGCTGCCATCTCTGAAAGTTGGGTTGAAACATTCAAAGTTAGAAAGGGAGAGGGAGACAGAGAAGCAATCAGTTCTCTCTGTTCCAAACAAGATTTTAAAATGCCAAAAGCAGCAGGTGGCGTCTGAGTGATTTTTTGTTTAATAGAAATATATTGCTATTTTAGGAACATTTATCTGCTCTTAGAGACTCACACAGAGACTATTTTAAAACCGTGCCTTTGCCCAATTTTCTGTATATCCTATTATGAGAACTTAGAAATATTTACATCCCTCTGCTTGTATCCAGCACATTCTATTATGCTTGTACAAATTTGGGGCTGGGGGGGGGGGAAGGATTTTTACAGCACTAGACAGGTTTATCTATGGCTTTAGGATGATGTGTATTTTATCTTAGTCCTATTACTATGGATCTTCTTCCCAGATAAAGGTTAACCAGAATTCACTTTGGCAATGTAGTTGCTAAGTGGATGAACTAAGAAATGCTTTGTGCTGCAAATGAAAATGGTCCACAGAAGACTGGCAGAACTTACTCTACAGGTTAAATGTATAACAGAGATACGTACAAACCTCTTCGACCAAAGGACAGTATAAAAACAATACTCTTTAGAGAAACAACACAATTTTCTTCTGTCAATTCTAATTCTATCTGTCCTGGCACTGAAGCTGTGCTCACACCATGTACGAATCACCTGGACAAAGGTGAGTGCACAGGACAAAATTTTTCCTTTTGGAAGTAACACTGGCCCTTTGCAATAAACTCTCCAATAAATCCAAGTAAACACTACCAAATTTATAGGAAATGTGTGCTAAGCCAAGAACTTGACAGACAGCTAACCATTTCATTTTCAGCTTAGAGATGCTGTTATCTGAATAGTACATAAGTTTCTAGAATATAAACTCTGGTAATGTGAAAAATACAACCCTTCCAGTACCCTTGCCAATACCATTTATCTGATGCAGTTTGGAATGCTTTCAAATAGGCATCAAATACAACATACTATCAGGACACTCATTTATATTGTGAAAATGCATGCACCAGAGTGTTAAAGAAGAAAAGGAAATTTGACACAGAAAATGACAATGTGAGAAAATCCAATTCATAGATTTCAACTTAAATAATAATAAATTGAGTTTAACAATCTGAGTCACTGAGAGGCGGTAGGTCAGACATTTTGCGATCATGAATTCTCTGTACCTGGAGACAAAGGTCTTCCTTCCTGCCGCAGCATTATTTTGTGCTGGAAGGGTTGTAATTTGCCTTAGGAAATTCAACAGAGCAAGAAGTGAACCAGTATATTCTGAAGCTGTCTCTGTCACACACAGAGGACAGTGGAATGTTGAGGATTGGCTCAAGAGAAACATCTTCCAGCTTTAAGATGCTCAATCTGCCACAGTGCTGCAGCTACACACACATCCCCAGCGGCTCTTGCTCAAAAGGAGGGCTCACCATGCTCTTGCCCATGGGATGTGGAGGCATTTCCCATATAACATTTACATGTGAACAGGCTAATATCCAGGTATGTAGTTGACATAAGTATGGACCTCAAAAAAAAAAACAAAACAAACACAAGAGGACAAAAAATGCAAGAGTGGTCTGCTCTGATAAAAACATTTCAGGCACCCCAATAAGATTCACAGCTGCCGATCTAATCATACTTGATTTTTATACTTCTTGCCCTTTGGAATGCATCAACATTCCTTCAGGCCCAGATAGAAGTGAGATGAGGTGGAAGAAGGATATTGTAAATAAGTCCAAAGGGATGTAGGATTCTCAGTCATTGGAATATGCACATTAGAAAGTGGAATGAAAAGAGATACGAATTATACTAGCTTTGACCCATTTTAGATAGACAGTTCAATTATGACCCCGTGTGTGCTTGCACTGAAATATATATCAGTTTCTGGTACTACATTTGAGAGCTATGAACCATGTGATAGTTAACGTGAGAGCTCTAAGGAGAGTTCTCCAGAAGACTCAGCTGCATTCTGTGCAATTGCAGCTTGCATCCCTACAACAGGCCATGCAGGTCTTGTTTTTTGCAGGTGTGAGCTACCATCCCTGATCCTGGTCTGCAATTGTATTGCTAGAAGCAAAAGCATAGAGAGGCAGGTGGGAGGAAAGAGGCAAGACAGACACTGCCCTTGCATTTCAAATAGTCCTTTTAAGCACGCCTGGATTCTATAAGAATAAGAAAAACTGTTCACTAGGAGACAAAAAGATTTCTGGAATGTTCGTGAGGAAGGGCTTATAAAGGATTCAAAAGAAAATATTTTTATGAGTTGTTAAAAGAACCACATTCCCCAGTATATCATCAGCACACATAGGCAAGGCTTTAAGAACAGTGTCTGCTGCTTAACAGAAAAAGTACACATTCCGCTCCTACATCAACCCTCCCTCTGCTTTTGGAGACTACATTATCTGGAGCGTCTGGTCGCTATTTCCCTGCCAAAAAAATAGAAAAAAAAAAAATCCATATGGTTCCCATCCTGTGGGAGAATGTGCAAGCTTCCACACAGAATCCGTACAAGAGCAAGACCCTATTTGCACTGCAATAAACACCATTTGCTCATGCCTCGTGCCTGCAGGCAATACTGAAAAAGTTACATTCATAAATAGTATCCTGGGGCTCACATAATGTAAGAGTATTACCAAGCGTTATCAGAGCAGCAATTTTCTGTTGCAATAAGCCACAGAGTCAGATGTTTGAGATGAAAAAGACCTATCTGAATATTGAGCCCATTGGCCTGCAGATGCACAATATAGTCCCCCAGATATCAGATATTAAACTGATACAGTACATTGCAATCTTAGTCAAATAGCCAGGAGAACTCAAGCCTCAGCAACATTTTAAATGAGCATCTTTACAGTGCAAGTACAGGAGCTCTATTTTGTTCCTTGTATGAGTGCAGTAAACCACTAAAACAATATTAATATCACAAATTGAAAAATCAGTAGCATTTTACACAAGGCACGCTGCTCCCCAGAATAAGGCCCGACTTCTTTTGTAAGTGCAATTCAGAAAAGGCTGATTAAAAAAGAAAAAAAGACATGGAACAATTGGCAGGGGAAAAAATCTACTGAAGTGTATGACTACATCTTCAGTAACACATACTGCAATGTTATGCTATATGTTGGGCCAGATTCTCCACTCCATTACACCAGTTTTATGCTGATACAACTCCACTGGATGCTTAAACAGAGTTACATGGGCATAAAAACAATATAATGAAATGGGGAGTCATGCCTTACAATGCAATAGAATAAAAAAATAATAATAATAAAAATAAAAATCTATTCCTTTGTGGGAAAAAAGCCTTTGCTATTTTTAGTGAATGTCTCCATCTCTCTTTTGTTTTATTTCTGTCATAGATGTTCTAGGCAAATAAGCAGTTATACTATAATAAAAGTGACAGTACTACTCTGAGAGCAACAAGAACCCGCCTTTTCATCTGGAGAACATTTAAGAATCCAAATTCTTCCCTAAGGGCTGGTTATGCCCCAAAACAAACCAGTATAATCCAAATCTCTTAGAGAGCTGGAAATTTCAAATACCTTTTCATGACACATGCAGTGACACATTTCATTAATAGACTACCATTCACGATGTATCCTGCACATAGCAACGTACACGCATCAAAATGCATGAAATACATTTACCAGTCTTATATGGGATTCTAATAAATGGAGTCATTATTGAGTTTCATTAGCAACTCATAAGCTAATCTGAATCTTCACCTTGGTTTACACATCTTGACGTTTCTCATCTCTAGCCTTGGTCCACATTGTGCTGGCAGGCACCTGAAGGACTGAGCGACTCGTGCTTATCACAGCATACCAACAAATCCTGAGCTGCACGCAGGGACAACATCCGCTTAACCAGCTTACACCAAATAGACATATTACAAGGAGATCATCTTTGTTTTATAGATCCCTCCATGCAAAATACATCTACTTGATCCACTTTACTACAGAGCATTAAGCAGCATTTCACCCACATAGTATGGGCACAATATCAACACAAGCAGGCTGCAAGCATCAGCTTTGTGTTCACTTCAAGACTGCCCTCACTGTGAAGAGCAATGTGCTTGCCTAACACACCTTCACTGGATGTTTAAGTTGACTTGTTTCACATCATAGTTTATAAGAGTCTTTAAATTCATTCTCTTTTACTGTGGCCACACACCTGCTATGATCCCATCTGCTGTATCGAGAGTAACAAACTGCATTTGCACATTTTACAAGCAATGCACCAAATTGTTCTCAGGCTTGGCTAAAATATAACCCAGAAACTTGTAAGTAAAGAGCTTATGAAAAATAGTGAAAAATTATAACCACAGGATATATGATGACTATTAAGTGAATGTGTGAAGAGTTAAAAAAAATAATAAAAATACATGTAAGCAAAAGAGGGTCCTGGTGATCCTCAGGAGACTGCATTTTGAAGATGCAACCAGAGAATAGGATAGCAGCTATGCCACTTTTGGAGGACAAATCAATGTTGCCCATATTGTAAGAGCTTCTCCTCTTAACAGTGCATGCAGTCAGAAAAAATCTCAGTGCAAGAACATTTGAATAAGAATTTGTCCTGATGAAACAGAAAATATTTTGAACTCCAGAAATAAGAGACATGTCCAAGCAGTAATTAATTGTCACTCTTACAATGGTATGTAATGCTGTAGTTTTTCAAGCTTTACAAACAAAAGAATATTTAAAAGCCTCCATTGGTTACTATTTATTTTTCAAAAGACCATTGACAACGTGTTCAAACGACTGAGTGATCAAACCCCCTAAGCATCCATGTATCTAAGTTAAGTTCCATAATTAAAACAATATATTCTTTAAGTAAAATGATATTAATCTCAAAGGATTATTCAAATTACAGTTTCCAAATATTTAACGCAACCAGCATACAAAAAATCCTTTGAAATAAAAGCCATTTGTCTGGATGAAATACTGGTGGATTATGAGCTGGTGATGGTTTCATTTATAGCTTACAGTATGCTACCAGCTGAAAAGTATGACGGTAAAGCAGAAAGACTTGTTTAGGGGGCTCAGAGAAGCAAAATCAGAGGATTGTGAAATCCTCTTTTCACAGCTGCGTGAAAAAAATATCTTTTTTCTGAGCTGCTCTGTCTTGGCTGCTTCATCCACAACATGAGAATATCACAAGCCCTACAAAGATATTGCTTGCGAAGGGCAATTAAGTAAAATACGCTAACTATCATTGTTGATTTTTTTTAAACTACTCCCACTGTTAGGGGTTTTTAAATGCTTCACCCAGCAGTGCCCTAAACAGCATTTAACAAATAAATCCACTCTGCTCAATATCAATACATTCAATCCTTCCACTGGAAAGTGCAGATGGGAATATGCACTGAATAATCATATCAAACATCACTCTGATCAAAGAGTGACTGTCAAAGAGTTCAGGGCTGAGCCTCCTGTTTCTCTTCAAATTATTGTTAATCTGTCTGAAATGGTAGCTGGATCTCAAGGATCTGTTTTTCTACTTCATGAAATAATTGGAAATGTAATCATGCACATAAACAATATGGTGATGTAACTTCTTTGCAAGTTTGAAAAAAGTTTCAGTTCTTCAGCAGGCTGTAGCTGGGGAATGAAAAGGAGTGCTGTTCCACATTCTACTCCTGAATCTCATCTGCTTGCATACAGATATAAGGCTATTGCACTGTTTGGCATTTCTGTTCAGACAATGCCATGGAAGCCATCCAGGCAGCAGAGAGGACCCAGATTAAGTAACAGCTCTAATATCCAAAATATGCTGGAATCTTCAATGATCATTTTAACAAAAGCAAAGTCAGTAAAGGGAAACTTTACTGGTTTTCATTTCATGAGAGAGAGAGAGATTAAAAAACCACTAGCATTTGCCAAAAAGAGATGGAAACTGTTAGGAAAAACAACTTCCCATTCAAATGGATATTACAAACAAAAGGACATAAAAACAAAAGGGAAACTAAAAGAAGAACTTGACAGTATAGCATCACATGCTTCAAACAAAATATGACTGAGTAAATTTGCTTCTGAATGAGTTTCACCACAGAAAGAGAATATGGTACTCAAAATAATTTTTAAAAAGGCATAAGAAAACATGCATTTCTTACCCATTCTGTATAGCAGCTGTTGGATCATAAGTCAAAGCCATGCCAGCCTGCACAGTTAGGGAAGAAAAACAGATTTTTACTATTATTAGAGAAAAAAAGAAAGAAAGAGAGAAAGAAAGAAAGAAAGAAAAAAAAGACATTAAACATATTCTGTGCCCAATGAGAATAAAAACTGAATACAACTTAGAAGTAAAAACTTTTCCAGGGAAGCTCAGATGGTCCAAAGAAGCACAGACACTTTGGCTTCCTTCTTAGCCCGACAGGCTCCCGAGAAACAGATCTCCTTGGTGACGCTTTCCCATAACATTTGGGCCAAATGGTTCTTTTGTTGCCTCAGTATCAGTCAATGTCTCCACCCGGATCAATGCATTTACAGTATAACATGACAGGGCCAAATCTTCTTCTTGCAGGTCTGATAGGTAGTTTGTAAATACCCAGCCAACTTCATAAGAACTTCTCAGGCAAGAATCTCATCCTTCCTACTAAGGCAGACCCTGTGTGACTCGAGGCCTCTGCCATTTCCCTGCGTGATCAGTCATGCTCTCACCATGAGACAAGAGACAACAAGTGGGCTGTGAAGCACAAAAGATTAACCAAAACAAGAAAGTGCCTGAGCTTTTAAACAGGGCTTTTAAAGTACCTTAGCGGTCTAGACAGACCAATAATTTATTCATGGCCTACACAGAGCTTTTCAACTGCCCTTCACCACCAAGCAAATAGTGACCTGTGCAAAAAGATTTGGAGATGTCAAAACAGCATCCAGTTAACCAGTGTTGCCATCATCACCATTAGTAAACATACGTACAGAAACAGCAGGAAAGGTGGGGAGTGAGCAGAGCTGGAGCCATAATTTCCCAGTCCATTTCAGACTCAAAGATGGCAATTAAAGCTGGGTGGGAAGAGAGAGGAGAGGGCTCCTCAGGGTGCTCTGCTCGCATTAGGAGCAGCTGAAAAATGGCCAGGGCACCCTCTTACCCTGAGGCACTCTATTCCTCTCCACTTGTCATGCGGACCATGCATTGCCTGAGACAAGAGACAGAAGCATTCACTTCAAGGACAGGTGCTTCAGTAACTGCGTGGCAGGTCTTGCACTCCTGGTGGGAGCTTTTATCACCCCTGGAGCCATATACCGAAGTACTTTTGGATAACAGCATCTGCCCCCTTCCAGATGGCTGCTCTGTCAGGAAAGTGTCTGCACTTGGCTGGCTCCCATGCAGACAACTGAGCTGCAAGGGCAAGAGGATTGGTGAGGGACAGGCAGTGGGATGGCAGTGCTCATGGAAGAGACACGTTAGCCTGACAGCTGCTCACCAGTCTACAAGGAGATGGCCCCAGTTTCCAAAGGCCAAAAATTATTTCTGATCTGAAAGCACAGACTTCACTGTACCCGACGTAGCAAAAAAAAAAAAAGAAAAAAAAAAGAAAAACAAAATGTTTGGGTCATTATGAAATGCATGTATTTTTCTCATTATTCTTTTAAGCAGGTGCTAGGGCAAATGCTTTACTTACTGAAAATGCCATTGTTTCAATAAAATATGTACAAGCTCCCATGAAAAAGATTTAGAAGACTAGTGGCTAAGACACGCAGCTAGTTTTTATAAATACATTCAGTTTGTAAAAATAAAAATAAAAATGGCTGTTTCTGCAAGCTTAAAATGTCAAATGATCAAATTTAGGGTGAGCTAACCATTGCTAATTTTGACCTAAAAAATAAAACAGCATAGAAAACAATCAAGTGTTCCCTATTTAAATTGCTTTCTTACATCTTAAACATGCTCATTATACTGCATTGTTTGGGAATAGAAAGGTACACAGTTCATCCCAAAAGCCAATAAAACTTTAAAATCATGAACAATTTTTTTTTTTTTCTTGCAATACATTTTCTGGAAAAACACCACACTTTCTTCTCTCCTTTCAGCACTTCTAAAGTTTATTACTACTCTCTTTTTATATCCTGGTGCTGGTAAAGACAACTTGCATAGTACACACAAGCCCTACACAAAAATTAGTTTAACAAACAAAACAGTTTAACAAACAAACAAACAAACACCAAAGATGTTCTTTATAAATCAAGGTGTTGACATCTCAACATTTCATCTAGCCAGAACTGATGAAAAAAAGAAAGCAAATTATAAACCCCTCAGAAAGAAAGGATCAAAGCTTTCCAATTAAGGGAACTTCTAGACATAGAGGTTCTCAGGATGGTCTGGAGCTCACTCTGTCCATCAGTTTGGATCAGTGTGAACTAGGAACAAAGCCATAGCAAGGAAGAGAGGTCTGGGAGGCGAGGGAAACACAGACAACTGCTTTTTATTTCTTTGATGAACATAAATACGAAGATGCAGAAAGGATAAACTGAAGCATTTCTTTCACTACATTTTCACAGGAGCCCCAGCAAGGATCAGTATGCTACTTTCAGCTACATTTCCTGTGAACATTAGAGCACATGTTAATAACGCAGACCCTCAGCTTGCCTTCCAACACCATAATGCTCCACGTTTGCATGTGAACAAAAACTGCATATACTCTGTTCTCCCCATATTAACATCATATTCTTACATACTACTGGTATTTGGAACAAGGGACACAAGCGACTGCTGTGGGCTTAGTGAGTCCAAAATATTAAAGTATAGATTCTCAACTCATCTAAACTCCATATCCATTCTAAAAGGTGAAGTGTTACCAGAATCTGACCAAATACTTTGCAGTGATGACTATAAATATGATCAACAGTGAGAGTTTTGCGTTAGACAAATATGGCACAGCACGTGGCATTACATGCATATGGTACACCACCTACAGATCCCCGAGTAATGCTGCTAATTTCTGCCATTGCTGAATAGCCTTAAACAGCTGCTACTTCAAATAGCTGCTAACAGAGGACTATTTACTTCTTTCTCATCAAGTTGCGTAATTTCTCCCTAAAAAATTATGCTGGCATGAAGCCCAGAAGAGGCAACAGTTAGCCTGGACTAGTGAAAGATTTATAGTCTGAAGCATCCTCATACATGACTAATAAAGGCTGATGAGCAATAGTAACTTACTGAAAAATTGTCTGCACTTTATTCCATAACACACAAACAGGAATTCCAAAAACACCAAATACAGAATATTAGGGTTGGCCTCAGAGTTCCATGCTACAGAGGTCCAAATTATTCTTCCAGAAACACAGAAGTGAATATAGCTGTCACAGTGCTTGATAAGGTATTAACTGTATTGAGGTGCTAACTGATGCCCCTGTAGCAGTCTTCATTCATGCTGAAGTGTATCTTCTCCCAGGTCTTTTCACCACTGTTTTGCTTATGTTTCAGTGGAAGAACAGGGATTCATTCTTGCTTTGCAAAGTGACACTTCCTGATGAAATGCCACCTGAGTGTAGCACTGATGATGAAGCGTTGCTTCAGGAATATATTTGTCAGATGAATCTTCTATTAAGGAATGACTGAGCCACAGAATTTTTATGCCAGATAACATACACATACTTACTGAATGAAAATTCTGCATCCCAACATTTCAGTACTCAATTCCTTAAAGAATAAATTAAAAGGAATATCTACTACCAGTTCTTCACATATTAATAAGTAACATTCTCAATATTTACTCAACTACGTTCAGAATATCAGAGGAGGCAAAAGTAAAACCATATTGGTTAAAATTATTATTTTTAAAAAGATTATTTAAACCACTCATGTTTATTTACTAAATATTTTTAGGACAGAGGAATGAAAAATTTTGCTATTCTGTTACTGCAGTTTTCTAATTATTGACACCACTGAACAAACAAAAAATAAGCCAACAAATTAAAAAGGGGTGAAATCCACTAATGTGGTGGGTTTTCCAAGCAGTACAGTCCCTGGGTTTCTCCTCCTTAAGGGAAGACGCAGAAAAGCATTATTGTACCATAGGACTCAAGGGATTTCTCTGAGGTGGAAGTTAGAGGAGAAGACAATCCTCTCCGCCCCATCTCCTCTGACTCAGTTTCTCATCCTATCATGCCAGAAGACTGCAAGCTGCTGCCCCAGGGCAACGGATTTGCTCTTGGGTACTACAGCAGAATCCACTGGATTTTCAATACTGAATTTCCTGTGCTTGTTTTGTCACCACCGCTAATATCTGCCAGGCATCACAGAACAAGGATCTCTTGTGCCCTGACAACAGATACTCCAACTAAAACACTTTGAAGTAGTAAGAGAGAGGAGAGGGAAAGAACCAACAAGACAAATGAGATTTTTGTAAAATACTGATTTAATAAATAAGCTCAGTCAACAGGAAAGTTAACTTGGCAGAGTTCCTTCCTTTGATTATTTAGAACAGTTCTGTCAGAAATATTCCACACTATTAGGAAGGTTCCTGAATTTAATTCTGAATAAAACACACCGTTTCTTCTTAGAGGAGGAGAAATCTAAAAACGTAAATATGACACTTTTAAAATATGTAGGTGAAGATGAAAAAAATGGGTCATTTCCAAGAGTTGTGTGTTGGGAAACGCTTTTCTTTTTTTTGTTTAACATGCATGCGCTCCTTAAGCAGCCACAGCTTCTGAGAAGAAAGTAGCTACGGAGAGGAAAAATTCATTATACTGAGGTCAAAATTGGAAAGTGATTCATGAACCCCAGAAGGTCAGAGGTTGAGTTGCCAGACACAATTGGAAGTTCAGAAACCCAAATGAATAACTAGAAACATTTTGTACTACAGAACTTGACTGGAAGTATGATCTGCACAGTTTCTGTTCTTGCTGTTGAGCCACTTTGTTCCCACTTCAATTTATCTGATAAATTAAATGAGGAGTGCTGAAGTTTGAAAATTTCTTGGCAGGCCTGCACGTTTTTCCTTATCAAAAGAATAACTAAATTGTCTAGGTACGAAACAGATTAGCCCTAGACACTGTAGATTATGGAGAACATCTAAGTACTGCCTATTTCTTGGAAGCATAAAAGAAATCTGAGTTCTCTCTCAAAATACCTATTGTATGTTTTTCTCTCTAAGTAACTGTCTGTATTTGATAAAATTGTAATAAGCAGCAGAGAAAAAGTGAAACTGTTAACAAAAGAAATATTTCCAAACTACTGTCTTCTTACTGTTTCTAGAAACAAGTAAAAATAAATTTTCCTTTTTTTTTTTTTTTTTAAGAAATTTCACCAGGTGATACTTAATTAAAAAAAAATGAAAAGAGGAAAGGAGGATGAAGGGGAAAGGGAAGAAATAGGGGTTGATTTATTGGCTAAAGAGAAACAAAAAACAGAAGAAAACAATACAGGAATTATTTTTTGCAAATTATTAAATATCCTTGTAGACATCAGACCAATTTAAATGACAGAGGGGTCACATTCAGTGGTGCATGTCATTGTTGTGATATATGCACCAAGACTTTGATGATATTCCCCTGGCAAGAAACATGACAAATATATGTAAATGGTCTGAATTTTAAAGAAGATTGCAATTGAAGTGCTAAAATGTTTCATAATAATGTGATTGTAAATCTCGTTGGGTTGACTAGATATAGAAAGGCTATCATTTCTAGAACTGTTCTTTCTAGAAGAACCTATGATTTACTAGTTAACCTTGGACTGATTCAAAGCATTTCATTTATTATCAGATTATGTGATATTTCTCCCTTTCTACCAGATAAATTTCAATCACTTGAATGCACATATCAAAAGATTTTATTTCCAAACAAAGTTTCAAAAAATCTGCAATAAAAGATTAAGCCATAAAATTTAAGTTGCAGTTCTCAATCCAATCTGATCCCAGTGTGGAACTACTCCTGATTCCCCAGATGCATTTTGACCTAAGAACTTTTTCTGGAAAAATATCACGCACATACACGATTTAGAGGCAAATTAGATCAAATATTTTACAGATAGAATTTGAATATGATTACTTTCCATCACCATTTCCTCAACACGATCTTGTCAGGGAAAATTTCAAAACAGAGTACTGAACTAAACTAGTGTGACTCAGATAAGTCTGTCCTGATTCTGGATATAAATAAAGTTAGATATATCGAGTTAGATATTAGTTTCGAATTTCACTGCAAATATTTCCAACGTGTACAGGCATTGTATATTTTCTGCACCTATATATCAGATACATAGTTTAACAGCCTTTTAAAAAGCTGCCAGTATCCTAAACTCTTGGATGCATAGTCTGGAATTGGTCAGCCAGCACAAATTCTCAGTCAAATGTCTCTCTCGGTCTGCTGAATGTTTCCTGAGGCTTCAACCAAGAGAGGAAGGGTACGGACTAAAAGCGTTGTTCAAGGTCAAGCATTCTTCCCTCATTACAGCTGGCTTTTGGTTAGAAACCCCAAGCAACAAAGAACTAACAAAAAAAAACTTGAAAAGCCCTAGAGAAATCCAGTATATTTTTAAGGACTTGACTTTAAAAGGTAGAAATCCATCTGCACTCAAACGCCAGTGTAAAATTAGGTGATAGCTAACAACATTCAGTTCTTTTTTGACCATGTTCCTCCTTTGCTTTTTTTCAGAGTGCTGGAGCTATACGAATTATGCAGTGATATGCAGCCTACAGGCAGCCAGATCCCACCTCTGCCTTTCTAACAGTTGCACAAACCATACATGGAATAAGAAATTTGTTACTCTCTACCCGCCCCCACTAAAGAACATTTCTACAATGAATATTTCAAGCCAAATTACATTGTTCCTGGGATTTCAGTGGGTGTGTTGTGCAAGTGGAGCGGGCTGACAGAATTTAACAACCAATTAAAGCATTTCTATACAGTTATGGAACAATCTGCAGAAACGTATGGTAGAAACAAGATTTTCCATTATATTCTGCAGTATGGCCTGAAAACTTTACAAAAAAAAAAAAAAAAAAAAAAAGTATATTTCTCTTTTTATATTCCTCAGAAGATCTCCATACAAGAGAGCAAAACCTCTGAGAATGGCATAACCAGAGGTACCACTGCAGCAATCTGTTTCTCCACACTAAATCTCCTGCCTTTGCCCCCTTCAACAAAGTACTTTGCACAGCTGTCTCTACTTGGTATAATCTGAGTGACAAAACTATCAGTGTCATTTCTCTGGAGCCTGCCCTTCTGAGCAATAATCCCCACATGAATTCAGTATTAACACTGGTCAAACCTCAGAAGTTTTAGAAATGCCCTTCATGTAAGTATTTAAGAATGCAAATGCTTATCTGAACAATAGCCAAATACATGTTGGCTAGATATCTAGATATCATGGGATTTGGCCTGGGTGAAATACTGAGGCAGTAATCAGTTGGATAGTATTCCATTATTTTTTCCTTTGGGTTAAAAACTGAGAAAGAACAAAGGTTCAGGGAACACTTTCAGATTCCATTTGTAATCAGAACTATGACGCTTGTCATATATCAGTAAGTTCTCACTACTCACTATCTGTTCTTTTTTAGAGAAATTAAAGTTGACAGGAATAATTGTAGGAAAGTTATCTGAGTACTGCTACACACTGAACAACTTAACGGTACATCTTGCTTAGAGTAAGATCATTAATGCTAAGAAAACAGAAGATTAATTTCACAAAAGGATTTCATATAGGGAATAAGAAAATTATATGATAATCTGGAGGAAATTCAGCAGCATGCATTACCATTGATGCTTTGAGTAGTAAATGTCCAACTTGCAGCAAGGTATTAACCAGAGGTTATTAAACCTGAGAAAGCCAATTTCTACAGAGCAGATTCCTAGCCTGAAACATTGTGAGTTTGCATCTTGACTAGCTTTGCACATTTGTAGATTATCCCATGACAACAGCTGCATAGTTTGATGGTTGACTACAAACAACAAGATGAAATTATGACCTCCATCACTGAAAAATAGTGTTTGAATGTTGATGTCATTAACACATTAGCCACACCATGCCTCTTGGTAACAGGGATATTGTTGTCCTTAGTATTTAGTAGTGGGATATTAGTGTCCTTAGAGCCACTCCATTAGCAGCAAATGAACTACATAAGATGTAAGAAGCTGATGTCCTGAGGCTATAGGCATAAAGGTGGCTTGTTGGGTTTGACTTTAAATTATTTTCTTAATGGATTTGAACTCAAGGAAGTATAGAACAGTGGAGATAATAGCTGCAGTGGCATGCTAAAATGGGATTTAGAGGTCCCTAAAATAAAGATTGTTGACCTTATTCAGGGATTGTTATTGCCTCCTATATATATGCCTTTGTTTTTGGAGCCCTGCACACAATGGCTGGAGTCTAACACTTGAAGTAATTCCTGAGTACTTCTTCCTCACACACAATATACTGCAACAAAACTTTGGAGGTTTCTGCAGTCTCTTGTAGCAAATGTAGCTGTCTTTTGGCACTTGAAGCCCAAAAGGCCAAAATACTTTTAGAGTGTTTTTGTTGAAACAGTGTCCAACGAGCACAGTCCTGGACAGAGACACTTACATGCTTTAAAGAGGACCTTATATTTCTTTTAAAAGTTCAACAATTGCACTATCATTTGTAGGTCATAAGCTAATGATCCTAAAAGATATCAACTAGCAAAAGGAAGAAGTTACAATAAAGCAGTAATCCTCTTGAAACACCTATTTTAGGAATACCAAATAGTTTTCTTATTTATTTGCATAGTAAAATTGAAGTAAACATTAAAAAAATCCCACAAAGAGGAGAAGGGAGAAGAAGGGAGAAGGGGAAAAAAAAAAGGAGGGAAGGGGAAGGACTTTGGTTTTAGTGGGTCACAGTTGAATAACATACTTTGTCTTTGAATTCTCATTCATAAACACAAAGAATAAGCATTTAGAATGAAAATACTTATAAGTTCTTCTGCCTTTGCAGTTACAATTTTAAGAAGGTACTACGACCAGATTCACTACACCTCATTTATTCAAGTATCTTTATCATTTAACGACATTCAAGGAGAATAAACAAATTCTTGAAGAATCAAAGATATTTCTCTTTTTTCACCCACATTTGGAGTCACTACAAGTACATAGAAAGGAAATTCCAGTAACAGCCTATTTACAGCAGAGCAAAAAGCAACCGATTGAATCTCTTTTTAAAAAAATACTTTGTATACATGTTAGATCTGAGGCTACTGTAAACAGTGTTGTTTCGGACAAAATGAAGATCCCAGCTCAGAGAAGCTTTTACATGGATTATGTGTTTAAATGCATGCAAGTATATCTTTGCTTTTTGTAGATGTCCCCCAGTTCCTTGGATGACAGAAAAAAACAACCAAACAACATCATTGAGCTGCTTAGGTGCAAACTGATCTTGGGTTTACAAGAGGTACACCACAGGTGCTGACTGCACACCAGTAAAAAAATACTTAGCTCAAGTTTGGCAACAGAGAGCCCTTGGAATAGGAGAAGGTTGTGCACAGCATCACATCCAGCTTTGAAATTCTT
This sequence comes from Centrocercus urophasianus, assembly GCF_019232065.1. Classification (NCBI taxonomy): domain Eukaryota; kingdom Metazoa; phylum Chordata; class Aves; order Galliformes; family Phasianidae; genus Centrocercus; species Centrocercus urophasianus. The sequence goes on from NW_024884711.1 coordinate 9,282,896, forward strand.
TTTTCCAGTAACTTTACACCCCACTCACTGTTATGAACCTTACTCTTTCCCCCACATATGCACTATTGGTCATTTTTGTCTGGCGTGGAACCATTGTATTTTTTGTGCAATCCTGTTTCTCCATAGCCCTGAAAGGCAAACCTTCAGATCTACAGCTGGCTTCTTCTAAATCCCTGGAAAGTAATCACCACGTGGCACTTACCTCTCCTTCTCTGGGCCACGGCCTTCCGTTCTGTGTGTATTTGCTTTGATTCTGGCGCTTCTTTTGCCCTCCATCAGCAAATTTGCACAGTAAAGGCTCAGTGGGGGCTGTGAAGACAAGAAACCCAGTCTATATTAGCAACCCCCCAAAGAAAGTGATTATACCAGCAACAGTAGTGCTTTGTAATACTGATCTTTTGAAGTAAAATCTTGCCTTCTGCAGATATTTTTTTGCCTCTTTCAGCCTTGACTCTACTGGCAGCTGTTCTTACTAACTAAGCTTCAAAAAATATATACTGGCAGCCCTTAAAAGAATTTAGCAAATATTGTTGAAAAAATAATCAGCCCACGCAGAATGTTAAGTTGCTGAAGTGAAATAGTCGAGTCAGGCATTAGTTCCAGCTAAGTTAGACACGTATTCATGACCAGCATTGCTGAAGGATAAACACTGTTTTACTAATGCAGCTTTCTGTTTTTATTGTAAAAACTTCTCAAGAATATGTTTAAAAAATAAGTGTTCTCACTATTTTTGTGTTTCTCAGCACTCAATACGTTAAATTCTGAATAAACAGAATAAAATAGACAGTATTGCCAAGCGCAATACAATTAGATTTCTTTTCCTCTTAACTTCTTTAAGCGAGTTGGCAGCTGAGAAAACTCTTTTCCTCTCCAGCTGGGCTCTGATCTGGGAGAGCACAATAGTGAGGGAGGCTGGAACCCCAGCAATGATGGACATTCCCAGAGACACACACTCAAAATCCCAGTGCACAATAGGGTCTGCTGGTAGAGAAATTGCTATACAATGGGTGCCACAAGATGGGAACTTTGTGTCTTGGGATCTTCTCCCACCAATCAGCTTTTAATAGTCTATTCTAAAACACTTTTCAGCCCAAGCTTGGTACACGGCTTTGTAGCGGGAACTTGCCTTGGCTGCCTCCATCTTAAATGAGGTGCCACAGTCTACCCACTTCGTTAGGTGGATGTCAGGATTGTCTTTTATTGCTTATATCAACTGGTGACTAAAAAAATTTTGGTTTGGTTGAAAGAAATCTGAAAATGATGTTTCACATCTGAAAGTCTTTTGGAAAATGTTGGGTTCCCAGCCATTACAAGTTGAGGTTCTAATTAATTAACCAGGAGGTTTGATAGGAAAAGTCAACAAAAAATAGGTTTTCTTGTCATTTTCTGTTTCTAGGTTTCAAGAAGTGTTGAAAGAATAGGAAGAAAGGCATAAGAAGGAAACGTTGCAGTATGGGGTTAGTCAAATTGCTGACATTTATTTGTAATAAAAATAATAATTTGCTTGGAGGATTAAATAAGCTTGTAAAATATTAAAACAAGCTCTCCTCCTTTAACCTCTTAGTTATAGCCAGCTCAAACCGGATCAGAAAACATGGTTTAAAAATGTGATCACTTGAAAACAACAACCAACAGAGTACAGAGAATCTCACATCAATACCACGATTTCTTATTGGGACTGCATTATTTTGGCTACTTTCAAAGCTCTAACAGCTTTGTTTTTTTCATTACCATTTTACCAGGCTAGTAATTTCCAAGGTCACTAGAAAGCAAACTGCAGGGAACAATCCATTATTGGCAGAAAGCTCGACTGTGTGACCCCAGAGGTCTTTCCCCACCTCTGACTTTGGTTACTGTATCATATTTTGGTAGAAGCAATGTTCAGCCAACCATTTTAAATTTTAAATAATGAAGGTTTAAAAGCATCCAGGTGGCTGTGGAGATTCTTTCCGCAATCGGAGAGATTTTATGGAGCTGACTGCCCTGCACTTCTACCAGTTTACTCCACAATGCGATGCAGCATAATTTCAGAGCAGTTACTTACAATTCACTTTGATGTGATTGTGAGGGAGGAGCAGGTGCTAAGCCAGCATCTGAGAAAGTCCTATTAAATGTCACATTTGATGCTTCAAAAGCTTTTTTTTTATTTCAAGTGCTGAACAACTATCATTCAACATATGGTATCAGGAGTATCAGAAGTATGCAAAAAACAATCTGAACGTTGCGTGTTTACATGTGCCATGATCATCTGCTATTGTACACATGTGCTGTTAGTCTAAATGCTATGATGTGGTATAGCAATCAAGTAAATCATATGTCTTACTACATATCCTTCCTAGAAATTAGCCAACCACAAATGGGAAGCTGTTGCCATTTCTGAGCTTCCCATTATTGAGCACTACCATATGACAACCTTTTATTGCTAAGTTGGGCCTTCCTAAAGTTAACTGAGATTAGCAGACATCATTGAACAGATATGCCAAACAACTTCACACCACACCTAAAAAAAGTGTGGAAAAAGAAACTGTACTGGCTTTTTTGGGGTTAAGGAAGAAGATGGAAAAGGACAAATGAACCATGCCCTGCACAGGAAAGTTTCTTCAATAGGAAGCATTTTTCCTCTATAAAAAAACTGACAGGAGTTGTGGGAAAAAGATCAACACATGCCAATCAACATTACCATAAGCAGAAATATGGGAAAAAGACATTCTGGCAGGAAAATAGAGTCTAGTTCAGATTTTCTTTATTAGTTGATTATTTTTTTCTTTTTTAAAAATTAGACAAAACAGTGGGATGTAGCAGATTTGCATCTAGTAAAATAGAAAATGATTTGAAGAGATTTAGATCTTAAAGATTTACACCTGGGAAAAACTATGGTAACAACCTCAAAATACAAAGAACTAAACCTTTATTTTGCAAGTAAGAATGTAAAAGAATCTCAAGAGTTCAAGTGTTGCTCTAAGTACACAGAAGAACTCAAGTCTGATTTATTTCAGCCCTTTTGAAATCCCTTGTAAGGCTCTTAACCTTTGTAAGCTCAGATGCACAGGAATATTTGACTTTACTACAATCATTCTTACTAAACAAATGCATAACAACAGACGATTCTGGAGAGAACGTATCCTATTCCATATATCAGAAAAACTATTTCTAAGTAGAATTCTTTTTGAATGGTTTTAAGAAATGTCAAAAGCTTTGAAAACAGCAAATTTACTTCCGACAAAGAAGTAAAAAAAAACAAAACAAAACAAAACGTAATAAGGTTGTCAATTCAAAAAGAAACTGTTCAAACTATATCAGTATGACGTGACTAAGAGCAAAGAATTGGGATATTTCACTCTTAAATACTTCTCAAGGGGAGTAAAAAAAAAAAAAAAAAAAAAAGGAATCTTTCAAACTGTTCCTGTTTTTGCAGCCTTCCATTCCAAACAAATGCTCCTGAATATATAGACTTTTTTTTACCTTTCTCTTTTTCTTTTATATTTTTTACATTTTACCTTTTTTTTTTTTTTTTTTTTTTTCTTTTTTTAAAATATGAATATAGTGACTGGAAATAAATACACCTCTTCTCTCACCTGCTGACTTAATAGCAAATGTAATTTGGGTATCTTTATATGGTCATATTTTGAACTGATAAGCACATACTTTTTTGCATGGCTCTTGACAACCTCGAAGTTTTCAGCATGTGTGGTATTTTGAAGCATATCTGGAAAATCTGCTGTTGGTATTTTCCTGTCAGAAAAGTGAGAATTGATTCACTCAAGATAAATTTCAAGCTATTCCATACCGATAAACTCTTCAAGGTACAAAGCACTGCTCTTTCTTTGACTTCTACCTGACAGTAACAAATAAAAATATCAAGAATAAGTAACAGCTTTAACCTGAACAAGGTTCATTAAGCCATTACCCATTTTTCAAGGAAAAGATTTAAATGCTTGCTGCAGTTCCCATCCAGAGCCTGCTTGAGTTAATAACACATAAATAGCTCTGAACTTGGCTTTCAGTCCTGAGAAGGAAACGGAATCAAATGGATAGTGCTTCTAAACAGCATCTGCCAAGATATTCAGGGCTGTTTTAGGAGAGGGCAGTTGCTGCAAGTATTCAAATTCTCTTCCCATGGAACAAAATGGCTACAGCCCTATCTCTCTTCAATCAGACCCTGAATTTACTCTAAGAGTTCAGTGAAGGCGAAAGAGAAAGACTGGTTTTATGTCAATCAAGGCTGTCAATATCGTTGGAGCTCCTTTAGGAACTCAACTTCTCATGCTCTGGTACTTCAGTTGGATTGACTGAACAGACAGCACCAAACTGCCAAATGCCACTATACCTCCAAAGGCATTGGTCTTTAAAATGGGACAAACTCTTTAGATGGAAAGAGACTGGGATAATAGTGTCCCATTCCCACACTGGCAGCCTCTCAACAGATCTTCCAGGACAGGAAAGCAACTTCAATTAAACTGGAGAACTCATCAAAAAAAAGCAAACTCCTAACTAGTTCCAAATACATACTTTTGTTTTTCTTTCATTCATCGGAAGGCTGAAACATTCAAGCTTCTACATATACAAAAATGTATATATTCATGAACATGTGCTTCATAAAGGATTGGGAAGATGAAAGCTGTCATTTGTGTTCAGTGAATCTGTTTCATTATTTCAGGTGCTCAGTAAATTTTTCTATCATATACTAAGAAAAGATTGCCCTCCACCACTTCCAATTCACAGTCATATCGCATCGTCTGTCCAGCAATCACAAGAATTACGTATACAGCAAGGTAATAACTAGAACATATTTATGTATTTTAACTTGTTTCACTATGAATATTTTTGAGGACAATATTTTTCAGCATGTCTGCAAGAAAGTAATCTCATCTTGTGCAAAAATGAAGATAACGCTGCTAGCAGAGACCTTAGCAATAAGTGCGATATGAACTCGTGTGGATCTCTAAACTCCTTCGTTTTGTTAATGTGATGAAAAATGATAAGAAAGTCAATGCCATTAATAAAAAACGGTCAGAGCACAGACAATGATTTTTTTCAAAACGTGTTTTCAGGAGAAGGTTGGATTAATTTATTTTTCAGCCCTGGCAAATCCTCCTCCACAATAAAAAAGAAGCAGAGCAATAATTGAGTTCACAGTGACACCAAACATTTAAACTGATCGTGTTTTAATAACTTTTTTTTCTTCATTCACTTTCAAATTTTAATTATTCCAGCAGCACTTTCATGTATGTATTGGACTGAAACATCCATGCAAGCAGCACAACATTTGTCTGCCATAAACCAAACATTACTTCTACAGTAACACCAAATTCCCTTTGCAAGCAGACCTGTTAACTCATACAGTAGTTGAGAAGGAGATGCTAGAGACATAAAAACTCTAAAAGGAAGGCATGACCGAGCAAGTTAAATTGCTGATATGGATGTAGCCAGCAAGACTGCAGGCTCTTCAGAACCTACAAAGTTTATTTACAGAATGAATTTTGCAGCTCTAAGTTTTGAACTGCAGTAGGTTCCTGATCAATAGAGCAACTCATTGTGCTAGTGAGTCTAGTGATTTCTAAGAAGTTCTGACACACAGTACTTATTCACCCCTAAGTAACAAACAAAACTCTAAATTCAAGGAAGATTGTAGAACACTGTCATAGCTATTCTGCTCTTGGTGAATGAAGTGGAAAAATTACAAAAGATGGCACGTGACACAAAAGGACAGACGTATACATAAGGGCAAAACTCTATAAACCAGAAGTAGTGAATAAATGCATCATCCTGTTCCATATGAAATACTTGATGAAGGACAGAGTTGATCATTTTGTGGGGTAACAGATTTCGCCCCACATGTCCATAAAACTGGATATGAGATCACAGGATAAACTCTAACATATATATGTAAAAGCAGAATAAAAGTGCACTAGTACATGTTCAGATAATTGCTTACTGCTCAATGTTTTTGATTGAGCCAGTGATTCTATACACACAGGCATCCTAAAAAAGCGCAGAATGGAAGCTGTTATCTTTAGAATGTTAGAAATAAACTCAAGCAATATACATTATATTTGTCTCCTCTTCCAGTACTAAACTAGATGATATTCAGTGCACTTACACAGCTGATTATGAAAGCAAAACAAGGAGTTAATATTGCACATTGTTTCTGGAATGTATGATTTTCACAATATAATTGTGGAAATTGAGGAAACGGTTTTGTATAACAAAAAGTTATAGCCCAAAGCAACAGTTAAAAGGCAAACATCTGCTTGGCTAGAAATAAAAAGGAAAAAAAAAGTGATTTACTTTTGATAAACTGTATTATAGCTGAAGTAGTATAGGTGAAGTAGTTCACCTCTTTGTCTTAAGAAATGAGAAGCAATCCTTTCATCTTTCTGTAAAATAATTATTTCTAAAAAGCAAGAGTATATTAGAAAAAGAAAATAAATCCTAGGGGAGAAATAGTTCATCAAGGATAAAGTTAGCATTTCTATTACGTGAAACACGAATTATATAGAAGAGGTAGAACAGCTAATTCTATGCACACAGTGGAAAAACAGCATGCTGACTGTGAAGTGCAATCCAGGTCTTACTGCAATCAATGGAAACACTCTACGTACTACATAAAAAACTGTACTTAATCATATAATTGCAGAAGCCCCAACCAAGGTTTGTTAGAGCTGATCCGAAATGACAGTCTGCTTTCGATGAGAAATCGCACCATTTATTTTCAAGTTTGTTTCTGTTTAAAAATCTATTTTAGTTTACAAATTTTCTACTGAACAGCAGATTGAGAGCATCTGGTTCAGGCCTATTAAAACGTTCCTTTCTAATGCTGCTGATAAAGGGGAAACCTTTGTAACAGAGCATTAACTAGATATGTATGTTATTTTATGGAGATGACATACAGCAACAGATGCTTCAATACAGGACTGGAACTTAAATAAAAATACAAAATCAATCCAAATAGCTCAGATGAAGTGAAATATTAAAGTAATGCTGAAACACAGTAACAAAACAGCATAGTTTTGTTTTTACAAACTCCATTTCTCAGCCAACTTTAGTGCTGGCTTCTGTAGAAGGGCATGAATAAGTGAGCAGTGAATCCAGTATAGCATTAAGAAGATTATTAATCATACATATTAACTAGTAACTGATTCATTAATATAACACACTTTAATGTTGCATTTTATCTTTATTTTAAACAAAAAGTCTGAGACAGAGCTCACAGAAGTTGAGGAGAAACTCTCAGCAACTTCAGTGGAATCTGGAGTGCAAACATAATGAGCTGAATGTAAAAAAATCTTTACTGCTAAGTATCTGTATTGAAAGTACTTGTACAGATTTTGGCATCAGCCTCAGTGCCATTTGACCAAAGAGAATTCTGAGCACAGCAGCTCTTTTTTTAGTCACTTTGTTTCTGTGCTTGATGTAATTCTTGAGTTAACAGTATGTCCGATGAATTAACATCCATTGTCCTCATATTCACCAGGTTAAGTTCCCATTTTTAGAGTCTAGCAACTCAGCTAAAACTACTGTGACTTTGAATCCAAAGTTACTCTAATGAATCCAAATGTAAATTTGAGGTAATTGTGAGGAAGAGTAGATTCAGGCCTGTGATTTTTGTCAAAGAATGCAGCCCCCCCACAATTGTCGGTACAGGAAACTTCAGCCTTATTGGAGGTTCCCTGACATAAAGCTGAAAATATCAGTTGTAGTTCATACTTTTTACCCAGCACTCTTTGCAACCTTCTGGATGAAATGGAAATGGGATCTTTGAGAAGTGATTTGTTCTTATGAAGTTCTCAAAGAGACTATGCAACAAGAGAAGATGTCTTTATATGAAAGCAATCAAAATAGCTATGTGCATCAGTTTGCAGAACATTTTTAATGTGCCTGTGCTTAAACTTCTAATTTATATTATTTTAAGACAGTTCCCACAATCAACTGAAATTCTGAATGCATTGTTTTCATGCAACAATTACAAATCCTAGAATTTGGACTAATACTTCCTGCAAAAACACCATGATACATCCCTTTGGATTCCTACCACACTGGAAGAACTATGTACGAAAAATTTCCACAGTACCATAGTTCAGAGAACAATATTGGCTACAAGATATCAAAAGCACTTCTCACATTATATATCAGACAGATTATAAATAAATAAATATTGAAGTAATTTGATATAAAATCTTTTTGGTTAAACTGGAAAAGCTTTAACAGTTCTCAACAGAATTGATAAATGTGGAAGCTTAAGAATCCAACTCACTTTTCCATGTCGGATAAATTTCTGTGAGGAATTTCTGTGCCACAGCACAGTGTGCTATTTCTCTCATGTGAGGTTAACTAAGAAAGGCACTGAGTTAAGCCAATCCTACACGGCCCTTTTGTAAAATAAGCAAACAATTAGCAGAATATAAGGATATGCTATTTCAGTAGTAGCTACCCCATCATGCTTTTCCCCATTGGCAAGAGTCAAAAGGTATGAAAGTTGTTTTTTTTTTTTTTTTTAATTGTTTTTCTTTAAAAAGTTTTTCTACATATTTGCATACATAGCACGGTTCTTCTGCCATACTGTGTTGACTCTTGTACCAGATAGCACAGCAGCTGCAAGACTGTATGTTGCAGTAGCGAAGCAGAGGACAGGTTTGAGTTGGCTGGTCTTTGTAAGCAAGTAGCACCCTGACTTTAGCACGTTCCCTTTGCACTGATAACAGTTGAATGCTCCTGTACCAAGACAGACAAGCTTTGCATGTTATCCCAGAACTGCAATCTATGCATAGTTTAAAGAAAAAAAAAAAAAAAAAAAACACCCACTAAAAGTGAACCCCAAATCATTTTTAAATTCCTTCTAGGAAGATATACCTTTTTGCCCTCTCCCACAGTCTCAGAAGTTACTTTGTTTGGATGAAAATGGAGATCTTGTATTTCTTACTGTTCAATTATTAAGGAACAGCAACGAAGTCAGCTTCATTTGAAAGGCTCAGCGATTTTTAAACGATCTCATGTACCGTAATTTATAATGGAAAATCAGGTACAAATAGTGTGAGATGCTTTCTGGTTCCCCTCTAATGGAAATAAAATGAATCCCTGGTAATGGTGACCCTACTTGCTTCTGTGGTCACCCATTTTAGTTTTTAGTGTTCTCTTTAGTACTCCCAGGAGAAAAGAGCAAATGCAAAGCTTTTATCTATTGCTGTTTCTCAAAACAATAGGTCTGTGCTTCTGCTATAAAATCTATTTTTACTATTCACATAAACTAATGTTATTGATCACAGAGACTTTGCTATTATCCCACTAAGAAAAACCTACTTGTACTGACAGTCCAGAGACAAAATCATTTGAATTTAATGCAGTAAAAAGAATTAATTCTGGCTTTGCTAATACAAAGTTATTTCATGTACCTGTTTAAGTATTTATTATTTCTCATTGAATCTATTTACAATTTTAAATCATTGCATTATTTATTAATTTTTATTCAGTGTTTATATAAACCAGTAAATTATCATCACATTATTCCTTGTCTGTGTGACACTTCTAGAACTCATACTACAAGCAAAAAAATAATAATTTCAAACATATGTTTTCAGTATAAACAAGGAAACCTGGCCAAATGTCTTATGTCAATAGAATGATTTTTTTTTCCCACCAGCATTATTATAATTGCTGTATACAGACATTCATTTCTTACTAATTAAGGTTGAGTCTTGGCATTTTCAGCTCACACTCCAAAATACGCATAGCATTAATGTTCAGAACAGCTTATTCAAGCCAGTGTTGAACTGCACGAGGATGTCTCAGTTATGATCACTAGCTTATTTAATTCAGACATGCATGTTTCAATAACTACATTTTGTTTGCAGATTGTGGGGAAAGAAACATCTGTGTTGTCTTTGTGAATGGTCCTTGCAATAAAGAAGTGGACATACGTATACATAATGTCTTCATTATTTGATGCACTAGGCATATCTTGATAAAAAGTAGCAATGGGAAACTCTTACGATAGGAAAAAAAAGTTTGGTTTGCAATGAAATGTGCTTGCATGGTCAAAGCAGTGACACCACCTTGCCAGAATCAGAGCTCAAACAGTATATTCCTAAAAGCACTGATTCATGTCAATGCATGAAATATTCCTGCGTAAATGAAACATAAATCCCAATTTTTAATCTGCTCAACAGCTTAAAAATATTAAGAAATAATGTATTTTTTCTCAGAACGCCTAATGAAAATCCTTTTATTTAAATCAGTTCTAATTAACCCACATTCCAGCCATGACTGCTGGGTGCAGAAGCAAAAATTCCAATCACTTAGAATTTAAAACGTAGCCAAGCAATACCATTTTGCCACTACAGTGAGAAAGAAGGAAAAGCTGAAGGGAAAATTCCTTTTATTGTTATTACCCTTCTTTCATTTTATTTTCTGCATTCACTGAAAGACATAAAATGAGCTAGTTTGCTAAAAGTTAACATGCAGCATTGCCATCTTCCTTGCTTAAATGTGGGATCACCTCTAAAAAGTGGAGTTGACCCTGACTGCAGCAGAAGTGTGGGCAGGCATAGGCTACATAGCAGAAAGCATTTATCAGATGGGTGACTGACTGATTCTTAGAGGCAGGAGTTCATTTCGCTGCGGTGGAGAATACCCAAATCACACTAAGCACCTTGGACAATCTAATTACTGTGTGCTACAAAACCTCCCTGAGCACTCCACCATTTTCTCCTGTAAAGTGGCCCAGGGGAAGACAGTGATTACTTCGGAAACCACACATAAGTAAGGACACCGATGCCCCTTCCCTCTTTCTCCTGGCAGAAGAGACTGCTGGCTGTGCAGAGCTACGGGACACGCTGCTCCTAAGGCCAACAAGCATGCTCAAGTCCATGGGGCAGGCTTTTCTGCATGCTACCAAAACAAATCCCACTTCTCCCATCTTCAAACACCTGTGGGTTGGAAGCAAATGTGGCATTGGCAGGTACTTGCTCAGAGAAGAAGGGCGGGCCATGGAAGAAAAAAAAAAAAAAAAAAAAAAAAAAAAAAAAAAAATCACTCAGCAACTCCATTTCCTGAGAGGGCAAGGTGACAATGTGCCCCTGAAACCTACCACTACCTGCAGACGTGGGGGCTTTGCTCCAGCTTAAAGTACTTGTCTGCCTTCAAGGCGTAACTGTACCTATGATTTCTATGACAGAAAGCTGCACAGTGGAGTCACTGAGAATTCTACCGTAAGTCACCCATTTTTCCACAATATTTTATCCAAAAGAAAGACCAAGAAGTAAAATTATAATCTTTTCCTGAGGCAAAAGAAGACCTAACTCATATTTCTTAGCTCTTTTCAAAATGCATTGTTGATACCAATGCTAAATCTAATGTGCTACAACAGAAGTCAATTTCTAACCCTTACAGCTTAAAAAACATTTATTGCCATCTGAGACAATGTCCTAGAATATTAAATAAATAACACTAAACCCTTCTGCATTTTTCAAGTGCAGAGCTCTCAGCTGACTGCAGACAAGGAGGCAAGCTGACATATTGGAGACTGTGTAATGGCCTCAGCTCCTTTAACTCTGTGTAGTTCATGTCTTGGGGGTTGTAGGAAGGTCATGCTACATCCTGCTCTACCATGGGTTGAAAAATTAGGAAAAGAACATGATCTCAATACTAAGATAGGAAAAGTTTAAAAAAAAAAAAAAAAAAAGAAAAAGGAAAAAATCCTCTACTTTTGAGTTAAAAATACGGGAAAAACAAGAATAGGAGTGAGACAAGCACAACAATGAAAAATTGGTGGGGGAAATAAGGTACAGCAATAGGCAAAGAAAAACACATTAAGAAAATGAAGAGAAACAGGAAAAGAAGGAAGAGTAATACTTCTGAAATGCCTTTGAAAATGTTCTGGCTTCACACAAAAGTGAACACAATTGATATAATTTCTGGATGACAACAGGTCTGTGATGACTACCTGGGTCTTCACCAGTACAAAGATGACAGGAAAAAAAAATTACAACTGAACAAGTAAATGAATGGGCTCAATGTTACTGCCTGTGTCAAAAAGAAGAAGTCTATAAAATGTGTGTGTTTTTATTTGGAAATACAGACTGAAGACAAGTTCTGTCATACTATTAAGAACATGCTCATATTCTCACAGTAAGCATACAGGATTAAAACATAAATGAAACTTAAAAGACAGTAGAGTCTCCTCTACACAGAAATACTAAGGTGCAATTATCAATGATAAATATTGATATTGATAAATTATCCATTATCAATTATCAGTGGATGGGATGGAACCTCAGGCTCCACAACTCAGCTCTGAACTGAGGAGAAGGAACTTGTAGTACTGAAGTTTATCTCAAAATCCGATGGATGATTCAACACTTCTATGCCACAGAGATAAAATTAGAGATGACTACATGATAGATGAAAAATTACAGACATTGCATACAGATGAATTAGGTTATAAAAAAAAAAAAAAATAGGAGCCTCTAACACTAACCCCCATGATTCTTTAAAGCTCCAGTGCCCATTTGGATGGGATCCTCCCTGGGGTTACCAGGGATACAGCCATGTCAGCAGGATGCGAGCATTGTGCCTCTCCACTCAAAGCACAATTGCAGCCAAACAGCATTATCAGAATCAGGTCTGACAAAAGCTGTCTCCAGCTGATGCTAAGCAGCAATTTTTTTTTCAGAACAAATGATTTCATGAATCAGCCAACAGGGAATGACAACATTCTGCTGCCACTAAGTTGCAATTTCCAACAAGTTAATGAGTCCACTGCAAACGTGACCATGTTTATCACTCTGCTGTTATCAGAAATGGTTAACTTTCAGTTTCTTTTTTTTTTTTTCATTTTTATTTATTTTTTCTTTTGCGAGCTTTATTGCTTATGATGTAGTATTTCCCGGGAGGCAGAAAGCAAAGTCTACCCCATGATGCTAGTAAAACTTGAAGACAGCACAGTAGAGTAAGAACTAAAGACCAACAACTTTTCTACTTTGAGTAACATGGCAGGCCTAGCAGAGACCTCCTAGCTTTCTTCTGCCATGAGAAGGACAGCTCAGCACAGTTCTGCTGAACTTTGCAGGCTGATGAAAGACAAATAGATGTAAGTGAGAGAGAGAAAACTTTTCTTTCTAGAATATTTTCTGGTACAGATCCAGAGCTAGTAAAAAAAAAATAATAATAATCCCACAGTCTTGAGGATGGTCAGAAAAGTAACAACAGAGTGCAAAGCAGGGATAAGGTAAAGACTGAGTAACAAAAGAATGAATACTTCTAAAGTTTAAAGTATTCTCCAAATACTACAGAAGGCATTTGCATACAAAAAAAAAATCTACATATAACAAACTACAATGCATTGTAGTCATTTTATTGTATATATACAATGCATTAATGCTATACTAGTAAACACAATAGTAAAATTGTGAACTTTATGAGACTTCACTGCAATTCTAGCACATACTAGACAGTCATTTCATAATAGCTTTAATAGTAGAGGGGAGAAATAATGGATACCTAAATTTTATTCAGCATCAGGATTCAAGCTGATTTTTGCTCCTAGACAGAACACCAAGATACGGTAGAAATGTTGCTATTAAACCACAGTCCCACCTCCTGTGCTTTTATCAGTGGATGGGATGGAACTTCAGGCTCCACAACTCAGCTCTGAACTGAGGAGAAGGAACTTCTAGTACTGAAGCACGACAACAAGTGATAACAGGACTCCATGATCAGAGTGGAGGAACAGTTATTGACAAGGCCATCCTGGACTTGTTGGAGAAGCAGAAGATGAAAAATATTACTTTTCTCCCCTTCTGTCTAAAGTACCTTGAGATTTCGACTATTTAGACATGCTCCATATTACTAATTTGCATCTACCGAAGAGCTCATTCAGTGGAACAGCCATATTATACTTTTTCATAACTCTCTAGTCAACTACACGGTATGTGCACTGTTACTTTTTGTCTGCTTCCATTTTGTTTTCCCATCCTGAAGGGGATATATTTTCTGGGCAGAAATACCAGTACATTTGACAACTGATAGAATCACAGTGAGACAGCACTCAGCACAGTCTGCTTGCACCAGACTGCATTTGTCGATGGATAAGCAAAAATGAATGTGCATCTTGCTTCTAGGGTGCTTTTATGCCAAGGTAGAACAATACTGAGCACTTACTCCAAGAAAGTTTACTTTACAGTATGCAAAAGAATATTTATTTGCAATGGTCAACTTGGATCAAACAAGCCTGCTTTCATTATCAATTCTTACTGCATTTGCATAGCATACAAAATGAACATGAGTTATTCCAGGTTTAATCAGAATCTCTTATTCCTGCTTCATAAGTCCCTTCTAGAAGAGTCTATGATACTAACTGATCTATTCATATTTATATTACGCATCTATGGTAGCTTTGCAGAATTGGTGTATGGGCATGCTCATACAGTTCTCAAATTGTCATTCTATGCTCCTTCAAGCTAAGTCCTGCTACCACTTTTTGTATACTTAATAAGGTAGAATTTGTTTTTTGGTCCCTATCGCAGGCTTTGTATACATTGCAAAGACCTCAAAAGCAATAATGAATCCATGCTCCCAGTAAGTAGTATTCTCTTGCTTCACATACAGACCATCTGCAGAACAGAGAAACTGCAAGTTGTCTGGCGTCCTACAGGCTCTGAGTACAGATCCCTTGAGTTCTTGGCAGCATTTAGACTAATCCTCCTCAATAAGCTTTAGGTGCTTTATTTTCTCAGTTTCCTTTCCCACTCCAGTCTGAGCAAAGATTTCTTTCAACAATCTAAGCTTGCCATACCACAACCAACTCTCTAAAAGCTCCATCAGAAGACAGCTGTGTTGTACAGCACCTGTGAAAATCCAGCTTGTAAGGATAATTTGGATTGGATGCAATTATAAGTATGTTTTTGCCTGAGCACATAACATATACACATCTATATAAGTGCATGCTACTAGGTATCGGTGTAAAGTTAAATCACAGAACATCAGAACAGTCCAAGGGAATTAATTATAAACCTGCAAAAAGACCCGTGCTGTTTACTATAACATTTAGCAATTCCTATCTCACAGTGCTATATATCCCTAGAGGGCAATGCCACCTAATTGGTTGCACTCATGTCCCTGATGTCCTAATATAAAAACAAAAAAGATGCGACTGAAAGACAGGGATAAGTCTGCACTTTATAAAATTTAATTTTGCTAAATATAGATTTGTTTCCATTTTCTTTCAAGAAGTTTTTCAGCCTTATTTCAAGAACAGCAAAGTACAACCGATTTCCAAAATCTTCACAAACCTTTGGGATTTTCCTATCATATCCTTGTGTCAAACACTCTTAGGTAACAAGAGAAGAGACACTGGGGCCTTTGAGCATAGCATACACAAAACCAAATACACACATAAGAGGAACTTGAAAGGAAAACAAGATGACCATTTTCTTCCCTACATTTACTGCTCTGCTGCTTTGCAATCAATATCCACTTTTGTGAAGCACTGTCTCTTGTTAGAAAGGCCCACTGCCAGCACCACATCTCCCTTTATTCTCAGCATTGCTCAGCTGGCTCCAACAGCTCCACCGAATGTCATTTCAGCGTTCTTCTTGAAACCCCTCGCCGGGAGTTTAACAGCAATGTGCTACTTCTAAACAGAAAAACAAGTTTGGGGAATTAAGTTCTGCTATAAACCTGCTGACAGCATGACAACAACAGAAGCTGTGACTGTTCAGTGTCTTTCAGAATCAGAATTATGTCATGTAGTTACTTTATAGATGGATTTATCAGCCAGGATTTAGTCCTTGAAACATAAAAATGTAGGCTTCTTTTTTTTTCTTTTTTTTTTTTTTTAAATAATTGATAATTATTTCACAAATGTCTTCCCCTGGCATTTGATCTGCTAGATAATACATGAACACAATTTCTAATAGGTTTTCTGGCTTTTTAAACCTAATTTCTTTCCTCATTATTTTTCATTTCCAATTCTGCTATAGAATCTATTCTTCCTGAAGTTTTGTGTTACGCGAAGCAACCTCACTTTCGTAATGTAAGGAATATTTTAAACTAACAACAAAGTTAAAATCATTGATAGAAGAGAAGCTAAGTTTTCCTGTATTTCTAACTTTGTTTCATGTTGAAGCACTTAGCACACATTCTTCCCAAAAAGATTCCAAAATTACAGATGAAACTAATAAATATGCACAAGTCTTTAAAATACCTGCCACGTAGGAACAGTTGGGTTGGGCAAAAAATGACAGTTCAGCATATGAATACATCCATTTCTCTGTCAAATACTGACTTGCAGATGTTACTCCATTGCAAAAGTTTATTAGTTAGTTAATGATTAGGCAGAAGGTAGATCATGGAGTTAATTCATCAGAAAGTACAAATTACAACATATTTGTAACACAGAGAGAGGAAATAATGACTAGAAGTTGGGGGATATATATGAGTTCCAAGAAAACAATGAAAAAAATATGAAACTTAAGGCAAGACAAGCAGCAATTAATTATTCCAAATACAGTCACTAGTTTCAGAGGGAGTGAATAACAAAGTCCAGTAATTCATTTTTCATCTGAGCATTTATACTCCTTGGAGTTGCAGTATCAGTTGTTCTGAATATATAAATCTTGGATTTATGTGTCTTACTCAAACTTCTTCTGAATGAAGAACTGGTTTTGGGGTTTTTTTTTTTCCCCTCCTTTTTCTTCTCATTTTTCTTAACCAGCATAAATATATTGAAGTCATGAGATCATGTGATTATTTGCCTTATGGCGTTTAAGCCCAATGCCAATTCCATTTATAAATGCATGAACATAGAGGTCAGCTTTCCAAAGAAAATGACTTAGAGATCTAAAGTATCACCATCCTCCCCTCCCTCTTCATTCCTTTGACAAAAACCCACTGGACTAGGAGCAAGATATGTTTTTTTCTAGTGAAGATTCTCAATATTCTATCGTTCTTTTCACAAAGACCCACAAAGATTTTCTAGCACTACATTAAACAAATTAAGCATGTTTTTTGTGTTACTACATTATTCAAAGTACTGGTCCATGCACTATGACTCAACACAGGAAGCCTTCTTCCAATCTGCCATTCAGCCTATTTCTTCTTTGTAATCTTTTTTTTTTTTTTAAAAAAGGTGTGGCTTGGGTAGAAAGGATAATGCAATGATCATCTTCAAGCAACAAAACCTGCATTGTAAAATTGCAATTTATTCAGATGTCCTTTTCAGTGTAGCCTGAAGAAATAACCTGACATGCTAACAGACAGGTTTCTATTTAAACAAAAAAGAAAAAAGAAAAGTCCTTAAGAAATAGCCTCCAAAAACCATGTTTTTGACTTTCCTCCTTGAATTCCCCTGACAAAAGTAATGAGTGAGGTGACAGAAAACCTGATATTAATTCTGCAATTTCTAACTAGATGTGCAAGGGATCTAAGCCCAAGGAATAGAGCTAGAATGCCGAGCAAATAGGCAATCATTCTGAGCAGAATTCTGTGCCTGATGATGACTTGCCTGTCTCCTTTCTCCGGCTGCAGTTCTACAGAGACTGTAATCTTCTATGCTGATCCTACATTCAATCTTAATGCCTGATATTGAGTGATAGGAAGCTGTAGGAATTCTTGCAAGATTCATCGTTAATGAGTTTAAGTCAACTGGCATGTCTGCCTGGGATATTTCATAAATACATAACCTATAGTACGTGATCAGAATAATTACTTGGAAACATCCAAAGCACCCAACTCAACATGCTACATTTTGTTCTACAACTTTTGCCACCTTCTCCTTTACTTTTATCTGTTAAATTACCTTTTAAAAATAATCATTATTAGGTAGAAGATGTGCAATAAATCTGCAACGCACATACGCATGCCTTCTGCCTTTGCCATCTGAGGCCTGAAGGAATTTGGCTCTCAGAAAGCAGTTTTTGCCAAAAACTGGGGATTGGACTGGAGAATAGGACTATGAAACTGTACACTAGTAGTAAACTGGATGAAAACAGGTTTTGTTGTGCTACCAGTGCAGACGTATAGACCATTTTAACTCATGTGAGGAACATCCAGAAAGAGAGGGCTGTTAGGAAAAAAAAAAAAATAAATAAATATGAAAGATAGTGTGATAATGTGATGACTTATTTCACAAAGGAAAAAAGATCCTGCTTCAAATATGCTTTTCAAGTAGGTCAAATAAAAAAAAATAGGTTTTTTTTTTTCATTATTTATTTTTCTGTCTCTTGGTCCATTCTTCTACAGATACAACATCTGCTAACTTTGTTAGAATACGACATACAGGAGATTTATTTGTCCATAAGGCCTCTCAGTATGGAACAGAATTGCTATGGTTTCTGACCTATCTGAACGCTGTCATTTGTGGCAGACTGCATTCATTTATAAGAACAGACTCTCGTGACAAGGATCTCAATGACCCACCAACTGAAAGATTTTTGGTACTTGTGCTCTCTTACATTACTGGAATCAAAAAAAAAAAAAAAGGAAATAATATAGGGTCCACTCCAGGGGAATGTATTCCACACCACTGTGTCACGCCTCTGACAGATGATTCAGGCATGGTCACAACATGCAAGGCTCCTTCTGCTGTGCCTACCTTTTGTCTTCCCACTTACCCCAAAATTAAAGCAGCTTAATGAATAAAATATACATTTAGAACTACAAAACTATCACATGATGCAAAGTGTTCCTACTCAGTCTATACAAAGTATTCCTATGGTTCTATTTTTTTTTTTTTTTTTTAAATAGCAAGTGTGCTGCAAAATAACTACAATACAATCTTCACTTCCAATCCCACCTTAACACATGGACAAAAGTTACTTTCTGAAAGTGAAATCCCATTAGATCTTCAAAATCAGAGTTTGCAAGGCTTTTCTGGAGAGCAGTATGTACATGCAAGCTTTGGCCTCAGGGACCAAACAAGGCAAGGCTGACAAATAATAAGCTAGAAAAGCTAAACCAGAGAAATCATATTTCAGTTTTAAGACCACATTGATATTGGTTTGTGTTTGTTCTTAATAGTCATGCCTAGTTAATTCCCTTCAATTAGTAACTGCAGCAACTTTAGTTTGAGTTTTAAAAAAATCGTATCACAAAGTAATTTAACAACAGTTAATACCACTTATATCTTTCAGACATGCAATTATGCAAATCCACCAAGCATTGTTCTGACTTTGTTTTCTTTACTTGGTCAAAGTCACTTTTAGAATAATGAATTTGCATAATGGCATCTGCTTTAAAATACAAACTGTAACAGGAATAGCAAAGTGCAAGTTAACATGAACATCAGTTTCACTATTCCTGATATCAACTAGTTGTCATTTCAATTTCTTCCTCATTGTTTAGTGAGGATGTAAACACAGAACTAGAAGTAAGCAAGGAATCAAGAATATAGTACTGGCAAATGTCCTAGTCCAACCTAATTTCCAAAGCACACAGTCTCTGAAACAGGCACTCAATAGGCTTCAAGTATTCAGCTCAAAATTCTCTCCAGACTCACTCCCCCAGTTTGCCTGAAATGGGTACCTGAAGATTCTGGGCACTTCAGTACTATATGACACAGCAAGCTAACAAAATGGTCCTTTATACATACAGCCCTGTGCTTTAACATTTCAAGACAGCTCTCTTGGCAACATTCTTCTGATACAATTTACTGTCAATCCAGTCTTTCCTATTCCACTGAATGACTCCATATTTGGTGACATCTTGGTTTTCATTATTCTTTTCCACTTCTTAATTGGCTGAATTAAGTCTAGCAGCACTCAATAAATCAGAAGTAAAAATCTTGACTAAAACAGTTTCATGTTTCAGTAACCTTATGATTTCACTTACAGAATAATGCAAAGCGAAACAAACAGCAACAAATTAAGGCATAAATGGCACAAAAGGCCAAACACCCTATCATCACCCTCACCATTATAACAGCTTTGAATTACTGTAATGCAAGGGAGTAATTTGTGTTAGGTTCCCTAGAACAAAACAAAGTGTTTACTACTGAAGTATGAAACAAGAGACAACAGAAACAGCAGACAATATATGGCAGCATTATTTGCACAGAAATAATGCAACTCATGTCAATTTCTGGCAGTGTTATTCCCAGAAGTTTCAAATGTGGACCAGGAAAACTGTGATGGTGACTCAGAGATGCCTATATGTACTCCAGATACAAACAACACAGGAAAAAAAATAAAAAGATTATATATTTTAAGTTAGAGATGGATCAAGAAAAACATGTTACACCTCATATGAATGCTAGTTCAAACTGATGTTCAGTTTGAAATATCTGAGGTTTCACTGGATGGTCATAATGCAGGAAATATTTGTGGCTCCTTGAGGAAAACAACACTAAGAAAACCATATCACTTTAGAAAAGAGAAATACTTATTACTAACATAAAACACGGTACTTTTGTCTCCTTCCAAATTCTGCATTATTTGCTGTTGCTTATTTTTTTGCTTTAAATTTCTATCATAGTTCTCAGTTTTTTTTAATATCATTTCCACTTAAAAGTTTAAAAGTTTCCTTCTCAGTTTTAAATGAGAAAAATTCAGCTCTTCTTTTACAACTTGTCAACTTCTCCTGAGTGCTGGAACAGGTGCCCTTGTCTTGAGATACCTGTCTTGTCTCTAACTTCTCCTGCTATTAGTGACAAAAAGAAATTAGACAAAAGCAACTAAACTTCAGTGTTGCTGTAGTTGACGTCTTCCTTGCAAGTCCTTGTTCTCAGCATTTTAATCTAAGTCCCCTCTTCTAGCTATTCCCTATGCTTTCATTAAAACATTTCATTTCTACTTCTGTCATACATTGTGCTTTAGAGGGTTTTTTGTATATGAAAACACTGAAATTATGTTTTAACCCATCTTATGAAACAAAATTCTTAAGTTACAAAACGCTTCATGGAATGGTGTTTCATGTTTTCAGAATTTTGTAATTCTAACATTAAGCTCAAAGAAAAAATGCCTGCCATTCAGTGGGTTTCTTTCAAAACAGCAAAACAAAGTAATATGTACACATTCAAGGACTTCGTTTCCATGTCCATTTACCATAACACCACAAGCATTCAGAATGACGCAAAAGCCAATTACTAATTGTTAGTCATCTGTATGGTATGAATCATATATGAAATCACCTTCCAAGCTTTTTGATATTATGTAATTATGACTAGAAAAAGCAGTAGTAGTGTATGCAATGCTGCTCTGGAAATTAACTCTAAGATAATACCTATTGAGAAGACAACATAATGAGAAATGCAAACAGCCTTGAACAGCACATTTGCAAATAAATGAAAATAACACGTACTTCATATAAACATTTCTTGCTCGCTTTTTGTTAACTCTTCTAAATTGACACATCTTACCACGTTGCAGCAAGACTGCTAATTTTGTGAATATATTAAGACAAAGAAACTCTACCTAGGTGTTTATTTCCCAACGCATGCTACGAGCAAAACTGTGAGCTGTGTTAAATTCAGATTTCCTTAAGCCCACACAGTCTGTGTTTTATCTGCAAATAGTTCAAAAACCAGTTTATTTAAAAATGTAGATGAAAACTAATATGCTACCTCACCTTTTGCAGTTTTTGTTGCTGTCATCACTGTTGTCATTTAAAAAGAGGAAACTTGCATATATGCTATAGCCCTGGTAGCTCTTTACTGTTTATTCCACTTTCTCTCAGTGTTCCATACCAGTATTTATTGACTCGATAATAGTAACAGGCACCACCTACAGTATGACATCCGGTGAATCAATCACTATTACCACAGCAATACATTACAACTCAGTCCAAGGTTATTGTGTTCACTGTACAAAGTAAATAATGTTTATTGCTGAAAAACTACCAACCTCAAGCCAAGCATGCTGTGTTATCGCATATTTTATTACAACTTGTGATAGTAGACTATACTTAGCATGCTCATCTGCACATTGGCTTTCTGAGGGAGGATGGAGAAGTCTCATCTCTCTGCCAAAATGAACTGTATGAGATAGTCAATACAGCTAAGTCCATAATAAAACACTGTGATGTTCCAAGCCCAGTTCAAGTAATTTCTTGTATTCTACTGTACTCAGTATTTAACCTTAACAGTGAACTAGTTACTTTTCTCTCTCATGGCAGGTTCGCACCATTCCAAACCATTTTTTAAGAGACCTGGCAAAAAGTAATGCTGCTGTTCTCTTTGCACTGTGCAGTCAATCATTTTTCTGTTGAAGAGAAACGCTCTTTGAACACCAGTCCAATATTTGTTGTAGGTTAAATCAATGGGCTCCTTTTCTGCAGAGTGCCTGAGGGAGGCCTCACAGGCTGATTTCTCTAAGCAATGCTCAGTGCTATGGAGATGACGACCACCTACTTCTTCCTAAATCTGCCTAAATAAAACAGACTAAGCATGTTTCGCAACAGACAACTGCTGAAATTGAATGGCAGCTGGGCCTCTGATCTCAGAACAGATAGTATCTCATCATATTTTGCACCTAATTATACCCTGTTTCCTATAAGGTTTATACAGAAACTTGCTGTGTTAAAACTCCACTTAGTGTAGGTGCCCTCTCACTAGAGGCAGTGAAAATGCAACAAAAGGGATAAAGCACACAAGAAGCAGCTGAAGTCACAACAAGAAGGAAGATGCCCTTTAACACAAACTCCATGTTTACTAAACAGGACCACCTTCTTTTTACTGAGCTCCTACTTTTGTTTGGGACTTGTTTACCTTAAAACAGACACATGTAGTACAGGCCTCTAGATGTGTGCTTATCCTCCTGAGATTTCTCTATACACAACTGAGAAATAAAAGTGCAGACTTATGGCTTGAGACATACATCAACTTTAGACATCTGCTCCATGACAAGATAAAACACCACTTGGTGCTTCCTTCTATTAACTGCAAGAGGAGATCAGGTGATGTAGTGGGATGCATGCTTCCACATTCAGCCTGGTGACCAAATTCAGTCTCTTGAACCTGAAGATTAAAATTATCACTTACAGAGCTGCTCACCAAAATGGAGTGAGATTTATTATTTTCTCATCTGTCTGGCTGTCAGCAATGTACTTAATATGCTGAACATGTTAAAAACAGGTAGAAAAGAAAAAGACAGTTAAAACATGCATCAGGTACGAAAGCAGGAAATAGCACTTTCCATATGGAATTTAGTGATACTGATTAAGAAAAACAGAGTTCGTTGGCTGCTTGCCGATGATATGGTTGTAGTTGATGTCATTATTTTAGACAAACACTAAGGGTACATTACTCTGCTGTTACCATGTTAAGTGGTCATACTGTAAACAGAAATCATTTTCCAAATCCAAAAGGAAATCAAAATTTGATCTCATATTAAAAATATGCATGAACATATAAAAACCTGCATGTACGCATGGGCATCTCTGTGTGGATGAGAGCCTGTGTATGTAGGAGCTTCCCATAGTATCTGAAGCTGCTTACACACAAGGACATTCTCTTTGTTTGGGTTGTGCTACTGTTAGATTAATTTATCCCTTAGTTTAACAGCTCTTATTTCTGACATAGTGATGGATGAATGCGAGTGAGAGCTGAGGGTGAAAGATTCATTTCAGCCTCTTTTTCTGTGCAAAACAGTGAACAGGACCTATTTGAAAAATAATTAAAAAAAAAGATTTTAATCAAGGTGCCATTATCTGTCTTTTTTACTCTTTAGTACTGTGTCAACAATCCTCACCATATGAGTAATATAGGCACATATAGCAGGGGGCTTGAAACTAGATGATCATTGTGGATCTTCAACCCAGGCCATTCTACAATTCTATGAATAGGTGAAAAAATAATAGAAAGTGTCATTGTTGCATTTTCTCAACCTACAGAAGACATTCATATTTGATCCACATCCCAAACTCTGTTCCTATCTACTTCAGAATAGTCAATCCGTTGCTTCTCTCGGTCATTCACTTCTTATACTTTCACATCAGTCCAGCACAGCAGTTACTTCCAGTGAAAATGCTGAGAAACAGACGACTGCTGGCCTTGCCCAGAATTTGGAAAGAAACTCAGTTTGAAATCAAAATGGATTTAAATGTCTCTGGCAGCAGTGAAAGAAGCATCACCGAAGCTTTCATTTTTTTCCACCAAGAGTTTTCAGAATAATATATATTAATGTACTTTCAGTATTTGACTGTTTCTCCGAGAAGCAATTTATGTTTAAACTCCAAGGCTGTCGAGGTCTGAAGAATGGTTAGGTTAACTTAATCAAGGTAAACCAACATGCATGAGGATTAAAAGCAAAAAGCCACAGATTACATGCAGTACATTTAGAGAATTAGCCACACGGTAGTGTTAAGGTGGGGTTGAAAAAAAACAAACAAAAAAACCCCACACTCCTAAAACTTCCAAACAGATTTTTAGATCCAGCAGGCTTGATCCTTGTGTCTAACAAAGGTAACTATTTACATTCAGCACAAGAGCTTGTTTGAAAGCTTGTCTGATGCTTCTGATGCATTCAGAAGCCTAGTCTGACCCCTTTTTGAATTGAAACAGATGCCAGGGAAGAAGCTGCCACAAGAATTTCAGCTGCCATGGGCAAAGGTTTTGAGCAAACTGCCCTCCTCCATGGATGACTGGTGCATTTACCCTATTTCCATAAAGTTTGAACTAGCAGTGCTCATTGGGACTGCAATAATGGGAAACCCTGGCAAACAGCCAGCAGAAGAGGAGAGGGAAAGTGTAGCTACTGGAGCGAAAGGAGATGCTCAGCCAAACAACTACTGGTAACGAACACCATACATACAGCACCCAAACAAGGAATGCTCCTGGGAAAAGCAGCAGAAACACAGTGGAATGGGACTTGCTTTTTAGAGGTTCGATTTGAGACTCCTTTTTACGATGACATAAGAGGATTGGACCACTTCCCCTGTTAACAAGGGATACTGCTCAATTCCGTTATATTGGGTTTCTTTATTTTCACGCAGCTGTCTTTGACCATGATGACCATTGATTTAATGGTAGTTTACACATCTATGCAGAACAGTAAGCAAAGTGTTAATAATACAGAAAAGTGGCAGGTTTCTAAGTGGTCTATTTTTGTTTCTGCATTTTTTTTCCTCTGAAAAAGCTAAAAATCCTATTAAAATAATTTGGCAGGCTTTCACTCTCTTCACTAATCAGACCATCTAGCAAGTAACTACTTGGTAGTTGAGAAATACTGTTCTTCCAAACTTCACTACTAACACCAATTAACACAGCAGGAAATATAAATATTTCTACCATGCAAAAAGTCACTGCAACATTCTTTGTTGATCAGGGTGAATAATGACTCACAATACCTGTGCAAGTTTCTAAGGGGAAAAAAATAGCAGAAATATATTTTTAACTTTTTCCAAGCAACAATAGCTGAATTTTTGTTAGAGGGGAAAAAAATTCCCAAACTATATTTATTAGAATGTGAAAATGCATGTGAGATGTAGTGTCTATTAGCTTCTATTTAGCGTCTTCCTCACACTAGGGAACTTTATAATAAGAAGCAGCTGCAGAGAAATCAATGTTGGCCTCCATAGATGTTCTGCATTCATAGGGATGGCTCCTCTGATTGATTTGTTGGCAACATGAGATAAAAACAATTTCAATTAAAAAAAGAGCCTAATGAGAGTTAAAGTCTGTATAAGATCAGAGTGGAAGAATAACACCAAAACAAGGAAGAGATACCTAACAGTTCCTCTGACCATTAAAAGTTTTGTGTACATGGACAAGGACAATGGAAAGAGAACGGCTTCTCCCTTAACTCCAACCCTCCTGAAGGCAAAATGAACAGATCACTTTAGTCAGTGCAGAGTATGACAGGGATTAGTTGGCTGAGATAATAACAGAGCTATTTATTCTTCTCCAGTTTACAGGCTAAACAGAACTACTCTTATTTTTTAGTGTTTATAATGATAACTCCCTACTTGCACTGTGAAAAGCTAATCTTAGAAGCTCCTCCATGACAGTATGGGGACAATTCAAGAGTGAGTATATAGCAGCTGCAAGTCAATCCTACACCCAGTACTGCCTTCAGAATACAGTGCCCCCAGAAAATAAATGTTTCCGATAAATACCAAAGCACTATCAGAATGTCCCTTACTCCTCCACATAGTTTCCAACACACTGCACTACATACACATATGATCCATAGCCAAAGATACCCATCTCAGCAAATATTGAGAACTTGAAGGAAGCAGAGGGGGACCTGGACAATTCACACAGGCATAGATGAATGAAGCTTGAAAATGTTATGAAACAAAATTTCTCTTTACATAAATTCAGCTCAGTGTCACTCTCCATGCAAGAAGCTAACTACACTCTCTTGGTGAGAAATTTTTGGATGAGTATTTTCTCTCTGATAGGCAGTGTGCATCTTGTAGCAGCACCACAGGTCTCTGCTGAATATGCTGATGGTACCAAGCACACAGAAATCCTGTTGAGATCAATGAAACTTCTATGCATAGAAGGAGCAGGGAATGAGCAACAGAGATCCCCAGGGTAGATAAGAGTCTTAAAAATCAAGTTCAAGGACGGCGAGTTTGCACTGCGTTCTACTGAAAGCCTGCAGTTTTATTTATCATTGCTTTCTAAAGGAACACCAAGTTAATAATTGCATTTAGAGCCATATCATACAGCTCTTTACATTGCCCAGAAAAGAGTAGGAACAGTCAACTTCCTACACAGATCCACAGTCAGCATATAGATGGACTAGGATGAAAAAATTCCAAATAAAGTAGGATTCTCATGCCTAATGTACAGATGTTTACTTAATCTGAAGTACTCTTGGCAGAAAAGAATGAAGACATAACATTTAGGCTTAATACCAACTCAGTGACTCTTGTCTGCTGGTGGTGGGGAAGTGGCAGAACAGAGCTGGTTATAATGCAAAGTGCTTTCATCCATGCAGGATTATGTCCCTTGCTCTTCTACACAAGTTTTCATTTGCTAGCTCTCCAAGATCATGTATATTTTCCCCAATCCATAGCATAATGATAGAGGAAACTGAGCACACAGAAGAACCTATACCTTATTTCACTGAACTTCGTACATTTCACCGAATCTTAGTATTTCATGCAGACTTCTCTAGATCATATCTTCTATAAAACGCAGCAAACTCTGAAAGACATCAGCTAAAAACAACTCCAGAACAGTTTCTTTATGGAGTATCTCTTTAAGTGATTCCCTTTGTCTCTAAACTTAGTAGTTAGATAAAGTAAAAACATTTATCTAAGTTACTAAATTCCAGTGTAGCATCAGTCTCCGCAGCTCATCCTCTAACTCACCACCGTAATCAAAATGTTAACATGAATGACCCAGAAAGCATGCAATCACTCAGCACTGACACAAAACTACCTCTGTCAGGCCACATGGGCTTACAAGGTACAAAAGAGCTTTTTGCTGTGAATGACAGCAACTGCAGCAAATACACTCTACTGAACAGCCACCTACAAAAGACAGCTATTCAACACACAGTTCTGATCAAGCAAGTATTCCCAAACCGAGAAAAAAGAAACGCCCTTGTTCTTCATGCTCTGCAGCATGCTTCCACATACTGTTAATCAATTCCATTGGAAATGGAAACATCTCAGAAAGTTTTTCAAGCTTCAAATCCTTTTCCAATTATCTACATACAAAAATGCATTGTTGTATATGTAGGAGAGAGAGCTTTTGTCAGTCAGTGATGACCGCCTGGGCTGATGTACACCCAGGAGCGCTCATGGAGGATTCGAAAAGTGGATGTATCTTCCCTAAATGTGAATTCCCAGTCCTGCATTGAGTCTGTGGAGTCATTCTTAATGATTCATTCAACACACCTGAGGATACATCTGGTCAAAACTGCCAGGCAAACCTTGGGAGTTTGCTTCCCAAGATTAGTGGTGCAATTTATTTACATACACATGATGGAAAAAATCAGCTCAAAAGTTTAATACAAAAAAAATAATTCATATAACCAGACATAGCCGTCTGCCACAAATAAAAACACTCCAGTGAAAATCAGCAAAATACTATTTAACAGAAATGTTCCAAAAAGCACAGATTCTAGTCACCTAAACCAAAGTCAGTTCTTATAGCACTGGGATACAAACTTCATTTTGGGATTACCTGATGCGGAAACCATGTTTGCAATTCAGTGTGCAGAGATGTAGGGGCTTCGGTTCTCCATGCATTTCACAAAGAGAGCAGGAAGGCCAAATCAACTCGTGCACAGAAGTAACAAATGCCCCATCCATCACTTCACTGCATTTATGCCTCAGTCCCTTACTGGGGAAAATGTGATATATTTTCCTCTTATTAATGAACTCAAGAAGCTAAAACAGTTGATACTTGGAAAACACTCCTCCAAATGCTGATGACTAAAGCAAGACATCTTAGCACTTAAAAAGCTTTGACAGACAGGAAGGAACATCCCTGCAACCTATCCTAAACACAAACAAATTTGAATCATCAGCAGCAAGAAAGGAAGTCCCTGTTTACCATGCTGTGGTACCATCAGCTACAGAACTCTCCCAAGCCCCACCCCAGCAAAGGCTGGATTCTCATATAGCTTCCACCCTATAAAATGACTTCTGTTTTTAAAAACTGTTCAATTTCTTCTAACATGGATGCTGATATTTAGGACTGAACATTTTACAGATCTGAGATATTCCATATTTATGTTTGGGCCCAGACGAAACTTGAATGCTGAAAAAAAACACGCCCCAAATCTTCATGGGGAATCAGTAGCAGACCAACTCATTAAAATTCCCTTGCTATTGATCACAAAATACCTACAGGCAGAGGAAATCATTTAAAGTCTTGGAATATTTTTACCTCGAAGCACTATCTTATTTTGCACCTGCTTTGTATATACTTAAGATGTAATTTCTTTACATGGTAAGAACAAGATCTTCAGGGACTCAGTAAAAGAAGTATGTTTGCATTTTTACTCTCTTTACCAACTGCTAAAGTTGGTGTTACAGCTGGAAAGATTACTGCAGCAACAATGGGAAAAGAATTGGGAAAGGAAAGCTCACCTTTATCCAAAGACCTAGGTTCACAGGAAAGATTCCACAGAGAAGAGATTTCCAGAAAGAGATCCTTTCCCATGGCAGTCAGCCCTTAAATGAGTCTGTGAGGTCACACAGATGAATTGCCTTCACCTGTGCTCCCATGGCTGACTCAGTCCTTTCCTCAGGTGATCAATCAGTGGTTCAGGCCGTGACTCAACAGTTCTTATACATCAACCTTTTTCTTTAAACATATAATCAAGTCTAAAGGATGATTAAACAGGTAATGGAATGAGGCATAATGTGATGTCTTACTGAAAGATAGTAGGGCAAACACGATATTTAAACCTTTTTTCAAGCTTGTGATAGATTAAGAAAGCACCATTATGTAGAAAAGTCTTCATGTTACTTTAAATATCCTGTAGATCTCCCATAAAGCTTTTGAGTAAAATTCTTGCCTGCATGTATAGAAATGAATCATATCACATTATAGCTGGCTATGCATTCTTCCCTGAGCACACTATGCTCTAAATTGCAAAATCCATTTTTATTTTCTTTTTCATTTGTCACCTCACCACTGGAAGGAAGGTTTCCTGGAGCGTATTCCATTGCACGTCTGACAATATCAAGTCTGCCTTCAATACATTAGTATAAAAAATTGAAGATAAATGATTACATTCACATGAGGTCACTGAACAAGCACAGGAGACAGAGAGCCTACAGGATTCATTGTATCTTCTGCTACAAACCACTCAGGGACTTCTTGATGAGAATACAGATGAAGAAAATTAGCAGGGAAATTCCAAAGGGAAAATAACTTATTTTTAGTGTTAATTTTTAGATAATTTCATGAATATTTGGGTAAATAAGCATTATATGAATATTTCCTCTTGTTGCCTGCCTTCTCACAATACAGCAGCATGCTGCATGGTGTTAGCCTCTCTTTGTCCTTACTGTAAGTCAACCACTTGCAGATGAGGCACTGATGGATTTTACCTCTGAGGCATTCTGCTGCTTAATACACAATTACTACATCATTCCAATCAGTGCATACATTCTCAACATGTTAATGCAATAAAGCATTAAAAGTGGTCAGTATAACCACAGTATAATGCTTTATGTCATATATGTGATCAAAAAGAGAAGGAAAAAAGAAGAAAATACTTGTAAAATCTGTATAAAGCAGACAGGCCAAGGATTTTTTTCTGGGCAGAAATACATTTTGGGATGCTAAGGAGAATCTGTAAATATTTTAACATTGCTACAAGCAAAGGGATTAACAGAGTAGAGCTCTTTGATCAATACTTGCAGCACCATGTATTATTTCCAATGGGCATGGACAGCAAAATGCTATTTACTGATTCAAGTATGCTACACATCATTGAAGTTTAATACAAGGGAACATGAAATTCTCTCTTGATCAGGAGTAAGCCACTGCCCTGACCTTAGCCTAATCAACCGTTACTTGTGCTGCAGTAGCACTTGATGTTTCCCGGCCTCATTTTTCTGGGAGCTTTCCAAACCATAGAGAAATCCAGTCTCGGATATCAAGAGATTAAAGCATTAGATAATTTAAGATGAAATTAAATAAAGGTTGTGCAACAGAACAAATGGAAGTGAGGAATGACCACTGAGAGAGTATAAAGCTTGAAAACATTCAGCTCATTGACTAAGTACGTGTTTAGTAAGTACTACAGGATAAGAACTATTTTTTTTTTTTTTTTAAATATTTTTCTAGCCTAAATAAATAGAAAGGAAGAACTTGGTTAGCTTTTGTAGTTTCATTTTCAGCAGTGCCATGGAAGCCCAAAATGAACAGCAAATGGGAGCACAGCAGGCAGACAAAAGTTGGTCCTCCTTGTAGCAAATCGAATACCACCTGATAAGACCAATGCCCAGTCTGCTCCAGACAATGCTCTGTAGCTGGAGCACAATGATTGAGGGTTACCAGTTTTCAGAAGAGATAGTCAAGGAAAGAAGCGGGGGAGAGTTGCCTACTATGTTAAGAAATTGATAGATTGCAAAGAGCTGCCTCTGAGAAATAATCATGATTAGATCAAGAGCTTGTGGGTAAAAATCAGGGACCAGACATATAAAGGACATCTAGTGGTCAGTGTCTACTACAGGCTGACTGATCAGAGGGAGCCTGTAGATGAGGCTTGCTTTCTTCAGGTACAATAAATGTCATGCTTACAGGCTCTCATTCTGATGGGGGTTTCAACCACCCAGATGTCTGCTGGGAAGAAATCCAGGAGACTCCTGCAGTGCATTGAGCATAACTTTTTGGACCAGGTCTTAGACAAAACAACCAAAGGAGAAGCACTACTGGACCTAGAGCTCACCAATGCAAAGAATCTCATTAAAGAGGTTAAGATTGGAGGAAGTCTGGCCTGTAGTGATCATGCCCTGACTGAGTTTTTAATCGCAATGAATATGGGCCTAGCAAAAAGCACAGTCAAGACACTGAACTTTAAGAGAGCTAACTTTTGGATGTTTAAGGAATTACTGAATGAGATTCCCCTTGGAAACTATCTCTAAAGACAAAGGAGTAAAGCAGAGCTGAAGGCTCTTTAAGGATACCTTTCTGAGAGCATGAGAGCTCTCCACCCATCAGAATAAGAAATCAGGTAGAGGAGGCAGGAAACAAGCATGGCTGAATAAGGACAAACTGAGGGAAAAGAGGGACACATATAGGCAGTGGAAGCAGGGATTGGTGGTCTTGGGAGAATATAGGGATATTTTCTGGACATGCAGAGATAGGATCAGGAAAGCCAAGGCACAGATAAAACTGAACTGTGCGAGAAATGTGAAAAATAACAAGAAGGGATTCTAATGGGTACATTGGTCAGAAGAGTCAAATCAAGGAGAGTGTAACTCCTCTGATAAATTAAAAGGAAGAATTGCCTACAACAGACATGGGGAAGGCTGAGGTACTCAACAAGTTCTTTGCCTCATTCTTCACCGTCAGTCAGGCTTCCCATGCCTGTCATGAACTTGAATGTCTAGACAAGGTTTTGGGCAGAAAAATCCCTCCCACTGGAAGAGAAGTGCAAGTAGCCAGCAGAGAGAGGAGAATGTCCCTCTCCACTCCGCCCTCATCAGGCCCCATCTGGAGTAGTGTGTGCAAGCCTGGGACCTCAGGCAGAAAAAGGACACAGAACTGTTGGAGCAGGTCCAGACGAGGGCCATGAAGATCTTCAGAGTGCTGGAGCACCTCTCCTGTAAAGACAGATTGAGGCAGCCGGGCTTGTTCAATCCGAAGGAGAGAAGGTTCCAGGGAGACCTCATTACAGCCTTCCAAGACGTAAAAGGAGCTTATAAACAGAAGGGAGACTTTTTCGTGGTCTGATAGTAATAGGAGAATGAGGACTGGCATTAAACTAAAAGAGAGGAGATTTAGATTAGATGTAAGAAGAAAATTTTTTACTACTAAGTGGCAAGGCAGTAGCACAGAGTGCCCAGAAAAAGCTGTGGATGCCCTATCCCTGGAGGTGTTCAAGGCCAGGTTGGTTGGGGCTCTGGGTAGCCTGATCTAGTGGGCAACAACCCTGCTCAAGGCAGGGGAGTTGGAAACAGATGATTGTTAGGATCACTTCCAACCCAAGCCATTCTGTGATTCTATGACTCTATTCAATACATAAAAGGAAAGTTCAAGAAAGCAGACCATAGACATTTGTGAAATAAAAGGCCTATAAGAAAAAATTATTTGTCTTGTCATTCTGAGTCTCCTAAGATACATTGCAGGATTCTCACTCATTCATCTTACTGGAATACATACTAAATTACATGGTTCTATTTGGGAAAAATCAGCTTATTAACCCAATTCCTTTTTTTTTTTTTTTTTTTTTTTTTTCCCAATTTCTTCCAGTAGCTGAAATGTTTTGAAACAAATGGTGTTGCTCTCACCTCTCATGCAAAACCCTGCTGCACATGTGACTGCAAAGGAATAGCCAGACAAGGAAATTCATATCAAAGGCATTCCTACTGTTAAGACCTTTTGAAGACAAATTGTTGCAGTCAGCTTCAAAGTTCTGCCCTTTCTGTTCTTTTATTGTATAATATTTCTTATATTTTCAAGGAAGTTTGAATTATGCTAGATAAAAAGGACATATAATACAACTGCATTACTGTAAGGACCAGTAACACGTACTTGTAACAGGGCTAGCACAGGCAGCAGACTGAGCATCAATGTGAACCTCTTTTGTTCTCAACACTGAACATTGATTAATTCATCCCACAACAGTCTGTGCCTGAAAATTGTGCTCACCCACTGCAGAAGAGACCAAATTCTCACTTCAGTGTGAGAAGAGGAACTTCCAGCACAAGCCAGCCCCTCAGCCCCTGATTCCCCATAGTTCTTAATCTACGTTTGATAATGCTGTATGATACTGAATTCAAACCTACTTTGCCTATTTGAAGGTAGGTAATCTGAATAAAATGAAATAACTTTTGCTCAGAAGGGAACTCTCTCAATTTTCCCTTCACAGCTGCATTTTCTGTTACTCAATTTCAAGGAAGTCAAAGTGACTCAAAAAACCTAACCTAATCTTTTTAAAGTGCTCATATATTGGCCTTTAATCTCTTCCTTAGGGACTGATTGTATCTAGGAAGCAAGAAGGAGTTTCCCCATGTAAACTTTCAAAAACTTTTAAGGAAGCATATTGCAACTCCCGTTGTTACTGAGGAAAAAGGATAGTCAAGGAGAAAATCACTATGTACTCTTCATGTTTTAATTTAATATATCGTATACTCCCCAAGAAGTTTGTAAATGGTATACATCAAAAACTGAATGTGAAAGTCCAAGGAAACCAGGTAAACACAACCATATATCCCTTTATATAAAATGTGATGTATTCCTAAAGAATAATTCTTGAAATAAACTTCCTTAAATTATCATTATTATCATTTTCTTTCTTTCTTTCTTTTTTTTTTTTTTTTTACAAATATGAGCCTCCTTTTCCTGTCAAAACATTTTGAGTTTTCTTCTGCGGTTACAAACTTTTCTTACGATTCATCAAAAGTTATGCTAGCACTTCATGAGTGGTTTTAATAACCTTATTACCCTCTACTATTGCTATTACCAGAAATCACACATAATCCTAAATACCAGTGAAGGATTTCAGAGAACAAATTTCATTAGTATCGCTGAAATATGCTGTCACCAGCTTTAAAATGTCACCAATTCCAGCTACCACCTGACTCGACCCCTCTCCAATGCTGTAGCCAATCTATGAGAACTTCTTTATGGCATCTGAACAAGTGATAGATGTTCTCTTGGCTGATAATAGAACTGATTCATAGACTACATTGTTTGTATACATTTATGTTAAGTGAGTAAAAAAGGCTGAAGAGGAGAGAGGACCACCTTTTCTCCTTTATAATGCAAACTTTATATGTAAACATGTGTAAGGAATTTTAATGAGAGGTACATTTTTAAACGTATTAAAATGAATTATGCAGGAAAACAGCAGGAGAGTAACAGATGTACAGATTCAAGGGTGACATGCTTAGTTTCACTTGATGAATGTTTGTTTTGTTGTTTTGAAAAATTAATGTAATGAAATATTTAAATTGAACAAGGAACCTTAAAATTGACTTGGGGGATGAGTTACTTCCATGCAAGGACAAGGTTTTATTACAGAATATGTGCTTATGGCATCTGAATCGGGACTCTATGAACAACTATTGCATTATTCCAGACATTTCACAGACACCTTAGAGACAGCAGAAAACCTCATGTCCAAACTATGGTAAAACCTCTTGCGGACAATGAGGCCAGAGTACAAAGTCTTCACAGCAAACTCAGAAGACAGTGTTTCTAAGTAAAATGATGGTGGGATGATAGTCCTCCAAAGCTTCTGGAGGCTGGCAGGTCCAAAATATTATGGACTATGCTTTTCACCTTCACCTGATAGTGACAGAAATAGCAGTGAAATTTAATTACCTTTCTTTCAGGTACTTTACCAAAGAAAAGAGTTAGAAAATGGTGAGAACCATATCCTACTTCATACTGCTATCCCTCTAAAGCTTCTATTTGCTTTTCTAGTTCCCAATCTATGTTTTTTTTAGATCAGTGAAACTTTGTCTTCGAAAAATACCTTCCAGGTATTTAAATTTGGGCATCCAAATCAAAAGGACATATAAAAACTAAGCAACAGATTCTCTGTGTAGCTTCTGCAGCTTTCATCACCAAGAGCTGTGAGGGAGTTGCGTGTGCTTAACTCCCCACTGCAGCCCGTACAGCATATATAGAAAAAGTATTAATTTGCTGATTGGCCAGCTTCAGATCAAATCCCAGAATTATAAATAAGAGTGAGGTTGTAATGTCCAATGGAAGGTGACTGTGAATGAAGCAACAAACAGAAATTATTAACCTTGCCCTCAGTGCCTCAGAAAATCAGAAAATTATTATTTGCAAAGAGTAGGAATGTTCCTGAGAATATTCAGCCTCTCCTCCATGTGAAAATTGCTCATGAAGCAAGTAAAGAAGAACAGAGGAGGTTAGGATGACATAACTTGCATGCCGAGCCTTTGAAATGATAGCCTTGTGAGAAAGAACATGAATCAGAAGGATTCTGAGACTCGAAACAGCAGAAAAACAAAACAGAAAAAACCCTCTCCCATTTTCCAGTACTATGTTCTTTACCAGTTAGAATGGCTCATATCCAAGAAATGCAAACTAACTGCATATGACTGATGCAGCTGCAAGGTTGTTTTGCAAAAACAAATGAACTTTTTGTGGCCCAATAACGTGCCTTAACTCCAACTATGAACAGATCACTACCAATAACAGTACCAGCAACAAAAACCCTTCTGGCTAAAATAATCTAAATTGCATAATATGTGGAAATTTCATTATTTTTATAACAATTTAACCTCAAGAATTATCTGTGTATCTGCCAGACACTCTTCTCTCTTACTCAGTATCTTTATTCCTGATACACAAGATCCAGAAGCAGAGCACATTTTTCATGGTGGACTTTACCAAACGTATATTTTAATATTATGAAAATTCAATTAAACAGCAGAGTACAATTATCTGTTCACTGGCAAACAGGCAGTGTGCATTAGTTCAGCTCTGCTTTGCTGAACTGTGTTCAACTGCTCAAAGCATTCAACTGTTTCATTATGAGATTTCATCAGACACCCTTGGCTCCGGCACAACAGCACAGAAAATGGGATGCACAAAGTCCACTGCTCCCTGTGTTTTGTCTGCTGCTGCTTGAAAGACGGCTCCACTCCTGATGGAAATGGTTTTATAAGTATTTCACATGTTAGCATAGCTTCATATATGTATGGTTTGTACTAGCCATGTCTATTAGCGATTTTCTATCTTGACGCTCCCCCCTCCCTTTTAGACCATAGAAAATTAAAATTAACTGTAGTGGCTTTGCTTTCACCTCCCATCAGTCAAAATGCCTTATAAATCAGCAGTGATGTTATTTTACACCATGTTAGCCACGTGCAGCCTTATGTCCCGGTGTAACTTCCTACCAGTGCACACAAGGCCACCCTGTCCCTGCACAGCCGAGCTGGCAGCCCCACGCTGATGGCACACAGTACATCTGATTTAATTCCCATTTAAATCTGAAACTCTCAATAGAGCCAGAAAAAGCCTTGATCCTTGGAGATGTTTCAAGGGAGCTGCCCCCCTCACTGATGCAGGCTGATTTCAGATCTGAAATGTCATGCACAATTACCCCAAAGTCCTTGACTCTGAATCTCCAAATAACTCCCAGCACTATGCAGGCTTTTCTCTTTCCCCTGACAACATTCAGAGCTTGATTTGAGTGAAGCACAAGATTTGTCCTTCAGAAGTACTCGCTAAAATGGGAGCCCTGAATGTACACAGAAAAAAAGTACAGTATTTCTTTAAAGAAATTAAGCAGAAGAATCCAAACTATTGGGAAATAGATAGTGATAATGCCTCACAATGCAGGCAGCCTAAAGATTTCCGGACTGTTTTTTATTCAATTCATGTTTTGAGATCTCCCCAATTAGGACAAAACCTCCTTCTTCATGTCAGAGGAACGTGTAGAGACGTGTTATATTGGGTTTGTATATTATACTGGTGTATATATATCAGCTTTGTATTGTCTTTCAGCATGATAATTGTGTATTACAGTTGCTATATTGATCTCATGTTGGGGTTTTGGGATATTAATGTATTGCTCTTCTAAGTCACAATCTCATGTAATGTCAGATATCTCCAAATAAGTAAATCAGGTATTAAAAAATTGAACACTTCTCATGTGGAATACCTGAAGGAATCTGCTTGAGGAGTATTGGATTCTGACAATCAGAAAGAGTCTCAGAAGGAAGGAAAAAGAATTTTATATGGCTGTTGAAACTCTTTCCTACAGTCTATAGTACAGAGACTCCAAACTTGCCATTTTTATTTTTATATGCTGATAAAACTAATAATCATAACAAAGACCACAGAACATATCAGAACCTCCTCTCAACCAGGCAGCAATAGCCACAGGAAAACAGTTATGATGCCATTAAGTGCCTGCTCCCTGGCCTCGCCTGTCTGTTAGCTCACCAGCCCAAAGACATTCTCAGCACTCTGTCAACTTGCTGCTCACGAAAATAAGAATAAGCACACAATTTTACAGCAAATAGGCAAAAAGGGGAAAAAGAAAAAAAGGAGTGGGGGGGAAGTCTTTAACCAGGAAATTAAAACCAGGATCTAACAAAAGTTTGAAACATGTTTCTAATTTTGGCAAAGGAGGAGACTCGGAATCTTAAAAGCTGTCTTCTTGTCTGGAGTAGAGCTTTGAGATTTCCAAACAGACAACAAATATTGAAAGAGCTTAAACACACAGAAAAAAAAAAAAAAATACACCAACAAACAAACAAAAAGAATGAAATATATCAGGATCTCAAATGCAAAGGAATGTGCAGAGAATTGGCTGTTTTTAAGACTGACGCAACTTGTAAAAGCTAGCACGGAAGATGAGGAACTGTTTTAAATTGATAGATGCTTTGGAGTTCTGAGCAAGAGAAAATAGGAAATATCTAAGAACTTGTTATTTTGGTTTTGGCAGATATTAGGGACAGACCTTTAAAATGCCACAAGAGCAAAAAGATATCCTCTTTGAAGGGAAGATGAGCACTCTTCTAAGAGCTGAGCTCAATTGCTAAAGCCTGTAAAAAAGGATTGATGTGTGTGAATGTTAACATTCATGGCTCAACTCTCTATCCAACTCATCTGAGATTTAATTCCAAGAGTCAGGTATTCAACAAATTAAAAGCAGTATCCAGATAGAAGATGCAGACAGCAACAATCTCAAAAATTAGCACACAGAAGTAAGATGTCAGGGAACTAAATTCTTTAGAAGCGATTACCTAGAAGAGCAGATTTATAATATGTAAAAACAAAATAATACCCATGAAAACAAACACAATCTGACTTTAGGAGGTAATGAGCTTGAACTAAGATGTGGGATTAAAAATTAGATTTCTTTGAGAACTGCTGGTCCCAAAAAATATTTGGAAGAGCTATGCACCAATTGCTTTTATTATTCTTAGCACTCCAAACTTGCTATGAAGGACCAGGTAAATCTTTCTGTCCTTGGTCTCACCTTCTCTATTGTAAAAAATGGCCAAAGACCACTCATTATAATACCCTGTGAGGCAATTCACCTGTGAGATGTTCAAGTACCAACGGCATTGAAGGAAATGGAAACAGATAAGAGTATTGAACAACAACAGAAACAAAAAAACGTCCAAAGCTATCCAAGTAGAAAAAGAATAGAGTTGTTTTTAATGTAAGTGGACATTGATATGCCACTATATGTTTGGTGATTCAGAGGAGTTCTTAGCTTGCCCAAACAATTCAGAAAAATTGATTTTGATCTGTCTGGAATGATGAACTTTTAAGACAAAGATTCAGAACTACTGTTCAGTACCTCTCTGAATGTAAGGCTCAGTGTTGGGAGAGAGAGACCATTGCTGTTTGGGACAAAAATAAAGCAATTTGGTAAGGGTGATTTCAGCATGCACTGAGAAGCCTTTCTCTGCCATTTCAGGAAAAAAAAATAATCATACGTATGCATGTATGTATTACTCTATTTATATATATAGAAGCAGTGTTGCTGAAAAATGGATTTGCAAGCAATTCTGGTACTACCAGAGCTCAAATGTTGGACCACAACTCAAATCTTTCCAGGTTGGTAGCCTGTATCTAAATCTATAGAAATCAACAATGCAAAGCATATCCAGTCAGTATCTTACGTACGTATCAGAGCTCAAAAAGCCCAAGCAAAACAGACAAAGCAAGACAAGTAGCTGTCATACAGGCTTAGCTCTGATGATATAAACTTGTTATCAGACAAGGTTATCAGATGACAGAAGGTTTCTCCTGTCTAATGTGTCAAAACATTAACACCAAACATTAAGCAATTTGGACTGCACTGAGAAGGAGACGGCAAAGGATCATCTCCAAGTCCTTGTGCCACTGAGCCCCAACTGGGGCACTGCTGATCCAGTGTGGAGGAATCTGTGCCACCAGCAGGCAAATCCTTCCTGTAGGAGTAGGGAACTGACAAGATGCAGATGGTGTCTGATCTAGGTCTGCAGGCACAGGACGTGCAGATGCAGGACTGTATTTACAAGGTCGGTGCAGCTGAGGTTGGCTCAAAACCCAGGAAGGAAGTCTTTGAAATGTTGGCATAAAAAAGATGGTGAGAGCAAGGCAACACTAGCTGTGAGGGAGACACGCTGCACCAAGCTGTCTGGAACTGGGAAGAACGACAGGGAACCATTTCAGCAATGGAGGCACTCTCCACAAGCTGCTCAGAAACAAGGAAAAAGGCATGCAGTCAGCTCTTCTTCCAGTAGTTGCTCGTGCAGATTAAACTTGTTCACACCAGGGAAGAAGCAGGCAAAAAAACACTGGAAAGTGACAAAATAAGGATTAAACCAAAGGATAAATCTATGGTAGTTCTAAATGCTGCTTTTCTCTCACAAAAAGTGTGCACCATGAAGTTTCTATTATGGTCTGTAACAAAAATCTCTCTGCTCAGATGTGTGGTGTGAGGATTTATATCCTAACTTGGCATTGTCTCTTCCCCTGAGTAATCTTTCTTTACTACATCTGCCTTCAGTGGTATACATTGACTGCTGATGGACCCAGAGTCAACAGTGTGTGATATTCTGATTTCCTGCTTGCTGGTTATAAGTCCCGATAGCTACATTTAATTTTATCAAATGCACTTGTGCTGGCTACAGCCTTTCACAGGCCTCTGCAGGGCTCTGTCAGCCTTCAGTTTGAGACTGGACTACTCCAGATTCATCACGTCCCTGCAAAAAGGGCTAGATTACAATGTCATTTTCTACAGCAGTTATTGCTGGTCACTTCCTACATCGCTCTTTTCCTGCAGAGGGCCAGAAACATGATGATAAATATATGTTGTTTTTGTTGTTATTGTTATTTTTTTTCTTCTTCTTTTTTTTTTTTTTTTTTTTTTTTTTAAATTGAAAGATGCGCAGCAATCAGGTAGAAAGGTTTTCATGTTCACTGCTAGGTATGGGATACGATGCATGAGAAATGATAATGAGGTATCAAATTAGCCATTGATTCAGCTCCCCTAGTGGTAACTGAAAACCATTATGTGGTGACTGCTCTTTTTTGGGGGTCTGTTTGAAGTGTGTTGGTGGTCCTCATGTATCTCCTAGGAGACAAACATCTGCAGAACAAAACCCACTATCAAAATCAATATGATTAACATATCTTTGAAGTGCTCCACTTAAAGGATGGGTGTATCTTCTTCCTAATCTTAAGAGTTGATCTTTCTTGTGTGACAAATATAAGCTTTGAGCTTCTAAATTGTTTTTTTTTGTATAAAGAAACAGTTTTATTGCCCAAGTCTGACAGTCTGGTTTGACATATTAATTTTTATATACTTGGTAATACTAACATTAGGAATCAACAGTTTCAACTACCCCTAAAATACTTCAATACCTAACTACCAATGTAGTTTAATGGGGCTGAGGTACTTCTCAAACTACTTTAAAAATGCCCATGGTATTTTCACTTTATTTATTTATTTTCACTTTTCTTTCATGGTATGGTCACTTTCTTTATTTTTTTTCCATATTGAACTGCTACTGTCCCAAGTATGTCTTCTGTTTTCTTAGCACTGACACTAAATCCCAGTTTGGATGAAATGTCCAGTAGACAATATCAAAACCAGTCACCAGAGCCACACAATGCACAAAAGGACTGCATTTCATTGAAATTAGAGGTAGGCAAAATGTATTTGTACAAAAACGAAAAATGAAAAGCATATCAGAAAAAAATGCATTAAGGATATTAATGACTGTAAGGCAGATGGTGTTCATGGTGCTTCTGCACTGGGTGAGCTTATAGACGGAAATTCACACAAGGATATAGTAGGCTGCTGGGTCATATTTTCTTAACTTGAATAGGAACTACACATCAAAATGGTGTAAATAACAGTTCTGAACTTCAAAACTTTATACTCCATCACAACATTATGGTATTTGGAGAAAGAGAGACAAGGGAAGGGAACGAAAAAATTAAGGCTTATATTCAGTCAATTCAAAGTATAATCATTAACCCAATAGCAGAAGAAGCAAACTGTATTAAACAAGGTAACACTGTAGGTGAACAGCACCCACAAAAATTGCAGCATTTGGGGTTAGCATTTTTGGAAGGGTTAAAATCTGCATTTTTTGAAGATGAAAGTCATACATGCAGTGACACTGGTAAAGCTTGCTCTTTGCAAACTACATTTTTATATCATCCCAATAAAATCAATGCTAAAGCACTGCTTTCTCTTCCCTTCTCTTATTTTTTCTTTTATTTCTTGTTTGCTGAACAGTAGCAATTCAGAAATACTGTATACTCAAGGATTTTATATAGGGTAGTGGTAGAAATGCTACATACAAAATGCTGTTTTAATGAGCTTTAACAAAAAGGATGCATATAGAATCAGACATCCAGCACCTTTCCCCTCCCTCTTGATGTTTCTCACATTGTAGAAGGCAAATTGCAGGCACATCACAGACACGATAGCAGTTACAGTAAAATGAAGGCTGTTTTGCCTCTTTAAAGTTCCTGTGATTTAACCCGGGAAAGACCTTTCTATGATGTTATGATCAAACACTTCCATTCAGACAAAAAAGACTAACAGAAATGGCCAAGAAATTGGGATTCTGCAGCTGCTAAAGATGGCTGATCATCATAATGTCATTGTTAGTGGGGAAAAAAAAATGAAATAAAACGTTATGCATCAGTTTTCTCAGCAGTTTCAAGCTGAATTGCTCTTCTCTGTTTTGCAGTACCATTTGAGGAGGAAAAAAAAGAGGGAGAGACTGTCTTCAATTATGCAAGAAGCTCCTGGTATTCAAAACAAATGGAAACTGCTGTTGTGATAAGCTCTTCTTTTGTCTGAATGAATTACAAAGGGAAAGATCTTTCTGCTCTACTTGAGAGACTTCATGCCACTCCGTGCTTTCGAGGTGGGAGCTGTGCAGCAGAGTCCT
This sequence comes from Centrocercus urophasianus, assembly GCF_019232065.1. NCBI lineage: Eukaryota > Metazoa > Chordata > Aves > Galliformes > Phasianidae > Centrocercus > Centrocercus urophasianus. Next base: position 9,325,364 of record NW_024884711.1, read on the forward strand.
CGATGTTCCCTTGGCCAAAGGAGAGATTTATTTTTTGAGGGATGAAAGGAAAATGGCAGAAAGGCAAGACCAGGAAGGCAGAATATCTTGTTCTTGTTATAAGACACAAGTACCAAACATCTACACAAACTACTCGAGCACACGGAAGCACTTGGAAGATTGGATAAATATTATCTCCTTTGTGCCAGTTTCTCTGCAAGAACTAGCAAGAAAATTTGGAGAAAACGCACCAGACAGCCCTGATGGAGCAAAACTACCTCGGTGAAGTGCCACCTCAATGTGTTCAGAGACAGAATCATTCATGTCACCATGCTGAGTGGTGTAAGTGGCAGGGACCAGGTGCACATCACCTGGATGCTGACTGATTTACAGCAGTGTTCCAAAATAGGCTAAAAAAAATCGATGGCCCAGTTTTATTGGGATATCTGAAAAGGACAGTCCCAGAGGCTTCCAATTCTAGCTGAAATATGGACTTCCAAAGCAGTAGATCAAAGATCTTATACTTGTACATTTTTAAGCTTCAATAAGACTTTTGTTTTCAGGTTAGTTGGAATTTACAGGGCAAAGGTTCTGACTGAAACTTCTGACTGAAACTTCTCCATTCTTCAAATTTCAAAATGTTTAATCTGACTTGAAAGCTAGTGGAAAAGCTAGTGGAGAGTGAGGGAAGAATGCGGCAAGAAAGGGTTTGTCTATAAAGGAGCTGAAAGGGAAATAATTCCCCTTGGTAAAAAAAGAAAAAAAAGAAAAAAGAGAAAAGAAAAAAGAAAAAAAAATACAAAGAAGAAAAGAACACAAACTGATTTCTGGATATTATTGAGCATAACACACTGTTAGCTCAGGAGGTTAGCCTCCGTTATCCTGTGCTCAGCTAGATTGATGCCCTTGCTGAAGTTAGCATTTTAGTTGGCACAGGTGTGACAACACTCTACTGCAGCAGGAGGGCTTGCAAAGCAGATGTACTCCATCATTTAAATTGTCCTGAAGGGACTAATAAAGTAATGCAGGAAAAGTTATGCCAAGGGGAAGAAACAGGAGGAGTTTTGCCACTGCCGGCCAGAGTTGATGTGAAAACAAAATTCCTCCCTCAAATCTGAATCATGTACAAATGAGTTTACAATGTTCCATGCTCTTATTTGCATGCTTTTATTTGTTTGTTTTGCTTTATTTCAAATCGCCAGGCCATCAGACCTGTGCAATCTGAAATTCAAGCTGTGAATCTTTCTGGCTCATAAATTTTGCCTGCTATAACACCTGCGCAACTCGTCCGTCTGGTCTTGGATTTTGCAAGTGCATCCCAGGAGCAGTGCTGTCCCTGCACCAGAAACTTGTCAACACTTCTATGGCTGACGTATGTGCATGATAGAATTCAGTGCACCTGCTCTCAGCTGTGTTGCTTACACAGTGTGGTATTGTGTAGAAAAGTCTTTTTTGCCCATCAGCAGATATGTCTGTCTTTGCATATAAGGGGAAGAGATTTGCTGAATCATTAGATGTACATAGTCAATCTCCAAAGCAAAAATTCACTTTGAGGCGAAAAGAAAAACGTATATATTAAAATTAATTTAGATAAACTGAGACACAGTTCATTACCACTAGATATTACAAATGATAAAAGAATGCAGTTCTCCATTTATGCTACAGGCTTCTGGAAATATTAGGAAAGATTTGACAGGTGATACTGTGATAGGAAAAAAAAAAAAAAAGGAAAGGAAAAAATAAACCAGAATGATCTTTTCTCATTTATATGCCATATTGTTCTCTAACTTCAATCTTATAAACCAAGCCAAAGATCTTAATCCAAACCGCAGCAATGCTGTTTTGTACATCACTACATGAATTACTACAATACCGCAGACAAATTGGTCTTATGCATTTTTGTTACTTCCAGATGCAAAGTAATAACAAAAATTGTATGAAAGAATTTCTCTTTAATTATCAGCCAGATCACGAAACTCAGCATTTCATAATAAGGTTATTTAAATTCAAAAATATATAGCTCTTTTCCTAAGGACTTACAGACCAGTACCAGCATAAATAAAACAAGACAAATATGTACCACATCAGATCTTTAGACCTTCGCCATCATCAGCATCTTTACGTATTTCTGGAAAACCAGGTCTTAGACAAACTTGGTACTACGTCTTTTCTCACACAAATTCCCTGAAGAGCCCAAACTATGCAATTTAGCACTGATACAAACCTCCTAATGTCTGAAATATGAATTAGCCCAACTCATGTTTCTCCAAGATACAGATATATATAGCTACTGTGCTTTACTGCATTGATATCTAATTCTGTATCATGCTAGAAAAAGGGAGAGTTTGTTTGAACTAAATGGAAATGAGATGAGGGTTTGATTGGATGGGGGATTTTTTCCCTATAAAGTATCCCTTTGTCGTTAAAGAATATATAATCTTCAAATTCTAAAAAACTCTAGGAAATCAGGAATGAAACTTTACAGCAAGACATGGAAATGTGTGATATGAAACCAGAAGCATTTACCTGAATGGCAGCTCAGCAAGAACAACTGGTTACATAAACATAACTCTGGAAAAGAGAAGAAAGGAGCTAAAGATGGAGAAACCTCTGTTATTCAGTGATCAGAAATGACACATTTGAAATTCCTATGAATAGTAAGGATCAAAACAAATATTTTCTGACTTTTAAAGGCTTGTCTTTGAAAGGAAGGAGACAATCCAAGGAACACTTGATTTCAGCTGAAGTCATAAAATAGTGGACATCTATAACTTAAGAGTGTATACAGGTTGGATTAAGGTCAAGTTGCATTTGGCTGAATATTAGAAGAACAGAGTTGCAGCACTGATGAGGCTGGCCACACCACAAATACCTTCACAAGCCACAAAACCCAGCCACAGAGACCTAACTAGGGAAGCAGCAGGTTGTATATTTTCTACTAATTCAGTATCCCTCCTATAGTTCCTTGGGAAGAAAGCCTATTTTTATGGCCAAAGTCTACGTGGTTTTAATTGTTACACGATGTTTGAATAATCGAACTATAATTTTCCAGGGACTCACTTTTCTGATGGCTGTGTTTGCACCGAGACATCTCCTAATGTCTAATGTGATGTAGGCAAAGAGTCCACAGAGCCCATCCTGCATTAAGCAGTTTTCCATAGGAGCCTGAGCAGGGCACTGCTGCCTGCACACTGCCAGGACACGGGAAGCATCTGGTGTACAAAGTGGGATGATTTACACTGACCTCATGGTCATTCACCAGGACTTGGGGAGGACAATAAGGAAGGCATTAGAGACTCAGATTGTCTGTCAGAGATAAAGATTATGAACTGACAGAACTAAAAAGGATGTTTTTAGGGTTCAAGATGTAAAAGAAGTTTCTGCTAACAAGGAGGTGAGCACATGCATTCACAGAGCACAGAAATTGAAGATAACAGTGGTTCCATAAAAAAATAACAGTCAGGTATTGGAGACAGGATAAAGAAACAGAAAATCTGTTGAACAGTCATTTTACAAAAGTCTTTACATGGATCGTATTTTCTGATATAGTAGGGAAGGATGTTGACTGCAGTCATCAGATAATAATGAAAATATTTACATTACTGAATTTACAGAACGTAGAGAATGTAAAAGATTCAGATAACATTAAAATCATAAACGTTAAAGGAAGTGAAGATACAAATGAGGGAAATTTCATTTTTCTGAACACAGATCTTTCCTGAGAATAACAATATGTATAAGATAATCTTTTTAAACCAGCTTTAGTGAGTATTACCAGTATGAAACTTAGCAAAGCATGGTTTAAATTCTCTGTAGTACTCAACAAGTGTTTTAAGCTAACTACAAACCAGTACCTAGTTAGTTTCTCCCTTTGACTCCTGTTTTGTCTTATCTAAAAGTCACATACATATCCATGTATATACGTGGAGAGGTAGAAAAACATGGATATTTATAGTAATTTATTACTCACCTCAATAATGTGACGTAAACTCCCAAGAATACAGTTTTGGAATAGTTTTTAAGTGTTTTATGCATACAGATCAAGAGACACAATTAAACAAAAAGATAAAGAAGCAAACTAAAAGAAAGGAGCTAACAAGTTCTCAAACAACACATTTTAGGTTAATACATTCATTCAGAAAAACAATTAACATCATCACTAATGACATAGAAGATACCATTTGTTCATCCAATCAGAAAGAAAGAAAAATAATGTAAAAATGCTTCCATCCATTGCACAGCTAATCCTCAACTGAAATAGTTTTTTCTCATGTCTTAGTTGTGATCTCCTAGTAAAAATGTAGTTAATTCCATGTTCTAAGTCTACCTCTCTGAAGCAAAGATTAAGTATGTGAATTTACTCTTTGTGTTTAAGAGAATCCAAGAGATGACTATGCAGAATACTGAAACTAATCAGAGAGGTAGAAAATACCCGTTCATTCTGGTGAAATGAGTCCACAGAAATGCAGTGCTCTGGCCCTCTTCAAGAGAAGAACGTATGACTAGTTATTATTTTTTTTTAGCCAATATTTCAAGAACCATCTTCCTGCCTGAGGTATTAGCAAATATATCTGAATCACTGCAGATCATTTTTCCCTGTTTAAGAGTTTCTGTTTAAGTTAAGTTCCAAAATGCCAGTCACTTGTTCTTGTGCGGTTCTTAACCTATGCAAAAACAGTGTTTACTTCTGCTTTCTGGTCATCAGGCATTTGTAACCTGGCAGTAAAATTACTGCTAAAGTCCACATAGAGCTACTAAGAATCATAGAATCACATGGTCATGGAATGGCTTGGACCCCAAGGATCATAAGGTTGTTCCAAACCCTCTGCCACACGCTGGGTTGCCAACCACTAGATCAAGTAACCAGATCAGAGTGATATCAGATTGATCAGGTAGACTAGATAGAAAAAAGAGGAAGATACTTGAGCATGTATTGCATTCATGTGTCTCACTATCTAGAAGTTTTTGCTGAAATAGGAATTGGACCAAAGCCCTCTGACAACCAAATGTATTCAGAAAGCAAATGAAATTTAGGAAGTACTACAATTACTAGAAAATGCTGTGAAGAAGCATAATGGATAAATAACACAACCGAGGGAAATTTCTGTGAAATTCCAGAGAGAAAACTAAGAACTTGTTAAGCTTCTGCATGTATTCAGGGGAGAAAAAATATATATATTTTTAAGACATCCAGGTATACTGGGAGGTGAACACTTCAAAAACTGCAAAACTGCACTCAAATTTCACACATCGAAAAAGAGATCAAGTTGTTACTGACATAATTAGGCATTTTTACTTGAATTCTGTAGTTGAGAATATCATAGATTAGCAGGATTTCATTTTTAAGTCCTCTGTGTACCAGTAAAAAGAGATGTGGCATTGGAAGACTCAGGGCAAGCTACCTTCATCGTTAATAATGCCCTAAACACCTTGATTGAGATGTACAGTGCTGTGTTATGATGTACTCATTTGCTAACTCCTCTTTTTAAGGGGAATAAGGGACTATACAATTATTTTCATTTGGGGCTGCACTTTTCAGAGTATAAAGAAATGTAACAGGAAAAAAAAATGAACCTATTAGGCCCTGGACAATTTATCTCAAAAAAGCACTGCTGATAAATGGAAAACAAAAACAAAACACTAAAAAATCAACCAAGAGCTACTCCGAATATTTATGAACTTCACATGGAATCTGCTGAGCATTCATGTTTTGCAGATTTCTTGAGACAATTGCTCTTTCTCAGTCTGTAAGAAATGCAAAGATACTAACTAATTATTTATGGGACAACCAATTATCTTGCACTATATTTCTAAGACTGAACATCATAACATGCCTATTAGTTGAGCAAGCAGGACAGTGGAGCAATTCCCTTTGGAATGAAGTGAAGGCAAGTAGTTGGACAGAGAAGCACCCTTAGCAAGAATAATTCACTAATAAAGATGTAACAGTGCTCAATTTACTTAGCCATTCCACATCTGATCAGCAAAACATTTTGAGTGTCAGAAAATAACCCTTCCACTGTCACTGGCTTGAAGTAGAGCAGTCTGAAGTTGCAACTGCTCAGCTCTATAGGTTTTTTTTCAGACAACAGGCAGACAGTAGTTGAAGTCAGAAAGTGAAGAATGATATACTTTTGCCTTGGGCACACACAGAATAAAGAGCATTCAGGGTGGCCTGTGTGTGCAGAAGTGAGGCTGCTTTACTCTTTTCTGATGTACTGTTGGTCTAGACCAGCTTAGATGTGCCACTTCTGCTTGTGTTCAAATGCTGAGGCACACAACAGTTGAAAAAAAACAAACCAAACCAAACCAAAATAAAACAACCTGAAAATGAACTAAATTTACATCTTATTTACCATGGAAACAATAGATGGGAAAGAACCTGAAAAGAAGAATGTCTGTGGTATACTTCAGGCCAGCATAACAGTGGCCTACAGGTTACCCATTGTGAAAGCCAGAGCTGTGGGGCTTTACTGACAAAACTGCTCAGCAGCATGTGGAAGCTACCTACTCCAGTCCTTTGATCATGACTTGATAATCAGGCACAACTGCACCACAACACATGCATATTTTATCCTCCAGACACAGTATATGCACACACACATATATATCCTATTTCCTCACCAGCACTGCATCTTAGGGAATGCAACTGGGGAAGATGGTATGGATGGAAGCTAGCTGCCAAAGTGGTTTGTCTGGTCCATAATACCACTGCCACAGGAAGCAGGGTAATACAAAGTAGACTACAGCCAAGCCAACTTGGACCTGGGATTGTTTAGTCTGAAGAAGAGGAGGCTCAGGTGTGACCTTACAACATGTGCTCTCTTACAACAACCTAAAAGGAGGTTATAGCATGTTGTGATCAGCCTCTTATCCCAAGTAACAGTGATAAGACGAGAGAGAATGGCCTTAAGTTGTGCCAGGGGAGGTTCAGGTTGCACACTAGGAAAAATTTCTTCCCACAAAGAGTGGTGAAGAATTGGAACAGGCTGGCCAGGGAGGTGGTTGAGTCACCGCCCCTGGAGGTGTTCAAGACAAGGATACATATGGCACTGAATGACACAGTGGCATGGTGGTGATGGGCTGATGGTTGCACTAGATGACCTTACGATTCTATGACTTTTCTTGCAGGCCTAATCCAACCTGTTTCTAGACAGCAAGCTTGCACTAAAACATGAGAGCTTAGGTGAGAAATGAGGACAAAAACTTGAGATGCTCACAATTGCCTGCTGGGCCAAAAGGAAATCCAGCTGACTATACACGATCAATTTCATTTAACCCTAAAAGGATTGATTAGCTTTCTCTCGCAGTAAGATCATGTCTTGACAAATAGAGGTTAATAACAGATAGTGTTGCATACTTCCGCTAATGTTCTCTGGTTCCTCATGTTTTAACTGAAATCTATAAAGAGGTCACAGTAATAACTAGAGATGATTTTCTTTCTATGTCAATTATTGAGATGCTTGAAAGATAATTTTCAGAGTCTGACTGATTTTCCATGTACACAAGGAGATTGTTTCTCCTGCCTTCTCCATGCAGGAAGATAAACAACTGCCCAGAGGTTGATAAACAAGATGCTTCTATTTTTACTAAGAAGTTTAAGTACAAGTACATTACAGATACATAAGCTGAGTAGCAGCTCTAACAGAAATTACATGAAGAAGAAACTAGGACTGACTTGTTTTTTTGCAGTTGTCAAAGATAAATGAGTGGCTAGTATCACTTGAATTGATCCAACTGCTCTAATGATGGTGTTTGGCTTCTTAAGAAGAAGACAAATGAACACAAGAAGTCTTTTAAATATGGATTCAAAGAGTGCCCTATACTAATACTGAGATGCAGATATTCTCTTTTTTGTGTATCAAATACACTCTGATAATTTCTAATTATCTGTGTTTGCTGCCAAAGAATCTGTCCTCCCAAAATGATATAAAATGGGATCTTACAAATATATAGCAGATAATTGAGTTCAGCTACTGACTTTACTCCATGCTGCATTATACTTTATTTACATCTAAATGGCACTCAGGTAAACAAAAACTTCTAAAATACTCAGTTCCCAGATAATCCTTGCAACTAAGTGACATGCACGCACTGCAATTAAGAGAAAATAGTATCAGACAACTTTGCCATCTGGAAGTCTTCTTCAAGAAAGTAAGAGTATATTTGAGTACTTAACTGAGAAAGCAGCAAAAGTTACAACCATTAATATTCAACTTCACTGTATGTTTTGGAACAAGAATAATATTGTATCACACAATCTTATCCAGACTCCTATTTTGATGTTCCACATTGTTTCTGTCAAATATCATTCCCTGACTAATTTAAAATAAAAATAAAATAAAAATAAAGTAACGATTTCTAGGTACTAGCTATCATTTGTTATTACATAGCTCTTCTTGCATCAAGCATTATAAAATATTCTATTTCTTACTCTGGGACAACTGGAAATGTGACCATGGAGTATGCATGATTCTAATGATGAAACTGCTCTGCCCAAATCCTTGCTGTTCACATTCCTTCCATTGGGTGTTGCTATGATATTAAACAAATTACAACTGTGACTTAATGTATGCACACAGAAAAGTATGCCAAAGGTTTGAGGTCTCTACCTACATTGCTTTGCCCGTTGTTTTAGACAGCTGAGTCTGCTGTACATTACACAGATAACATATGTTAGCTGATGCTAAGAAAATCTGTCAGTGACTACTTGTGAAAAAGAAGGCCAAAAAATGAAGTATTCCAGCTTGCACTAAAAGTTTTATATTCTTTCATGAAGGTGATTTGACTGCAATTTATATGTACATTGCGGCACACAATTACTGTATGCAGTAGCTGTGCAGATGGCTCTCTTTTAATTAGAGTATTTAGTGCATCTTCTGTATGAAGAATCAGGAAATGAATAAGGAGAAATTTAATGAAAGTAACCAAAAAAGGAAATAGTATAATGAAAGTTTAAAGAAGAAAAAAAAAATAGAGGATTACTTAAGGCATAATTATTACAAGGATTTTTGTTCACTTAATGCCAGAAACTCTAAATAGCTCTTCAGACAGTTTGAGGAAGAAGTCTTTGAAGATCTGTGGCCTTGGGGAGGTCCTGACAAACACTAAGAATCAGGCACCTGATCGCTAAACTTTACAGTCGATGACCATAAAGATGACAGCTGAAGATTTCACAAAGAAGATATACTAGCTGTGACTGACTTTTTGATATGGCTGGGGCACACCACTGAATGTATTTTATGAAAATCATCAGAAAATCGCAAGGTTTCATGAAACTACGGCAAGTGCAAATGGTATAAAATCACTTTGTATTTGAACTATCCTCAGTACTAAAAGCTACTACTATTAATATTAGTAACTGTAAATAATAGAAGCTACTATGACCAGAAATTCTGGTCTTTTTATAGCCTTTAATGCAGTTGCTGATCTATTTATACTCTTAGGTTGTTAGAAAAGCACTGGCATTTACCTGAGTGGTCTTTGCTCTAATTGGAAAATATCACACACAATATACACATTAAAGAGGGAGAAACAGACCAAGACAACATGATTTTTATACACGCTTACATCTGCAACTGTCAGACACAAATGCTTGAATATAAGAACTTGGGCAGGGAATGAAATATTATGGGACAAAAATGATTGGTTTCATCCAGGTAAATCTGTAGAACCTCTTAGAAGGGACAGTGACATCAGCCACTCTCATTGTACATTCCAGCATTTCTATATTCAAAACTCTTATGTAAATTGTACATTTCAGAATGATGGCTACACTTACCTGGTAGACCAGGTGGGGTTTTCAGATATTTGCCGTTAAAATGCTGAATTACTACTTCACATTTTTCTGTAGATTCCATTCTGGAAAAGAGAAAAGGGTGGGATTAGGGATTAGAGGCAGTAAGAGTTACTAGACTTTCACAAAAATGCTCAGTCAGCAAAAACAAAAAGGAAAAGAAGGTAAAAGAAAGACAAGCACAGATGCTGAGAGAAATCTTCAAAGCTGTTCTTGCTGACTTCTGCACAGAAACTGGTTGAGCTCATTATGGTGTAGTATGGCTTGTAAAGAGGACCTGTCACCCTCAAAGCCTGCAGCTGTGCTCCCGGCTTGTGTGTGAGCTACTGCAATGTCAATGAGCAACTCCCTCCTGGATCTGAGCGATCTCTCCGAACAAGGACGTTCTTTGTGCTCTCACGTGCTGCCTGGAAAGGCAGACGACTTGTATGTAGATTCCTCATGCACCCAGTATAACTTCAAATGGGTTGGGAAAAAGAAACAACAAGCTTTGTAGAAGAACCCAGAGGATTAAGCAACAATTATTAAGGATTGCAGTGTTAAAAAATAACCTGCAAGGATGAGCTGTAAAGCAAAACCAAAAGCCAAATTCTGGGTAAAGGCAATTTGCATATAATACCAGCAGGTGAAATGACTTGTTATTCATTCTGTGTGACCTAAAGATAACTTTCAGAATTGAAGCATTATAGCATTAACAGTGAACTAGTAACATACATTATTGAACGAACTGCCCAAGAATACCAAGCCTTTGGTCAAATCCTAAACCATGTCTATATCTCATCAGGGAATTCACAGGTTGTTCAGGTCTTGTGAACTGACAGCATGCTAGTCCAGAGCGGTCTGTGACTCTGCTACACAAGTGGGATAGAAAAATGGAAGAAAGTAAAACTAATCATAAAGCTAAAGCAATACATTCACTTTGTCTCTCTCAGAAAAATGGTGTTTAAAAAGTGTTCAACATTGCTTCAGCATGCTACTTCTTACCTCCAGGTACTCCCCACAAAGTAACTCCACCAGTATAAGTATTTCTTCTCACTACTCAGATCTTTTAAAAATTATCTTATCCTCCATTCTTTCTGCCGCATGGTTTTGGAGAAAGAGTAACATGCATTCTAGATCGCTCACATCACTTTACAGCAGAAGTTTGACTCCTATGGTAAAAGTTTGCTTAGAGTTCAAATGGACAACCTTGCTCATACGGAAAAAAAATAATCACAAAAACAAACAGCAACAACAGCGACAAAAATTGATTAATATTCAAGTCTTTTGTCAGTTTTTTTCAGATCAAATAACTAAAAAATGTAATTTCTATGTTGTAACACTGCTTTCATGGCATGGCGTGTGGGCTGGGCTGTTTGTACAAGCACATAGCAGCTTAGATTGTTCACTTTGGCTTCATTCAGATTTAACTAAGCGAATGTCTGCACTGAGCCTTTAGAGAATCTTGTCTCTGGAAGAATAAATGCAATAAAAGCCTGTTTTCTGTAGCTGCAGGCGCTTAGTGTCAAACCATGTTATGTTGCACCACACAGCAGTGACAATTTCATTTTAATACATGGGGCACATTTTAACAAGCCAAAGCAGTCCCTGCAAAGAGTGCAATATATAAGCTGCCAAGTGAAAGAGACTCAGTGCACTTTGTGCATTTTGTGTGGGAAGAGAATAGAAGTGAAACCCACAGTGTTCTGGGATAAAAAGGCCATCACTCGAAAAGCAGCCTTAGAAGGAATGTGCACATTTTCTTCTCAAGTTTCACAATTAGCAGCTCTCAACTTCCATTGCTAGCTATCTGTAATCTGGCACATGCTTCACTTGAAAACGACACTAGCATTATCAGCTCAGTTTGAAAAGGCAGTGCAATAGACAAAGCCGCCAATACATGCTCCCTTCAGATGAGCTGCTGAGGAACAATGGCAGCTGTCCCTCGTCTCTACCATCCCAGTGAATCCCTGAGTGCTCTCTGCAGCAGCCCTGTGTGGGGTAGGCTTCCTCCCAGCTGCTTGTTGGTGCCTGCAGCCACAGAGCGACCAGGTCTGTGCCTGTCCCCTGTAGGGCCACCTAGGGATGAACTGTGATATTTATTTGTCCAGAACTCCCGTTTCTTAGGTAATCGTCTGATACTTGTTGTCACCCTGGTTTTAATGTAGTTAAAACTGATCAACACCAATTATTTACGATAGATGCATATCCATAGGTCAAACATATCTGTGTACACACTGACTCCAAGATTCCATCCTGTTTTTATTTGCATTAGCCACAAAGACTAGCCATGCCTGGGAAGAGGCCCAATAAAAATACACTTCTGTTGGGTTCACACTAATAAATTCTGCCTACTATTTCTTCAAAAAGCTCTGTCACTCTGCTGTAGAATGTCTAGAAACCCGAGGGAGATGGACAAAATACATTTTTTTTCTCATGAGTTTATTAATCTTGTTGGAGAGAGAAACGTTTCAAAATATGTAATGGTACAGAATGCTATCTAATAACACTACCACTAACTGGAATGCTACATTTTAAAAGCTGATCCCCATGGGGACAAGTTTCTAATAGAAGAGTCATCAGAACATGGGTAGACTTGGGGGTACAGCCCTTTTGAATCCATTTTTCAGGTGCTTTTTTGTTTTGTTTTGTTTTTTTTTCCATAATTGATGGAACAATAATAGGCAAATTATAACATGCTGGAAGACTGATGAAAAATTATGTTGAAAGATAATGGCTACTCAACTTCTGCTGGAAATGTAAGGACATCACCTTAAGTTTTACATGAGGGTAAAAAATCTGCTTCTGATGACATAACTCACAAACTATTATTTTCAAGCTCTTCATCAGCATGTTTTTGGTATTGAGGGAATCTTAGAAAGCAACTTATGCTCCAGGATGCACCTTGGAGATAACTATAATATATCTAAGTATTACTTTGAGCCTAGAAATGCATTGTGGTAAAAATTATCAAAGCCATAGGCCAGATTATTCTGATATTTTTAACATACAGATAATTACCAAAATAAACCAATAAAACAAAGATAAAAGTGAGAATTGATTTTCAGTTGCTTTTGTATGTTTCCCGGTTCTGGAAGCTGAGAGATTCTCAAGTACAATATAAGTAATTAGTCTGACTAATCCAAGTGGAAATGAAGTTCATTTAAAAAATAAGAAAGAAAGGATGGTTCTTACGATTTTTCTAGTCATGGTTTACAAATTTATGATGATACAACAAGACTAGTAAAACAACAAAAAATATGACCAGTTAATATTAAGCAAATATCATGACAAAATCATTTGAGATTCTTCTCTCGCTATCAATTACTCATTTCAGATAATTTAAAAAACTCACATCATTCTCTTTACATAATCCAGTCCTTCCAAAGTAGTCATTATGTACTATTACATGTGATGAGTAACCTTCATCATGAAAAAAAAAAAAAGGGAAAAAAATAAGGTATTACAAGTGTTTATTTTATTATAAAAATTGATGCCACGCCAAAAGGCAATTTAATAAAATTTATATACGATGATTACATAATTACTGCATGTGAAATACTCAGTACTATGTAATCCATGTAAGACAAAGTTAGCAGTAAAATGCGGGTTTGGTTTATGTATGTCCTATAGTCGCTTTGCTTAATAAAAATAATGTAAATGAGAATCACCTGTGTTTTTTTAATATCACATTTAAATATTAAAATATTCAATTATTATTATCACATTTATACTATGACCAACAAAGAATACTGTTCCTCTCGTGTATAAATGAAAGCAGAAATAGTTCTTCCCTACTATTTAAGGCATTTTTCAAAGATGAAAATAAGTAGGTAGTAGCAGTATTTTGCAGCAGATTGTCTGAAGAACTGAGGCCATTGTTTGACTACACAACAGAGATCTCAGTTTCTTCAGCCTGTCAATGAGAGGGGCAGCCTGATAAGGGTGCTTAAGAAACTTAATGGGGAGAATGTACTAGATTTAAAGTAGTTCCTTAATCTGGTTGAGAAAATTGTGACAAGAGCCAGATAAATTTAAAGGACATATCAAGCAGAAACTTTTCACTGCAAGAAAGATAATCCATGGACACACATTATGAATTACGAAATTTCTTAACACCCAGTCCTCCATATACCCTACTCTTAATCAATAACTTTTTTAAAATTTATTTTGCAAACTGAAATCCAGGCATCCAGGCATAAAACTCTGATATGTCTGCTACCTGTGAATTTCTTTTCCTCTCCATCCAGGTACATTACATGCCCAACTTTTACATCCCGAACAGTTGGATATACAAGTTATGCAAAAACCATTCCAATGATGACAGGGAAGAATGGAGGCATATGGTCTATCCATGCAGCATGGCCCATTATGCACAGGGGACCCTTCTGATCTCCCTGCACAGAGTCACAGAGCTTCCACTCCACAGAGTAACCTGTTCGTATCAGAAGAAAGCTAATGCAACTAAACAATACCTATATTACCCTGAAAAACCCTGGAAGATGCACAGCTTCCTTTGAGGGAAAGAATATAAAATTAAAGGCTTGGCTCTTTCATTTTGCTTGAGTGGAAACTGGAACAGATCCATTTCTACTGAAATTCACATGAAACCTCTATAAATAGAATAATGATCCTGTGGAGCTCAAAATTTCAGTTGCTGAGTTAAATACTGTTTCCAAAGACTAAATTTAATACATGTAAAATGCAGATAAGTAGGAGATAAGTTTAATAAAAAAAACCATTTGCTGGCAGACAAAAGCATTCCTTTGGAAGCTCCACCAAGAGAACAAGGCAGGAAAAAGACAAGAATAGAGCCCAAGCTCCAAAGGATAAAATGGGTAGATGCGGTAGATGCCCTACTATAGATGCCTCTGTGTTTTCACAAAGGGACATCTCTTCATTGTTACCTTTTTGATCTGAGGTAATAGAGAAAGCTAATTGAGAATCTCCTGGGTCTTCCACTGGGAAGAGCATCATAACATGTTTTTATGACAGTTTATGTTGGACACTTTTTCTCCTGTTACTGGAAAAAGAATAGTATGAACACACAGTCATTTCTACCTAGTCCCTGTCTGATTTATATTACAGTCTTCACCGTCTCAGGTTAAATATTATACTGGTGCCTGCTAGCAGAGCAATACTTGACAGTCTGACTGCAAGCATTTCCATCATAAATTTATGTTTTCAGAGGCTTATGACTTTGTTGTAAAATGTCACCTGGGGGCTCAATCTTGCAAGGTCATTTTAAGTTACAAGACAGTAAACAAGCAAAAAAAAAAAACCAACAAAAAAAGTAGTTTAATCTAATTCTTCTTAGTCTAATTCTTTGCAATTTATCATTTAAAATGACCTGTAAAATGCTTTCTCTGCTGTTCAGTTGAGTGTGGTACATGTATGTATGGTATTCTAAAGATTGCCATCACTGTAGGGAGGACACAAATAATACTTTAATGCTACTTTACTATGGAGCTCTGTAACTCAATCTTTATTCCACTAATTCAGTGGCATCAGTATAGTAGGGTATAGCAGGGTATATCACAGGGCCCCCTTCTTCACATCCCTAGGAGTTTTTCAATTAAACTCAAAGTCCCTAGGGATTAGGTCATGAACATTGCTCAACTAAATCACCTGATAACTTCTAATTTTCCTCTTTTCTTCATCTTTAAGGGTTTCATGCTTATTTTTCATCTTATCGGTTCCCAGTGACATTCGTCCTGGGACCCTGCCCTGTCTGTGCCTCTCTGGAATTTGCATCTCCACCTAAGCGCAGACCCATGCCTGGCAATATTCTCAAGGATGTACTGAATCTACAAAAATTTCATCTAGGTTGCAACACCAGATGGAAATGTAAGGATTTTGAAGACATATGCTCATCCCATAGAGGACTTCAGCATTCTTCTGCAGGGAGGCTTTTTGATGAAAATTTATCACTGCAGGAATTGGAATATCGTACTGATATCACACACAGTCTTTGGGGCATGTTTGGGATTTCCAGTTTCATCTGAGATATCCAATTATAAAGCAATTTCCTGGGGAAGATGTAGGATTTGACAGATCACTCTTCTGACTGAAAGAAGGAATGATCCTCATCATATCTAAGCCTGCACTACTGTCTCAGATGATGGATTTGTTCAAGTTAAATTTATAGCACCTTTTAGAACACCTTTTCAATCATCTTCAATTAAACCCTTGAATAAGGAAGAACAAAGCATTTCCCTTCTTCAGAGATGTATCCTTAAACTACCTGGATGTTCTCTATCCCCTGTTGTTGCTGATGCTTCTATGCCTCCAAAGGAGCACCATCAGTGATCCCTACAAGTCTTCCTCCAAACAGTCCCTCTTTCACTTAGCAAAACATTTCCACTACTTTGGCTCCACTTTGATCATGTTACTACTGCATTTCTTCTGACATTGAAACATGGTATTCACCCTTCAGGTCTGTGGAAGAGCCAACTCTTTCAGCACATGGAGTTACCTGTATGTAACATGGAGGAGTTCAGGACTTCAGGATGGAGTTGAATATTTCCCTCAGTGCTCTAGGCACCTTCTGCTATCAAGTATCTCCAGCTTAACTCCAAGACCTTTCTAACTCCCTACTTCTGACCTGCTTTTTACTCTCACCAACAACATTGTTAATGGCTAGTTCACAAAGCTCGAATCATAAGAGATGACATAGCAGCTTTAGAATGATATCTCAGAAAAAAAAGCCTTCAAATCCAGTTGCTTTGGTTTTTGCTTTTTCTTTTGTTTTGTTTGCTTCTCTTGAGGATTAAGGACTTTGCGTTCACTTTAAGCTTTGGGGAAATCCACTTACGCTTTCAAAAAGAAGGATCAAGCGGTGAAGCCACTAAACGGCTCATGGCAACAGGGGTTTGAGAGAAACACCATTTTAAGTCTTCTGGTGAAATCCCGTGCCTCTTTGTACAAGAAATCTCACAACAGACTGAACACAAGGCTTCTCATCTGCACCTTCTTTTTCCATATTCCCTGCTTATAGGAAGCACTGCTCCCTGCTACTCCACCACATTTCTCTTCCGGCCACGTGACCAGCTGTGTTCAGCCACAGCTCTGCTCATCTGTGTCAGCAGAAGCCCTGCTGACAGCAGCAAGCCAGAACCTCCCAAATGGCAGCTCCCACAGTGAGCCTGGAGTCAGGTAGCACCAGCCCTGAAGTGCAAAGCCAAGGAGAGCAGCAAGGTACAGGTGGGTGTCCAGAGG
Source organism: Centrocercus urophasianus (assembly GCF_019232065.1). Classification (NCBI taxonomy): domain Eukaryota; kingdom Metazoa; phylum Chordata; class Aves; order Galliformes; family Phasianidae; genus Centrocercus; species Centrocercus urophasianus. Next base: position 9,342,336 of record NW_024884711.1, read on the forward strand.
TTACATCAATTCCCTTTCAACAGGACGGACTTCTGTGGAGCCACAGCTGGAATCCAGTTAACCTTCATGGGCCCCTTGCTAATAACTCTCCTCCCAAAATCTCTCCCGTGGTGTTCAAGATGTGTTCAAGCCACAGTGAAACATTCTAGATAGTTTCAACAAAATCTGTTCTGCTGCTTTTGAGGAATGGAAAAGAAAAAAATACTGTAACAGCTTAAAAAAAGTGAGCTAGTTTTCTATGTGTGTATTTTGAAAGAGGCTGAACTTTAATGTGGCTAGACATTACTCCGATCTAAGAGTTTGATGCAAGAACATTTGAAGCCACTTTGATTATAAATGATTAAGTAGCCACCTGCAGTACTATGAAATTGCTAATCATACCCACTTAAGAGAAAAATCTCACAATAGTTGTCTACAGGAAGTCTTTACTTCTTGAAAAAGTCTTTACTTTTTGAGAATACTTACTTTGACATTCACTATTCACCTAATTGAGCAGTGTCAAAAAGGGATTTTTAACCCTCACAGTACTTAATTAATAATTTTGAACCACCTAACTTAAAAATTGCTGGGTTCTAGTGTACAAAAAGTTGACTTCTTCTGAGCTCCTGTGGCTCGTGTAAGAGTTGTGGAAAGGAGCACGAGGCACTTTCACAAGCAAGCAGCTCCACTGTGGCAAGAGGGCCCCAGCCAGAAGATGTAACAGCCAAGATCACCAGATGGGTTGCTGATCAGAACAAGAACTAATCTTGTCTGGGCTGTAATACAGCTGCCATTCCCTAGATATACTGTATTCATACCTACACTCTGTGTACTTACAGTATAGGTACACTAGAATGAAACCCTCATGATTACAAGTTAAGCTAAACAAATTCATCTCTTGTGAGTGACATGCAGTAAAATGATACCGAAGAGCACACTTTTACCAAAAGAAGATCAGGTGGTCGTGTAATTACAGCTTGTACTGGTAATTCTGCCAAGACAAGAGTCAGCATTCAGCTGTAATTATACATTTTTGGATTAACTCTGTCCTCACTCAGGGTCAGGAAAGTCTCTGCTATACTTCAACTTCAGAGCAAAGTTTTTACTACTCTGTTATTTGCATGATGAATTACAAAACCTTCATCTTAGCACATGAAAGGCTTTTTGAAATATGTTACATTATTAAATACATTTTCACAAACAAATTCGATTTTTAAAATGCAAGTTTATCCATGAGTTACACTAATTTGTATTTAGTGAGCTAGAAAGATTCACGTTATTATCTGCAAGAATGCATAAAGAACAGTGTGCCCTCTGTCAGTATAAATGTTTTGCCTTTTTCCATGTGAATTCAAACAGTGTTATCTTAACATTCTTTGCGCATGATAATCTTTCACATCAAGGACAAGGGTAACACTACAATGTCACTTATCCAGCACGCTACCTTTTTATCGTACAGTACCCCATTCCACTGAGTGGTGTTATGACACTAACATAAGTGCCATGATATGCCAAGATATGGCATATTTCAAATAAATTCAAAAGATGTCTACTCACTTTGCCTCCTCTACAAAGGACAGTGTTATGAATATTCTGTACAAACAATGATTTGGGATTTTTATTTTAATTATTATTTTTGATTTTTCTCTCAAAGCAGAAGAGTGATTTACAGCACAGTTTTATTTATCTTCCTATTTGCTTTTTCAGTATCTTTCTACATACAGCTTTCCATTCATTAGCTTTTCAAAAGAAAAATGTTTAAGAATGTTTCAAGCTGTGGAGAATCTGTGTAAATATTCCTTGAGAGTAAACATTGAAACTTGCCTTTCTATCCTGACAATGACCCACACGGAAGTAACACACTGCCCATTCTGTCCTAACTACTCTGACAGGGCATGTTAGATGCAAATATTTCTTCTTAATCTCTTCTCTTAGGCTTGAGATTTCTTTAGTTGTTAAGGAACCTGTGGATTTTTTTTCAATTGCAATCTCTTCCTCTTGCTCTTGCAAACAATTTGCAAAGTTGTTTTTAAATATTTAAACAATTTCCTCATCGCGTGGGTTCTTCTGGCTGTAGGACATTGACATTTATTATTATCCAAGCTTAATACTGCATGGATAGCTCTTTATTCCTAGCGATTTTTATTTCCATATACATACACACATATAACAAACATTTTTTTTTTTAACAAATTTTTGGAGAAATGAAATGAACATCCTTCTGCACTGGTATTGCTCAGCTCAGTGGAAAGAACAGATGCACAATCTGATAAAGGTGCTGCTTTGCATTTTCCATAGCTACGAGGTGTTAGAGTTATGGAGTAGACAGCATTTGCGAAGGAATAAAGCCAAAAAATACACATAAATCGAGTAAGGATTTCACCTGGCAAAGCCAACTCCTCTGCTGACTCCATTTGCATCTCTTAATATTCTGGTGGAAATGACATGTCCAAAAGGTTTCAGCATGTTCTCCAGTTCCTGCTCATCCATGGAAACAGGTAAATTTGAGATGTATAGATTTGTGGGATCTTGCTCTTGTTGCTGTGACAAAATGAGAGAAACAGCCTCAGTTAGACTCAACAGAATGGAATAGCTTACTGCTCCTGCAATGACGGCTCATAAGAAGACCAAGCCAAAAAAATTACAGCCACAGTAGAAGCGAAGCTGGGCAACCTGTTTACAATAACAACAATTTTTGCCAAATTTCTGCAAACTCTCATGCATGTGCTTAACTTTGTGCGTGACTGCTCTTACTGAACTCAGTGACACTAATCATTTGTAGAAAATAATTCTCATGCACAAATGTTCTTGGGTTTGTGTCCTAAGTTAACAAACAGATTGTGAAGAAAACATCATTGTCATAAATGTGCTCACTGTTAACGTAAATAAATAAAACCCAACACATGTTTTCAGCAGATGTGCTTTCCAGCCTGCAGACTTCCCATCCAACCTGTCCGTCATCAGCAAGGTTGGTTCAAAACACAGAATGTTTTCCACATTATTTTTCCTTCTTTTTGTCCCCATCAGAAGTAGTAGGTAATACTCAGCAGGCCTCATCTGGATCACAGGCATGACAACTTAATTTTAGTTAATGCTTAATAAACAAAAACATAAGATACAATCTTTATGCTATGCAGCAAACCAGGCAATACATTACTGAAAGTCTTCTGAGATATTCTTTTTTATCACACGTTTCAATGGGCAGAAAGAAGTTCTTTTTCAACGGGGGCAAGAAGTTCTTTTTTTTTTCTTTTTTTTTTTTTTTTTTTTCCTAGGAGGTGTCCTGAAATGCGTTAAACAATCTCGCAGCAGCACTACAGCTTACACTGAGGAAACTGCACACAGTCCTGAAGCCATCTGCCCCAGGTCAACTACACTGGCTTCAAATTACACTCCATTAAAAGCAGTGCCGACATATCTTGTCAAACACGACGAATCACAGGTTGTGTTTCTGGAAGATGTATGAAGACAGCACAGAACCAAGATGTCTGCCCTTTCCCTGCCTTACACACTCAAGGATTTGCAAAGAGAAGCAGAAATCTGAGTTTCAAGCTATGATTCACACAGCCATCATTTCATGGATGACTAAACACAGTCCAGGTTAACGAAATAGAATCAAAAGCCAAAGAAAGCATTCAACTTCACCTATGAAAGGTGCAAGGGATATTTTAGGCCTTTTGGATGAGAAGAAAAGTTGCAAATGGGTATGCCAAAGGTCCCAAAACCAAGATTCTTGTAGTACTTTTTTACTGCATAATTTGGATCCTGATCTAAGAGTTGTAAATTCTTGTCTTTGGACACACTGCTTAATGTCCATTGCATTCTACTTTTGCATCTCCAGATCCATTATCCATAAACCTACCCACTACCATGCAGGTTGAATCCTCTACTGTTTTACAAAGCAGAAATAAAAGAACAAAGTAGGCACATTTTCAAGGTACTTTCCATAACACTATATTCATTATTACTATGTCTTATGGTAAGGTGCAAAGGAGAGATAAAAAAACACGCAGACAGTGAACTTAATGCAAATTGAGCTGAAGTCACAAAAAAATCTAGAAAAACATGATTTCCCTTTTCCAGACCTCTTCCTGTGCAGCCACTCCCCTTTCTTTTTCACTGCAATTTACATGCATACATGTCAAAAAGCAAGCTCCTTTCCTATCACAGGAAGATATTAGAGAGAGATCAGAACAGGTACAGTACTGACAATGCAAGTGTAATCATGCAGACTGTCCTGGAAGGCAAGAAAAGAGCTTCAGCTTGTACTTTTAGCTTTGAAAGGGGAAAAAACAAAAACAAAACAAAAAACCAAAACAAAACAAAAAAATCCAAAAACCCAAACCGAAATGTTTTCCTTTTTCCTTCCTTTAAAAAAAATAAATAAATAAAATTGTTGTTTTTAATTTTTTTCTTCTTCATCTTTTTCCTACTATTTTAAGATTTATTGCTTGTTACTTTGTTTTCCCTGCACAGGCCACAAGAGGGAAAATAAAAGGAAAGATATAGCAGATTAGGAAGACTCTTCACTGTTACTAAACACTTTGAAAATGTGAGCAATGGAGGCAATTAAAGCGGAGGCATTGTGGAAGCAAATCAAAGCAGCATTGTTTGCAATTCCAATAGGTATCGTTTTTCAGAAATGATCACACCATTAATGCAAACCTGTACCAGTTGATTGGTTAAGGACTTTGATTCATCCACCAACCAGTGCTCAGGGACTGACATCCCTTGTCAATATTAAGAAAAACCCAGCAGTATTATGCAGATGAGATCACCATAGCCAAAGGACAGACTAAAATGGAAAAGGTGGCGTTACGCCTCAGTAGCTGAACAACATCCTTTACTTTCACTGAAGCAATTCATTCCACTGGAATATTAGAATGAGAACTCTTCTTTCGACAGTTTTCAAGCTGTGGCAAACAAATAAAATAAATAAGAGCTGCCGCCAACGTGTCTCACTTCTGGAGTAAGAACACATAAGCCTTTTAACTGTGTTAGAGATTAAACGCTGTTGTTTTAAATATCCATGGAAAGTTTAGCTATACTTCGAGGATGAATGAAAGGCTAGCAGGATGCAGTCACTCTCTCACAAGGATTTACCAGTCCTATCTTTTATCAACGTAATAAACAAGAGCCACAAGCTGAGAGACAGATGAAGCCACTCAAGCTACCTCCACAATACAGCAATGTTTTCAAAGAAAGGGGAAAAAAATCCACATTATTTCTCCTCACTATACAAATATAACATTTAGAGAAATACTCCTTTCCTTTGCAGAGAAATATAACCCCAAAGAAGCCATATCTTACACCACAAACTGAAACTTGACAGAAAGCCTTCCCTGGGCAATGAAGCCTGGTAAAGCACATTACGCTTGGAGCAAAGCACACATTACAAGAGCAGTACAGAACCCCCTGTCCCCAGTGTGGCTGCAGAGTTTTTAGGTTGAAAGGCAGGCATCCCACAGATCCAGGTGTGCTTATTGGCTGACAAGATGAGCCTAACCAGAAACATGAATGTAAGCACCCTGGAAACTACTCTCCTTTCATCATCCAAACTAGGTTTCAGTCAGGTTTCCATCTACAGTAAAAGCCCACACCCCAGGGCTGCAGGATGGGTGGGCACTGTGGTGTCTGAACACACGCAGGGTGGCCCAAGCTCTCCCTGTTTCATTTAGGTTTTACCATGACTTTTCACCAGATGTTAAAAAGTGCCTCCTTCCACTTTGGAATCCTAAATTCCCATTTATTATTGTGTCCAATTCCAAACTGACCAGCCATCAGTACAAGCTCCATTTTCAAGTGAGAGAGCTTAAAATCATTTGGCTGAGGCTCAACATCACTTCAGAACTACATCTTATGTGTAATATATCAGACAGGAGATTGAGGCTCAGCAGCAGGAAGCCACATGTCCCATAGAAACCTCCATCTGGCTCAGACACCCCACATCTGCCACAGTGGGGCAACAAGCAAAGTGCAGCAGAGTCCCTGCTGCCATTGGGGTTTTGCAATCCCTGCCCCTCCACACCAGGACATCAAGCTTATCTCCAGATGACAAGGGAGTTCAGAGGAAGCAGATCCCTTCCAATCTAAGCTATTGTACGATTCTATTATTCTTGTTTTCCTGGACCTCATGCACGAAAGACTGCTATTTAATGTGTGCAAAGCCAGCCCAAACTGCTGCTTTGAAGGAAAGGGAAAGGCAGCTCTGGAGCCTGCTGTATATGCCAGCTGCAAGCATATCATTTTTAAGGCATGTAAACTTGCAAGTGCAGTCTCAAGGCACCATTAGCTGTCTGCTTCCAACCATTCTCACTGAAGTTCATCTTTCTTAAGGTCTTCCACTTAGGAGCCCAAGGAGGGCCACACTTCCCAAGGACAGCTCACACTTGCACTGAAACTTCACAGAAACAAGGTGAACCTATCCCAGCAACCCTAGCCCTTTGAAATCTGGACTCAGCCTCACACCACAGACCCAGATCTTTCTGGGTCCTGGCACATGCCAGTCTGCATGTAGAGTGCCTCAAAATGGGTCATCAAGGAAAAAAAATAAAAATGAAATGAAGCCAATTAAAGCTTCTCTCTAGCCAACTGCAGAGGTCTTTGCAGCTCCCTCTGCTCCCATCCCAGCCTGTTTCACTGTCTTCATAGCCCAAATACTGCAGCTGCTCTGGAATGTTAGCTTCAGGGACACTAACTGCAAGCACACAAAGCTAGGCCGTTCTGGCTGAGGGTATGCATGTTAGGAACTAGCCAAGAACACAGATAGGAAGATTTAAAATTGTGAGTATTGCAAACAAACAGAAGGTTAAGCCTGAGTTTTTGACTAAGTCCCAGCATCAGAGCATTCCCAGCATTCGGCAGCAGGGATCTTGCTGCAAGGCTCTGAACTTCAGCAGTCAGGAACAGTTGTACTGGGGAAACAGCCAGAAACTTTGTCTCTGCCTTTCAACAAGAACTAAGTCAGTCACTCAGCTCTCAAGGCCCGTGCCAAAGAAACAGAAGAAGTTTATAACGCAGAGGATTTGTAACATACTACACCAACAGCATTTGAAACATACAAAATGCAGCAGAGGGTGTGCTGGAGTTCCCAGTTGCCATTTCCATTGCTGAATCCTCCCAGATACTCCCTTCAAGAAAGGACAGTGCTCTGATGGGACTTTCCCTCCCATCCTGAGATAATCTTTGGAAGCAGTGCATGAAAAGCTGAAGGAAGAATTTCAGCTGGTGTAAGAGGCTAAGCCTCTTTATGTAGGACATTCAGTAATGCATTCTTTAAAGACAAATGTAGGGAGGGGCTGGCAGCTTCTAGCTACATTATTTTTTTCGCTAAGGAACTGAAATCTCCAGTAATCTCAATAGGTCTAGAAACCAAGAGTGTTCGGTTTATTCAGGAACCCCATGTACTAATTCTTTTAATTCAACCTAAGTTACTTCTCCTTGGAGCAGTTTGCTCTAGGAAGTGAAGCACCGACTGTTACTTCAAACGATTCCTTTTCTATCTTCCAAAATAACCCCGAGAACATATAAGAATATAGCTTTGTATTTGGATCTGCGAGAGATTCTAACGTCTTCTTTGTAAAGACACATTCAGGGTTTATATTCGCAGATTATATGTTTATCTTGTCTCTACTAAATTGAGACATCATCACATTAATATTGATGCAGATCGATATTACAGATTATTTTAGAAGCATGGTCACATCTTTATGAACATTTCATACCCAGCTTCAAATTACTTCCAATTCATATTTTCCCCACACTAGTTCATCTCTTCATAATAGTCAGTGCCCAGATCTTCAGGCTATGCATGCCACTTTATTCCTTTAAAAATCCGCACTGAACTTCTGTCAAGCCCTGAATATAAAAACAGTTACACCCTTTATGTCATTTATCACAGAATTATGTGGAACCACTTATACAAAATCGGACCACTTACACACAAACATGTATATGACATTTTGATCATTTTCCAGTGTTTGCTAAGTATTTTGAAAATCGTAGTTACATCTGTAGCATCCGCCTCATATTCAACTTATGACACTGGTTCTTAGCTGGGTTCTGTGTAAGCAACTGAGCTTAAATGAAATTCAGAGGAAACCTGTGATAACTTCTCTCAGGAGATTCACATCCAATATCTCTTCTTATTTTTTTATAACTTTTTATATATATATAAGTATTATAACTCATAAGAACTTACCAGAACACCTGAAATACATATTCCCTTGAAAGCTGATTTGATTTGGCTGGATTTATACATAAAAAACAATGAATTAAAAGATGCTTTTTCCCCCAGTTTTCTAGTTTTCTACTATTTATTCCTTAAGTTAATGTAGCATATTTTTGTATGTTTGTAAAAGACACCTGGCTTTCAAGCAGAGAATTTACTACTGAATTTATAATTCAGGTGTCTAACAACAGATCTAACACTTAATGTCTGCAAGCAACATTTCGCAAAATTCTCTCTTCCTTGACAGGATTCTTCTAATTTAGTTTTCTTAGATAGGATGAATGTCAGCTGCTGGAGTGAGAGTTAAGGAAAGGTTGCTCCAATTGCACCCCTTCAAAGTGCTGGCAGAAAATCCAGAGAGACTGGAAGGGAGGGCTGGGCACTAGGATCCTTCAAGTGTATGCCCACATGGCTTCTGTGAATCAATGGAAATGCACTGATTTAAGAAGCAGTAGCCTTACTTTCAAAGATTTGTCATATTATAATTTTATTTATTACAAAAAAAAAAAACAAAAAAACAAAAAAAAAACATTCAAGCTAACAAACCACAAGAAACACACAAACCCCGTACAGAAATGGTTCAGATTATGTAGTCTTTTAGAACTGCTAATGACATATTTTAAGCCATTATTGCAGTGACACAAGGTGTACAGGACTCCAGTGCAGCTGCTAGGGTTTCCTTCCACTTTTTACTGGCTTATTTGCTTTCTTTTGTGTGGGCAGCAGAGACAACTAAATCAATGGCCAGTTAGCTATTGGTCCCAGACTGATCGCACGCTTGTGGCGTGCAGCACACCAAAAGGCTTACAAGACTGTGAAGAGAACCTAAAGTTTACATGGATTTTATTAGCAAGTGCTAATAAGTACTAAAAATCCAGGATGCAGCAGAAGGAAACAGGTAGAAGTGGTGCAAGCCTTATTCTCAAGAGTCCTTCCAAAGTTCTTTGCATTTGGACCTCCCTCAATAACCAGCTACCTCACCAGCTGAGACTGTGTCTAAACATGAGAAGTTTCAAAGGGGAAAGTACTGCAGAGCAGAACACATGGGGTATTCAGAGGTTTATTTTCTCATAGGGACCTTCAAAAGAATGGGAATGTTTTCTGATGGCCCTTCCAAGGCTCTAATACATCAAGATATTTAACATTCTGAGATGTTAAATGTCTCTTCAACCCTGCTGCATCTGCTTCATGGTAGTCCCTGTGCCTTTTAAGATCGAGTGCTGATGACAAGTTTCATAAATTTCTTTCGTACCCAGCCCTAACCAACTTTTACATTGCCATGGTTTACAATTTATTAGCCCCTTCATTGTAGGACAATAGCCCTCAGCAGCCTCAGCATAATTATGCAACTATTGTAGAGCAATAATTAAGCCCAATCCATCAAGCGTTATAAATAGATCTAAAACTAGAACTGCAGCATACATTTTCTGCATAAGCTTAATTGTCAACAAGTCAAGTCAACAGCCTGTTGACAATAAAGGGATGCTTTCTGAAAAGACAGTGGTCCCACACATGAACACATTTGTAAGTGCTATTCTGAAGAAAACCATGTTCCCAATTATTTTCAGAAGCATTTCATTCTTATTTGCATAAGTAAATTTGAGCACATCCAAGCTTTACAATGACCAAAGAAAATAATTTCTGCCATAAGGCCCATTATGTGTGAACATCTAATCAGAACAGAGAGCTGTGACCCAGGCACCCGGGCTTAACTGTGCCATAGCTGAAATGCTCTGTGTAGTTACTTTTCAAACAGGACATAGGTTAACATTTGCTCTACTAAATTTTGTCAAAAAATTGCAAACAAGCAAATTCCTAAAAACCGTGACCTATGCAGAGAAAAAGAACACGTATCGTAGGAAATTATTTGCCACAAATACCTGTATCAGCTTTACAGCAAAGCATTACAAGTACTGTTTTAATTAAAAACATGAACTTTAAAATGAGTTCACCATTTATATATGCTCAGGATTTCTTCTCACTGTGCAAACTATCAGAGTGCTGTGCAGTGCAGTGTAAGCCGGCATCAGCTTTCTCTTAATTAAGTTTGTTCATGGGCAGCACAGCATTTGCTAAAACTAAATATTGCTGGAACCGAATTGTTATTGGTCTGTTCACCACAGAGCTGTTGCAGAACTTTCCATCATGCATTTTATCTGCCAACGCTGATTTGATTTGCCCTTCATCTTGGGTAGCACATACAGACCTGAGTCGCTATGGTTTCCATCTTCAGAGCACTGCATAAGATACACGGTACCTTCTTTTATTTGCACAAAATGCAATCCTAACCAGAACTATCAGAGACTGATATAAAAACCCATTTCTCATACTTGTGCCATTAGGAGGTGAGATTTTTATAGCTCTTTACTTTTTAGTTTTCTTTGAAACAAATTTCCACACTTTCCACCTCATACAGTTTACCAGAGCCAGAAAGACAGTTCAACCTCTGATATAGTCATTGTGTCACTCAAGCTCCAAAGGTGTTCAGTTGTGTCGTCACTCGCTTTTGTACTGTTTTAATGACAACATTGCTATTTAAATTGTTGTTAAGTAAGAATCAATTCATTACCTCAGATTACTCTAAGTCATTCTTGAACAATTTTGAAGAATGCTACGCAATCACTGCGCCATGAACCCCAAATTAGAAACTCACTGATGACCTTTGGAAGCAAAAGACCAATCTGCCAGATGAGCTGCAGTCTAAGTTTAACACCTTACCTATTTATTTTGTTTTGTCACTGACTTGGTTCTAGTGAACTTAAGACATGATGTCTTATTGCAAGTTAGACAATATTGCATTCAGTATGTTTATTTGCCATGTACTGTGCTGGGTTAATGACACACTCACTTATTGATGTATATTTTCCAGGACTTTCTTACTGATATTTAGACAGGTGTCAAGTCCTTTGCCCCTGCACTGAATCAACAAATCTTGCAATTTAACTCCTACTATCCACATTCTCACATAATTGTATTTTACAGAATGCTATCCCACAGAAAAGGTGCATTTGTATTTATATATATATACTTACATAAAGAAAGAAAGAAAAGGTCACAAGAGAGATTATTTGGTTTACAGAGGACACAGCATGCAATCAGAGAATAGTATAAACCTTCCATTATCAATAAATGAGGAAAGAAATCTAATTGTAGCTAAAAGGCCATATACACTAAATAAATAAAATTAAACCTAGAGCTTAACTTCAAGTGGTCTTAAAAAGATCTTAAAACTATGTACAAACCAGATCCCACCATCATGGGTTATTGTGATTATTTGGTATTTTGATGGACATAATATGCACAAATCTGAGCTGCTTAGTAGCCCTCCTTACTTGAGTTACTCCAAAATAAAATCTGTTATGCAAGGGATACCAATTGAAATGCAGATTTTTCGTGTAGAAATATTCAGTGCAAAAAAAGTCCAATCATAATTACTTTTAAAAAGGAAAATCACAATTAGTTTTGTTCTCCTTAAAACTATTATATTCCCAAACATCTGAAATAAACACGTAGATTAAACATTATAAAACTCTTTAATGAAATCTACAGTTCTCCTTTGCATAAACTGAACTCTGTAAAATTATGACAGCAGATTCCGAAAGGCAGGATTTATATAGAAAGCAATGAAGATTCCTGAGAGAATAATTCAAATTATTACAGAATTTCTAGAAGAACTCATTATTTTATTATATATATTTGCTATGGCAGCAACTCTCAAGACATGGTCTGGTAACTGCTGCAGCTGTCTAAGCTGAGCTATTTTCTTACTTCAAAATTTCAGGCAGAACATCTCTGTTCAGTAACACTGGACCAGCAAAATTGCAACTGGTAGTGGAAGTACATGTTTTTCTCCCTAATCTCCCTCAAGACACAACAATACCAATTCCTCGATGCAGACAGAATGCAGCATGCTGAGGAACACTTTGGGTTCCTCAAACTGAAGATGTAAAGGTATAAGATAAGTCTATCAATAAACTCTTCCTCTTCAATTTCTGGAGACTGTGGGAGAGGTTGCCTGCTGCTCATCAGGCTCAGAAAAGGAGGGACTAAGTATTCCTGCATCACAGGAGTGTGGTGAAAGGGATGGATTTGCTGTCTGTTCTTCCATTTGCCATAGGATGCCATAATGAAGCAGCAGAGGCACAAATTACCAGGTGTTTTCATGCACGTGCAACCAGTACCTGGCCAGCGTGGCTTTAGGACTCTCTACCCACTGTTTCCAGCAGCTGTTCTCCCAATGGACAGAAGTATTTGCGCTGTCATGGCTTGATCCTTCTCTAATTGAATTCTAAGTTCACATTGATCTTACTTGGCAGTATCAGGATCTGTGTTTAAAAAATGTTTTCAAAACTATACTTACATAGATTTATAAAGAAAAACAAGCAGATGTTCCTTTTTTTATTTTTTTCATTTTTTTTTTTTTTGCCTTCTCTTTTTTTTTTTTTTTTTTTTTTTTCTTTTCTTTTCTTTTCTTTTAAAGCTGCCAGCAAAACAAAGACTACACAGATTTGGAATGTTACACATGCTTGGGTACATTCCTCACAGGGTTAAACTATTGTCCACACTGCATCTATTTGTAGATCAATGGGAACTTAGGTGTTTTTGTTCAGAAGCTTCTCTAAGCTGGGGCTAACTCAGGAAACTGAGATTTCTTCATGTAAAATTCAAAGGCTTAGCATTTAACTGTCTACACTCGCACTGGAAAAAGACTGCAGCTACTATTAATGGTAGTAAATTATCAGCACTGGGAAAGCATTAGAAGCTGTAAGAGGACTTTTTGGGACAGTATAATGCTTTTTAATATTTGACCTATTGACCCAAAGGCGAATTCAAGCAGCACACAGATCCCATGTGATTGCTTGTGAAGAAAACTGAACACTTTCTTTTGTCATGGTTTACGTTACTTCCTATAAACCATAAATGAAGTCAGAATTTTCTTGTCTGGGAATTCCTGTTGGGATAAAGGTTGAGGTCTACTTACCCTGAGTCCATATAGACTGCTAGAGAACTGTTATTCATCTTGATGCACATGCCAGAAATGGAAACCTACTAGTCCTTGAGGATGCATCAATTTTCAGGGAGTCTGGATTCTTCTAACTACTACAGAAACTAAGGGAAAATATCTACATAGACATCACTTAAGAAAAACAAAACCTACCATAAAGCATAGCCTTGACAGTTTTATTTTGAGAAATCTGTATTTAACACAGATAAAAATACCGTTCCCTTTTAAGATCAGGCATAACTCACAAAGCACACACTACAGAAATACCTACATTCTTCACAATGTATCAGATATAGAAGGCAACCAAGTCTTCATGCTTCAAACATGACAGGGGCTGTTTATGGCTCAGAAGCATGACAGACACTGAAATGTCACATTTTCCCTGTGTGTGGAATTCCTGATGCTGAGTCAGCAAGTCCCAGTGGTGGGTGAGGAAAGAAGGCCTTGAAATATTCATTTTTTATCCTCCCAGCTTTACAGTGAGGAAATACTAGCAACTGAAGCAACTGAAGCAACTGAAACTTTATTTTAAAAAGAAGAAAATATTAAAATAGAACAAAACTCCCTTGCACAGAAGCAGCAGAGCTACCTGCAATCTTGTCAGAGCCCATCAGAGCAACCTTTGGTGTTGTTCATGACCCATGTCATGAGATTGTACTGGTTAAGTGAGGTTGAGAGTAGGAGCCAACAAGAGGTAAGCAAGAAGAACAGGTTAACAAAGGGGCTAAAACCCTGCTTTTCTACCATATCAAGCAGACATGGTTCCGTAGTACCACTAGAGAAGTCCACTGCACATGCAATGCTTAAGAGTGGGGTTTAGCCAGCATGTGGACTGTAGGGAGGTCCAGGAGAGGTAGGACCACTTCACTGCCTGCTCTGGCCTCAGTTGGCCTGGGGCTTTGTCCGGACCACAGGGAGCAGCACAGACTATAGGTAACAAAGGAGGAATGCAGAGCAATGGCATGGGGTAAACGACCACTCATGATGACCAGTGAACAAGCAGCAGAAGGGGAGACATATCGTCAGTCTCCAGATGGACAACAAATGGAACAGGCACCAGGCATGTCATGCCTCACCAACCTCTCAGTAGAGAGAGATGAGCAAAGCATTGAGGATTTCCTTTTCCAACACACACACACACGCGCACACATACACACACACACACACAAAACAAAAAAAACAAAAAAATAACCAACAACAAAAAAAACAAAAGCCACCACCAGTGAAGGAAGAAAATACCATTTAAGGATATATTGTGCTTTATTTATGCAGAAAATTGGGGTCTGGAAGGCACAGTGCATCACCTAGAGGTTTGTAGACAGCAGGCGGAGAGCAGCAGATATTCCTACTACTCCATAATGTTGAGAAAAAAATACAGAAAGACCAGTAAGAGAAACATGGCTCCTCTCTTCCCAGTCGATGGAAGCAGAGAGCAGAGGGAATTTTATTGTGCTTTGTTGTCTGCAAGGATTGTAACTTCTGCACAAGATGTGAGGCAGCTAAACCTGAAAGTAGCCTATGAACTCCCTCACTTCCCAAAACCAAGGAAAGTGTAATGTTTTCAAGTGAGTTTTCATAAAAACCTACCATTAGTGCCTTCCACCTCTCCTATCAGCTAGAAGAGTGCAGCAATCTGAATTCTGCAGGCTGACTCAAATTTTCCAAACCAAGAAACTTTTCAACTTGCCTATCAATACAGAAAACACAAAGTCAACAATTTTATGCAGAACAAAATAGAAAACCAACTCAGAAAATTGAAAAAGTAGACCAAGGTGAACAGCGTGTCCAGATCTGTCCACCTACAAAGGATCAACAGACACAATTTTTTTTTTGAGTCATGAGGCTCAGCCTACTCTTACCTCAGAGAGGGAAAAAGGAATTTCCTTGAGTTCAGAAAACTAATGAGAATGGACACTTATGTTGCTCTTGTGGCAGAAGCAAAGAACATCAAGAAAGCTGATAAGCAAAGATGTCTGGAATCTGAAATGAAGTAATGCATGCAATGGCCTGCAGCCAGCTGGTGAGATACAGCAGAACTGAGCTGCCCAGACAGGAGGCCACAAGCCAGATCTGGCCACTGAGCAGCAGGGACAAGCTCAGAGGTATTGCTGTACCAAGTGAGCCTTGCCATGAAGGTGGTGCAATTCAGTTCCTTTGTCAAGCGATCAAGAGACAAACACTACTGGAAAGATAGGAAAAGATTTAAGACAGCCGTATAGCAGAGACTGAAAGATACTGCAAGTGGAAATCCAAAACAAAGTACAATGCATAAACCGGAGTACTTGTGATTGGTCCCTGTGAGAATGAGGAAAGGGAAAAGTAAATGTCCCAACTCTGCAACTCTATTTTTCCATCTGTTTCAAGAAACTTGAACTCAGTCACCCTGCCTAGCACACAGCTGGCTGGAACTGCCTGCATATCACCAATGCTGCATTGTACAGAGCTGACCTATGAGAAAATGCCCTAGTGTTCCACTAGTCAGCTCTGTGCGGCTCGTGCTTCTTGTATCTACGTAGTATACTGGCTGTGGCTAATCATACATAGAATCATATATCATTAAGGTTGGAAAAGACCTCTAAGATCACTCAGTCTAACCATCAGCCCATCACTACCATGCTCACTAAATCATTTCCTTCAGTGCCACATCTACATATTTCTTGAAAGCCTCCAGTGATGGTGACTCCAACAACTCCCAGGGCAGCCTGTTCCAATACTTCATCTCTTTCAGAGAACAATTTTTTTCTAATATCCAACCTGAACCTGCCCTGACACAACTTGAGGCCATTACTTCTCATCCTATCAACTGGGGTAAGAGGCTGATCCCTACTTTGCTACAACCTCCTTTCAAGCAGTTATATAAAGCAGTAAGATCTCCCAAGCTTCTTCTTCTCCAGACTAAATCCCCAATCCCAGTTCCTCCAGCCACTTCCTGTAAGACTTGTTCAAAGCTTTGTTGCCCTTCTCTGGACACGTTCCAGGGCCTCAATGTCTTTTATTGTGGTGATGTGCACAAAACTGTATGCAGAACTTGAGGCATGGCCTCACCAGTGCTGAGTACAGAGGGATGATCACCTCCCTGCTACTGCTGGCTGCACTATTTCTGATACAAGCCAGAATGCTGTTGGCCTTTTTGGCCACATTGTGTATATATGTGCCTGTGTGTTTGTCAATATATGGGAGTGATGTGTTAAAGTATGCAAGTGCGGGTCTATTTTACATATGCAACAACAAATTACATTACACACGTAAAAGTGCATTTGGGTTTAGGCATGCTTTCAGCTCTGAAAATATGGGTAAACAGATGTCTATGTGTAAAAACATACAAGTTTATACACAGATTTCCAAAAAAGGAGGAACATTTTCAAATATGCTTACATATGTGTGAGTGACTGTGTATACAAAGAAAGGATCCACACGCATAGACACTTAATGTGCTTTGCTGGTGGTATGTTTGAATGTGATTAAATATATCTGTACGTAAACATATTTTTATATACTTGTATATATGCATAAGACATTCATATAAAAAATGACGGCTACATCAATCCAATAAATGAAGGTTCTTATTACCCTCTTTCTCGCTTATAAATCATAGGAAGCTCTAACAACTTATTGCAGAAATAAAACTGTGAGACAAGATACGTAAGCATTTCTTGAGTCCCCGACTGGAAAGGCATTACAAAGAAGTCTATGAATCTTTCTGGACGCAGCTGAGGGCTGGTGACTAAAGGCAAAAGGGAACCTGTTGCCATACATAGAGAGTGATGCGGTCCTGGGGTCCATCTCCTCCAAGGATGCTAAAAGCTGGGCCTGGCTCTTGCACAGGTCCTTAAATAGCCTGAGTTGTTTAGCTTTAGCTTTAGAATATTTCCATAATAAGAGACAGAATTAAAGAAAGAAACTTGAGCTACTGTACACTTAAATGTTCTGGATTACCTTTCCCAGGACTGTATTCACAATCTTTTTTTCAAACCAATTGTGGTGAAAATCAAAGCTAACGCTTACAGTTGACCATTTTAAACTATCATGTATCTAATATTTAACCGACAGACTTGAATGAGAGAGAGCCACTTTATCATGTAAAATAGGAGTGCTTTTATCAGACACAGACTCCTTATTCCAGTGCTTGCTCTTGTTGATACTGACATCAGCAGTTGATGACAAATGGAATTTCACCCAGTACTTGGAAACGACTTCAGCCATTTTTGAGGAGGTGAAATGCAGTTGTTCCTGAAGAGTTAGGACCAGAAAGTACAATTTACAACATCTTTAAATGGATGTCCACGACATTGCAGTTTGCTTGTGAAGTTCTCATCATGACTGCAACAATTCCTGGTGGTAAAACACATACATCTGTGGACATATTTCACCAGCCAGGTAAACACTTTAAACCTAGGGGATCGAACCTGATAGTTTGCAATCCTGTGAAAACTGTGCTCAGTTCAAGTTCACTTGACAGACCAAGTTTATGTTGCATGTATTCAGTGGGTCACTTGCAAAAACTAAAAACAAAACAAAAACAAATGCTTTGTGTTCTAACTATACAAGTTGGTATATTATATATACCCAAAATCCCTTGTAAACTTATAGGTTCCCTGAAGAGAAAAATAAATATCCATTAGATCTCACCAAATAACATCTCAGCTCGGTGTTGACTCAGTTGTGGATCTGCAGATCAGTGACTGTCGAAGACAGGCACACAGCCAGAAGCCTCAGAGTTAGATTTGGCATTCACAGGCTTCCCAGCCTCAGCCCCCAGGGAGGGAGGAGATGAGGCTGGCTCGAGGAGAGAACTATCAATAGCCCTTGTGGATTGCTTGCTTTTTAAAGGAAATAGTTTCAAGTGATGTGACCTTATTTTTACAGATCAATCAACTTACCCCTGCTAGACTGCCTTTAACAAGCCCTAGAGATACTACACTGTGTTTCGAAAGGCTGAGCAATTCCCAGAGAAAAAGTTAAGAAATAGAGACATTTGCATTTGCTCTGCTATTTAAGACCTAACATAATAATATCAGAGAGTTCAAAACAGTAAAGTGTGGCGAAAATATTTTGGGGGATTCAACATAATCAGAAGGTCCTGCAGTGAATCAGGAAGAAAAAAAATCAAAACATACAAACCAGATTCCGTTACTTGAGATACATGTGTAAAAACACGTTGCACTATCCCAGCACTGCTGAGCCTGCTGTAAATATATAAAAAAAAAAACCCTACTTTTTAGTTCTGCCAATCCTGCCACACATTCTGAAAGTTCTAAAATTACTATTAAGAAAAAGAAAAACTACCCAGAGACTAAGCATACTTGAAACGAAGGCCCCGACTACTTTGGGACAATTAAAGAGCAGCCTGAGTATATTAATCACAGCCTTCTGGGCCAATTCCAAATTGGGCAATTACAATCTGCCTACCTAAAATTCTCCCCAGAGTTTCAAATTATTTGTGATTTCCTTCCTATATAAAGTGTTGTTTAGCACAGTCAGTAAAGACTAGTTTCATTCAAGTGATAGGTGAATGACCCACATTGACTATAGAAAATGTGTAAAAGCACTTTGGGATCCTTCAGGAAGAAGGACACTACATGGCCATTTTACAGTGCTTTTATTATTATAAGAGGAAGTACTCCTATGTAGGTGTTTCTTCACATGCTTCTTAGTAACAAAGGCATTCAGAGTTTGGTCTGCTTTTCTAAAAATTAAACGAGGTTATTTTTTCTGTAAATGTAAGATGATAGATTTGAAATGCAAGCACTGTATCACTAAGATGTTTTAGGAAAACATACACAACTTCTTCTACTTTGAAAACTATTCAGATCATTTGGTGAGCCAAAAAAAGATTAATGATTTATTATGGGGCTCATTAATCAAAAATTGTGTGTGCATGTTTTTTAAAGGACCAATTCCACTGTTCAAGTCAATTAGGTCCTCTAAAGCTATTACACTGGGAAGGAGCTGCGATATTACCAAGACTTCCTGCAATATTATTGAGACTTCCCCGAGTGTATTTAGACTATAAAATAAATGCTATTATTCAGGAGATACTGAATTGCTAAGCTTCTTAAATTTGTGCAATTGGGAACTTGAAGTACATTAAAATGCTGAAACTCATTAAGAGCCCTTTTCACAGCTGCAAAATCGTTGGCATTCACAGCACTGCTCAGAACAATAAACCCTCCCCACACCTTTGAGCAGGGCAACTTCCGCTCCTCCAGCACCACTTTAATGAATCACTGAAGCAGAACTGGTATCTAATCTCTTTGTCAACCTCCTCTGTCAAAAGAGAGAAACAAAAAGCCACAACAATGCCAATATTCTGAGCAGAAAAGCAAAATGCACGAGCGCACTGTACAAACTCTCCCCCAGCACAAAAACCTTAGCTATGGTTGATGCTTTGTTGGAATATAATTTAATTTTTCCCATCAATAACAAACAAAATACCTTCAGAGACAGGAAAAAATCCACTTTTTTCTTCCAAACCACCCATCAAACCACACCTGGATAGACGTGAGTTTTGTTTTTCTGGAACCAAAGCACAGGACTCAGCAGTTCTGCAGATGCAAAACTGCATTTATGCTGGCTGTATTTGGTCACTCCAAGGGCTGAAAATGTCCTCCTGCTCTGGTCACCACAGGGCTGGATTTTACATCAGCCAAGTGTCATCCCAACAATCAGCCTGAGGTCCCAGCAAAGCTGTAGACACCTCATACACATTTCCTACACACAATCTGGCAGACAGAGGAGCTCATCCTGCTGGACAGAAGTCAGCAGATTTCTAGGCATTAGCAAAACCACAACTGCATCAGGATCACCAATGCTCAACCTCACTCAACTAGAAGGCAGCCATGTTGTAACTGCAAATGACAACAAGGGTTGAACCAGCCTTTACCTCTGATTCAGTGGCAGCACTTTTTGTCTCCTCAGACAGGAAGGTCACAACTGTGCTTGCAATACCAATGAGTCTCACCAACCCAAAGGCAAAAAGCCCAAATCTTATCAATGACAGAGTGCCTGGTTTTTCCAGCTGTAGAATTTGTTTCCAAGTAAATCTCCATTGGGCCACCTACTGTGCTTCCTCTGGAATTTGAAAAACTGACAGAGAAATCCACTAACTGACCAAAAATTAACTATGAGTAAGAACTCTGGGAATAGTGACTCCTCTGGAGATTTCACAAGATTCATTGTAAGCTCGCTGCTGGACAAACCTGAAAAAAAAGTCTTGGGACTAACATTTATCTTTTAGAAGTCTATGAGTGAACTGTATCTGCTTACTGCAAAGTAGACCCCAAAGCAACAAGTGCATTGTCTCCCTGAGAGGGGAAAATTGTTCCCTTTTCCTGCTCTGAATATTTCTGAAGGAAATGCAGCTTAGTGCCACGTCAAACTGCTAAAGATGACTGAATTTCAGAACTGGGTTTCAAAGATTCAGCGCAAGATATTGGCATTCAGGATTACAGAATTAATTGTGGGAAAAGAGGGTGTGGTTCTGTGTGGGGGGTTCCCATCAGCATCAAACAAACTCTGAGAAAGCAACAATATGAAGGAACCTTAAAGTATGACAAAAACAAGGCATGTGGTTTAAAGCAAAAGATGCTTTGATAGTGCATGAACTGAGATGGTTTTGTTCCTGCTAACCAGCAGCTTGGCCCCTGGGTTCTGCTGAAGCCCTCTGGTTCTCAACAAAACACGATATGATTGCTACTGAAAGACCGGATATTTTGACGTGTCTCCAATTCTGACTCCAGATTTTCAGTCTGTTATGCCCAACTTGCGCAAAGTGAAGAGTGCAGGACTACCTACTAGCTGACCAATACAAGCACATACACCCATGTACCCTTAAACCCATCATTTCCCAGCCACATCCCAAGACTTCCATAGTCTGTGCCAAGGCTACAGACTTGGCAGCAGTCATCACCACTGCATAGCTGTTGGCACCAGGAGCAAAGGGAGAGACACAGCAGTGGCAAATTCCAACTATTTTGGGGAGGGGGAAAAAAGCCCAACAAGGAAAGGACAGTACCAGTTTCAGCTAGCAAGTTGAACAGGACTTGGAAATCATAGAATCATAGAATAGCTTTGGTTGGAAGGGACCTTAAAGCCCATCTAATTCTAATCCCCTTGCCACGGGCAGGATTGCCACTCACCAGATCAGGAGGCCCCATCCAACCCGGCCTTGAAAGCCTTCTGGGATGCAGCATGACAGCTACACGCATGGAGAAAAGGAGGAGTAAAAAGAGAACCCTCCAAGTTTTTTAGCACTGATGTTGTTGGAAGATTTTGCCATTTGTTTAGAGAGAAAGTCTCCAAGGGAAAGAAACATAATTTCATCCTTTAAGTGCTTTGAGTTTCCTTCTTGAAATCATCTTACTCCTTCCATCAGATCATTTCAGGGCTTTCCTTACCCTGTTACTTAAAGTGCTTGAATATTTGCCATCTTGTATTTTGTGAACACTTTAAAACAGAATGATAGCTTTCTAGCACAATCTTAAAGTCAATCTGATTTCAAGATAGGTTTTTGTTCTCCTGGAAAATAACACATCGAAGATTTTGTACAAGAAGTGCTACTAAGAAACTCTCCTTGTGCTGTGTGATCAAGTACACTTTCACTGAAATGGTAATCTCATTCATTTTAGAGTATGGTTCAGTATTTTTACAGAAAAATAATCCTTCTGGAGAGATTTGTCTTCCAGAGATTTTCTTAGGGATTTTTTTTAAAAACACAAGTTACAATTCTCTGCTTTG
Source organism: Centrocercus urophasianus (assembly GCF_019232065.1). Classification (NCBI taxonomy): domain Eukaryota; kingdom Metazoa; phylum Chordata; class Aves; order Galliformes; family Phasianidae; genus Centrocercus; species Centrocercus urophasianus. Next base: position 9,364,286 of record NW_024884711.1, read on the forward strand.
CACCTCAAATCATTACGTTATATTAAAAAATATAAGTAACCTTGTACCACTGCAGTTGAATAATATTGCCATTTGGAGCTGAAGGTACATAGTTGCACTTAAAGCTAATTGCTAATGACTGAACAGCATGCAAACACACAGGTATATATGCAGAAATGTCTGCACATGCACATGATGGTTTTATGCGTTGCACCAACCTGAATTCGAATAGTGCAGTCTGGTCCTTCAAGGAATGGGTGAAATGAGACTTCAAACACAGTGCCTTCAAGCATAAAATGGTTTCTGTTTTTCAAACTGACTTTTAAGAACAGTTTGAGTTATTCGTTTTATTCATTAACTATGCTTTGTCCATTAATGCAGACTTTGCCTATCAATCAATCAATCAATAAAAATCTGAGTATTTTCCAGGCATTGTCCAGACAGCAAAATGTGGAAAGAAAAGCATTTCCTAATGTTTAAGGCTCACAACAGAGATACAAATTGTTCTGTGTGCTATTTTAGAGTATCTGGCTAAAGCAAACACCGGTGCATGTGAACAGGCAGCTCTGGCCAAACAGAAAATGGGAGCTCATTCACATTCTATGCTTGCATTGGGACACAGCAGCAAGAAGGACAGCTGGGAGTAAGGTTCTCATCACACAGAGCTTTGTTCCAGCGTATGTAAGAGACATTTAGCAGTTTTTTTAAACTTAAGACATTGTCGATAGGGATCTCAATTCTCCTAACCCCAAACTACTTGGCTTTAGCACCTGCACCAGGTACAAAAGCTCATGTGAACAGGTGAAGAGGACTCAGGGGACAGCAGGCTCCAGATGACTGTGAAATTTTGAAAGCTATTTATTTGCACTGCATTTAGAGATATAAATGAATGTAAGAAGATAAATGAATGTAAGAAGTCACTCTTAATGGCTATGCTACATGTAATTTTGCTATCTAAATCAACCCAAGAATTTTTGGCAATTTTTGGCAATTTTTTTTTATCACGTTTGCATTCACTCTTAGTAATTTCAGATCCATCCTGGAAATCATTTGCTGCGGTTAAACATAGCACCATCTCTTTGGGCACTGTCCTCAGTATTATTTTCTGCAGTCCCCTGTGGATTTGTGCATTTGGTCCTTCCTTGCCAGATGATGCTGAAGAGACTAGTGCAAGACCCAGGGTGTGGGTAAAGAGCTCATGCCAATCCTAGACTAGCCAGTGTGCAGAACCTTTAAAGCAAAAGAACTCAGCAGAGTTTGGGAAGAACTGAAAATATAAATGCATAAATGGATTTCAGCATCAGCTGTTTCAAGGACAGAAATCACTCATGTCTTACTCAACTGGTGACACTGCTGGTCCAACTTACGTAAGCTTTTTGAAAACCACTACCATCACCAAGACCAAAAGTTAGCTACAAAGGAATACTTAAATACACTGGAAATGAAAGACTTTTGAAACTTTTTATACAAGAAAGCTAAGCCTTTGTCCAGCTTCATTGAAGCTGTTTGTCAATTATCCAGGGTTGAACTGACAGTGCAGACCAAACAGAGTAAATATTAACTGGCTTGAGCAGGTTTAACACCAAATCAGACTGAATGGGGAAAGTTCTATACAAGCTAGAGCACCATATTTGTTTGTAAATCACAAGATAAAAAGGCTACAGAAACAATGAAACAGCACACATTACTAATCTCACAAGCTCCTAAAGAATAACTGAAAGCAATGAGCATTTTTAACCAAGATGAAGAAAGCATGTACCTATATCATTTTGAAATACTTCTAAAAATGTAGCATTGTTTTTTTTTGTTTGTTTGTTTTGTTTTTGTTTTATGCTCCTGCTTGTTCCAATACAAAGAAACAGTCCTTTTATTTTTTAACACTGTCAGATTGCCAGCTATATTTGGGCTACTGGACTCCTATTTTCACATGGTTTTAATCAAATTCTTTAGTTTGCCAACACAAAGAGAACCAAACTTAGTTGAAATCTGATCATGTAAGCATGTTCAAAGCTAGGAAAAATTTCTGTTCCTAGTAAACTGGAAAGAATTCACAAGTTTCAATGTAAGTGCAGCTCAATCCCCATAAGAACAGCGCAAGACCACTCTCTTTCTGAAGATTTATAAATAGTTAATAGAGGAGTTAACAATAAATGATGCTTAAAATGTGGATCTTAATTCATGGACTTTATGACAATAATAAAACATAGTGATTGGGCTCTTTAATGGCTTCTGCAGTTCAGCCATCATCTCTTAATGGATAGGACCTCAGGTCTTACAGTCAAGTATAAAAGGGCAGCTTTTGCCATCCTTTGTGAGGTTGCTGGTGCACCTAACCCGGAGACTGCATCGCTTTAGTATCAGTTTTGTCATTGCTGTGCAGGACCAACAGCAGATTTTGCTCATATAACAGCAGTGTTCTGTCTATAAGGAAATCAGAAAAAGTGAGTCATTGCTGTTTTGTGTAGTAACTACAAAATAGCTCAAACTAATCTGCATTTCAGACTTAGAAGTTTCTCCAAGGCTAATCTTTGCTATTAAAATTAAAGGCTGGGTAGGACTTTCCAGAGCTGTATGTGCATTGTGATGCTGCTTTTGCCAGGCCTGGCCCTGCCTGGTACAACAGCCATTTTGGATATTTGCTTCCCCCTGCTTTGGAGACCCTAGGACAACACCATGACCTCTGCTGCACGGAGGAGTGGCAAAATGCTTTCAGCAAAGGGAGTCTTTTAAGTCAACATAATCGTTCCAGAACATGTCAAATGCAGCCACTAAAACTGTAACCTACATATGGTCTCGATTAAAACTAACAAACAAGCCAGCCCTTCAATTACAAGGCCTTTCAGAAGCAAGGAGCCAAAAGCACAATAATCTCTATACACTGTACTTCAGGGACTGACAACAAAGCCTCCCACGACTTCATCCCCACAGCATCTCCAGCACCATTCAGAAAAGAACCATAGAACCAATAGGACTGGAAACGACCAAGACTGAGATCATCTCATCCAACCATCCACTCGTCAACACCATGCCCATTAAACCATGTCACTCAGCATCACAATGTGGGCTTCAGCTTTTGTGCATGCACTGCAACACAGTACTCACTCCCACAACACAAGGGCTGTTGGGTGCTCACCTCCTTGCTGCATACAGCGCCAGGAGCATCTGCATTAATGGAGAAGAGAAAAACATCACGTTCCTCGGCCAACCAGCCCTTGGGAAAGCCCTCCACACAACCATGGGTAACGCACTGCTGACCTCAGCCCCTGGGAGCCAAGGGCGTTCAGAATGGCTTGGGATTAATGGCAAAAATGAAGAAATTAAATTTGCATTGCTTCCTACATTTAGTAAAGGAAATTATGAATTTCCCACAAAGCCTAATGCTGGCTCTGCAGGGATTATATTAGTATTTATTGTTTTGTTTGCTCAAATAAAACACCTGTCGAGGTCAGCTATTCGAAGAATTTTTAATATACCAGCCTTACACTACGGAGAGCAAGAAATGTTTATAGAGGCACTCCTGGTAAGATTGTTGGCGTTTTCTCCCCCCAGGTAGGTGCATAATGATTTAATAACAGAAACAGCATGCCCACAAACCTCTGAACCTCAGATTTAAATAAAAACTAATATATCTGAAATCGGGGTATCAGTCTCTGCAGTTTCTGTGTCTCTCCGTGTTATGAAAGGAGGCGTAACCCTAGGATACGGCATCCTTCCTTTATAAAGTCCCGTCTTGGAGTGTCAGAAGTCAAGGAATTAAAAACAAAAGCAGCATATATCGCTGTCAATCACTGAAGTCTTTGATGTGCTCCTTCCTTCACGATGTATTATGCTCTCTAAGTAGAGGAATCAATCACCATGCGCCTGCCCCTCTCGTGCCGTGATGCCAGTGAGGAGTCAGCTGATTGAGGCATGGCACAGCCCATGTTTCAAACAGATGGAGAGAAAAATGCAAGTGGGAACATAAAACAAAACTAAGCTAAACCCTCAGTGCAGCTAAACGACACAACAGATTTCTGTTTCAGCATTTTTCGAGGTTTTCTCTTAAATGTCAGCTTGTTTCAGCCTGTCTTGCCTGGTATCTCATCTCTGGTATCTCCAACAGTGCTACTCCTCACTCACAAACTGGATTTTATTTTTTAGAAAAAAAAAAAAAAAAAGTAGGTAGCTTGAAAGTAATGCCTCCAACAGTTTCCACGAAAACTGTAACAGCTACAAAAACTGCAATAACGCTATTTGATTGAGCATATTTCCATCTAGAAAACACTACTTTTTAACACAGTCATCACCATTAGCTATGCATTTTAACCAACAATGACCAAGAGCCTTGTTCGTTGAACATGAACATGGTGCACTTGTAAAAATCTGCACGGCTGTCTGGAATGTGGCATGTCTTTCGTATCTCTGTCATCACCGCTGAAATGCACCACCCACTGTCTCACTGTGCTCACATCTCAGCTGGTTGGTCTCCATAAATGTTCAGCAAGCATCAATGAATATCTGTGGGTGCCATTTTTTCCTGCATGAAGAAATTTCAGTTCCACACCTTCGCTCCATATGAACCCCCATGTCAAACAGCATTCTGTCATACTGCCCCTCCGTTGCCATCTGTTGCATGGCAACAGCATGTGATGGAATATTGGTGGGAAGGTTCAACCTCTACTGCCATACCACTGATGTCCACCTCTCACATCATGGGCCAACATAATAAAATAGGAGGTGTTACTTTCAGACCAAAACTTGTATTTACACTCATCCATAATCATACTACACTGGCTGTCTTAACTTTTTGCTGTTTTTTTACAGTAACTAAACAGATTGCTTACTTATCTCTTCCTCAACTGCAAAAAAAAAAAAAAAAAAAAAAAAAAAAATAAAAAATAGCATATTTGATTTGCCAAGAAGATACTGCAGTTCAAGTTAAAAAAAAAAAAAAAAAAAAGGCAAAAAAGAGATGGACTTTCCCACAGAGAAATGTAACAATTATACTTGTATGCTGACTTGAGAGCCAAACTTGAGCCCATCCAGGCTCCACCATCCGGCAGGGGAGATACTGCAAGGAGACTGCAGACAAAAGCCCCTGTGATGCTCTATAACTGCACAGGAAGAGATGGAGCAAATCTGGCAGGATGAGGCCCCTATGCTATGCTATGACTGATATGAGTCAAAAAACAGAACTGCAATGAGAGCAAAAAAGGAGCAACTGCTGGCCAAGAGACGAAAAACCTGTTAACCAGGGGTGTGCTTGGCCTGTGACAAGAGTTAATGAGTTTTTCATCTTAACTCAAACAGGTTTGTCACTTGAAGGCTGCTATTCTTCACATGTCTAGAAGGACTGAATTCTGTTGCCCTTCCTCACTTTGAGGAGCACCCTACTGCATAAACATTGCCTCTAATTTCAGATTATGGCAATCATGGGCACAATCTGGTCCTTATAAACAGGGAATTGAAGAAAAAACAAATGTCAAGCAGAGATAAAAGTAGCATTGTACTTTTAATTATCAAAGTATTTTATTTCACTTAAAGGAACAGATTTGCTGGTCTTCTCCAGCTGCCTTGCATCATCACAGCAGTGCAAAGCACTGTAAATCCAGTTCAGTCAAATGGTTAAAGTGGGCTAGCAGCTGCTTTACATCACTGTAGCAGCATAAAGCTGCAAGCATTTGAACCTAATCCATACTCTTTCAAGGCACTTTTCTTTACCAAAAAAGAAAGAAGCTTTTCTTCTCTGTCAGTGACTGCTGCTCAACCAAGGGAGCAGAGCCATCCAGTTACAAGGAACAAAACATACCTGAAAAAATCTCTGCAAACAATTTGGAGGTAGAATTTGCTCCTTTTACTCTCCTTTGGCTACCAAGAACATTTCAATCTCATCAGACTGCCAGCAATGGGAGAAAACTGTTTAAACTAATATGCCTCATTCTCAAGTCTGATTTTAGACAGATCCCAATACAATGCTTCAGCACAAGTTAGAAGGGCAGATTCACTGTTATTTAGGGCTAGGAGTATAGAGAAATCAATACGCAGAGATGAAGACAGATAAACACTTTGGGCAGAGATGAAACAGGAGGAAAAATACCACTTTCCAAATGTTTCTGCATAGCTAATGTAATGCAGAAGATGTGCAGTTCCTTCCCCAAGGTGACTACTGCTTCTCTCCCTGGTTGCAGTCCCATGGCTGTCCAAGGCTCCCTCTGCTCACACTGCACTACATCATGATTAGCTGAGCAATTAACCATGCCCTACACTGTTTCTTTTTCACCTAATTATTGCTTCATTTCTCAACCATGTGGAGCAATCACTTCTATTTGGCCAAGCGCCTAGGAACCACAGCTATTGATTTCCCTCAAGTTTTTCTAGCAGAAGCCAATCTGCAGCTCAGTGTGAGCATTTGCTTTCACCTGGGTTTGAGAAGAGAGGGAAGCAATGCCACGGGGCATCAGTGTATGCACATGTGTGCGCACATGTGACCATTCACTCTCAGCCATCTTCTTGTCCCTCGCCATGGCTGCTGGAAGGTGATCAGGAAAACAACAGTAGGCACGAAGCCCATCTCCTTTCAGTAAGCAATGCTGTCTCACAGTCTAGTCCCTGAGGAAATGAGACAAACACACTGACTGCCTGTATTCATCCAACTTATAATTTCTGAAGATAATGGCAACTTACTGCCAAACCTGACAGAAAGCAAAGGTTTTCTGAAAGTAACAATAGTTCTGCATGTCTTTTGCAGTAGAGAAAAGGGAGATGAGAGACCAAGCAAATTCTCCCAGACTTAAAAGTGGTATGCGTTCAGCAGAAGTGCCTTACAAATGCTTCCGATGGGAAAAAGCTTCACTCAGATCTTGTGAGTTCTGCAACACCCCCATCAATCAATTCTCCAAGATAAATCTGCTGGAAACTAAGCTTTGTTAGTCCTGGTGCTCAGAGAATGACATGCTAACAATCCCGCTGCCATTAACCGTGCAGCAGCCGTTCTTGACTCCCCTCTCTTGTGCTCCAGTCCCAAGAGTGGCTAGGCTCCAGCAACATGCAGGTTGCCTGAGTTGCCTCTGTATTCGCAACCCCACTGATCTCACCAAGGCTGCAAGAAAACTGAATTTCATTGGCACATGGGGATTCTACTCGTGAACTTGGTCATCCCTGTGTGTCCTTCCTAATGGCTGTGGTGCGTTAGGTGAGACTGGGCTCAGTGCTCCCAAACTGATTCGTGCAACACTTTTGATGGATGCCATATGAGTGCTGTACTGGATTCCCTGTCCAGAAAGCAAATGTGGAAACTTGAACACTGACAATATTGTCAGAAAATGACAATTATTCAAGTGTCTTCTTGTAAGCCATTTCAACTCAAGTACTCCAGTGAGTAGTAACATTTAATTTTACAGCCTGGGAGTATTGCAACTCTGTAATTTAAGTGTTCCTGGCAATTTCAATCATACCACTGTTTTCATGCAATTTTCTGTTCCTGACACCCACCGCCAGAAGCTGCAGAATTGATGCCACTTGCCATGGCTGTGCACACATAATTGCACTGTCATAACAAGCAGGCTGCCTGGCCCCCATGACACCATGTCCAGAACACACCTGTAGCTCAGTGTCTGACCACATGAACTGGGAGAATGCAGAGCCCTCACTAACACACTTGTTGCTACTTCAGGAAGCCAACAGCACTAACTATTCAATTCACCCCTACAAAGGTCTCAGTTTCCAGGTTCCTTATTACAAACTAGGTCCTTATAAGTAGTTTGGGCCTTCAGAGACAAGTGAAGCAACTATCTTGAATGGATCAGAAATGCATGCACTCAAAGTGAATGTGCATACTTTATCACCAGAAAAAATAATTAAAGAAAGACATCCAATTTCTCAGGCAAAATGATGGCTTTTAGACATGTCTCCTTTTCCACAGTCAAAAAAAAAAAAAAAAAAAAAAAAAAAAAAGAGAGAAAGTAATTTATAAATTCCATTTTGAATACCAGTCATTAAATATCTCATGACTTTTTGGTATCCAGTCTGCATTCTTTGGACTCTTGGTTTACCAGTACTGATATCCTCACTTCCCATTTCCATACCTAAGCAAGGTAGGGAGAACTGGTGGACAAAGACAGTTGCATCTAACTGATACAACATAGGCATCAGTTAGAAAAATAAAGACTATTTTCTTTCTTTCCTTACCACAGCAGTGCTAGGGCTTATTGAAAGCAGCACTGGCAGCACTACTGCTGTTCTGTATCAACTCTCTCTTTCCTACTGCAGCAGCTCACCTGGTTGCCACATTGACATGGCAAGCTGTAAGAGTAGCGAAGAACAGCTGCCCAGCCCCAAGCACATGCAGGGATCATTCAGCACAAGATACAAAGTGAGCATCTATCATTAGGAAGGTCACTGTAGAAACAAGCCATGAGATTCCTAAACTGGATTTGGAATTAGTGCATTTAGATAATGCTGGGTGCAAGTCCAAGCCCTGCAGAACAGCTTCCATGCAAATGCATAGTGCTATAATTAGAGTAATTGCTGTGCCCAGTGAAATAGCTTTAATTTCACAGGAATTTAGGCAAAGCCAGAATGCATCTTCCTTTCACTGAGACAACATAACAAAGTCTACTGGTGTGGGACTTTTTTCTTTTTTGTCATTTTTATTGGCTATTGTTTTTGAGAAAACACCTCAAGTGTTTCCTAAAATATGATCAGATCTATTATGTTTTGGAAAATATGCAACTGAAAATAATTAAAGATAACTGTAAAAATGTACTAAAGCATGTACTAAGTCACTTCTTCCACAGACAAAAATTAGCCAACCTCCAAAAGAATATTTTCCATTTTAGTAGTATTGGTCAAAGAAAATGTTTGGGGCTGCAGCAAGTACTTGTTCTTAAATGGCAACTATTTCTACGCAACTCTCCCTTGAAGTGCTGATGCAAAAAAAAATAGCATAATAAGGAAATGAAAAGTGAAAAAGCAGAGATTCAGTATATGAAATGGGCACTTTTTTCTTTACCTACACCTTATGAACTTACATACATGGTAAATTCAGTTTAGGAATATCAGGTTATATATGTTCTTTAAAATGGTTGACATGTCCACATGTAAGTCCCAGCATAACAATTGCTGGATTAATTGTTTTGCACAAATCACTTGAATGACACATTCATGGCTCGATGCTTTAGATTCACTGTGCATTGCAAAACAGTATGGTGTGTATGGCTAGTGGTTGCAGCCAAACTGCACAACATGGATTGGATTTTGGATTGGATTTTGTGTTGGATTTTGTGTTGAGGGACATGGTTTAGTGAGTACTGTTGGGGATGGGTGGATGGTTGGACTGGATGATCTTGAAGGTCTTTCCCAAGCTTGGTGATTTTGTGATTTGTGAACATCTGCATGCTGTGGATGTGGCTACAGAGCATAGCATCACCCCAGAGATCCCTGAGATGACTGGCAGCAAAAGCGGAGTTGAGTTTAACAAAGGTCTCAAAGACTGCCCAAATAAAAAGCCTTGGAAATCTCCCCAGATTTCTTTCCCTCTTCGGGAAAGAGAGACATTAATGGGAAAAGGTGGGTAACACTTCTTTTATGAACTACCCCATTCTCTGGTTATCAAGGTTGTGCTTCACACAAGAAGCAGCACTGCCTAGGTGGTTATCTGTTTCCCAGGGATGGCACAGAAGCTGTCAGCAACATCACAATACCAGCAAAGAAAACTCGAAACATCTGGAGTATTTCTTTCCTTTCTTCCCAAAGAAAAAGCAAGTCAAACGTTTAAGAGTCCTGGGAGAGTTGTCGTTGATCCACACATAAAACATCCCCTCCCTCCAGTGTGTGAATCAGCTGCCTGACAGAACTGTGTGGAAACCAGGGGCTGGAAGAGCTGTTGGGTAGAAAGGATAAAAGTACATGTTCCCTGGGGTTGTAGTTTCAGTCCAGCTCCAGAGAGCCAGAGCTGCTGCTGCCAGACATGAACATTTCAGTTATTCCTGCACAATGATGGATGGCCTCAGCCCATTCCCTAATGGAGAGGTGACTTCATCAGGAAGGCCGCCATCATGATCAGCTTCTTTTTTAGGGCAGTCGTAAAAGATACTAAAAGAGGCTAAAAAAGGGAGAAAAACCAACCAATCAATCAAACAAAAACCAACAACAAATGGAAATCTCACAAAATCCACCTCCCCATGAACTGAAATGGGGGTGATTTTGTGAGCCTGGGGTTCAAAATAGTAGATCCTTGTGAATCTCTGCTTCAACATCACAATCCATACCAAATCCACAGGAAGAGAATGGCCCGTACTGCTGATCTCTCATACCTTCAACACATACTGGGAAAACCAGGACCCCAAAGTTTCCACAACCTCTACACACTTCTGAAAATTGAAGTGCTAAATGGCAGCAAGGACCCCTTGGAGAGCTTCCTATGTTGTGTTCACTAGTGCTTTCTTTGTTTACAGGAAGAGAAGAGAGCCTCTCTGATAGATGAACAGATCTCAATTCCATCCCAATAAGAAAGGCAGTGTTAAAATGCAGCACTCACGAAACACTAATGAAAGGTTGAGGAGCCAAATTGTGCATGTGGAATAGTTGCACTTAAAGCTTCCTCATCTAATACTAAGCATTCAGGAAGCCAGATACTTATAATGACAAGGAATTTCTATTTCACAGCATCACAGTGGTCAGAATGAAATAATTTCTTCAAATACCCCTGGAACAGCTGCTGCTGAGTGTTCCACCAAAGCCTCTTATTTTCTCCAATGTGTTTGAAACAAACTCGGCCATGCTTGGTCTTTTAATTTAGAAAAAGAGGTTCACAGAAGGCTATACTCTTATATACAAACCTGTATACTCTGCTAACTTGTAAACTCACCATAAAGTAGAAATATAAAATAAATGTCTTTTGGGTCTTTTTGATCACAATGCCTGCATTAATTGGAAATGCAAAGAAAGATAGACTAGAATAATTAGAACTGAGAGTGTTAATCTATACAGAAAACTATTAATGGTTTATGTATTACAGCCTGAATGATGCATTCAAGAAATAGCACCCCAGAGAACATCACTGTATTTGCTGCAGTGTGCAATGTTTTTGTACTTTAAACGGACCTGGTGCTCCATTTTGACTTTGGGGGAAAGAAAGAAAAGAAAAAAGAAAAGAAAAGAAAGCAATCTATCCTGCTGGGTGCTTTAGGCCATGAAATATGTTTTTCATGTAGAATACATAAAATGTATAAACCTCTGAATATCTTAGAATAGATCTGTCTCATTTGATTCACAATCCTGCAGCTGTTGTTCACTAAATTTATATTCCCTTTTTTTGACACAGTCAAATAGCCCTGATTCTCAGATGCAGAATGACATTCAAGCAAATCAATTTCATTACAAGTTAAACTATTCTACTTGATTGCTTTCAATAAACAAACAGGGTATGTGCTGTTTACTTCTCTGTCTCCTACAGATCATTAAGGTCTACCTCTTGCTTTAGACACTGTTTACACTTATTCATGATCTTCCAATAAAAGTGCATACCATTCCACCTCCCCATGCCAATTCTGGTTACGGCACTTAGCACTTGGAAAGCATGACAGGCGCACATCAGAAACTAGGTGATACAAATACATGAGTTACATTCCTACTGCCTATTAAACTGATATTTACTTTATTCTCTTCCTCAAAAAATGGGCCACCCCAGCTGAGGTCTGTCTATGACAGCCTGACTCATCCCTCCACCCTGATGTGTTTTGATCTAGCAATTCCCTCTCTCCAAAAATCTTTTCAGCATGGAAGACATCCATCTTGGCCAATATCACAACTGTGTTCCCAACTACGCTGTATTATTACTGATGCTTACAACTGCCTCTTCCAAATCTCCGGACGGGTCAGAAGACAAAAAAAAACAAAAACAAAACACAGAATTGCTCAGAAAGGGAGTGAAGGCTCTGCTGTTGCCCAGGAAAATATACCAAAGTACAAAATTGGAGTTGTAATCCGTATGGTTATTAGCCAAATTTCTAGCATGTCTGTGGCTGGTTGGGTTACAAAAAAATGAATGGTGGCTCAGAACATTTCTAATATTGTCTGAAACAGGGAATGCAGCCCCACTTCACATGAAAGGGATATAGCATAATGAAACATAATATTATTTTAGCTGATGAAAATAAAAACCAAGAGAGAAATCCTTACCTTAAACAATCTCCTGTTTTATCCAGATACAACAAGTACAGACCAAAAGGTCTGCAGAGTGAGCAATATAACCAGCCATCTAAAAATTCACACTTTTTCTGTTAGCCATGTTCTTTTCAACTCAATTATCATAGTCAACTTCATCCATTTTTCTGGGAGGAGGAATAGGTGACTAACCATTCCCCAGGTTATACTACTTTTCCAGTTCTTTGCCACAGTGCTAACTAAACAAGTTAAGTGCTCTACAGTCATCTCCTCTGTAACAACATTTTATGCAGTGATTTTCCTTTTCCAGATTAAAAACAGAATAATTTGAGTAGATGTATTTTTATTTTTTTAAAGAAAAGAGCACCATCTCTCTTAGAGGATAATAAATTTCTAGGCCTCTCCCAAAGCCAACAGTTGAGTGTGAAGGGCACCACATTATTCCCAGCATCTTAAGGAGTCATGCAATCTTCGGGCTTTCAGAGCTTAAGCAACATTATTGCTTTTAGTGTATTTTCAAAAAATACATCAACTTTACATTTCTCCAACTGTAAGCGGGCACAAACTAATCATACCAGCAAAAAATAAGCTGCACATTTGATTTTAACGCTGATCAAGATGTAAATACAAAGTGAAAAATGAGTATAGCTAAGGAAGTTACCATTTTAAGAGTGCTGAGACCTATGGAGCCCAATGCACACAGCATTTACCCATCTTCTCCTTTTCATAGCAAGGGGAAAAACACTACAAAGGATATTGATAGTCACTGTTTCCATGGCTCAAAGCCTAATGAAACATCATCGCTTCACTTCAATTCCCGTAGCTATCGGTTATGAAGAAGCACTGCTTCAAACAACAATAATATTGATAACACCAGGCTTCGTAACAGCTTTGCACACACAGTGACTTCAGGGCATTGTAGCCGAAAGTGCCTGACGCTCTGGATGCACAACCATTAATAATCATAATTTTGAGTTCAATATGAAAACTTTGAGGAAAACAAACGTGTCATCAAGATAATTTCACAAACTATTTGGAAAAATAGCGCTATGCCACAGACATCACTTGTTCAAACTAGCAGCCCTCCTCCATGCAGTGGTGATATACTCTCTCTTAACAGCACCACTTGCCACGTGTTAAGTCAAATCCCACTCTCAGGCAGCTGTTTTGGGGTTAATGCAGACCAGTTAGGTGAGACTGTAGGGTCTGTTTTGTGCACGAAGCCAACTGCTGCACCAGTATCCATGAATACTTGGGATAAATACTACATTTCGGAAGACCTCATATGAAGAGAGGTAGCTGCTCACAAACACGCACATTTTTCCCACAGAGCCTTTACATTCATTAGCAGGTTTCTTCTTATTTAGTGCTTCCCTCATATCCACAGCATATGTGAAGATGTAGACGTCAGCATCGTAAATACGGCTGGCTGTTTTAGGAATGCGTTAGTGTTTCCAACAGCCATATTATCTGTTATGTTATTACTCACTGGTTTCCTGTGTGGATGACCTTTCCTTGCTAAAAAAGCACCCAACAAAAGGAGGGCAGAAAACAAGCACAACTAAAGTTGTTCTTAAACTTTTACTGAAATTTGTTTTTTCCCTAGCAAGAATGTCAGGATTTTAATGTCTAAAGTAACTCAAGGATTAAAACAGTTCGTAGATAACTGAGATCGATTGCTTCTCTCCTCAATTTATAGAAAAAAAGTTCCCCTTCAAGCTACTCAAAGGCATATTATTATATCATACAAAGAGATACCATACTATACTTCCCTAATAATCACTCCTCTTCCCTGAGCATCTGCTCACAGGCACTCTGATGAGCCACTGCATTTTGCCAGGTGCAGTCAGCTGTTCTTACAACAGTCCAGTCCTCTCTGCAACACTCAAAATTGTAATTTCCATCCTTTTGAAAGTGAAAATGAGATCACAACCGAGAGCGCATCCTGTCCTTTTCAGGTCATCAAAGTGGTGTCTGTTCAATGCAGTTCAGAGCTTTCAAATATGAAAAACAAATCCCTGGAAAGTTGAACTTGAGGAATGTGCACGTCTAATGTTCAAAATTCACCTGATACCATGCTGGCATACTGATACTTTATTTTTGTATGCTTACTTTCCTTTACATACAAATGCAGCTTCAGAAGTACTTGTTATATTTATTCTGCAGCCATATGTGTGTACAGTGACTTGTATAGACACAATATTCCCTTCACTGGTAACTGGTAGTATACTCTAGAGCACATTTCTGTAAATTATACTTCTTTAAATAATTCTGGTTGCTGATTTTTTTTCCCCTGTTTATATTAACCCAAATTTCTATCTAAATGCTACTTTATTCTTACTTATCAAATCCCTTTATGAAATAAGGAACTGGAAATAGCTCTCCTTGCTAGCCTATAATATAATGCAATAAGACTAAACTCTAATAAAAGAAAAAAGACAAACTGTAAAAGACGACAAACTCACATGGCTTTGTAGCTCACTTGGGCGCTGTGAGAAGCAGAGCTAACCTCAGGAAGTAATGCTCCATTTCAGCATACTGTAAAGCTGTATCACATTGAGACTGAGGGAGAAGCTGAGGCTTCCATTCAACTCAATAGGCCATGGTAGAAATTTATCCAGCCTGGCCTTCATTAAACTTGTAAAACATGACTGCTGGAGTGCAGTGCATAACCCACTCTAATAACATGGCTTTAACACCAGTCAACACAATAGAGGAGGTAAAGAAATGTGACAGAAGTATTAAAGCTAAGTCAGCCCTGAAATGTCTGGAGTTGTTTAAATGTCTGTCCAAATCTCTTTGGACTTAGAAGCAAAAAGAGAAGTCTTGTGTGAACACAGTAATATTTTTCTCTAGTCCCTGTTTGCAATCAGGCCTAAATACGAAGAAAAGAAAAAAAAAAAGAGATCAAGATAGCAAGAAAAATGTTTAATGTTTGGATAAAAAGTACCATTTTTCCCTTCTCACTGGTTAAACTCATTCTGTCACTCCGCAAAATACTTAATTCCAATGAAAAAAATTCACTTCAAACAGTCAGTGCTTTATCTTAAAAAGGAAACATGATGTACCCTTTCTCCATGGGAGTGTGAAGAGCAATCTTGCTTGTTGCCGAATTGAAGAGTGTGAGCTGGGAGGGACAGCGTTTGGTAAAAACTTAAACCAGCCCCCAGTAAATGGAAAACAAAAGCAAGCATAAGTTATGACTTCAGTAATAAGGCAGATCATTTTTGAAATAAAAGGCACTTTGCAGATTTCTGCTTTTAGCAATCAAGACAATTTCATAAGAAGACCATATTGACTGATTGTCTCTGAGCACCTAACTAGATAATTAGCTAACAGCACTATGAACTATAAACTGATACAAAGCGGTTTAGTTTCAGAGAGATGCGTCTACACAGACTTCCACGTTTTGCAGGAAAAAAACTTGTCTTCAAGGTTTTTAATCTTGGGAGAATTTTCCCCTTTGAGGTGGAGATCCATAACATTTTGGTGCTGTTGACATCACAGAGTTTATTTGATTTCTAACTTCAATATTAATAAAAAAATGAGTGGAGACTGAAAACAGGCTGGCTGAACTTATCTCAGGCTGCATTGATGGATAGGAAAGTAATGTCCAACACATAAATACGTGTACAGATAATCTGTAAGGATCTTTAAGACTCTCCAAAAAGAATTGTTTCTTTGTCTTTTTCTATCTGTCTTGCTTAAGTACTAAAGGCAATAAAATTATTTCCACAATGTTTCTTCATAAAATAAGTGTTCAAGTGAATCAGTACTTGTAAACAAGCTCTACTGAGAATTCATGCTGCCAATTCAAGATAAACTATTTTGTATATTCAACTCCATTTCTCTGGTAAAATTTCCCTAATGAAATGTAGTAAAACTCACAAACCATCAGATCAACATACACTAGCAAAATTAAACCCCTGAGAATATTCACTGCTTTATTTTTATTAGTACTGTTTTAAATATTCAAAATGTATGGGTCATAAAATTATGCTTAGGGCAACATTTTCTCATAAGTTCATTTGTGCATGTTTTAAAACAGATTTAAAAACTAAGTAACTTTAATCTCAACTTTAATGCAGAGACAAAGAGCGGAAATAGTGATGGATGTGGATCTTAATAATCCCCTCCACAAATTGTTAATTTTAGGGTATTTTAGGACTAAAGTGTGCCCCAGGCAGTGAAAGGAATGTGTTTAAATGCCCAGAGCAGTTTATATAATGCTTCAAATTTCTAAAGCTGCCTCCACATTCCCTTCCTTAGAAACACAAGATAAAATTACTTGGTATTTCCTTATATTATTACTTAACATATGACAAACAATAGCACCTCAAAAGTCCGACAAGGTGATCCATGATTATTTTTCATGGAAAGATCACAGGACAGTACAAAATCTGACCAGCTAGTCAGAAAAATGGGTTTCCCCCTAGTTTGCACATACCCCCCTTGACATGCAATTTATCATGTCATTACACTGGTCACAAAATCCAAAGACAAAAATTTCACATCTCTACTTTCTCATGGGAGCAGCTCACCCCAGGACAGCTGAGCACTACCAGCAGCACCCAGGCTTGGCCCCACAGGCTGGTACTGAGCATGGCAAACAGAGATACTGATCAGCACTGCTGCAGCACAGAGTAAGTGATGGAAAGCCACAATGTGACTTGAAGGGGAGATTCCTCAAACAAACCATGACAGCCTGTGATATGGCATGGATAACTTTTGGAGATAAGAGATGCATTATCTGCATTCACTGGGAGAAGGCTGTCCTCGTGTTCATCCCAAGAATGAAAGGATGCTAAGCTGCCGAAGACAGCTTTATCACTACTCTCATTTTGTTTATTTATTTATTGCCTCATCTGAACATAAAAGCGAGGATGAAAAAGAAACAGATGTAAGCAGCAGGTTGTGTAAGCTGGAAGACGCTGGGGGAAGAGAAGCGCTGCTAGAGTGATCTTTGGGGCACAGGACATCCCCTATTTACCCACAGCTTGGAAGCACCAGACGATATTGAGCGTAAGCTGAACATCTACACATGGACTCTGGCCTGAGCTGCAGCCTTCCCAACTTTCAGGCTAGCAGAAGTCAGCAGAAAACAGGTAGGTGCTGAAACGTGGCACAGAAGGGACATCATGAGAAGGTTAGCAATAGATTGTCCTTTTTTAGCCACTGGGTGAGGGCAGAGAAGCTGCAGGAAAGGCTTCTGCAAAGCCATCTCAAACACACCACTGAGCTTTTTATTCTATCCTTGCTTCCTCCTTTTTCTTTCACCTTCTTTTTCTCTCTTCTATCACTCTGTCCTCTAAGAAAATGCATTAATTTCCACTTTCTTTTCCTCTGCCCAATACTGTGAGGGTAGCAGTACGTTCAGTAACAGGCTGGAGACACCAAAAGCAGCAAGCTGCCTGGCTGGAGCCTTTCTGAGTGCTGGGACAGGCTTTTATATTACCACAGATAAGCCAACTGAGAGCCCAAAGGGCAGAACTGCTGAGGAAGCCTGGGAAGGAGCAACAGGTCATGGGCTTGTTATCACCTGAGGTTTGGAGCAACCAGACTGCTCCTCTACCTCGAGTCACATTTAGGTACTGAGTTTCATTCTTCCACATAACAAAGGTGTGCATCTAAGCAAAGCCTGCCTTGTCTCTCCCTCACAACAAGTCCTAAATGCAATTTCACAGGAAATCATTCTTGAAGAGAACATGAAAGTGTTCATCTGATCATCCCAATTGACCTGAAGTGCAGAAGCTAGTTTCTCTAAGCAAAAGAGTGACATCCAATGCATATCACATAGTGCACAGCTTTTGGATAAACAAATAAACACAAAACACATAACTCACACAGCTTTGCTTTGTTTTCAGTCTGCCTATGCCAGAAAATGATTTTAAGACTGGCCAAACAAAAACAACTTTATTTGACTGTACAGAGGCAAAAGAAGAAATTTATAACTAAGAATTCAAAAAAACTTGTCAGAAACTCCAATGAAGTCACACGGATGACAGCAAGTAGTAACAACACTGGGGAGATGCAGAGTATTATAACGTTTCTCTATGAAGTTGTCAGTATTCGAAAGAATCCACAAGTGAACATGTACAGGGACCACCCGAGAAACACTGTATGACGTTGCAGCTGGTTTAAAAGCACTTTTAACAAAATAAGCCTTTCCAATGCAAGGGTGAATATAACAGCTAACAAATCACCTAAATGCTTTTTATAACAGATTCTCAACAGAGTATTATTTAAATATTAAGACTTATAATTGATGAAATTGCAATTATAAAATATTATGTTAGCAATGATATTTCCCAAAACCTCCTCCTTGAATTATACTGCTCTTTATTCTAATTTCAGTCAGCCTTTCTAACATGAAATGCCAACATGGTACACATCAATGGCCTCGAGGGTATAATTAACACTTGTTATTTACATTTATTTTTTAAAATAATTAACTAGGAGCATGTCTAATGAATGGTAATGGCGCTTAAATTGAGACACAATATGTCAGCTACCTTGCCATTTAGAGGAGAACTCCCATGCAGCGCCAGGCAGAGCAGACTGGTGGGCTGAGCACAGTGCTGTTCCACATCTCAGCCCTCTCTGCCAGGATGAAGTTGATGATACTGCACATACTGCCTGTATCCTGGTAACTCTGAGGTACTGACTGTCATCAGCTGATATAGCAAAGATCAAGATGTATGAGCACCCATTTCTTTTTAGAGACTTCTGAGATTAAACTGAGGTTTACCCATACAGTAAGTTAAACCCTCTACAGCCCTTCATCACCATGCTCTTTACCTTCCATAACTCAAACGTGTGTCCTCAGCTGACACAGTTTGTAGGACATGGCATATGCAGCTACGCAATCCAGAATAATTCTCTGACTCAGAAAGAAGCTATGCATAAAGAAAATCCTCACACAGCGATGTACTTTTAAAATGCATGACCTCATTCTTCCCCTGTACCGCTCTGAAAAGGAAACAGACCCAAACAAAACACTGTGTGGAGTCAAACATGAAACCTGTGTCTGCTATTTCCCCTCCAAGAGTGAAAGGCAAGTCGCAAATGCGTAATCAATGTAACAATGCTCCTGTCCACTCAGTAAAAGCATAAATCCATTTTCCCAGCATTCTGAAAGATTTTGCCATCACAGTACGCTTGGAGTAAAAGCGAAGAACTGACTTATAAACATATTCACTCAAATCCAATCACTGGTTGGGGCCGCAGTTATTTGTCATATACATGACTTAAAATAAAAAATATGTGATTGGTGATGCTTCACTTCTCAGACAGACCCATACAATCAGTTCAACTCTTTCATAAGTCTAGACAAACTCCCTCATTTTTCAAGTGTGGATTCAAATGTGTTTTCATAAATGATTAGCAAATTTTTATACGTAGAACACGTTCCACAAAAAACATCACAATGGGAAGAAAAATGGCCTTTTTGTCAAAAGCAAAAACCTACCACATATCAAACAACCATATTAATGAAGCTCCCGGTTGTAAATACAATAATGAAGAAAGTAACAGAAACATTACCTTTTTCAGATATAGACCCTTAAGCAGAAGAGTACCTTTAAATATATATATACCAACAGTTGTTTTTCTCCCCCTGCCTTTAACTTCTCCCCCTATATCTGTCCATTTCCAGGCAATTTTTCCTTTTAAACTAGTCCTCCCTCTTTTCAGATCATTTATCTGTCCTGCTGTCATGGATTGTATTGCTGATATTTACTCAATTTAGGCAGTTATTTCAGATACTGATATTGGTGAGTTGACATTAAGAGGCTGAAATAACCTAACACAGCTGAGTTTACATCTGCACAACTACTTCATATAGCACTAAGATAACAAATTAAAGAAATGCACACTGAGGATTAAAGAAACACATAGATTTATCTAGATCCATATTAGCTTATATGCTACGTACAGGGATATGTTACAAAATGTCCCAGGTTTTTAGCAGAAAACCATGAATTCATTCCTTACCAGAACTAATGTAAAACTGCAGCCTGTACAATTATCACTGTAGACTATGGCAGTCTATTCTTTTGACCAGAACTGTATACATTCGGTCCTTCTGTATATATAAACATGCATGTATGTGATTCAACTCAAAATAAAAGCAATACTGTAGGTTTCAAACCAGCCAAATACTTTTGAATAGTTGCAGGAGCAAGGGCAGCTGCAGTAATTAAAGAATGACTGCTTTGACTACAACATATGATACACAAACAAGAAAGTGTAGCACCGACTCATATATACAACCCTGTGCATTTCTATCCTGGAAGCAGGAAAACAGCAAATATAATGCATGTAGAAACTAGAAGGTGGAATTCTAGGTAAAAAAGTACTGTACCTGTAATATCTGTCAGTGTGAATAATTTCGTGGCTGCTGGCTAGAATATATTCTGCAGTTCATTTTGTTTTATCACATTATTCACACTTTTTTCTGGAACAAGCAGTTCTCTTCTTATAAGACTACAGCCTAGTGGAACAAATGAGCTCAAGCCTATGATTGATTCTCTAACACAGTTGAGATGCTATAGCTTTATTCACTTTTTTAAAATGGCTTTATTCATTTACTACCTCCAGCATGACTCCAGAATGTCGGCTGCTGACAAACTGCATTGTGAAATGCTCACTCTGCACTCAAGGAGGTGGTGGGTTTCTTTGCTTTTCTTAATAGTAAATTCCATGATAAGGAGGAGTCGAAGTAGCCGATAAAGCCAGACTGTCTCTGCTCACAAGTTCAGAAAGTGCACTCCCAGAAATATTTTCTAAAAGCTTATCAGTCTAAATATTTCTCTTCAGCCCTGCTTCCCTGATGAAATGCTGTGAGAGTCTGTTTGGATCAAAACAGCACCCCCTGCTTTATTTTCTGCCGGAGAACTCGCAGGGGATGGGAAATCAGCAGCAACCTCACCAGGGCCCCTTAATAAGCTAAACCATGCTATGGATGAGAAGGTTTTGCATAACTCGGTTCTGCTCTAATGTCATCTCAAAATAACCACTTTTTCCAGTGCCCACATCTTATTATTATGCCTCTGTAATAACCAAAGAAAATAAAGGTATCTGAGGGAAACACAATTTATACAGAAGTCATTGCATTCTCCTCTTGCATGACTTTCCTGCTAAGAGTAGAGTGAGCTGGACAACTGTGTTCCTGCTTTCTGTTTGGGCTTGGGCTAAATGGATCATGCAGAGATATCTCTGGAAGACCATGAGGAAGCATGGGACAAATTTATGCATTCTCATTTTCAACACTAGGCTTTCAGAAAAATCTTGTACAAATAACTGTGCTCCTGACACATCCTAGTGAAGTAGAAATTTCCAAAAGGCCGCCAGGAATAAAAGTTTTTTCTATCATCTGTTGGTTTTACAAATCAAACAAGCAGTAAAAAGGTTAAAGGAAAACATGGCTGTTCTTTAGGTTGTGGTACAACCTCCAAGAGACCATGCCATTTTCTTTAAAAGCAATGATATCAGCTCAACTGAGTTGGTTCTGTCTCCTGAATAAATGCTAGAGTCAATTCTACAATTTAGATGTGAAGATGCGCACAGATGAACTACAGTGGCAAATTAAACTGGTTTTAAACTATACGTTAAAAATAATACTGCACATGTGATATAATAATACCTATTGTCACCTCATGCTATCATGCTTTTGCCCTGAATCTGGTATTAAAATTACTTTTCTATGTATATGTATATATCTGTTAAATGCAGAAACTTTAAAATGCATAGTGAACACAGTTTACAAAAGCTGCTTAAGTCTCTACAAAGAAGACAAGAAGTGAAGATGTGTATGAATGTAACTCAAGCTGCAGGTCACAAATTGGCCTTTGTAAGTCCCACTTAAAAGCAAAAGAGAAGCAGCTGCACAATTTATACTGTCACAATCTTTAAAAGGTTCAGAAGGTTGGATAAGGAACCTAATTCAAATATTTGGAATTCAACCACTGGATTTTGGACTCCTTACTTTTCCAAAGTCTTAAGTTTGTTTATCAGCAAGTCTCCTGTTGTGCAAATAAAATTATAACCAAGCACGCAAGAGACATTTAAATCAGAAGTGCTCTGTGAAGAGAACAGCAGCGTAGAAGTAACATGCAAATGACTGGGAGTGGCAGCAAGCTAAGTTAGCTCATGAGCTCAATGATTTCAAAAGGAAGTTTTCTTTCTCCAAGAGCTCTACCCCTCTACTTTCTAATGGAGGGGATGTGAGAAATACAATGGCACAGAACTTCCCAGGTACTTCAGAAACAGAGAGACAGATGAAGCCACAGATGGTTCTTGCTTCTGCTCACAGAAATGCTCCCTCCTTTTAGGAAATGTCTTGTTGTGTCAGATGCTAATCCTGTTGTGGAAAAAGACTGTGTCTACTCTTATGCTATAAAACTAATATTCCCTGACTGGTACACAAGTTTAAGAAATAAAAAAAAATAAACCATAGTAAATGTTCCCTTTGTCTTTCTGAAGGATATAAGGGTGAGAAGAATCACTGATTTTTCACAATTTCTTTTAAACCCATGTTGTAAGTAAACTCCAAATCCTTCTTCTGCAATAAGGGGGTAGCCTTGCAGCATCACAGAGTCACATATTTACTTGCCATTTTGTGCTACCAAAGTTTATATGATTCAGCTCTGGTTTCTAAGAAAGGTGAAGCTTTTTTCTTCCCATATTTTATATCAATAATATCATTTTTGGCTTAAATGAGAACCCTCTGAGCTAGCTAGGAGCCACCCTCGTGTTGGCAATATGTGGTTCACATATTTTCTTTACTCTGTCTCCTTAGAGGTCCTTGCCAGAAGTTTCAGATGAAAGGCTGGGAACCAGAACCCCAGCTCCCGAAGGACCCGGAGCATGTCCAACTTGGTCTGCCAGCAGCCTGATGCTGCCATGGGCATTGCTGTAGCTTCTTCAATTTGTGGCTGTATGAGAGGCTGAGGATTTAGCACTTGTGAACGCTTAATTCAATTAGTACTAACAGGGAAGAAATGTGTACTTGATCTCAGCCTCCTCCTCACAAGAAGGGTCTTTTTGTTTTCCCTCCCACTCCTCCAGCACAGCACTTCAGAGCACAATTCTGGCCGTATGACACATGGATCGCACTATCACTGCTCCATAAACTACGTTCTGTTAATTGCACTGTATGGCTCTTTGTGTGGAAACGATGAAAGAAACGGGATATATATTATCTAATGACCAGATTTCTGCAAAATATGTTCAGACACGTCAGCCTTGCTGATACGTTATTATCATCAATGAAATACAGACAGTGTAATGGTGCCATGTATGTACCTCTCGGCAGTGAATGCAACTGAAATGTTTCTGTTTCAAACTCCGACAGCTCCTTAGTCTCAGTTATTTCAGTTCAGCTAAAGATGACATGCTAAAATGAGGGCATTTATTACTAAGTGGCATTAAGAAGGGGGATATTTAACCTACCATTGAAATGCTTACAGCAACGTGTGGAGAAATCAGCTAATGTGCGCTGGCAGTAATTTATGACATTGGAAAAAATGCTATCATCTTTTTTTCCACCGTCTGTGGTCTGGCTTTGCAAACTGCAAGCCCTGAGGAGCAAGTTTGATATAATACGGCTAATGAGAATAAGTGAGCACACTGCAATATTCTTAAAGGGTTACACCGCTGAGTCTTTGACTCTTTATACTTTTTAATTTCCTTGTACAAACAGTGCAGTGAAAACGGCAAAATCCATTTGGCTGGTCTGTGCTACAAATTAAATCCTTGATTAAATTTTGGCAATTACTTCTCTGAGTCTTTTTCATTTAAACATTTTTAATTCATTTGAATAAGCTTCTTAATCATGATTCTGACAATCCATTGTATAGCAAGAAAAACTCTAATAAATACTGTAAAGCAGCAACAAACAGAAAGACAGACGGCTGCTGAACAGGAAGTGTTCTGTCCTTTTTTTTTATTTTGAAAAGTGTTGCTTATATCCATCTTTCATGAAAGTTGTATTTCAGTCTTCTCTGATGTTGCAATTTATCTCATTATGTGTTGACATTTCCCTTTGTGATGTCAAAAGCTAATAAAGATTCCAGGTAGGGTTTCAAACTCTCTTAATAAGAGGGTGAAAGATAGACTAAATCATCCTTAATGCACAAATCAATACCATAGCCAACCAAAGGGTACAAATTAAGAGAAGAATGTGAAGGGCTGTCACTCTTCTAACAGGAAAGATGCTAGGTAGACATTTTCAACAAAGATGCTTTAATTTAGATTTTCAGCTTTTACTGTGTAGAATTATATTACCTACTGAAAAATTATCCCATAATTTGAGCTATTCTTTGGCATTGTTTTGTGGGTTTTTTTTGTTTTTTTTTTTGTCCTCCGTGAAGACAGACATGAGACAGCAGGTGTATATATAGGTGTATATAAATACTTCCTCATCAGAGAGGAAGGTCCAGAACCCTCAGTGTGGACGGTGGCAATAGGTAGGAAAGAATGTGGGAAAACAATGGAAACTGGATGGGGAGAAAGAAGCAGGAAAGAACAGATATAAAAATAAATCTTTCACGGCAGGGCAGACAAAGTCGAGTACAACTAGTTAAACATTAACCATTTTTTTCTAATTGTCCTACCAGTTTACTGCTGCTACAATGTGAAGAAAATGTTG
Organism: Centrocercus urophasianus; assembly: GCF_019232065.1. Lineage (NCBI taxonomy): Eukaryota > Metazoa > Chordata > Aves > Galliformes > Phasianidae > Centrocercus > Centrocercus urophasianus. The sequence continues at coordinate 9,389,058 of NW_024884711.1, forward strand.
ACAGACTCAAAAATTCACAGATCGTTTATCAGTGGCTGTAGAAGATAAGCAGTTAAAAGTCTTACTGCAAGGCCAGCTCCGTCCACATGAAATATGCTAATATACAAACGGCAGCATTCCTATTCCTGCAACCTCGAGAAATGCTTAATGTCACCAAAAGAGAAAAGACTACCTCTCTCATTCTGAGAGAATAAACAAAGGGATTGCAGATGCTGTTTGCTTCCCCTTCCCTTCAGCCAGAAGACACCTGTAGATGATTTGCTTTTTTTTCCCCCACTGTATTCCAGAGACCTGGTTTTATGTAGTTCACAAAGGAGAACAGTCAAAAAGCTATGCATTTACATAATGCATTGACATGCATTTAAGTGTATTTTCCCTTACATCTCACATTGCAAGCTCAGTATACGGTGAAGGCATAAAGCAGCCAGACCGAAAAAGAAACGAGATGCTCGCTTGTGGCAAGCTGTCCTAATGTTTATGTCATCCCCTTTTGGGATGAAAGATGGTGGTTCTAGGTACTGAAGGGGAAATAAAAAGTGGGTAAGCTCACCTTGATATAAAGCAGTAGAAAGTATGATATATTATCCCAAATGAGAAGCCTGTCAATGCCATATACCTGTGCTTACACCCTATTTCACCACTTTTTAATCTATAAATGTTGGTCCACACAATTCAGTCTACAGGTTAATAAAATTGTGGTTTTCTACTTAAAGCCCCTTCTCATATTGGAATTTAATTCTCTAGAGTGTTCTTATCAAATCTGTATGTGATCTCAAAGGAAGATCTGGTGCCTGAATAATGTCACTATGAAGATGGAGTAAGAAGTCCCAAACAAGGAACAACAGAGGAAAAAATTTACCAATGTAAAATCTTGCAGCATATCACAAAAAATCATATAAAGCACAGATGACAAACACTCTAGATCCATCACCAGGAGAGAAAAATAAGTTACGATGATCTATTTATACAAGCACACTGATAGAAAAACAACAAGGAAAGAAGAATTCACGAGGAAATGACAAGCTCCGTGTTTCTAATTTTGCAGATCATTGTCATTTTCTCTACAGATGCTGGAACAGAGGCTTCAAAAGCCAACTGTGACTCTAAATGTTGTTCTTGTGTAAGTGAGGGACCATGAGCTCCCCCACATAAGATTCAATATAATCTGAAAATTGCATTTAGCATAAGTAAAAGCAAAATGTGATGCATAAATGCTGGTGTATCAAATGTTGGGCCCCAAACGTACATTCAGATGATAGAAAGGGGAAGACCCATAAGTCAAAGATAAAACCTTCAGGAAAAGTATTGCAAATAGATTTTATTTCTGTAGAACCACTTTGCTAAATTCAGACAAAAGATGCAAGGGAGTTCTCACCACGCTGAGAACCTGCAGCCCCAATTATTCTTCATGCACAAGTGCATGCATGATTGGGGCTGCAGTACAAGGGAGAGATGTACAGTTTCCCATCTTATATTACTAACCACATCACAACAACTAAAACAACAACTCCAGCAATTCAAATTCTGATTGCAGATGAGTCAACACAGGTGCCTATTTCTACTTTGGTAATGTATTTCTATTTTCTACAAAATCTGAACTTTACCTCAGTTTGGACATGAAGGAAAAGCTCATCTGTTCAGAAAGTAGTGAGAAATACAACTACGGACCACATACCCGATGTATCAGTACATTTTTTACCTTAATAAATATGTATTACAGGCTTTGCTGCAGGATAGCTGTATACTTTCCATAACCAAAAGCTGAAGAAAGATGCCACTGCAGTCAGACAACTGCTGCTCTCAACTAGCCAAGATCTGGCAAGCTTTTTTTTACAGCTCTATTATATTTTTTCTTGTTAATTTTAAATAAAACCTTACTATGAGCTTCAGATCCAGCACATCATAGCCTGCCAAATTCATCTACTTATTGCCTTAGGCTATAACATCTTTTAAAACTCAGTTGCTACAGAAAAGACAAATCATACCCCATGTCATCTCCACTGTCCTGCCCAGCTGGCACATCCTGCACACCCACAGGGGCACCTTTAGGAGCTGGCGGCTGCCAGAGGGACCCTCTGTGAATAAATGGTGGGGCAAGCTGCAGCCTGGTGCTTGTCAGGACATTACCATGCAAGCCAGCATGTTACTCTTTTTCTATTCAGTCCCTAAAGGAATTGTGTTTGACAGAACCGAACAGCTGCTGTGTATTTAGAGATGTGAATGTATTGCATTATTTAATGAATTGTGTCATTTTAATATAATTATTACTAAAAGTCTGAACGTAAGCCTATTTTTATTTATGCTTTGAATTTTTACCCACTAAGCATTTTCAACTCTGTTTGCAGCCAAAAGTGTTTTCTCTCCTTTGCAGACTGCACCAGGACTGTAGCTGTGTGGCTTGCACTTCAGCCAGCTGCCTCCCTTGCATGCCACTCATACTGCTGTCTTGCATACATTATTTCTGGGCTTTTAACAGATTACATCCGTGCAGTGATTCTTGTTCCTCCCCTTTTGTTTGTAAAACTTTTTTATTACTACAGGGCCTCCACTTATATATTCTCTTACCTAATACCATGACAGTTATATATATGCCAGAAAGTCTTGTGCGTGAAATATGCCCTCATGAGCAAAGCCAGCTCCTCACATGGAGGAAGGGACAAACAAAAAGAAACCACTTGATGCTACCAATTCCTTAAAGTAGCAGCCTGAGAGGCATCCCTACAGTCAGGCAGCTCTTGGACAGAGCTCTGCTCCCACCATGCACAAGGGCAGCTCTCACAAGGGCACATCTCACATCAAAGGCATTTACTGTCCCTTTGGAACAATAATGCACAGGAACTCCCTGGGTTATCTGAACTAGAGGAAATGGAAAGGGAACACAAGGCACAGCACTTTGCTTCCTTGTGACTGGCATCCACACTTTGGCTAGACCCTCTCTGCTCATCCCTGTGGAAGCTTTAGGCTTTAGAAGTGACATAGGCTTCAACAGGGGATGGATACAAACTGATCGGTCACAAGAATCTGGTGGCCACATGCATTTCCAGGCACCTACATTCTCATTTTACACACTTATGCAATAAACTCATTTTTGAAAGTCATCTGGAATTCTTCCCTGGGGCCCAGACCCCGAGCTGGACACATGTTCTTTTTGGAAGATATTGCTGCTTTCCCAACTGTTCTGCTGTATTGCTTGGGGGCTTACAGACACTCCAATGCTGGACACGGCCTCATGTCTCATCCGCATACCTTTATATTGCCACATTACTGGGTGGATACTGAATTACTCATCACCACGGGTCACTGAAATGTTCACCTATTACTTCATTTGCAGTAGATGTTCCTGTGGATGTAAGCCAAGCTAATGTTGAACATGTTTTTTCACTTGCAGCATTAGACAGAAGATGCCCTTGTTTTTTTTCTTAAGTGTCTGTTACTATCACAAGAAAAAGATATCTTGATGTATGTTTCTGTATATGCAGCACACTGCTGACATTTGAAATCAATCAATTAAAGAAATGGATGCTGCTAGTACACCTCCCAAAATGTTTAAATGTATAATGTGTGTATAGTGAGCCATGCTACATAGGTGTTTATCGTTTTGTTGATTATTATTTTTTAGGCTATAAGTATTTCTTTAAAATAGACTGAATGACCTGCTGGCATGCAAAATCCAGTTCAAGAATAGGTGCTCCACTGCCCAGGGAAGGTGACTACAAAGGGGCAAGACACTGTTTATCTCTATGGAAAAAGTAGAGGTAATCACATGAAACCATCAAGCAACTGGTTTGGAACAACTCAAGAAAAAATAATTAAATTGTGGAGCTCACTGCCACAAGACATGTCAGATGTGTGCATCCAAAAAGAGCAACGTACGTAAAAAAGATCAAATCTTCATTGGGCAATGCAGCTCAAGGACCTCCTCATATATACTGCCTGTATTTGCGCACTGTATGCTTACATGCCTCAGAAGAAAGACACAAGCACAATGAAAGACTCGCATCAGTGCATCCAGGCATGATGCTGCTTAATCTGTCCCTTGTTACCAGTTTTCATTTGCAAACTGAAAAGGGAAACAGGGCAGGGGAGAATTAACTCGCCAAATGGGTGCTTCAAATGCAGTTCCCCCTCTTGAGCAGCCGCAAGTATAGAAGGCAGCAGAAAAACCCTGAATGACACTCTAATGAAAATGCAGTCTGGTGTTATTCCCATGATTAAGAAAAAAAATCGAAGAAAAGTGGCAGCCAGTGGGGCTACACTACTTTGAGAGTATAAAAAAAGTGGGTACACTGGAAATAGAGAGCATCCACGCAGGACTACAGAGAATCAGTTGAGATTTGCAGGGAGAATAAGAGTAACCAGTAAAGCAAGGAGACTTTGTGCTAGGCAAGGGGATTAAAGGGAATAAGAGAGGCTTTTACAAATACTTTATGTCAGGAAGAAAGAAGATGGAGGAGGTTCACTAATAAATGAAGGCTGGGACAAAGAACAGGCAGTGACTCTGAAATGAATAAATCGGCTTTTAACAAGGGACATAAATAAGAGGAAACTGGATAATAAAATGCGAGACCAGAAAAGAGTTAGGCGCAGGCAAGTCTGGCTGCAGTATGTAGGCGAGGTGAAGGCATGGGGCACTGGAAGAGCTGCTGTGTAGTGGGGCAGAAGACATAGCATAACATGGTACAGGGCTCCACATCAGCAGTTCAGGGCACAGTGTGTGCCCTTGTGGGTGAACGGCTCCTTCTGCCATAGCAGCAGCCCTCCTCCTCATCCTTCTCTGTCTCCTTCTCACCTAACTCAGAGCTCAAGAAAAGGATGAGGAGTTCCTCCTGAGATCTTGCAGAAATTAGTGACTGCACGATTGCTTATGATGGGAACATGTCAGCCAAAAATCTGTGATTGTGACCCAGAACCATGTAGTGAGGCCATGGGGCAGAGGATTAAGAGGGGACTCCATGCCTGTAATCTCACAGTAACATCCAGGCATCTGACATATGCTGTCTCCCTGTGAAAGAAGATCCACTGGCTCCAGCACCCTGGTTTATAGTCCAGTCCTGCTGCGCTACTCTTGCAGCAATGCCACCTATGGAAAGGATCAGACTTAGCCTTATCTCTTTATTTTTTGACTGAGAACGCTGCAAGTGAAATGGAAACTTATGGGCCACTTAGTTGCTCCCTAAAACTAGGCCAAAATGATAGCAGTGCAATAAAAGGTCAGTGCCTGAGGGCCTGAAAAGCCTCACCATTTCTGAGAAACCTTGAGAAACATTCCCTCAGCAGTAAGATATTAAATAATTCAATAAATTTATGGAATTTTTCATGATAGTCATCTGACCCAATAAATAAAACATTCATTAGACATAAACATGATATCACTGGACTCTCCTGCTTAACTACATTAATTTTTCTCTGGGGAAATTTTACAGTTTGTGAGTGCAGCCCAGGCCCAGGCAGGACACCAGATTACAGCTCCCAGCACTGCCAACCTCCTCCTTCTGCCCCTTCTCCGTCTCCTCTACTTTGAAATGCAACTTGCGACTGTAAATTGCTAATCAGAAGTAATTCTGATTACATTTTTAATTGATCCAGCTTTCACTTGGTTTTCTCTATTGCACCCCTAGACAAATACAGAATTTGTACAAGACTTTTACTTGGTTTAAATATTTTTTTTTAAAGAAGCAAGAACAGATGAAGTCCTAATACAACTGATACTAGAGTAAAAATGGTCAAAACAGAGGTATCATGTTGTTGGAAATTAAATAAAACCAGCCATTTACTCAGCATCTTACTCCATATGTCAGTCTCTCAGCAAAAGCTGAAACTGCTTCTCCTATTTCAGATTATATAAATTAAATTTAGTGAATATTTGATGGATTAAAATCCTGAAATCTGATTTCAAGCACAAATGGGATTGTTCTCAGTAATATCACAGCATACATTAAACAATACATGTCAAAGATTCCAGAAATCTGCAGGCATTAAGACACAGGAGAAACAAACTGCAGATAGAGCAGTGACTTGGATTAATTATTTGACAGGAAACCCAGCAGCAGTCAGCATTACTCTAAGAACGGACACACCAAACTATGGCAGAGAAAGGAAAAGTTTCCTCAAAGGCTACCAATTATTATTTGTTAATACTTCTAACCTTCCCCTAGGTTTTTCTTTTGATGCGCTAATGACACAGGCTGCTGGGGAAGAAGTTTCTGCTGTGAAGAGAGAACTGGCTAAAGTCAGAAATTACATTGCATACAGATGTCAGAAAATCAAAACCCTTTTTAGATATTTAAACAGACTAACTTACGCAGTGACTTTGCTGTTCAGAATAAATTTTCTGCTGAGGCCCTAAGGATGCCTCTCACCAAGTGAGGAGATTATCAAACAGGAATGAGTGCTTTGCTCTCTCCAAATCCCAAACAACTCTGAGAAGCTGAAGTTTATTTACAACTACCACTTGTGCATCCTCGGCCATGAGTAGCAGATTTCCATTAACACTGTGAAAAGGAGCATTTCATTTTCAGAGGCAAGTTACAGGCTGTACTTAACTTTGAATTCAGTCAGTGACCAAGCTAGATGCTTCAATGATTACATTTTAGAGGAACCACAATTATTATGAGAATGTCTGTGCTGTTTTCTTCATTTTCTGATTTTTCACATTCATGTATTTATGTCAGAGACTTCAACAAAACAGATTTATAAACACGGTCTTGCATTATTACCTCTGACTCTTTCATCTTCTGAAATAATCTAAAAATCTAGTGTAAACTTGGACAAAACCAATATGATCTACATAGTTTATCTGCTCACAATAAAATTGCACAGAATAAAAATGACTTAAAGATTAGTTCATCTTTTCTTATCTTTCATGTAAATTGAATTTTGCTACATTGAGTCTTTCTACCAACACAGGGGGGAAAACAACTGCTCTGATGGCCTAATGAACACTTACAGAACTACAGAGAGAGACATTCAATTCCATTTACATTTGGCAATTATTTAATGCCACATATTAATATCCAACCACCATCTCCTACAGCTCTACCTTGCAAGGTGGCTGAGCTTGCTAAATGTGCTAAAAAGGAATTTTCTCCTCATTTTCATCTATCTAACACTTACCCATGGCTCCCACTGTACCTGTGCTTTTACCACAGAAACACAGCTCACACTGAGCTGCTCCCTGAGGCAAGCAGCCACTGTCAGCAACACCAACAGATGCACTGCTCAGCTCCCACTGCTGTTCCTCCTTTTGTTTTCACATTACTGTGCTTCCTCATTGCCTTTTCTTCCTATATTCAGTGCCCTGTTGTTGCCTGGATTAGCCTTCACACACACACACATACAAAAAAAAAAAAACAACTCAAAAACAGGAAAAAAAAATCTGATAACATAATTTGATTTCATCAGATCTCTCCATCTAAGCAGTTCTGGAAGACAGAAGAGCAATGTTGAGACTTGGAGAGCCAAGTTCACATCATGCCACTGACGTTCCAAAGATAATTTTCCGAGAAGCAGGTATTTGCCTAAGCTGATCTCATGGCCTAATTCCAGTGTTCATAGTTCCTGCCCACCTAACATTTGAGTACTTTTTTCACTGAGAGGTACTGCTGTGCCTTGAATACATTACAGTGCATCTGTAGAAAGAGAGGTGAATGTCGTCAACAGATATGTGTGTAAATCTGCATGCCAAGCACTCTGTGATGCTGAAGTTTTACAGGATGTTGTTAATCTTCAGAAGTTTTGCTATATTACTGATCCTTTTTTCACACTTAGACAGTCTTTACTGCTACAGTTTCTTAATATACTTTCCTTCACCAAGTCCCCAAGATGACCAGCCATCTCCCTGAGGAGAACCTCATGTCCTCTTAAAAAAATGAATGTGAAGCCAGACCACGCTGGTCTATCAAGTTCTGAAGGGTTCAAGTATCAGGAATTACTTGAAATCAGTGTTTAAATTTGTAGTGACTTCAGCAGCTGTGGTTTCACCAGTATAAGACAGCTTACACAAAGCTTGCTGCCTGTGGATCTGCCTGGATGCCCAAAATTGGGTGTTACATAGGAGTGCAGGCAGAGCAATGCTGGGCAAAACTTCTTTCAGACAAACTTGTGGATGGACTTCTCACTATGTTGCAAATAAGTCCCAAAAGACAGGAAAAAAAAAAACAGCTTTCTTCCTAGTGTCATTTCACTGCTGATGGCTGTCAGCATCTTTCAACTCTTCTCTCCTGTTATTTATTCGGAGTGAAGCCATTTGCTCTATGAAGACTGTGATAGCAGAACAAGTCCAGTACCTGAATCCCTGAGGACCAGTGCCCTGAGAGATGCCATTTATAAACTCACACTCAGGGATGAAAGATGCTGTGCAAGTGCAAAGATGTCAGCATCACTGACGCGGGGAGAACCCTGAGCAGGCTGGGGATCTGCTCATCAACAGCACAGACAGCTCATGTTAGGGATGGCACATCACATCAGCAGGTTTGCCACCAGTTAAAATTAAAAACTTGGAAAAACCTTTATTTCTGTTCTATCAGTTCAGTGCTAATTCTTTATTATGTTGTGTTCAAATTTGGATGAGATAGCAAGACCCTACCCAATGTCCTTAGTGTCTTTGAAATGTATTTACAAAATCCACCAAAATCTCCAAATGTGCAGCAACCTTTCTCTGCACACAGTTCTATGAGTAAAAAAAAGTAGTAAACAAATGCAAATAATTAAGTCTTTGTCTCGCCTGAGCACATTTTATATATAGCAGTTGCTTCTTTCATAATAATCCCAAATATTTTTCTCTTCCCCATAATCCTAAAGGGTTAGCAACATGCTTAAAAGGTCAGCAGATCTGCTTTGAATGAATGAGAATCAGAGTAGAACACAGAGAAAGAAATCAATTCTCACAGAGAACACTGTATAGAAAGAGATTTCTTTTATATTCTAGCACTTTTGATGCATCAGCTACAGCAATCTAGTATCTTATAGTGCAGAAAATCCAAAGCCACTTAGTTCCTCGGTAGAGAATAAATTTGCCTAGTTTGAATTAAAGTCAAGCTCCTTTAAGGCCACTGGCAAAACTTCCACTGGCTTCAGTGCAGGCAGGAATTCATCCTGTATGTTGTGTTCAAAAAGCCACAGGCTTACTCAGTGCTATTCATCTGAAGGCTCGTAAACTGATGTGGGCCAAAAGCTGTAAAATTCCTACAACTGTAGTATGATCATGACTAGCACAGAAAATACATTATTTTTTACTTGGAATACGAAAGCTGCAGAGCAAGGCCTGTTGCAGACAAACTTCAAACTCCAAATTATGAGAGATCAGCAAATGTTTATGAAGTATTAGCAGCGTCTTAGCACTGAGTAACTGCTGTAATGCTGTCCCTTTGCAATCATACCCAGTTTAGTTAAATAATTTAATTAAATAATAATTTAGTTCAATAATAAGGTGTTGCACTTGGGCTGGGACAATCCTAGGTACACATACAGACAGGGGAGATGAACTCCTCGAGAGCAGCTCTGCAGAGAAGTACAGAAAACTGGACATGAGCCAGCAGTGCGTGCTTGCAAGTCAGCAGGCCAACAGCATCCTGGGCTGCACCAAAAGGGGGGAGGGGGAGAGCAGCAGGGCAAGGGAAGTGATTGTCCCCATCTACTCTGCCTTGTGAGGTCCCATCTGGAATAATGTGCCCATGTCTGGAGCACCCAGCACAAGAAGCACAAAACTTACTGTTGGAGCGAGCCCAGAGGAGGGCTGTGAAGACAATCAGAGTGCTGGAGCACCTCTCCTGTGATAAATGGTTAAGGGAGTTGGGACTGTGGGGAAGAGGAGATTCTGGGGTGACCTCATGGTTATCTTCCAGTACTTGGAAAGAGCTTACAAGCAGGAGAGGGACCAACTTTTTATGCAGCCTGATAATGACAGGACAATGGGCAATGGATATAAACTGAAAGAGGGAAAGTTTAGGTTAGATGTTAGGAAGAAATTCTTCACTCATATCATGGTAAGGCACAGGTGCAAGCTGCACAGAGAGGCTGTGGATACCCCATCCTTGGAGGCGTTCAAGGACAGGCTTGATGCAGCCCAAGACAGACTGATCTAGTGGCCAGCAAACCTGCCCATGGCAGGGAGGCTGGAACAAGATGATTTTTGAGGTTCCTTCCAACTCAAGTCAAATATTCTGTGATGGTTTCAATGCTTTCTGCCTGGATGGAAATTAATTTAAATACACAGACCTGGAAATCAAATTTAAAATCCAATCCATTCACATGCAACATACCTCTTGGTATCTTAAATGATATTGAGAATAGCAATTGTTGGAATTCATTGTCAGAGACCTCACTTCCTTCCCCTGCATTATGACTAAACTCCTTGTCTGGATTCAAAGTGACTGATACTGAGAAGTAGTTGATATCAAGCAGCGCTTTTCCAGACTCCAGCTTCCTCCGCAAGCTCATCAGCTGGTCATTTTGATCATGTCTTTTTTTCTCATTCTGTTCCTTCTTTCTCCTTATTTTCCGCTCACCCACATTTCTTCTACGCACATCTCCATAATACTCTTTATTAGGCACTATCATTCCCTGTCTTCCAATTCACTGTGCATCACAGACAACACAACAGAGATGGTATCTTACAGAGTAGCAAGTCAAAAGCCACTTCATTCTCTGATATAATAAATTCATAGGTGTTTAACTTCAGAATTAGTAGACTCCAAGGTAGTAGAACTGCTAATAAAAGATTTGTTGTTTAAAAGTCTGAGTAACTACAGCATCAGGGGGTGCCCTCATCAGGCCCAGGCAACGCTGCAGTCAAGATCTCAGAAAGCCTTCCAGGTGCCCTGTTGTATAAATCTCCTTACTGCTGGTTATTATAAAAAGCACTGTGTGAGGAAAGCATCCCACATTTTAACACTTTCCAAAATCTTTGCAAAACTTCTGCATATCTCTTTGGAAGAGGATTGGAGAAATACTGACAAGAGACCACAGAAGATTTCCAAATCTCTAGCATTGACAGAGCAGGTCAGCAGTTTGTCAAGAAGAAATTCTGAAACACTGTAAATATGAAGATTATAAAGTGCACATGAAACAACCACACCAAAAAGTAAAAATGCTGAAGAACTCATTTGAATAGTGCAGAGGACTCTGTAACATCAGCATAGAGCCCTTTCTTTCTGAACTGAGTAATTCTCAGCAGTTGGAAGACAGCAATACTTCGATGAACATAGGAAAATCTGAGATGCCGTTTGAAAGGAAAAGCTTTCGAGAGAGGTCAGCACTACAAAGCCTCTGTAATTGCTTCTCTGGGGGAATTTTGCTCCTTTTGCTTCCAGTCCCAGACAAAACAAGGAAGGAAAGTTCTCAAAGATTGAAATTCGTATTTTAAATAAATGTCCTACTGTCTTGTGAGAACTGATCTTTTGTAAGGAACAGCATCCCTCCCTCATACTGGGAAAAAAAAGGGGAGGTTTTAGATCTTTACTAATAATATGAATCTATGAAATTCTGATCAGAACTACTCCTCCTCACAAAATTGCTACACAAAGACATCATTTTATGTTCCTGATATCTGACCAAAGGAAAAGAGGCTGAGCAATGGACCTTCATGTGAGGAAAAATAATGCAATGCTTAGATTGTGCCAAGAGTGTGGCAGCCTCTGTGGGGCTGTAACGGAGGAAAAGCAAACAATAAGCCTTCAGTTTCTCCACTGCACAGCTCTGCTCTAAGGCTGATTCTAAGGCTGACTACCCCAGACCCACTCCAAGCACTGCCTTCATAGCCAAGCATTCTGCCTTTGTCAGGGCCAAAGTACCTATGCCTTCCACTGTCCAGGGCTAAGTGAATAATAATACATACATAATAACAATCATGATAATGACAATAGGAGAAGAAAAGTACCGCAATCATAAATCACTGCTCACCCTTCTTCCTTCTAGTCACTAGGTTTTTCTACAAAATCAAACAGGCAGAGTTTTGGCCCAAGCATCTCACCCTGACACTGGTTACATTCTGGGATGCTCCCACAGGTGTTCAGAAGACTTGTGATGGTTTGCCTGATATTCCACTTCCAAAAGTCACATCTAGAGTGAACTTATAACAATTTAAAGCTCCAATGCAGCCTTCTTGCAGATTAAGCTTAGAAAAACTTAACCTGCTTTTTAAACTTTTTTTTTTAAATTAAAAAGCAAATTAACATGAATTAAAGTTATCTTTGAAACTAACCCATTTACCTCTTAACTGAACAATTACCTGCAGACAAAATTGTTTGTAACACAAGTAAAAATGAATATTAAACTCTTGGTATGGAAATACCTCCTGTGGATTTCAATTTTGTCTTTAGACTCCTCCTGGGAAAACTGTTTTAAATACAGGTGCAGATAACAGTAGCTTAGATACAGAACTGTTTTTCAATGGTTCAATGCTGGTTTAAGGGCAAGTAATTCCTCTATAATGCCATAACAGTAAAGATACCCTGGATGGGCCTTGAAAGCACCCATATGGACCTTATAAATCTTGCACAAGATTAGATATAGTTCTCTAGGGTGTTAAGAACCTGACAGAACTCCCACAGCTATAGTAAACAGAGCCGAGAAAGGCAACTAAAACTTGCAGCTTTGCACACCTTTTCCTCCCACAAGAGGCTAAATTATCTGAGAGAAACATTCAGAATAGACCATTAGTCCAAGACTTTCCAAAAATGCATTGTGAGGTCGGGTTTTTATACATTTCCCATACATAGGAGTTAGGTACAAATCAGCTTTTAAAATCTCCCTGCAAGCCCATTCGCATCTTTAGATATCTAAGAAATTCTGAAATTCTGGCCAATGGTGTCCATAACTTAATCAGCCAACTCATCACTTTGAAAGCAAGAGCAATTAAATCCATGTATTAGAACTGTGTCCCATTAGATCTCCTCCACCAGAACATCTTCTTAAATGAGATGTGCAGGAAAAAGACATCTGCTGGAAGAACTGGGCTGTAAATTACTCTTTGAATGCTGATAGTGTTTGAAAAAAAAAAAAAATACTAAAACCATTTAAATTTCTACACCTAGAGAGGTATGTTTTTTAATTAGATGCGAGAGCTGACAGAGCTTGGAAGAAAAATATTTGCATGTGCCGTGCCTGCAAATACAGCTCTCTCTTTTCAGTTTTAGGAAAACTATCATTTGGATGCGACTGAGTGCTAACTCTATTGCTGGTGCAGTTTAACACATTCCACTAATGTGTTCCAAGAGACAGCTCCCTCAGAAGAACCAGCATTCAAGCAAGCAATGACAAAATTTGCCTGTGGAAGCATGCCTCGCAGTGCATGGGGACAGACAAGGCGTTTGTGTGTGCTGCTCTGCTGAGTCTGTTTGCAGATAGCACCCAGTTCTCTAAAGCAGTTAAACACCTCCACTATGATAGCACTATGATAGCACTATCTATATTAAATCAACATGTCTTGAAGGAGGCTGTGCTAATTACAGCAGCGAAAGTCCCATGAAATCTCACTCTTTGCCTAGGAAGACTTCCGAAATATATCTGTGGCACCAGAAACATTTGTACCTGATCCAAGTGAGTTGTTACTGAATGAGTTTGACAGATTGATAACGCTTCCTTTAATGAAGTAATAAGAATTTTCAAACAGAAATCAAGATGCCTCCTTTCTGTTTTACACAAAGAGAGATCCAGTACATTCAATTCAGTATTCCAGATGCGTTCAATTAAAAACACATCAGTAATAAATATTTGTACTGTAATTTAACAAGTGCTGTGGAAGAACACCTATTATCAGCATAACCTGTAGCTAGCACACGGTCACACAGTAATGAGCCTGCATGTATAAATGGTGGTGGGAAGCCCGGTAGAGATGCAGAAATTTCTTCAACAGTTCTCCCACTCATCCAGCAGTACAGGGCTGATGGTCACTCACTGGCCTTCAAGATCAGGAGACAAATTTTGAGCACTGGATAAGCAATACAGATGTTAGAGGAAGAATCAGGGGTAAGGAGATGGTTTGAGGGAGTGTTATTATGCAAACTGGATTTGGCAAACCCATTTGGCACACCATCTGAAAGGAGGCAAGGGGAACGACTTGCTTCCATTAACCTGTTTGGAGTTGCAGTGCAACTCTTGTGATGAGCTTCAAAGGAGCAAAGCAAAACTCAGTGACTACCATCTTATGTACTTCCTAACATGAAACCTTTCCTTTTATTTATTTATGAAGTTTTTTGACATTTAGCAACCTCATGGGGACTGGCAGGTAAGAAAGTAGAAGATGTGCTACAATACCAACCCACAACCCTCTGACCTGAATTCAACTTTCTTACACCCTGGGAGGTACAAGAGCAGCATGGGTGATACTGTCCTGTGATATAAGCATGATTGGATCAGATCAGCCACTGCCTGCCTTTATGATCCACATCTAAGTTTTCATCACATTTGCAACAGCTAGGTCTTAATTGGAAATACTTCATTTATTTTGAGGATTTATGTATTCAGTATAGCCTCCAGGGTCAATGAAGTTTCCAGCTTTCTCTTTTCCAAGTCACGATATTATTCCAGACTCATGGGAAAATTAAGCTTTCTTGTGAACAGATGCAGGAGCTCTCAGAGAGGAAGGCAAGTAGGAGGGAGAGGGGGCAATTTCTCAGCCTGAACTCCACCCCATCCTCAGAATGTCTGTTGAAGGGGTATAGCATGAGCTATGGGTGCTCGTTCCCAGGGAGCTGACAGGCTAACATGAATAGCATTTCTTCCAACATATAGACTGCGATATTGTTACTCCTTCTCAAATTGTATAAAACCCAGTTTTTACATGTCATAGTTCACCTGGGGTGCTAATCATTGGTATTAATAATTCTGTTCTTATTTATGTTTAGCTTATTTGAATGATTCACATTAGGAGAACAAGGACTGTTTAAGGAAAATAATATTTACTTCCCCTCCCCAAATCTGTTCACGTTATTATTCACCAAACACCAACGAAGACGCATTTTTACATCACAGCATTTTTACTGAGGCCTGCTCACTTGTCTTGATCTGAAGTCAACTATTTAATGTCTCAAAGATTCAAGTTCCTTAAACCAACATCCCAACTTCTTTTACAGAGTTTTTGACCAGGCCAAATTATTTTGCCTCACAAAAACAACGTGACATCTTTACAAGTCACATATTTTACACATTTAAAATAATGCAATAGTAGATATCCAACAGAAAACTTACAGAACAAAATACATAGGTTTATAAAGCAGAATTGCATACACAGATATATTTAGCAAAGTAATTTTCTATGCACAAATATTGAATATCTAAATACTCAGATATTTATTCATTCATCTTGGTATGTTGTAGCTGCCAATTGATTTTCGCAATCTGACTACTTTAAAAATGTTCATTATTTGCATTTTAATATAAACATGACCTTCATTCTTGATTCAGAAAGGGTTAAAACACTGTAACTGTTGAGCAACTATAGAAAAGAAGTACGTTTATATGTGGTAAAAAGAGAGAGAGAAATGAATGGATGGAAAAAAAGTTGATTACAGATGTGGAAGACTTAAACATCTGTGAGAAAACCATTTGTTAAGAACTGCAACGGAAGATCGGAGGAAAAACGATAATAAATGGAGTAATGGTTAAAAAGCATTATGAAACAGGGAGAAAAGACTTTTAAGTCATTTTAAAAGAATGAAAAATTATATAAATATCAAAGGAAACCATAGGCAAGGGCAGCCTGAAGTAGAGGTTGCAGATGTCAAAACGGAGAACACAGAATGCAAAGGAAGAGTGCTGTTAAAAGGTCAGAATTTCCATCTTTTGCAGAAGTTTGATTTCCACATATTTCCCAAATTTGCAGCACTTTCCGTGGTATGTTCTGACTTTTTAGATTTGTCTGCTGTAGTATTTTCTTTTACTTCAATACTTTTCTTTAACTTCAATATTTTTCTTTAAACATTTTGAATCAATGATTTAATGTCCTGTTATGTAGAACTCTAGTAAAAACAACCCCCTGCACAGAACAAAAAGAAAATTCAAGAAAAATAACCTTTCTAAACAGTTCCAACTTTGGCTCTGACTAGGGACATAAGATTCCTCCTCCACAAAGCTGGCCTACTAGAGTTACTTGGGTAACTTCTGTATCGTGTTGAACAGCTGCCTGAAACAAACGCCTTTATATATGCAGCATCTTTCAGGTCACTGAAAGCTTAAATGTTGACATACCAAAGGCATACCTGTGACCACTGTGGCATCAAGGACTTTGGCTTTGACTTTGCCACTCCTGACATCAATGGCCAGGCGATATGTATTCTCTGGGACCCTTTCACCTCTTGTCATCTTAAAAAGACTCTACAGACCTTAAGCTCTTCTAGGGCAGAAGCCATTTCTCAGCATAGCCTGCTCACATTACACCTATCTGGAGATGTGCAGACACCAAATAGGACCAACTGCTGATCTTTAACGAGAAGAGAAGGTGAACACTTTCACACAGAGCAGTGCTATTCGTAGTGTTAGCATTTATGGTCTGACAACAGCATTTAGCAAGTCTGACAAAAACCTCAGTGAATAAACAAGGCTTGAGAGTTTGCTGTCTGGTTAAAGAGAAATGTTGTACTTCCAACCTGAAGTATTTCTACTTGATGGGGGAAAACAGATTGAAAGACCATAGCTACAACATGGATTAAATAGTCAGGACTGTGACCACACATTATTAATATGAAAAAGCACAGTGAAACAAGTTAAAAAACAGGTGAAAATTGAAGGTTCTGTATGTTACATCAAGATTCAAAATGATAACTGCAAAATCATTTCCCAAAGTTCAAACTCCACAGTTTTTTCCTTGTACAGAAAGGCAGGCTGATAAGTCACTTATGTCAGTTAAGGTCTTTTTTCTCCTTACTCTTTCCACAAAGCCCTTCTTGTCACTGGGAAATTCCTTAGACAGTAGCAGGCCCTCTTGTTTAGAATGAACAAGACAAAGCTCAACTTCTGCAAAGCATTGCTCATTCAGCAGATATTAATTTGAACACTGAAATCAAAGCGTTGACAAACAGTTAAGCATCACTGGAGAAATGTAAGACCTGAGGTATACAGCAGTGAAAGATCCTTCAGATATGTACATACCTATGCACAGTTGCCATTTTGTGAGGTTTTTAAAATGAATGCTCTGAGCCTCAACATCTCTTTTGTTAATCAACGTATTAAAAATGCATCTTAAAAGACAAGGAATCCTTTCATTTCTCTTATATTTCAAGTTTAAAGCTCTTTTTTTTTTTTTTTTTTTTTTTTTTGTTTGTTTGTTTTCTATTTACCAAGATTGGTTCTACTGGCCTCTGTCTGCAAATTGAGGTAATTTTACTGATAAAAATATTTTAATTAAAAAAAAAAAAAAATCAAGCAAAGCACTTGCATCTTCTTAATCTACATAGGGAATATGCAAAACACAGCAAACATCTCTAAATGCAGTAATAAACCTTGTTTCTTTCAAAAAGCTGGTTTTATGCTCTTTTAAAGTCTATCACATAAGTAAATTGTGTACATAGGGTAAACTGTGTACATAGGTAGCATATCCAAGAATAGAAATTTATTTGTACTTCTTTTTAAAGAATAACAATGAAAGAGTTCATGAAGAACAGAAGATGAGTCTCTATAATATTTATAGAGCTTGCAGATTAATATTGACCAGGAAAAGATAAACTAGAATGAGACTGAGGATCCTGAATATGAAATAATGCTTACAAAAACACATCTGCATATTAAATTCACTGCTGTTTGTTATAAAAATGTAAATATTTTGTGCACATTAGCGTTTATTAACATGATATTAGAAGATCTCAGAATATAATGTTAACACCTTCATTTCTTAGAGGAGTTGAGTAACTGTCGTCTCCACTAAGCTAAAATTAAAAAGGGATCAATGTCTTTGCAAAGCAGAGACAAAGCATGTACTTTGTTTTCCATCCTGGAAAATATATTTTTGAAGATCAGTTCTGATCTGGTATTCACTTTCAAGTGAAATGCCAAACTTGGCATGATTTTTAGCTTGATTCATCATTCTGGGTCATTTCTTCCTATTTTCCTCCTAGTTGTCTGCTATTTAGTGACTAGTGTTTCGAAGGAGACATTGCTATCTCTTTTTATGAAATTACTGTGATTCATAATTGGAGCCATTTGATCTTTTGAAAAGTCCACATCCCTCGTGCCAGCTCCTGCATTTCTGACCTCCACCACCTCCCTGTCAAACTAGAATGGAAAACAAGCAGCTCTTCCATTTAAATCAGTTGCTGCAGTCCACTCAAGAGTTGCACAGGTAACGAGAAAGCTGGAAAAACGCAAGACAAATCTGCATGAGCTGCCGCAGAAACTGCCTTCACTCAGTTTACTCTCTCTAATCCAAACAAGGTGAGAAAGATGAAAGGTATTCAGACAAAGCAGAAATCAAATTGAACTGCAACATCTGGATGCAAAGCGTTCTTTTCACGTCGCTGCTGGAGAGAGATATGGGGAGTTTCAGGACTGAACCAAGATCCAATTTACAGCCTGCTGAAAAGGAAGACCACCAATCTTGTAGATTTTACTAAACAAGCTTTTTCTAGAGATAGGACAAAATCTCATTCCTGCCTTTCCAAGCAGTCTGGTCGGCAAATCAGACGTGCATTTTCCTTTTCTTTTCTTTGCTCTCCCTTCCCTCCCCCTTATTTTTCAAATTGAGATTTATTTCTGCTTTATGTAAAAGTATGTTATACAGTGATACTGACTAGATGCAAACCACAGCAGTGCCTCAAGGACCACACCAGGTCACAAGGTGCTCAGTGACATCTAAACTTTCAGGGAGTTCAGACCCTCACCTGTCACAGGGAGAGCTGAGGATGAAGCACAGAAATGCCTTCTGGCAGCCCTGAAGAATCCTCTTTCAAATACCAAGTTGGGGAATGTACACATTTGGAATATATCTTTCTTCTTCCAGTGAAATAAGAGCAATATACATCTTGCACACTTATGAGAACAGTGGGCTGGACCGCAGAAATAAATACACAACAGCACAAGGTCTGCTGCCCTTGCAAAAAATGATGAAACATTCAGGGATCAGCATTTTTTGCCCCAACTACTTACAATCCAAACTAGATATTTCAAACTGGCAAGTTATACCTCTGAGGACAGAGTTATGAAATAATTTCTCCCCCGGCTTGACAATAAAGTGTGTGGGGGAGAACTGACAGGCAGGATAAATGTGCCTGTCACACAACTAGCAAATAGTAGAATCAAGCCTTAAGCAGTGTTAAATAAAAACAAAACAAAACAACAAAACCAAAAAACCCAAACCTCTGAACTTCTGCCACAGAATAAATGAATTTCTCTCTCTGAGTAATTCCCCCCCAACCTATGTTCTATACAATAGATATGTCATGTTGTTTGGCACCTGGCCTGATGTCAACTTGACAATCTTTATCTAAACATCAGTTTTTTATTTTATTTTATCGCCTTATGCCATTTAGTTTACCACATCGCGGTCATTAGGGAGAAGAAATAAAGGATGGAGAAAGGGCAATTTCTGACAGCATCATCAAGAACAGAGGATGATATCTCTCTTCCTCCATCTTGGGACATTCAGCATTAAAAAATATCTTTTGTAGTTAATGATGAACTACAGACGGTAAACTGAGAAATTATCAATGGAAGGTTATCTCAAAGAGGGAAAACAATTCTGAACAGAAACACTTCATCATAATTAAACAATCCGGCAACAAACAATATCCCTGACATGATGCTCCTCTTGTGTCTACCGCAGGCTACGCTGGCTAAAAGCTCATCCCTAAAAGCCCTGCATGTGCAGTACCTAATGCATTGGAAATGTGATTAACTGACTGAGAAAGGCCTAGAATTACTCTCATTCTGACTAGATTACCGGATAATTAGATTGGTGGCACTCTTCCCTTACTGGGCTGTCAGATTAAATCCCGCTGTTTTTCTGCAGATAACTGTCATGTTCCAATAACAAACAGGGACTGATACCAAATACTTTTCATGTTCAAAGGATGTAAATGCCTTTTCTACCTCAACCGGACCAAAAAGAAAAATGCCCAGTGCACTTTCTGTTTCATTGAAAATGTCATTAAATTTGATTAGAACATACCTACTTGATAAATGTGGTCAGAAACATTTAATTTGACTTGATAAATGAGAACTACAAGGCTTTGAATACTCATCTGGCTCGATTAATGGAAGGGTGCAATTGAATTACACTTTAAAGGGGGAAAGAAAAAACATTTCCAAGTTTTGCCTACACAGACACAACTTTCTACTTTGCATGCTCTTTTTTTTTTTTTGTTTTTTTGTTTGTTTTTTGTTTTTTGTTTTTTGAGCCTGATCAGTCCAAGAAAAGAGATGGCAAGTATTCTTGGATCTCTCACATTAGCTTGAAGTGGGAAGTGAAGACTTTTCATATTCCTGAAGTCCCACTACATGTTGTCAAAACTGTAACAGGCAGATTTACAGCATTGTGTTCCTCCAGTCACTATGCCTTTAAGGCATAACATTGTCTGTATTACCTGATCGGACAGGTATCAGTTCCAAAATGCACAAATAACGATAACTATGTCAGTTATTGTCATACATGTGTATCATGAGTTTGAATAATACAAACAAAAAGCTAGAGAAATACTAAATCATCTATAGTTCAATTATTTGTTTGCATAAAATCAAATCCAGACATCTTTGATACTGTGAGACCTTAAGATGTCAAGCTTTTAATTTTTGCTGCCCCTTTTTCTGTTTACACACAGAGGCCTTGCAACAAAAGTCTCTAAATAACAAGATTCGTGCAAAAATTGCAAGGCTGGCAAGGGTTGCTTTCTTAATTTGCTTTTGTGCAAACAAAAATCTAAATTTCTTGCAGCACTTCTAATTCTAAAAAAAACGAACACCAATATAAATGAAGATCAATATCCCAACTTCATTTGGCAAATCCACCTACTTCAGCAAGAGCTTCTTTTGAGTAAATTTGTAAACCTAAGGTAAAATGAGTAAAACAACAGTCATCTGCTTAAGAGGATCAATACACTTAGCTTTTCTTCCCAAAGAGACCACTACATGGGAAAAGTCATCTGAAAAAAACTCAATGGGCACAAACAAAACCCAAACCCAAATCCTGATTCAATTGCAAACAAGTGGTGAGTCTCTCACTGTCCTGAGTAGATCAGTGCAAGGACAAACCAAGAAGTTTTACTACTGCAGTGATTTTCATTTCTTCTGTATTCCAGGAAGAATGCTAGTATGGAATAAGGTGCAAAAGTTAGTTAGCTTAGATAAGTCAGTATTTTTTCTCCTTGCTTTCTGCAATACTGCCATACGTGGATTCTTTGTATGGCTGGCTAATAAAAGGAAAGCTTTTTGTATGGCTGTTCTCACTGACAAACTTACGTAATGTGATGAAAACCGTTTCTTTTGAAGTGTGCACAAGGAAAGAGATTGAAAACAGAGAAAAGGCAAAACATCTCTGGTAACGTATGTCAGGATATCAAGAACATTTGAAGCTACAAGAATGCATCTGCATTTTCTTTCTTCTACCTTCTCATGACTTTTGATTTTTCTCTTTTAATTTATTTCTAACTGGAAAAGTACTTTACGCTTGCATGAGATCATTTTCCTATGAAATGGTAAAGGGTTAGAGTTATAAACAACAATGGCAATGAAGAAGAGACCACATAAGCAGCTAAAACTATAAATGTATGAATCACTACGCAGCAGGGTGGGATTGGAATTGACACAGAAAGGAGTTCAGAGTTGTCTTTTAATAACCAATTCTTCATCTGGAGAGAGGAGAAAAAAATATTTTTTGACTACTTGACAGAAGCAAAATGGCATTTGTTTAAGGTCGCTCAGGGAATTGGAATGTCAGAAAATGACCTGAGAGAGATGGATTAATATAAAGTTAATGCAGACATAAGTATAAATACATTACTCACCTGTCTCTGCCGTTTATCAGATGGATAGATACATAGGCACACAGTCCAGAACTCACAAAACCTTGTCTAAAATCTGAAACACTCTGCTTTTCCTTGATTACACTTTAAGGCTGATCCGATAACCCCATCTGAAGGAAAGCTTTACTGACAGAGGCAGCAAGGGGACACCATGGTCCTGGGCTTTTATCCTGACCTGGGAGCACATGTGCTGCTCCCAATCTCCTCTACCACAGACACCTGTCTGAGATGAGCTAACAGAAACCACCAGCAACTTCCACGGGGCCTAATGACTGTCAGATAGCAATATATTTTGACTAGCATCAAGTGGGGTTATGACTGAAGCCAGCATAGAAGAAAGAAGAGAGTTATAACCCTGCTTGTACATGTGCTGGGGAGCAAGAGCCCTTCAATTTGAAGGGCTATCATCCAGTCCCTGTACAAAAACTAAATGCACTAAAACAATAACGTGAATAGTATCTGCCACTTCACCTACTTTGGGTGGCCTTGTTTGAACAAAAGGTTATTCATGAGGCTACATTACGAGGACCCCTAAAACCTCATTAGCAGCAATGAAGCAGATCCAGTGGCAGTAATAAACTCCAGCAAAAAATTAGAAACACCTACATTTTGCACATTCATCTGCATTCACTCCATTTACTGATAACCCAAAATGACCAATTTGTTAAAGTTTACATAACTTAAAGAAGAAAAAAAAAAATAATAATTTTTGCATCCAGAGCAATAAATTCTTTGTTTGTCATACAGTTGATTAATTCCCCTGATCATTAAGGAACAACTAATTAAAACAGTGCTTCATACACCTTTGCAGAAAATTGCAAGCTATGGTAGGCTCACATTTTCTTGCATGTGAGTGTGTGGTCCCAGCTGTGAAAAAGCACACAACTTGGAAGAATCACTCACTTTTAAAATATTTCCAGCCTGAACACTCCCTGTTAAGTATTCTGTCTGTATGGCATAGTAAAAGTTCCTTTTAAACACAAAAGGAATGCTTTCTGTTTTACAACACCCCTTTCCCCTTCTCTTTACTCCACTGAGAAAACCCACTATGTACTGTAAACTCAAATCCAGTCAAGTTTGCTTTCCTCCACAAAGATTTCTATTTCAACATCACAACCACTATTAACTTCAAAGGAAGCTGACAGTTCTCCAGTTATTAAGTTAAAAGACAGCCAACTTTCAGCTGGAGTCACTGCAAATTAATTGTGCCTTACAAGGCCATATTAGGTCATTTCCTGAGCTGATGATAATAAATAGCCCTTTCCATAGTGTAAGAACAAATGATTATAGTGAGGTTGTCCTGAGGTGAAATAAATGAGAGCTGGGCTCAGGGTTGTGGTGCAGGGCAGCCTGCCCAAGCAGCCTCCATCTAAAACCTGGATCTGCACCTTGGTGTACAGTGAATTTTGACACACGTGCATGCGGCAGTACCAGTCACGTAGTCATGGTGTGACTGCATCCCTCCTACAGCCCCATTTGCTCTCACATTCCACATTTCGTCTCATGTACTGGAACGAGGCACCTGCCAGCTGCAGGACAGAGCTGGCAGCCTGCAATCAGAGCAGCTCCAGCTCAGCAGGTTTGCTCTTACAAGCTTTCTCTCTGCCATGTCCTCAGCTTTGAGGGGCATTTATTTATTAATGGACATACAAGAAGAAATCGAGTTGGCAGGAATACACTGTGCAAACAAGCATCAAGCTACTGACGTTTTCATTTCTTTGCTGAGTAGTTTGCCACAGTCATTTGAAAACATTAGTTAACAAAGAGCCTTAAAACCGAGGACTTTCCCTTCTTACTTAACTATTCTAGTGGCTTCATTTCTTGGAATGCAGTAACTTAAAGGGCAAAATATTTCCCCAAGCTGTGAGCAAAATCCTGTGCAAATCTGGCACTGCCTGTAGCTTGTGCAACCTCCTTAATTTGCACAGGGGCAACAGTGATTACACTGACATCCAGGGCCCTAATACAGGATGAGCACCCCACAGCTTCTCCCACCTGCATCTCCGTCTATCTGCAGCAAGGGTCGCTCTTTTCTCTTGAATTGTAAAAGACACCTAATGGAGTCGTGATCCCAATCCATTCCCACCCTAACACAAATATCAAAGGCTCCATGGTATCCACGTTAAGGTCAAGATCAAGTGACACAAGATGGTGCAGAGCTTGTTTTCTGAAAGCAGGAGCAAAATGTATGGGAATTTTGTCATTAACTTGAGCAAAGTCAGCACTTAACCCAGAAAGTCCACAGCTCTTACTGAAAGCTTAATAGCAAGAGGTCAATGCTAGGTGTCCGACACCTGCCTCTCATTATGGGAACACATATTTCCTTTGTTGCAGTTATGCTTTTCATGTACTGAATCCTCTAGGTCTGCGCTCTACACTGGTGAAGTGAATTTTGGTGAAGAAGACATGGATTAATTCTCATTTTAAACAATTATGATCATTTTCAATGACTTTGCATTAAAAAAAAAAAAACCAAACGAACAATAGCAACAAAGCAAACAACCAAACCAAACCATAGCAAAACAAAACAAAAAACCCTCAAAGGCCAGACTCCCTGAGCTCCAAATTAGCTCTGGATTAATTGAAACAAAATGAGTTTAATGGTAGGTTTTTGCACAGTCCCAGAAAATCAAAGCAACAGGTGCGGTTTATGGTGGGAATAAACTATTTTTTGTTTTGAACAAAAGAAGGAAGCCTGAGAGCCTGGAGACAAGACAGCTCCATGGATTAAATATTACGTATTGCAGATAAGTTCTAGTAAGAAAACATATAGAGTCACACAGCCCCATCACATTATCTCTGAGCATGTGATGAAAATGTAGGGTGTGTAAGAATACAGCCTGAAAAGAGCATTAAAGCACGGGCCATGATCTGACAGTGCAAAGTCCCAGGAGGACTCAGGGTTTCTTCAGCAGGATGCAGGAGATCTGGGTTCAAGACCCTACATCCTTGATACCTAGCAGGCTGGAGCTTTAATCTCTTTCACTGCCCCAGCCATTATTCAATTATTCATACAAACTGGAAGAGGTCTGGGTGAGAAGCTTCTTTCAAGAGAGCCAATAATTTGATGGAGAGCAATCACCTGGCATGTAAGAGGCCATCCTTAAGGCCCTTGCTTCAAATTATAGACTGACACAGGAATGAACCCAAGTCACCAAATCCTAAA
>NW_024884711.1:9414267-9420421 GCF_019232065.1 Centrocercus urophasianus
AAAAAAAAAAAAAAAAAACAAAAAACCACACACAAAAAAAAAACAGCAAAACCCACATTTTCACCATTTTATGATCTACTCTGATAGATAGGGAAAGCAAAGTGAGGTTAAGTGGTCCATTGAGATCTCTGATGAAGGGTCCTGCACAGCAATAAGAGATATTAAAAAAAAAGTTTTTAAAGTCCAGCAGGAAGAAGGGATAAATATTGAAAACTGATAAATAACCTACATAAACTGATGTTTAATTGATTCAGCATTCAGAAAGTTGTACTTGGAATGACTTCAGTAAAGAACTGAATTATTAGAATGTTTAGGGTCTTTAAAAATATAATCTCTTCATGTAAAATAAATTCAACTAATATACTTCAATGAAGAATACAGCAGTAATCAGATGATAGATTAATATATAATCAGAATCAGGATGAAGATAATTTGTTCACACGTTGCAAAATAAATTAAGTTGGCTGTGTATATTCTCCTACGCTGAAGTCAGAGACAATTGCTAATACATTGGTGTGCATTATTTATCATAACATTATGTCTTCCCTTTCCAAAAGCAGCCACTCAGCGCCCTTTGAAAACATTTAGTCATTTCCATTGCTTCAGGATCTTAATATTCTGGTTATGATGGAAAATGCATAATGGCTACCACACAAATCCTTTGCAATCACAGTCAATTTCTCTGAAAATGGAAAGAAAAACAGCGATATAACCAAGTGAACTTTGAGGGGCCCAAAGCCCCAGGAGAGCCGTACAATGCAGACAATTAGTTTCTGCTTACTGGCAATGTTATGCAGGCAAACGCATGGGAGTCAAACAAAACAAAACAAAAAATCCCCTTATAAACAAGGAGAACGGATAAGAACTCCGAAATGGGCAAACCACAAAGCATAGCAAGAAAATAAAACATACAAGTTTTTGAGATCATCAGATTTTGGTTGTATTTCAACTCTGTAAGGTCTCTCCATATACTTCTACATATTGATGTGAATCTTGCACCAACGTTTTGAAAACAATGCAGAACAAAACAAGTATATTTGGAATAGCATCCTTCATTATTTATTTACTTATAAACCACAAACTCCTATGTAATGCATTTGCTGCAATTGGAAAAAATACTTTTTACTGCAGTCTGAGTCATTTCCTATTTTCTTCCATTACCAAATAATAATTTAACATAGTAAACAAATACGCATTCATTAAAGTTTCTTAGCAGACTAAAGCTTTGAGTCATTGTTCTGGCAAAACTTACTTCTCAGAACTCTTAGAAGTGCTCTGTGAGTTATCTTACACAGGTAATGAATATAGCACATGAAGATAAATAATATATCTTCTGTGTTTCAGCACACAGAAAATCCTACTGTGAGCTTCAGAAGAGCATTAGACTCATTAGACTGCACTCATTTTGCAGTCCTCCTTTAGGTGCTCTCTGGCCAGAAAGCCCAAATGCTGTTGCTGGCCAAGGCTGGCCCCTGGGTGCTACGGGGAATCCATCAGGAAGCCCTGATAATTAGCAGAGCTCAGGGGATGCAGCCTGGGGTTGACAGTGGCCATAAAGACCAGGGGAATGATCCTGTGAACAGCACTTATAACATGGGCAATGACAAAACTGCCTGAAGTTCATGGTAAATGATTCAAATGTGCCTCCTGCCTGCCTCCATGAAGCTGAATTCAAATGAGCTTCAAAGCAGCTACCTCTAGCTACATGAGGGAGAGCAGCCAGTTTTGGAGGGGCCTGGATAAGCTCTTGAGGATAAGTTTGCATAAGCAAGTGCTGAAGTGCACCGATGGAGAAGCAGAACAACAGCTGGCAGGTCTTGGTAGGAGCAGGAGAGAGGCAGGGAACAACTTTTTGGTGCTGTCCAAGATGGTGTGTGACAGAGATCACAGCAAACCTGAAGGCATTTGGCCTTCTCCTGAAGCCAAAAGGAGAATGAACATCCACACTTATCACATGGATTTGTGTTCTCTTCAGGGCTCTGGTTCCTGGGGAAACAGTACTTTGGTTTAAGCAACCTTTTGGTCATTTCTGATGGTTGCAATCCATGGTGCTCCCAGACGGTAGAACAGCAGGTGCTGAGTCTGAGCTGGGGTGATGAGATAAGCTCCTATCCTGCTTGGCTGTTAGAATCCAAGCACAGAAACACTGCTTAGCCCTGTCCCAGGACAGGAACTAACCAGGGGTCTGAAGGATGAAAAGGACACCAGGAAAATCAGGAAGTGGCACATATCTGCCTGCGGCACAAACTACTGAAAATCCTGATTTTAACATTAGAAGGTAGAGAATAAATCCCTTTGTCTTAAATATTTACCTAAGCCTTAGGTAAGGTTAGGATAAGAAGACACATCCCTATATCTCAGCAGACTTAGAGTGAGAAGGACAAGTGCAATCCAGCCCAGACGACTGAAGCTAGCCAGCATCCCAGGCCCTGGAGTCCAGGCTGCAGGTTTATGCTGGCAGGGAACAGATGGAGTCACACCTAAAAAGCCCTTGTGAACAGAGCAGGGAAGACAGGCAGCCCCAGCTCCACACACCCTTCCCCTGAAGCATGCTTGTAGGACTGCTGCTGAGGAATCCTCCTCCAGCTTGCAGCAAGAGCAAAAGGAAAAAAAATAATAGGAAAACAAGCAGAACAGGCCAGACGGTCTGGCACAACTCTGTTTTTCCATATGGTTCCAGGCAAGGGTTTTGAAGCCATGATGCACTGCCACAATGCAGCACGGCTGTCCTGCAGGCAGCTTCACTGCAGAGGGAAAGGAGGTGTTGTGCTGGCACTCTGGCAGTCACGGCAGCACCAGGGCACACAGCATGGGGACACACTCCTGCCACCAACTCCATCACTGCCACAGTGGGGACCAGTGCCCAGCATCCCCCCCAACTCCCACTGTTCCTTGCCAGCCAACTCACTTGGCAAAAAGAGGAACAGGAAGCCTCCCCCTGAGCCACTACTACAATTAAATCAGATATCACTGCTGTGGGAGATAGCAATCTTGCAGTGTTGATTTATTTCAGGTTTCTCGCTGCAGGGTTAACACGTCTAGCAGGCTGAAAACGCACGTGCACACAGACACTGTCACATACAGCAAGACCGGAGGCACTGCAGAACTCTGGGAGCTCTCAGGATTTTTTCAAGCGTCTGGGACTGGTTACGTCTACAGTCAGGCTGGAATGGAGCAGAGGGCACCTCTTCTCCTCTCCTTCAACTCCTCGCCAGACTTTGATTTTCCAAACTATAATAAAAATTTGTTCAGCAGGTATTTTAGTGTCTGGGACTGAAGGAGACTGGGGAGAAAGAAACAAGCCAAAAGAGATAAGGAAGGAAAGAATAGACAATAGGATTTGAGAGGGAGAAGGAGGTTAGGCTGGTTTTGCACATTTCAAAATTTTTTACATTCTAAGATAGGGCTCCAAAGCTCCAGATGACACGGAGATCTGTATACTCTCCACCATTGTGATTCACAGTTCTGATATAAAATAGCAAGGGAAGAATGTATGTACTACGCAACCACTATAAAATAAGCAAATATCTGATTGTTTTTTTTCTTTTCTATGCAATTAAAAAAAAAAATCTTGACAACTCAGAAACTGCCAAACTTCTGCTCTCAGAAGTGGCTCCAGAGACTTTTGAACTCCGTTTTTATAAAGTAACAAGTTTTCCTTGTTAGTTTTGCTTCTTTTCTAGTTCCCACTACTTCAGCCTCCTTTCTCCCCACTTAATTATATAGGTGTCAATGAGGTTGATTAGAGTACAGTTTTTGGGAGCCAGGGGACTGCCATGATAGCATATCTAAGGAGAGACAGCCTAGATGAGAATCTTTTATAAATAGCTTCAATCTGAAAAAAAAAAAAAAAAAAAAAAAAAAAAATTAAATCTAATTAAGAAAGGAGGCCAGAGGAAAAAGGCAACTTCATAATTCCTGCTTCTCTGCCGGTGACCAGCTCATGCAGCATACAGGTCACTTAAATACACTTCATGGCCTAGCCTTTGATTATCTAGATGTACCTGTTTTTACAAAACTCCCCAAACTTCAAAATGTAGTGAGCAAAAACATTGCTGTTGTCCTCTAGTAAATGCATATTATCTCCCATTGGGTACCTGAGTCTGTGAGCCTGCAACCCTACTCATCATGAGTACTGGACATCTTAGCCTGAATTATACCATATCATGCTTTGAGCTTTGTGTACAGCCCACTGTATTGTATTACAGCCCTATTGTAACAGACATGAAGACAAACACTATAATGAGAAAAAAAATCACCTCCATGATAATGTTATGCAGCAATCATTAAAGTCATACTCTACACAATGTAGGTTAAATTTTTTCTTCTCCATCTTTTTAGGTAACTGCTCTTTTAGACAGCACACAGCATGACATTCTAAGGATATTCTGGGAAGGAGTTTCATGCTAAACAGCTATTACACATCCAGATCTGCTGTAACCATGAGTCTGCACTGTAATCTACAGATAACAATTGAGGATAAGGACAATCCGGTATTTCCGCTTACCCTTATAAAACAATCTACTTGATCTATTAAGCTCTTTTTCTTACAATGGCTGTATTAAGAAAAAACATAAAGCAACATATTGGCCTCGATTCTCACTTGCCCAGTATGCAATTATTCTTATAGCCTTATCTATTCTCACCTGTCTTCTGCATTTTCCAAGAGCTGCAAGGTAGCCTAAAAGCAAGCATGAAGCTCACTGAGTTTATGTCTACCTTTGTATTTTAGTGCAAATTAGGAATATGCCTTTGACGCAAACATTCTAATTATTCCCACTCATCACGTCTTGGTTCACATTACAAAGCAGTTGCAGAGCACATTCAGCTCTTTTCAGATTAAATTTACCCAGATGATTTCTCCAGGACTACAGCTGATGTATTTCCACCATTACAGACTACAATTCATCTGAGACAAAACCCTGCTGCAATGCATGTGATGGATGCCAGTTCTGCAGCACTTTTTCTGACCACAAGTCCACTCCCATTTGACCACATTTTTTCTTTCTGAAGACAGAAAGTGGACACTAAACTTGGGCGAAGCTCTACAGTTCTATGCTTGTTACACATTGCCCTGCTGAAAACAACAGACCCATCTTTCACTGATAACCAGTTTAACAGGATTATTCTGATATAAAGATGAAACAAGTGAAGAGGAGTTCAAGATCAGAAAACAGTTTGATCTGCATCACTCTGGCATCATTTTTAGTAGCCATGTTCATGAAGGTTATACATAACATCGTTCAGTTCTCACCAACTCAATGGGGTTTCACTGCTCAGCATTGCCCAGGTCTGGATGGAAACGCTGAGTACTTTGGACAATATTGGTGGTATGTGGTAGTAAGTGAATGGTTGGACTAGGTGATCTTAGAGGTCCTTTCCAACCTTCACAATTCTATGACCAGTTTAAGAAAACATTACATGGACTGTCATGCTAAAAATTCCTTCATGTTTTCTGTGGGAATACTAGCCTCCATTTCCACCAAGATTTCCCTTAGAATTTGTACTCTTCCAGTGACATGAAATGAAAGTAACCATTGAGTCTAGTTTTATTAATCATGACAGTGGTTTTCACAGTGAGAATGTCATGAAAAGTACTAAAACTATGAAGCAAAAAACATTGTAGCTTCCAGTCTGAACCAGAACTTACAGCAATGTGGTCTTAGTCACCATTAACCAAGATCTTCCTTCATGGTCATGACAAATGTGTGTGCTGGTCAGAGTAATGAAAACATATTCATTGGACACAAGCTGTAGGACATACAGTAGGACCGAAATTGTCAAAGTCAGCTTAAGTTGGTGAGAAGCAGCATATCTGTACCTAACCCTTCATAAAGATAGCAAGCAAATACCTGTAAAGTTTGCCCACGTTTGCTGTACTACAAGACACAAAGCAGCACCATGCCATCCTAGGGGAAAAAAAAAACAAACAAACTTGTCTTTTTGACAAGACTTTTCTACGTCAGATGCTGTACATCATGAAACAAAGATTACAGAATAAAATAATGCACTTGAAAGAAACCTCAACCTATCAAGTCACCTTTCTGAGTATGAAGTATTTTGCTTAACACTCCAAGTACACCTTGCCTAATTTGCCAGTTCCATGCTATAACTACATTAATGTTGCAAATTTCCTGGCAGTTTTACTATAAAG
>NW_024884711.1:9420915-9637167 GCF_019232065.1 Centrocercus urophasianus
AAAAAAAAAAAAAAGGAACAACAACAAAAAAAGGAACAAAATCCAGACTTTGCTTGCATATTCTTTAGGAAATTCCTTTGTTAAAGCAGAACAGTCGAGGTTCTCTAGTGTTTCTCTTCCTGCTCCTCCCTTTTGAAAGAACTGTTGTCATCTTGAAAACTCATTCTGGGAAGAAACATCTGGCGTTCACTTTTTAATTACATTTCAATCACCTCAAAAGCTTTGCTGGAGGTAGACGTACCTACAAGGGCTTACTGTCAAAACTACTGGGCTGATCTATAAATGGATCAACTATAATGGTGAATTTGGGACCAATCTAAATAAATAAGATCACGCCATGTAAAACTTACTCCTCAGACGTAGACTGCTCCCAGGCAGGCTGCTAGTTTTTGACACTGATAGAAGCATGGTGCATGGGAAATCTTCCAGGGAAATACAGAGCCAGGCAGAGAATGAAAATCCAAACAGGATAGCAGTGGCATCCCAGCTGCCTGCCTTTGGCCACTGCCCAACCCTTTTCACACAGGGAGCACAAGCAGCCTTTTCAAATGGCAGAAGCAGAACCCTCCCTGCCCATTTGTGTATGTCTACAGTCATAGGCAGATAGGAGAGGGAGGCATAGGGGGCAGCAGTGGGGCCAGGAGCCAGGCAGCCATGCAGGTGGGCTGCAGCAGCTTGCTCTCAGCTGGTACGTGCTTCCTGAGCCTCCCCCATCCCAGGTGCCGACACTCTGGAGACTATATGGGGGGAGCAGGAGAGCTGCCAAGTACAAGGTGTTATCCTGGACACTTGCTCCAGCTCTGAAACATGCAGTAATGTAGATACAAGAGGATGAGGAATTCACAATTTGTTCCAGCTGGGATCCAGCAAAAAAGCACTTAAGCAGGTGTACTACCAGCAAAGTCACCAACTCCACCATTTGTGGGAAGAAAATGTCCAGATTAACAACTGCTGGATCCACATAATGCCAAAGGAGGAGGTGGATTGCTCTGAGAAAAGCCCTTTTCCTCTTTCCTTCAGTCCATTTCCAAATTTCATGTTAACTTGGCCACAGTATTCCCTAGAGTGCAATGGAAACAGCACCAAGGAACGGCCGGAGAGAAGCGCTGTTCTCTGTCTCTTTGCTAATATTTATGCTGCGGTAATTGAAGCCAAGAACAGAGCTGCTCTGTGCTGTGTTTCATACAGATAGAAAGCAAGGAAGTGTCCTGAAAATTATCTGAACAAAAGGTAGAGGGAGTAACAGAAAGATGGCAAGAAGAAATGAGTTGGCTCATGGCACACAGACGAGAAACAGAGCGGGGAACAGCAGCCAAATTTGTGTCCAGCAGGCTTAAACCAAAGAGGTCTTTCCGCTGCATCATCCATGCCCCAGTAGAATGAAGAGAAGAACCAAAATCTGAACTATTGAGCATAGGTATTGTTTCTGTACAAAATACTTCATTCCGTACTTCAGAGTATTTCTGATGTAACTTATCATAAACCAGAGCTCTGAATTATGTATTTTACTAGTTAGTCCTGTCTCTTTCTAGATTTCTGTGTGTAAATATATATATATGTAACAATGTGTACCTATGTACATATTTAGATATTAAATGTAAATAACATATATTGGCGAAAAAAAGTAGTTTTCTCTATTTTTCCTTTGCCAGTATATGAATTTGCTGAGATTCTGCAAGGAGGTTATGTCTCAAAGGACTATCAGTAACAGAATGGTAAATAAATAAGTGTTTCATCAGCACCCCTTTTTAAAAACTTTGCTCACAATGTCTCTTGCTGGTAAGGTCAACCTGACATAAAGCAGTTCTCAGCAGGCAACTCCTGGTTTTCAAAGAAGAAACAGAACTTAAGCTCTGCAGATGATAAAACACCTTGTGTCAAAAACAATGCTTTGTGACTTTGGCCTTGCAGTTTAATCTCAAAGATCTGTTCCGAAGTGATGTAATTCACAAATTATTTTTGTTCATTACTGCTCTTAAACTTCATAGTGGCAAATAAAGAATACCCTCTAGATTAGCAGAAAATCATGGCAAGTTAGAAAAAATGCATATGAGTAACAAAATGACACCAGGGATTATTTTTACATTTTCATTATCCTTCCTTGCTATAGGTAATTAGCTATATGGAAACAGTTGATGCACTTCTAAGTAGCCTAAGGCATGATAAACAAAAGTAGTTATATCTCCCACTCTGATTAGCAAACCAAAACAAAGCCCAGTAATTTCAGTTGTTTCATGTGCCTTTGTGGCAAGAAACAGAAGTGACTTTTCTTGTGCAGAGCAGAAGTCTGATGACCCTAGACTT
This sequence comes from Centrocercus urophasianus, assembly GCF_019232065.1. Taxonomy (NCBI): domain Eukaryota; kingdom Metazoa; phylum Chordata; class Aves; order Galliformes; family Phasianidae; genus Centrocercus; species Centrocercus urophasianus. The sequence goes on from NW_024884711.1 coordinate 9,423,220, forward strand.
CATTCACGTTCAGGGGATGAAGGTTTCCCAGCTTTTACATCTCATGCGTTATGTAGCCTTCAGTTAGATACACAGGCACTTTCAGTACTGAGCTAGCTCCATATTCCACATTCTAATAGTTATTTTCTAAGAAGGAGTGGCTCTGATTATACAACACCCTTGCAATGTGATTCTGCCAATGTTCATTTTCAGTGGTTTGAACTATGGAGGCAAAACACTTCATGCACCTAGTGCCGCCTCAGCTAGTAGCCTCGCATGTGGCAGTGATGGCCATTGATGGCAGGCAGTGCACTTGGCCCAGTCCAGCCATAGAAGATGGCCATTGATGGCAGGCAGTGCACTTGGCCCAGTCCAGCCATAGACGAAGGCCAGTTAGGATGTGTGTGTAGTTTCTTCACTACACTGATTAATTTCAGCAGCTTAGATGATATGTGATATTTATGGATTAGAGGAAAAGATGGGAAACATTTATTTACGTTTTAAAACTACTTAACCTTAAATATGGGGTGAGAAAACACACAAAGAAGCCTAGCTCACTGGGCAACTTGCTTTTGAAACTGCTGCAGCCAGGGAAGGCTTGCCTTTTATTCTCCAGTACTTGGGGACTGTGCAAGAATAGGGAGGGCCCTGTCGTACTCAATCCAGAAAACCTACAAAGATGCAGTCAAGAAGCCAAATTGCTTTGTTTCCCTTTTGCTCCTTCTTCAGAAACCCTGTTGTGCACAGGTGATAATTTGTATGGAAGGATGTGGGAAATTGTTGCACTGAAGGATGGAGATGGTGCAGAAAATTGTGGTTGAGCCCAGCTCAAAGGACAAAAAGGACAAGCAAGATGTCTCTAATTCACAGCAGACAGAGAAGCCAATGAAGCCCCAAAGGTAGGCTCACATACTATCTAACTAACCTTTGACTTTGAGACAGAAATAAAAAAAAAATCACAATCAAGGCCTAAGACTAAGGTCTCTAGAACATTTCTGGGAAAAAACTTTCTAGGAGTAGGGGGCCCATATACTTCACAGAGTGTAGTTGTTAAAAATACAGAAGATATCCCAAATATTTAAGCTAACTCTGCTACTTCAGAAGTGCTGAAGTCTTGAAGCCGGGTATTGATTACACTGTGGGAGTCTTGGTGCATGAATTCTGTAATGCCCATTTGGACTTCCACAAAGAAAAATCCTGCGAAGAGAAATATAAATGCACTCAGAAAAGTGCACAAAAAATGAGAGACACAGTGAAATACAAAGAGGCTAGAAATGACGGAGATCTACCAGCACCAGTGTTGCTGCCGTAGCAGGAAAATACACATACAGTGCTTATTTCCTGCACCAGACAGCTTGAGACCTGCAACCTCATCTGAGAACGAGAAAGACGGTAAAGAATTTCTAGTCAGAATGTATCTGGGCTGAGCAGCCGTGAGGCTTAACTAGCTGCTAAGCACACAGCGTTTTGGAGGTGACATCCAAGTCCAGGGCAGCAGCCCAGAGCCTTGGGGCAGTGACATGGCCCAGGCCCTAGTGGTTGGCTTCCATGCTGAAGGACTGGGCTTCCCATCGCTCTTCCAGCAATCAGCAGCACTTCAAATAGAAAGGCAGTAAGGGGAATTTGTTTCATTAGCCTGCTACGCAAACATTTACACGTTTCCTCCTCACTCTTTTAATCTTAAAAAAGGAGCTACTGATTCTAAAGGTCACTGGCATCTCTCCCTTCTCCTCTGCTGGCTGATCCAGCATTAGATGAGCTACCAACACCTTTCTTTCAACTTCCAAAAGAGTCTTTGGTTTCTAAAAAGAATGGAAAATGAAAGAGTATTCTTCCCTAAAATCTCCTTGGAAGTTTGTTTTCTCTGGGTGACTGTTTGCCTATACTTTAGCTGGCGGCCCAGCTGTGCAGACCTCCCCCTCGGCACCTGGGAAGCACATTGTCAACTCTGGAAGTGTTTATTCTCTGTAGATTAAACAGCATTTGCTGGATGGTGATCACACAAAGTTGTAAAAACAGATGGACAATGATCTGTCCAGACTTCCAGAGCTCACCATGAGAAGGCTACTTGCATAAAAACATTTTAAGGAAGGATCAAAGGATTTTCTTCTACCCCCTCTCTACTCAGTTACATGAGGCCTGTTATATAAACATGGAGACGCAAAATAACCGGCTTGAGTAACGCCAAAACTCTGACTTTGAAAAGTAATATTCCAAGTTGGTCTATTAGCATTAATTAATTGGCTGAATAAGACAATAGTCCCACTTGTGACCCTTTTCCCACTTCACCTGTATCTCAAAGTGTTTTTTCTTTTTTTCCAGATACCCCCTCTTTGTTTTCAATATAGACAGAAACACTCTTTCACTAGAATTTAAGATCAAACTAACTTAAAATTTCATATAAATGCACTCTCTTATGCATATAACCAAACAATATGCTGTTTTAAAAGTCTACAGGTTTTCATCATATGAAAATGAGCGTTTTTACAAAAGATGGGGAGCTCAACCCTGAGAGTACTTCTGACAAAGTCCCAAGGTCAAGCGAAATAACGAGCGGAACTCTAGTGTAATTCCTAGTGCAGTACTGTTCCAAGAGGCAAACACTACGAAAGGAGATACAGGATATCCCTGCCTTCAGCTCTGGTGTTTGCACTACAGGAACTGGGAGGTCCCAATTCTCACTTCCACACTCAGAAGGACTTTGAAAAACTGGAGCAGTTACAGGGCAGAGCAAGAAGAATGATGAAAGGATCAAAGCGAATGCTTCACAGTGTGAGATGCAAGATGATCAATTTATTTAACTCATCAAAGAGATGGTTTAGAGGTGACTTGATCAGAGCCTATGAGAATCCATATGGGAAACACAAATCTAATAGAGGGCTCTCCATTCTAGGAAAAATTACAAAGATCAAAAAGTTAGAAACTGAAGTTTGTTCATGTTATAAAATCATTTGCTCTCTCTCTGCCACTGATCCCAATTCTATATCCATCTGGCCCTTCTTTATATACTTCATACGGAAAACTAACCAGCAAATTCCAAGCAAAGAGTACTGACTTTCCTTCCTATGTCATGTTCTTCTGCTTTCTGTGTTTCTATTAACATTAGATTATTAACTCCTTTGCCAACACTCTTTATGCATGTCCTCATGCAAGCATATTTCTATACTAAATGGGAGCTAAAGATGAGAAGTACCTTTACTTTGCTTATGAGAAAGCTAAAGGTAATCTCTAGCCTCAACAGAAGTAGTTTTTCAACTGAGGGGATGGAGGATTGACACTTCAGTGGCCCCTGAAATGATTATGAAAGGGACAGGAAAACTAGTATTTCTGTTCTTAATAAAATATGGCCTCCCATGCTTCCAGGAATTTGGGGTACTGTTCTGGTGCATGCATCTTTGCACAGGCATTCAACCAGAGAAGAGTCTCGGAAATATTACTGTAGAAGAAATGTGATAGCGTTGTTGCCGAGAAAGTAAGTGGTATGAGAAACACTTTTTGCTTTTTTACCAGCGAGGAATTCTGTACAGGGTATTAAATGGTCTGAGTAACACAGAACATCTGCACATGCATCTTTCTGTATGAAGCTTATTATTAATTTCTGACAGTAATTGTTGTTTTTGTATGCTTTTTTTTTTTTTTTTTTTTTTAATACTGTGGTAGCTAAGCACTTGTTTTTGATGGTCAGTTCAAAGTAAAACATAAGGAAGATCCCCAAATAGGTATTTACACCATACAGATGCAAGGATGAGAAAAACTTACTGTCAAGAACACTTTCCTGCCTGGCATGCAATGTAAGCAGTGTGACTGTTTGAAACTGCATGCTTTCTTAGTCATATCTTCAACATCATTATGTTCAAGCCAGAAACATAAGGAAGCAAGCTCTGTGGCAGTCTTCATCACAGGAGAATGCTGAACGTTTTGGTATTCAAAGCCATTAGTGCAGTATAGCTGCATGCTGCACATATTTAATCAACAAGCACCAGCACTGTGTAAGCTCTTATGGAAAAGTATTTTGCCTTGCGTTTCTTACAATACATTTTAAACACTTTTTAAGAGTAATAGTCCTGGGATACATACAAGGGAAAGTCTTTGCCATACCAGTGCATTAAATCCCAACACTGACAAGCCGTGTTAAAAGGCAGAACGGAAGAACACCATACACTTGACTTATCAAAGAGCTCTTCACAAATAGCAGAATCAGACTCGAGGCCTTTCTAGGAAGGCTAATTAAGAGCTTTCTGTTACAAAAAGCTGGGAACAAATTCCAGAGGAACGAATGAGGGTGAAGGGGTATGCAAGCCCATCCCTCCAGCTGCACGGACCCTTCATGGCACTGGGCTGTGCGAAACCCAAGGATGGCCCTGCCTTCTCCCAGCCCACTAGCAAGCAACCTACCCTGTGCAAGGAGGGCTGTGGTGTCCTCCTTCTCTGTCTGCGCCATCACACAGGGAAATCTCAAACATCCCCTCTAAATGATTAAATAATAGCTCAGCTCCCCAGATGCAGGACAGAAAGAGAAGAGTCACCTCAGCTGCTCCCTGTACTGTGAGCTGCCCCATGGTGAAATGAGCATGCCTTGACAAGGTATAAATTAGATGAATGTCCTTAAGGAGGACAAGATGGATCAGCCTTCTTTTCCAGTGGTGGCATTTGTAAACAATTCCCCTCTGCTCGTCACTGTCCTCTCCTGGCAGCCCAGCATGAATGCCCCACCCCAGGGCATCAGAGCACACACACTCATTTTCTGATTAACACAGTGCAAGCTGCTAAAATGGCTCATTCTGCCTTGTGTGTGTGTAAGCATAACAAGATGTACAGAAATCCAGCAGAACAAAACCACGAAACCTACGGAAGCTGGGGAGGAGTTCGGCCTGCCTTCCTCCTCTCTAATGAAGTAAACACACCAAGTTCATTCTTCTTTTCAACTCATCTGCCTCTGCCCTTCCTGTCTCCACTAATGCATTATTTATTATATATTAGGCATTAATACAAGTATCAAATGGGGTCCTTGCTCCTGACAATCAGTGCTCCTCTTGCTCCCTGCAGCAAGAAACATGAGACGTTTGGGTAACTCTGCTCCTCTTGTAATTTATGGAAAAGAACTACAATGCTGACTAGCAATTATAAGCAAGATTAATGATTTGCCAAGAGACTCTTTTGTACTTTCAACTACCTATACAAAAGCTGTTCTTTGTTTACAGAAAACAAACAGTGTTTTGAGAGAAAATGTAAGAGTTAGCAGCTTAGAAATTTTCCCCAGAAAATACAAGCTGCTTTTTTTTTAAAATTACATAGGGTAAGCCCCACTTTGCACAGTGCCTGTGTAAAGTATGTAATACCATACCTCTAGCTTATTAAAACCTTAACACCACAATGTTTTAGAGAGGAAAACCTGCATCACAAAATAGTGAGCATGATGCAGCTATACCATGTCTCTTTATTGGTCATGTGCATTTTACTCAAAATGATGCTATTCCAGAACTTAATCAAGGAATCACTGAGTTGTTGGATCGAATAATTGTAAAATCAAGCTAAGATTACCCTCTGTCATGGAGAATACTTTTTGGAAATTTAGCAATTTTTGTATGAAAAGGGACTGAACAGAATGGTGTCCCTCTGTAGTACTGCAATAACGAAAAACATATTATTTTTTCTCAAGTCTCTTGAAAGCACCAGTATGCTTTCTAGGTGTCACTGCGTTCTGCTGTGAGGCATTCTGAATATTCTTTCTTTGTGTTGGAATTTTCAACTTACTATTAAAAAAAAAAATCCTTTACATACTACAGCTTGAAAATAAGCCAGAGCTCTACAAAAAATGCACATTGTTGCTCTGTTAGCTAAATGCATCTTTTTTGCTGCGCAGGTTTTCACTTAAAAAAACAACCACCTACAAGCAATACCGAGAAAAAGAAAGAAGGGTTATTCAAAACATTTAGTGTGGTGCAGAAAGCTAGATTTATATTCAATAGAATTATGCATAATGTTCTTCAATAATGTTTACTTCTATCAAATACAGGTCTAGCATCTCATATACACATATATATGAAAAGGATAGATATTTTCACTCTACACAGCATCTTTCAAAGAATTGGAAGCTTTCGAATCCCTCTAAAATCAGAAAGAATTACTGACAATTAATCATATCCTGGAATTATTCAGTGACTTGAAAGAATAAGCGCAAGGACAAAGGAAATACACTCAGTCACTGGTGTAGAACGATGAGTGATTTGTTAATAAAACTTAACAGGGATCATTTTCCTGTCTCTGTATCTTTTTTTTTTTGTGAAGTCCGTGAAGGGAAATGACATCAGAGAGCCAATGTAGGCATTCTCCTTGTGACTACTTAGCATTCCCACAACAAATTTATGCATAATTTCAGTTAGCTACCTATAGTTTCTCTTTACCAGCATAAAGATCTGTATAACAAACAACTGCATTTGCTTTCCAATGCACACAGTCATGCCGCCTCAAGAGAAACGCATCAGAGCTTTAAGCCCCTAAAAATCTCTACTATTTACCTAGGAATAATTTTTCAAGAAACTCTGATTTGTGACATTTTACTTTATGTTGGGTACTAGGCAACTTAGGAAAAAGTGATTTTCTCACTCTCTTCTAATATGAATATTAGAATATTCCTAATATGAACATTACTCCAGGTGGTTAAACCAAGTGCAGTGCAGTACTTTTTCTCTCATGCAGGGTTGGGCGGAACAACGGTCAGTTAAAACACGCGCTGAAGGCTGCAACCAGTGTGTCAGTGTGATGACAAAGAATCTGCCATCCTAAACCACTGCTCAAGCTAACCCACTTCATTGGAAATCTCTCATCCCATGCACAGACCAATCTCACTACATAGGCAGGCTCAGACCCTTTTCTTAGTGAGGTGTCTCTGTTTCTGCTGTACTTTTGTAGGAGTTTCCCAAGAAACCGCCTCTGTCCATGCTCCAAGTAAACTGCAACTCAGTTGCAGTTAGTAGAGAGCTGAGCTAGAGCTGGAGGAGCTGGCTGAGCAGCTCACTCATTTTATACATATGGTTAAGCTCAACTTCTTCTGAACAAATACATAATTTATTAAAGCATTGCATTGCAAAAGCTGAAAAAATAGTGACAAAGGATCAACAAAGAGAAAGATTTAATATTCAAGAACAACCTTATTTTGGCAAAATGCAAGATTTTCTTTTCCCCTCCAACCTCCTTCCCTTCAACAGTTAAGTTAGAAGACCATGCAGAGGGAGTTATCAATGAAATGAGCTTTTACACAACATTAACTGCATATAAACTTTCACTTTTAAAGATGAAGTAATTAAACTTAAAATCTGTCATTTCAAAAATGGCATGGCAAATATAGTTAAAAATGTTTCATTAAGATAAAGCAACTCACAATCATTTTTATGAATCCCAGAGTGGAATGTGCAGAAACCAAAGACAGTTTTTAACCAATTCTAAAGTAAAACTTTTGGAAATAAATGCTTTATATGAAATAAACAATTCTAATAAATGAAAGCAAGCAGTCTATTTAAATAAATTCCTTCTTTCATCATCAAATAAAATCCCGACTGAACATCAATCTTCCTTACAGAAATGTAAATGAGCAAACTAGCTCCTCCCTCAGTGACAGGTATAGGAGCATTTCTTCGCTGGATGAGAAAAGGCTAACAGTTCAAAGAGAAGTCATGTTAATCTCTACATCCAGGTTATTACCAGCTTTCACTTGATACGAAACAATTCATACACAAGGATCAGTGTTTTTCTGTGGAAAAAAAGAAAAACCCTGCAAAGCTCAAAACATCATATAACCATCTCCTATCATTTCTTAACGCTGGAAATCTTTCTGGGGATTACATACACAAAGAAGAAAACTTGCCGTGAGAGCTGTGAATTTACATATTTTTTTATCTGTCACCTGAGGATCTGACTGCTCTCTCTCAGTACCGTTTGCACATTTGAAAGTTCATCTGCCTATAATACGCCAAAAAGAAAAAGTATTTATTTCTTTAGTTCCTCTCTTAAAAATAATAATAATAATAAAATTAAAATTTCTATTCCTTAATCTCAGTCCTTCCTTAACATTCTTTCGTTTTCACTTGCGTCTTTTATCAACTCTCCAGTAAACACGTTCAGGAAACCTGTCGCTGAGAGGGTTACAGATCTAGGAGAATTAAAATATGCATAGAACCAAAGGCAAAAAAAAACACACAAAAAAAAAAAAAACCAAAAAAAAACCCCCAACAAAACAACCAAAAAACATGAAACAACATGAAAATTGCAGAGCAGGCAAATGCTCTCCCTCTCCTTTCAAAGTTTCCCACAATCAACTCTAACATACTTCCCATAAGTAACAGTATCTCACAAACTGCATAGATAAGGCAAAAACCTTATCGTGTAATTACACAAAATCTTGTAGTGCCACAACTTGCACTAATCATCTGATCTGACACCCAATAAAACATGTGGGGGATTTCCATTTACTTCAAAGGTTGCTGGACAAAACCCTGAGTGTTTAGGCTTGCTAATGAGCCCGTCTTCTGCCCATAAGTCAGAGAGATGATAGCTGCAAGAAAATGCAATCCCTGCATCTGAGAGCTGTTCAGATACTGGAAAATTGAAAATCACAGAAAAGAATGAGCTGGTTGAACCACAGTCCACAATACAGTTGCTTTTCATGTATTCAACTAATCAAAATTTGTGACACGTGAATGGGAAAAGATTTAGAAGAAAAATGTGCTTACATTTGTTATCTAGTGGATTGACAACTCATTCACAAGTTAAACAGGAAAACCCAGCTGTTAGCAGTGGTGTGAAGACTGCAGCGGGGCATGCTTCAAACATGGTACACTGCAGTACAGGAGAAACCCAGCCATGGCAGGGTAGAGCTCTCAAGAAGCTGATTTAACTTGCTAAGAAAATTAGAGATGGTTCTACCCGGAAATACTTTCTGAAAAGCAACTTTAACCCTCACACAGCCAATATGTGGTATCACTTAAGCTTCTTAAAAGTATTAAGTCTTGAAAGATTAAACTGAATTACAAATTTGTGATGGGCACTTCGATTCACTTTGTGCTAAAATACAGCCAGCACACAACATTGGCTTTTTACTGCTTTATGTAGTATAGTTACATGAAATACACATCAAATTCATTGAAATAGCTGGCCATTTAACTGTCTGTTTGGAGCAGTTGCATCGTCTGTCACGTTGTATGATCTAAAGCATGGAGTCAAATCTGGCTGCTGCTTACAATTTAAGGCAGGTAGCTCTGAACAACAGGGCCTTTCCCCCTCCTCCCTACCAAGAAACAGAAAGCTCTTAAAAGGTCAGGCACCAATGCAGTTTACTGAATAAAGCTCAAGTTTGAAGAATGTGCCTTCTAAAGTGATTTTACTACCTGGGATGTAATGAGTTTTACAGGCTCTCTTTGTTAAATTGCCCTGACAATTTCCATTTCCACTTACCTCAATCATATTAACAGAAGCTAAAGTTCAAATGTAGTAAAATATTTCAGTGTACTGAGTTGGGTCTCTATAAAATAGATCACACACTCGACAAACATATAGGACATAATGCTTGGCATTCCATTTCATGTTTGGCTTGGCATGTCTCGTTTAGGGCAGGACAAGAGGCCCTACCACCGTATCTCATTATTCATGGAAATAAACCATGGCTGCACCAAGGAGTTGACAAATCTGATTATGTATGTCAGGACAAGATTTTCCCAATGAATTGCTGAGGGAAGGAAAAGCAAAGTACTGGAGATGCTCCATTGAAAGGAAATGTGTTTAACATCCTAAGACTTAAATATATGAAAGCTGGGTAAATATTTAAGAATTAAAACAGGAAATCCCCCACTGAAGTGAACGAAAAAGAGAAGACAGTGGAGATAATTGTACTTCTCACTAGAGAAGCACACAAACAACTCTGCTAACACCTTACTGTGTACTTGCCTTTGCCTTTCCAGATTGTGCAATCCTTGGGGTATAGGATGGACATTCCTCTATCTTTGTAAGTGTCTAATGCAACTTGGAAGGTTGTGCAGTGTAAATAACAATGACCACAAATAACAACTTTATCTTTACTAGTGCTAAAATACTTCAGAAAGTTTTATACAGTTTGCAGAATATTGGAAATTTCAGTGCACGATTATATGATGCAAAGGAGGATTTCAAAATGATCCTGCAGTAATTCAAAGCAACAGTTTTTAACAAGTAGTGCAACAAGCTTTTGTATTTTGATTTATAAATTTTATTTCCTCATTTTTTTCTACATTATAGTCTTTCTAGAGTGCTGAAACTCTGATTACCCTTCAAGATACATTAGCATTATACTGAGATTTATATCAATTTACTGTGACTTCAACTGGTGCAACAGAGTGGGCTGAGATGTATTTTTGCTAAGAACAGCCACACCGGGAGATACATGAAATATCTAGTTGTATGTGGAACATTCAACAGAAATCTACAGGTTCAGTGAGTGAGGAGGTCTGACAGAGATCTTTAGGAGGCAGAATAATAGGCTACTGGTGCCCTATGGAGGCAAAAGGGTAAAAACCAAGCCAAATCAAGAAACCCTGTGTGTTATCATAGACATTAATAATGCTGAAGCAGATTGGGATACAGTCAATACTTAATGTAAGGAAGAACTAGTAGTTAAATAAATGCCATACTCATCACTCATGGCTCCTCTCAAAGATCAGAACACAGTAACTGCCTTCACAGAACAGCAACAAGCTCTGATGTAGAAGATCTTTATTATAGATTCTTATCTAATGGCAGTGACTGAAGGTGGCAGGCAGTATGTGAAGGGAAGATGAGTACATAATGGGAATACAGTTCCCCAGATCCCAAGAGGAATAAAAACCTGTAGCAACTGAGGTAAATCAAAGCTGTATGAAAAGAAATGCTCAGCTCATTTAGATGCAAATACATCCTGACACCACTATGCAACACCTCTAAATAGTATTGCACATCCAATATTACTTCTATTGTGCTGATGAATGCCTGTCTTCTCTGTAATAATGTTCTCTTTGGTCTACATGCTGGGAAAGAGTTCAGGCATATTTATATTCAATCAAAAAAACTTCATCAGCACGGTGAGATGAACAAAGATCATATCCATAACAGGAGACTGACCTTTTCATATCTCTATCTGTGCACATACGCATGACCAGGAATGATACACAATGCCTGAAAGCTACTTCTGGTCAATCTATCCAAGTTTTGTTTTTTGTTCTTTTTTTTTTCCCTGCAGTTAATATTTTACTCACTAAATACTTAAATTTGTATTGCGCACAGAGCTCTGTGCAGACTTGGTGGTCAAGTAATGAAGGAAAATAGAAAATGTTAAATCTAGTACATTTAAAATAAATTAATTATATTTTCACAGAACTACATTTTTATCTAAATCACCATCCTTTATGAAACATGCTTACTTCTTTACTGATGCACAGCACTCAGTCACCTGCAAGGAGATGGCCTGCTTATCACAGAGACCTGACAACAAATGTGTGCATATTACAGGACTTTGACCCAGATTATTGCATGTCAGACACTTCAGAAACTATCTATCTCCATGTTTTTCACTTAAAATTTTTGCAGCAACTCAAGGAAGGTTATCCTTCAGTGAAGGAAAATCAAATCACCAATTTATTACTTTGAAATAGATGGTTCATGTGTCAGAACCTGCACACTTCTTCCCAGGAGCTTCCTGATCTGATTTGTCATTCACCATCTAAAAGCAGAACCTTTGCACTTAAACTGAGCAGTACAAGTTAACAATACTCTTGGTACAACCGTTTCAGCTTGAGCAATGAAGGACTCAGAAACCAGAAATGGCCTGACAAGGTGCTGCTGGCCCGTATTGGTTAACAAGGCCCAATTCTTAAACTCAGCAGTCTGTAGGAAGCTATCAACTTCTAATTTGCAGCAAGTACATTAATTGGGAGCAATTCCACTTTGTTAAGACTGGGTAACTGTAATTTTACAGAAGTAGCATACCATGTTGGAAAGCAGGATGACAAAATCTTGAGACAAGCGTATTTCCTAACAGAACTTTGTATTCCATTACTACATGCTGAATAACTATGTTGACGTAGGGTCAAAAATATAGGTCTGTATTCTAAAACTGCAAACTTCAGAATCACAAATTACTACTATGTAGCTCTAAGCAGTATGATAGTAAACATGGTTAGAAGCGGGATCCCCTGGGAAACTATTTTTAGGCACACAGGAAAGGAGCAGAGCTGCAAGCTCTTTAAGGATGATTTTCTGAGTACACAAAAGCTCTCCATCCCCCATCATAAAAAATCAATTGGGAGGCAGAAAACCAGCATGACTGAGCAAGGGACTTGCTGGTCATACTGAGGGATAAAAAGAAAATGCACTGGAAATAGAAGCAGTGACAGTGGCCTGGGAAGAATACAGGGATGCTGTCCAGACATGCAGAGATGGGATGAAGAAAGCCAAGGAACAGATGGAACTGAACTTGGCAAGGGATATGGAAAAAAAAAAAAGTTTCTACAGGTATATTGGTCAGAAGAGACAAATGAAGAAGAATGTATCCCCTCTGATAAATGAGAAGGGAGAACTGGCTTACATAGACACACAGAAGGCTGGGGTACTCAAGAAGTTCTTTGCCTTGGTCTTCGCTGCCAGTCAGGCATGTCACACGTCTCATGTCTCTGACGCTCTAGGGGATGCTGTGGGGGAAGCAATATCCCTCCCATGGTAAGAGTGGAGCAAGTCAGAAGCTGACTCATGAGACTGAATGCGTGCAAATCTATGGGGCTGGCTGACATACATCTCAGGGTCCTTAAGGAGCAGGATGATGTGGTTACTAAGCCATTCTCCATCATATTTGAAAAGTCACAGCTCTCAGGCAAAGTTTCCAGTGACCAAAAAAAGCGAAAGATCACTCCCATTTTTAAGAAAGGGAGAAAGGAAGACCTAGGGTACTACAGGCCAGTGGGACTCGCATCTTTTCCTGGGAAGATGGTAGAACAGATCCTCCTGGAAAAGATGTTAAGGCACATTCAAGAAGAGGAGGTGATGCAAGGCAGCCAGTATGGCTTCAACAAGGGCAGATTATGCCTGACAAACCTGGTGGCCTTCCACAGTGCAGTGACAGAATCAGTAAAACAACTTGTGTTTTCTGATGTTTTCTGATTTTTTCTGCCTGGACATGTTCAAGGCCTGTGACATGGTCCCATACCACGTCCTTATCTCTAAATTGGAAAGATAAGGATTTGAAGGCTCGGCTACTTGCTGGATAAATAATTGGTTGGACAATGGCAGCCAGAGGACTGTGGTCAATAATTCTATGTCCAGGTGAAGGCCAGTCAGAAGTGAGTGTTCCCAAGTGGTCAATCTTGGGACCAGTACTCTTCAACATCTTTATCAATGACATAGACAGTGAGATCAAGCTCAGCCTCAGCAAGTTTGCTAATGACAGCAAGCTAAGTGGTGCAGTTGATACAACAGAAGGAAGAAATGCCACCCAAAGGGAACTGGAAAGACTCAAAAAGTGGGCTTACAGTAACCTAATGAGGATCAACACGGGGAAGTGCAGGGTGTTGCACTTGGCTCGTAGCAATCTGAAGTGTACATGGCAGACTAAGAAATGAACTCCTTGAGAGCAGGATAAAGACTTGGGGGTTCTGGTAGATGAAAAGCTGGGCATGAGTCAGCAGTGTGTGCTTGCAGCCTGCAAGGACAACTGTACCCAAGGCTGCACCAAAAGAGGGGTGGCCAGCAGGGAGAGGGAGGTGTTTGAACTCCTTCTGCTTTGTCCTCATGAAGCCCCATCTGGAGTACTGCATTCAATCCTGGGGCCTCCAACGCAAGAAATTTGTAGAGCTGTTAGGGCAAGTCCAGAAGAAAGACATGAAGATGATCAGAGGGCTCGAGCACCTCTCCTGAGCGAGCAGGACTTGGTCAAACTGGAGAACAGAAGGCACCAGGGAGGCCTCTTTGTGGCTTTTCAGTACCAGAGACAATCTTATAAACAGGAGAGATACCAACTTTTTGTGTGGTCTGTTAGTGATAAGACACAGAAGAATGGTTTTAAAATAAAGGAGAGGAGATTTAGGTTATATGTTAAGTGGAAATTCTTTACTCAGAGGGTGGTGAGGCACTGGATATAGATGCCCCAACCCTGGAGGCATATAAGGTTAGGTTAGATGGGGCCCTGGACAACCTGATCTAGTTGGTGGCAACCCTGCCCAAGGCAGGAAATTGTAACTAGATGATCTTTAAGGTCTCTTCCAACCTAAACTACTCTATGATTCTGATTCTATAAGTGTAGTACAAACAAGGCTGAGGGTTATCTAAATCACCAAACTTCCATATTTGTGCTCCTGCTCACAGAAATCGAGTTCTTTAAACAGTCCTGTCTTAAAACAACTGAAATTGATTCCTTGAAAAAATATTTGTACATGTATCTGTCATCTGGATATTATATTTGGACAGCAAGATTTCATGGCTGTCTGCAAGAATAATTAGACACAAATATATTTCAAGAGTGCATCTCTCAAGAGTGCCAATTTTAGCAGAGTAGATAACTCTCTTAGTAAATAAGTTTTGCATGTCTCAAGGTTTTTTCTTCGTAATATTTACATGAACAGTAATTCTGAGCAAAAAAAAAAAAAAAAAAGAAAAAAAGAAAACATAAGGGATAAAATACTTGTGTACTTCTTACAGAGATTGTATTTATAACTCAGGCCTACATTTCTCACCATTCTATCTTCATGTTAAAACTTTTTAGAAGTGAAATATCTGCATAGATAATACAAGGTGAGTTTTTAAAATAATTTTAAAGGTAATAAAATAAAACCCACCAACTCCACTGAACCTAAGTTGCATTTCTTAAAGGATCTGAGATTTTATCATGCTTGAGGTAACTTTTGTTTAGAACAAAAATATCAATAACTAATAACATGTCAGTAACTCATCTACTGGCATTCTCTCATTTCCAATTTTCTTTATCAAGTGCTGCTTATAGAAAGCATGTGAAGTTTAGAAACACATATTTTTAACTGATAGCTCCTAAATCTCCTATTCTACTTCTGATGTTTTTGGAATTATACACAGATAGAAAATAAATGTTATGGCACAAGGCAAGAATTCTCTGGCACAGCTCAAGAAACTGAACTATCATATTTTTAATGTTAAACAACAGCCAGACAGTAGATATAATCTTTAAAAACAAGCCAAATAATGGAACTTTAGCCATGACCACTTGCATATGCTAGGAAGGTCACTTTAAAACTTGTGCTTGTAAAATAGAACATCTGCATTTCACTCAAAACCTTGTAAAGCATTCTAGCATTTAAGAGAACAGAATATAACACTTCAACAAACAAAATAACGCCATTTTTACATTTGCTAAATTCAGAATTTCTGCTTTAAAAATATTGCTTTTCAATAGACCATTAGGGAGCAAAAAACATCCATTAGGCAAGGTACTTCCCAACTGAAAGATGGTAGCATAACACTACAGAGACCCTCTCTGAAAAACAGTGTACAGCTCCACTCAACCACACTCAAGAAAGATAGAAAGTGGAAAAGGTATAGAGAAGTGCTACTGGTCAGTGGAATCAGAAAGAATTGATCTCTCCTAGAAACATCACTTTGCTTTACTCACCATGTGCAATGTTCAGATGCAAACCTGCTTGAATTTCAAATTAATGAAACCACAGTGAGACACTGAGAATTGTGTAGGAGTGCCCTAAAACGAGCATGGTGAATTTACAAGAGCAACAGGCAGGATGCAAATGGGATATGCTTGTGCTTTGCAAACACTTCATTTGTATCAACAGAAGTAGAAAAGTTAAAGGACTGCACTAACATGGGAACAATGGAGGACGATATAGGAGTAAAGACATCTGTAAAGGCAAAGATTGTTATAAAAACTTTCCAAACTATTACGTAAAAATCTTGATAGTTATCAAAGAAATATCAGCAAATGGGCAATAAATAGTATATACAGGTATCACTCTATACTTGATGAGATCTACGGACTGTTAAGACCAGGCAACATGGGCATGATGTTTTGTGAGAGGCTGTCATCACAGTATAAAGCATTTCAGGTCTGAGCTACCACAAATTCAAAGGATTCTTGATCAAAGGAATGAAAAACCTCCAGTAAAATCCATTGTAAGGGATAAGATACTAGATGTCTCCTGGGAAGAAAGTGGTACAGTTGTTACTGTGTCAGATAGCATCCTTTAGAGGAGTGTGCATCATGCTGCCCAGATGCCTTGCGATCAAAGAGCCAGTACAGCAGAGGCTTACATGAGTGCAGAGAGGTGCCCTGGAAACTAACCTAATTGCTGACTGATGGTAAGATGCCTGGCCTCTTCAGTGTACTCCTGCAAGCCAATCTGTACATTACTTATATACTCGAGAGATGTGAATGGCACGCAATAATGCAATCATGTGAAATGAAACCATTTATTTGAACTTCAAGCAAAGCAAAGCAGAGTCAGCATCCAACACTCCTTTTCAACATAGAAAACCTAAGTTCAAGAAGAATTAGAAAACTGATCACACAAAAGAGAGCCATTAGGTATTTCAGCCCATGACATTTTTATTCTGAAAAAGAAATATTTTCACTACTGCAGGCTCAGCAGCCACAGGAGAGAGGGCAATGCAGTGAGATCCTCGTGACCCCATCAGAAAGAACTTGAACTGGTTTGGATCTGCTCTAATGCCTTTACTCAAATTATGACTTTACCATGTGAAAAACGTGCAGAACAGTAAGAATGAGGTCTGACGTGAATTCAGGCATGCTGCTATTAGAGGTGACTTATCACTGGTGAACAGTTTTTAAACACAGGAAAAGTTATTTTGGAAGTTAAGACACTGTGAAGACCCCTCCTTCCGCATGCTGCTTTAGGCTGCATTGCTATAATTGAACAATGCTATATAAACAATAGTCCTGGTTTTCTACAATAGGTTATCATTGGAGTAAGTAATTACGAAACTATTTAGGTAAATGGTGGGATCATAATATTTTATGCAAATAAGTTACAGAGATATCTGAAAAACCTGGTGCTGTGTAGCACTCCTTCAAGCCATAAGCACAGTTAAAGCAGACAAATCACTAAATCTCATCTCAGACTTTCCAATTTTGTTGTTGTTTTGGTTTTCACCAGTTTTTGCTGACAGGTAAAAAAAATATTGCCTGAATGTGAGCAACATTTAATTTACCACCAATTTCCTTCCTATTTCTGCAGCACATTCCTAAAAAGCACACAGCATTTTATTTCCAGTGCTCAGAAGAATTACTATTATATAGTCAGACACCACCGATACTTACCATAAAAATACCATTCTAATACTTTTTGCTACTCAAGAGAATTGCAGTGCATTACAGAAATTCCACTGGAATATTTTGAAATCATCATCCATAACTATGTGCATATAGTTATACAAATACAGTTACTTTAGTATGTATCAACAGTGCTTGCATATATTAAAAAAAAAACATGTATCTATATACAGAGGGACAAAATTGTGATATCACACTGAAACAGCAATGTGTATTAATTGAGTGGGATAGCAAAGATGCCTTTGAAGATATGGAAGCCTTTCTTCAAGGCATCTTCTTTGCCTATCACCAGCATCATTTAAGAACTATAAATGATTTAAGTGCATGCAAAAATTATGTCTGAGGCACAGATCTCAATGACAGGTCCTAGAATATGCACCCACTTGTTCTGAGGAATTCAAACTTGAGTTTTCTAGCACCAGGCCTTATCTAGCTCAACTCCCATATTTTCTGACTTTAGAAATGAAACAACCCATACTCCATTTCTTCAGTATTTCTCTTTTTTTGGGAAGCGTCTTGATAAAATTATCAAGCCTGAGGTTGACTAAAAAGTGTCAGTTATTGGACATACACCCTGCAACTTTCTGTCACTCATAATAAGCACAGATTTATCCATTTTAACATGCGGAAAAATTTGCATCCTATCAAATGCTATTAAAAAATCCCAATGTTCTAATGCTGTATTTACCAGTGGGAGGTCCAGTGTTTCCAACTAAAAGTGCATTTACAGAACAGCTGCTGTCATTAAATTTTTCACTGCTTTCCACAGTTTACGAGACTGCTATGTTATGAAATAACCTGCAGTGGAAGGAGTGGCTTTGGTAAATATCCCAGAGGTCCTCAGGATATAATCTTGTTTAGGCTCCCTTGGGATGCAAACAAGCACTCCAGTCTAGTCAGCTAGAGAAATGAGCAATTAGGGTACCTAGGATCTTCCACATATCTACCGTTTTGGATCACGGCTCTGCCTCTCAACATACAAAAGGTCATCTTCCTCTCTGAGCACTAGAGAAAGCAGAAAAGCATTAATACACACTTCTTAAGTACAGATTCATCTACACAGTGTGATTCTGCTGCACTCCTTTCCTCCTCTTAGATGTGAAGGCATCTGTGCTCATTTCCCAGGCTGAAGCAATGTGCAGCATTAACAGTATGGCCAGCCTTCCAATATGGAATGACCCTCTAAGCCCTGTATCTATCAGCTATGCTCTGACATTACAAAACACACTTTAAACCGTGCTTCATGTTCATTACTTAGCAACTGGACCTCTGCTGTAAGTACTGCATCCTTATTTACGCATGCACATGCACATGCTGGTGCATCTTTCATAAAAGTACAAAAAGAACAAGGATTAAGGGAAGCTATGATCATGTGCTATAAAATCCTAAGTGGCACAAAAAAAGATTCACAGGGAACAAGAGCCTTCTGTCTCTTTCAACACAAGAATTAACAGGCAATCAATGAAATCAGTATTGCAGGTTTAAGTTAAGCAAAGGAGACGCTCTTTGAAGAACGCACAGTTATACTGAAGAATTTCTTCATGCTGTGCTGCCAACATTTTAAATCAAGAAAAAGGGGAGAAAATCTTCATTTGGAAGCAGGGAAGACTGATGGGTTATTAAATACAAGCTCAGGAAACTCTAAACCACAAATTTCTGGATGCTCAAAGGGCATTCTGGGTAAGTATTCTCAAATACTTGCCTGCTCCTTTTACTCCTCTGTTGGCAAGTGCTCTCACGTGCTATTCAGAAAGTGAATCTGATGTTAGATAGACCATTGTTCTGACCCAATATGACCTATGTTTTACATTCTTCATCACATATATTTATGGCAATGACTCCAAAGTCAGACTAATGTGACTGCAAATAGAATTTGGGCCTTCATTTTGTCATTACTTCCTTTTCTGAGCATAAATAAATAAAAGGAAAGACCAAGGACTGAAAAAATGAAATTATCCGTCATCATGATTCTGTTGCATGTATCACAAGAAGAGCTAAATCTGATAATTTTATATATAGAAAAATAGAGGGTTTTTTTTTCCCAGTGGTAAAAATTATCATTCGTTAGTGAAGAAAATTGCATATAAACCTAAATTTACTCAGATTACAGCCCAGTCACTCAGACATGACAATTGAATAAGAGGCATTAATTAATAAGGAAAAAACAAGCAGAGTATTCACTGATACTGTAACATTTAGATATTCAGAGGAGGGTGCATATGTGCTCCAGGAATATCTGTGTGCATTAGTAGTAGATTTGAGTTAACAGGAAGAAAACACACCTGTGTATTTCCAGACTGATGAACAGTCATATAGCACTCACAAAGAAATGCTACTGAAGTTTGCACACCTGTTTTCCAAATCAAACAAAAATAATCCAGTGGCTTAATTTGAACAGAAATTGCATTGCTTTATTGTCTCAGCCCAACTAAGTGATACCCCAAAATGCACGCATGTATCCTCCCATTCTAGGTCACGTGAATCATCTCCTTTCTGAGGAAGCATGCAAAATTGTATGCATCACTGTATGCAAAACATACAATGATGTTTTGTTTCTCAACTTACAAAAGCATCGTCCTCATGCTGAGTTACAGAAGAATGTAATTAAACGATATGTCACTAAAAGAAAGGCTACGTACATTTTCTACCACAGGAATATTTTCTAAAACCACAGTTTTTTGATCGTTTTGGTGTGGACTGGCTTTTTCCTGGTGAGTAAAGACGTGCCTACTGAATTTAGAACATAGTTTCTCAGCCTGAGCTGTAGATTCCCAGGCTGCATAGTTGTGGTCAGATAACTCCTCCACGGGGCGTTCGGAGTTTCCTGAGTATGGAGGGAAAAACGAATTAATCTGACTCCAGTGTTTAACTCATTTGTAAGACTCAGATTTCCTGTTCTGTAAACATAAAGGTTTTGCAAAGAGTGTGTAAGAGCTTCCAAGATGTATAGCTATGTGAGTGCTAAAGATAGGGAGCCCCATTCTTCTTTCTAGCTATAACTGCCAAAGCTCTGTGGATTTCAGCAGTATTATTACCAATTCAAATCTGTTCCAAGTCAGAGGAAAGTCAAGAACAATGTGTGTTTATGAAAAAAGGCCAATTCTTGTTTGGCTGAAGTTCATAACCCGAAAAGAACCCAGTAATTCCAGTGTTCTTCAGCCTAAATGCTGGCTATGTCTTTCACTTACCAGCATCTGTTCTGTGGTGCAGGGCATTAGGAGCATGGAGATGGATATATTTGCTGATTATTTACATTGCAACTTTCAAAGGCATAGGAATGTTTTAATCATAGATGAAGTTACAGTATGAAAAAAATTAAGTCAATCTAGAAACTAAAGCAGCACTTGAATAGGGAAGTAAAATGCCATGGCAAGGTCTATTTGAGGTGATAGGTAGAGAAGAAACATGATTATATGTGCCATAAAATTTGTCTAAGCTAACTTAAGTGGTTAAGAAAGGTGCTGAGCTAAGATCTTTAGGAACAAAGGAACATAGCGCTGACCTAATTCCTTTCCATTAATCAACGGCAGAGTCCCATTCACTTCCAGGAGAGTAGAATTATGCTAAGTTAAGCACTTCTGAAAACCTCCGAAGAAATTTTTGTGTATAAATTTGGCAGATGTGGTACAAGCATTGCCTATGAATATCCTCTTCACGATGACCTACATCATTTCAGGAGAAATACACACGTGTGTGGGAAAGGGCACTTGGATTTTAATATCCTCAGGATTACTTGATATTCTTTTTTCAAGAATGGCTCCAGCTAATGCACTCCATGTTTGCTAGTGAATATCTAAAAACAGGAACAGTATTATAAGCTACCAGAAAGTTCTCAGATAGGAGCATGACATTTTTTAGGCTGGACAAGATTATGAAGTCTTCCCATCTCCACCGTTATCTCAATCCATCACATTTGATGTTATTTACAAAACTGCTCACTGCTTTAGCCGTAACTGTTAGAAAACTCAAAAGACCAAATCATCTGCTGCTTCAGATTTTCTAGAACTTGAAGTTAGCACCTTGCTATAGCACATTCATTCCCGAATTCAATGTTCCATCTCACAAAAAAATATCTGGGTTTGGAAAACCACATTTTCATTAAAATAAAACAAAACAAAATCTATAAAACCTACAACAAACAAATAATTTAGCATCTCTACAACGCCTTTGTCTTCCTTAACCACTATTCTTACAGAATGAAAGAATATTCTGCATTGATAAAAACTGTACCTAGGAGGCAACTCCAGCAAGAAAGCTATTGCTCCCTTTAGAAGAGTGAAAGGCAGCTCATGCAAAACAACCACAGATAAACAGGTGAGAGGATAAGGATGGTACAGCTTTGCTGGGCATGTGGTTTTGCTTAGAAAGAGATCTGTTGGTGTGACTGACTTGCTTAAAGAAAGGAAACAAAAGAGAGGCACTGGCATCTCTAATTTACAAATCTGAACTTAACCACCTTTCACGTGTTCCCAGCTATAATTTTTCATTGTAATTTAACCCAGGCTTGTTATTGATTCAGCTCAGCATTGGACACACACTGTGCACAAGTACAGGGTGAGACAGTAAACGCTTTAGCAAGACAGCAAGGAGCATTCACAGCGGAGCACTCCTCACAGACACACTTGGTTGTGCCAGATTCTTCTGTGGGATTTCCTTTTCCTTGGAGACAAACTGTCTATTTAACTCTAGAGCAGCCACTCTCTGCTCCTTTCACAAGCTTTTATACTTGGCTCTGTTCTGTGGGAAAAGTTTCCCTTTCACATTTCAACTCAATTGTGATTGCTCCCTGTGTTTAAGCTTCTGCATGATGGAGAGATGAGAAAAATATCACACAAGAAGCAAAATTATTTTCTGTATTTCTCTCAAAGAACAAAACCAATCAGAGTCTATTGATACAGCCTTGTCCAATCTAAGCTGTGTGGCATATACTCTGTACAGCAATTATTGCATCAGAGTAGCCAATAAATGTTTCTTGGATTTAGACAACTACCAACACTGATTAAATATTTCCTCAGTGTTCACATTCCTGACACAGGTAATGAGGACGTCTAAAGGAATTATTAAATATAAAAAGCAAACCCAGAGAAGACAATTATCATAATAACATGATTAAAAAAACTTTCTTGATAATCAGCTGCTAAGTAGCCATTATACTAGAAGCCATTACATGCTCTTTTCAAGAAACTGTCTTTGCTGGAACTTCCAGCCTTCCATGGCCTTTACAACAGACCAGAACTGCAAATAAAAGATGGTAGTGAGATCCCCAATCCTTACGATAGCACTGTACGCCAGTTTCAGCACTGACAGAAGTTCAGATCCTCAAAGTTATTTAGGGAACTAGCTTCTCTTGAGTCAGTAGGCAAATTCAGACTTAAAAGCTTACCAACAAAGCAGATTTAGAAGTCTCACTACAAATATACCGTACAGGGCTCTTCAGGACAGTTGCAAATGCCAAAAATAGATGTGCATATAGATTTCATTAATATGTTTTTCATACTCTACTAGTATAAGCCAACTCACGTGCTACTAAGATTCTCCTAATTAATTTTCCATGTTCCGTCTGTAACATTTTTCAAGAAAATGCCTGAAATAAGCACACAGAAAAAATGAAAATGATGCATAGATCATGCACACAAGCATCATCTTTTCAGTGTTGTGTTTTTGTGGTTCCAAATGCAAAGAGAGAAATAAATCTACTATTCCTACAGGACTACCTAGTTGCATATCAATTGCAACATTTTTGGCATGAAAATAAAAGCCAAAAAAATCACCAGGACACTATTAGCCCAGGCAAGTACATTCACACACAATGAATTTGCATGTTTGAACTGATTCCAAAGATGACCAAAAACATGTATGAAGTAATGTTATCAGTCAGCAGCTCCATACTATTATTATTTTTTTTTTCCAATAAATCAAAGTGTAAGGAATTTTGCTAATGATGGACAACTTAGAGGAAAGTCACTGAATGTAAGAGTGGAAGTAGTCAAAATCCGCATTGGGTGCTTATGTGAGAGAAAACCAAAGAGGAAAAGAGAGTGCATATGTTTAAGAGAGCCTAGATCTGATGGTGGGAGGCTAGGATTGTCCCCATCCCACTGGATGGGCAGCCATCCACAGGCTTCTGCTCACCCCTGCAAGCATAGCACTGCTGTTCTTCTACTGAATCCTTTCCTGTCTGCTTTGCACCAGGCTGAACAGCATCCAAGAGAACAAAATGAGAGATTCAAACACGTTTAATGGTGTTTTTCCCTGCATAGGGTTACAGCAAGTATTAGCCTTGACGGGACAAGTTTTCCAACAGAGATGGGACTTGGAGCATCAATCCACCAGAGTTTAACCTTCTTCCAGAGGCAGCACTGAAACAAAATCAGCCAAAAGGATGTCCAAATGCTATAAAAATGAGGGAGGTGGCTGTATTTAAACATCAATAAAATGAGCATATTTTACTCAAGTATCCACAAGATACTTCTGTTAGCCAGCATGGGTGGGGGTTCAGTTCTGCTTTTTGTTTTTTAAATAAGATTCTGGATTTCTATGAGAAAAACTATATCGTGTTAAAACTGAGAAAGAACTTCTCTTTCCGAGCAAGATCTCTCTCCAGGAAAACATCACAGAATACGCCGACATTTCAGTATACTTTTCCTCGCTACTGGAGAAGGCCAGTGCAAGGAAAAGCTGGCCAACACCTTGTTCACCTTCATTCAAAAGCATTCATGTCTGAACTAAGATTTTTGACATTCACTGAGCATAGATTTCTGTCTTTTCCCTGGCAGTTCCCCTGTTTTGGAATGTAGAAGAGAAAATAAAGAACTTTGACTGTTTTGCAAAGGAATAGCATGCAAACATTTTGTGTAATTTCTTCACACTTAAGTCCTTTTTCATGAGACTGCCACCACTTACTACTAATTTAAGCAGTTGTCAGAACAAAACTGCTCTGGATAAATTTCCAGAAATTCTTCTTCCACCTCTTTTTTTTTTTTTTTTTTTTCAGAGCTCATTGAGCATCCACTGTTAATTCAGACACTGGCAGGTAGCGGTGTCTTTTAGTCCTGTTACACAACTTGGCTTCCAACACCTGCAAAAGCTAACTTCTTTCTCCAGATAGACTTGCTTTCCCAGGCTCCTGACTTCTCAGCAATGTGAGGTACTTTGTGTAAAGCTGTCTCAGTTTCCATGAATCCGTTTTTCTAAAAAGTTCCAGATTTTTTCAGAGATAAGAAAAGTCAGTTGTATATTTATCCTGAATTATCAAACACACTACAAAGGACCTATCTCAGATTCCAGGCACCATGGCTAAATATTAAAAATACAGTCATCCTTATGCAAACAAGAAGTATACGTGCCAGCCTCCTCGAAATCACAAATGGCTCCAGTCACAGAACCCCCAGAAAACAAACCTCAGTGGCTTGTACAGGCCTTCCCACTCTGAAAGCATCAGACTCAGAGGTTAGCTCCCAAAACACCGGCATTCCAAAATAGCATTGTAAGTCACATTTAGGTTTCAGTACTTTCACATATGCAAGTGCTCACTGTTCTGAATCACAACAGATATGTCCTAATGTTGTTGACACCTAAGAATATTGAATATAAGTTTATCTTTTAATCTTACACTGAACATCTCTAATTTTAAACCCACAACTTTACATATTTCTGTAGTTATAATTTCAGTCCTCCTCAGAAACAACTACTTGAGATCAACCAGAAGCATAAAACATATTTCCTGTCTTTGGCTTCTTTTTCACAGCTTGACTAACTCATCAAATTGTCTATATTTCAACAAGGAGATTCAGTATATCTGAGGAAAAAAGATAGCAGAATCCTTAGTAGATGTTCACATTCTTCATCTTGCCATCTTTTATCCAATTTGGATCCATTTTATCCTTTTTATCACCACCTGTCAATAAAAGCTAAAAGCTAATAAACCACCTTTTGACCTGGAAGTCTGGACTGGGGAGGAGAATAAAATCCCCATGATTCAGGTGGAGACAGTTAGAGACCTTCTACTTCATCCGGACTGTCAAAAGTCTATGGGGCCAAATGAGATCTACCTGAGGGTGCAGAGGGAGCTGCTGGAGGTGAATCCCAAGCCACTTTCCACCATCTGTCTGTGTTCCTGGTCAATCAGAGAAGTTTCAGGGGATGTGAGGCTTCCCAGTGGGACTCCCATCTACCAGAAGAGTTGAAAGAAGTATTGGGACAACTACAGGCCTGTCAGCCTGACCTCAGTGTCAGGTAAGAAGGAACAGATGATCTTGAGTGAGGTCACATAGCATGTGCAGGACAACTGGGGGATAGGTCCAGCTAGTATGGGTTCATGACAGGCAGGTCCTGCCTGACCAACCTCATCTCCTCCTATGACCAGGTAACCTATCTGGTGGAAGAAGGAAAGGCTATTGATATAGTCTACCTGGATTTCAACAAAGCCATTGACACCGTCACCTATAGCATTCTCCTAGAGAAGCTAGCAGCCCATGGCTTGGACAGGTATAATCTTTGCTGGGTAGAGAACATGCTGGAGGGCCAGGCCCAAAGAATGGCAGTGAAAGGGGTTAAATCCAGCTGGCAACCACTCAGTGCTCTGCTGGGGTTGGTATTATGGCCTGACCTGCTTAATATATTTATTGATGGCCTGAACTGGGGGGAATGAGTATACTCTCGGTAAGGTTGTAAAAGATACCAAGTTGGGAGGAAGTGTCAATCTGCCTTGGGGTAGAAAGGCCCTGCAGAGGGATCTGGACAGAATGGATAGCTGGGCTGAGGCCAATGGGATGAAGTTCAACAAGACCAAATGCCAGTCCTGCACCTTGGTCACAACAACTCCATGCATCACTACAGGCTCAAGGCTGTGCTGAGGAAAAGAACCTGGGAGTGCTGGTTGACACTTAGCTGAACATGAGCCAGCAGTGTGCCTTGGTGGCCAAAAAGGCCAGTGGCATCGTGGCTTGTATCAGAAATAGTGAAGCTATCAGCACCAAGGAGGTGATTGTTCTCCTGTACTCAGCTCTGGTGAGGCCGCACCACAGATACTGTGTTCTGTTATGCGCACTTTACTATAAAAAGACATTGATGCCCTGGAACATGTCCAGAGATGGGCAGTGAAGCTATGAAGGGTCTGGAGCACAAGTTTTATGAGGAACATCTGAGGGAACTTCTCCAGACTTGTTCAGTCTTCTCCAGACATCTTCAGTCTGGAGAAGAGGAGGCTCAGGGAAAACATTATTGCTCTTTACTACTCCCTGAAAAGTGGTTGTGGTGAGTGGGGGTCAGCCTCTTCTCCTGAGTAACAGTGATACAACTACAGGGAATAGCCTCAAGCTGTGCCAGGGAAGGTTCAGGTTGGATATTAGGAAAAAATTCTTCTCCGAAGTAATGGTGAGGCATTGGGATGAGCTGCCCAGGGAGGTGGACAGGTCACCACCCTTGGAGGTGTTCAAGAAACACATAGATGCAGAACTAAGGGACATGGTTTAGTGTAGGGCAGTATTGGTGGTAGGTAGACAGTTGGACTAGATGACCTTGGAGGTCTTTTCCAACCTTAATTATTCTATGATTCTATAAAGCAGCTTAGCTTGTGTTCTGGGGCTCTGTTAAACAGAAATACATGGATCATACCCAGTTATTTTAAGGCATTGTGTGCGTAGTTCCATATAGGGTAAAAGAACCCCCTTTACCACAAAGGTGGTTTTTTTTTTTTTTTTTTTTTAAGATAAAGATGTTTTTAGTATGATATTGTTGAAAAGTAAAGGCTTAAATCATCAGTACTCCTTTAAATTGAAATGTTCATGTGTTGTGATTATTTATTAGTTGATTTGTCTCTGTTTTCATGTTACCCATTTGTTTTCACTGTTCAAGACCCTAGGCTGGTGTCATTTCTACACAGACAAACTCAGGCAATACTTAGAGCTTGCAGTGACTCTAAGACAAGGCATTTCGAAAGTACAAAGCTGAGCCTATTTTCATCAGCCGACACACTCTAGAGCCCAAAGACACATGATTACGCCTTTGGAAAGGCAGCAGCTGGAGCACATGATAATCATTTCCCGTAACCCCGCAGCCCCTTGCTTGTGAACAAAGGATGTTTCCAGAACCAGAGTATTTCACCTTGCTGGATGCTTGCTGCAAGATGCAAAGCATGGCTCCTGCACCCTCTCCTAACAACACATGCCAATGCCCTTCAGGCAATCTCTAGCAAATATTCTTTCAGAAAATCTTGTACAATTCTATTTATACTCTTAAAATAAAGGTACAGGAAAAGCCAAACTGAGACTTCTCTCCTTTATAGACCTGTACATTCCAAGGCAAAGGAGCCCAATGGAGACAACTACATAATTCCTTCCCAGTGAGCCAGGATAAGGCATTGCCAGCTCTCTGCCACTGCAGTGCTCTGGACCTAATAGCTCTACTCCAAGGCAGCTGGAAATTGGGAATCAGAGTAGAACCTCTCACATAAGACATGGCCCTTGGAGAACACAGATCACAGGGCAAACAAGGCAAACCAAAGGATGAAACAATGAAATACGCAATCCAAAAGCCTACAAAGAACAGGAATAAAACAAACTCTTGGAAATCTCACAGCTCAGAAATGACACACAGCTCAATTAAACTAGTAATTACACAGTTGCTCTTACCTTTGCCATCTGCGCTTGCACGCCATTTGCTTTGAGAGATGCTACTGCTTTCTGTGCTGCTGCTGGGCTGTCAAAATCTACAAAACCGTAACCTAAAAAATAAACAATAAATACATATTATCATTAGCCATGAGCTGCACATAGATCAAGATTTAATTGCTTAAGGAAGACCTTTCCTTCTCTTGCACTGTCATGGTTTTCTGGTAGCACTTCCACTACCAGCAGCCATCACTCCTCTATTTCTCTTGGCTTTCTTCCTGCCTTCTTTAGAACTAATTAGTCCTTTCCTGACCTAATGAGATCTAAAGAAATGCAATGACTTGAGGCTTCAAAGGGAAGCAAGGTGTGCAGGAGAGGGGACAAACAGCAGCCCTTTGCCTGTCCTGATAGGAAAGTGGGACACTTTCCCTGTCAGAGCTCTGGTGCGGTGGGTTCTTGCCCTATTCCTTCCATAAGAAGAGGCACAGTCCTTGCCACCTGCCCAGGTGAGCAACCACCATCTGCATTCTGGGCAGCTGTCCCCACTTCATGTTGCTGCCTGCATCCATTTTGCAATACAAGTTTACATAGAAATGGTCTCTGCAGACAATGTGCCCTTATAGAAAACTGCTATAAAAATCTACAGCTTGCAGTGCTTTAGATCATGAAAAAACAGCCCTCCTTCCCTGTTCCTTTAACCAGGCAAGGATGAAGCTCTGTACGAGGGTCTTAGGTCTCTAAAACCAGCTGGAGCCTGGTGTGTGGGGCAGGGAGCCCACAGCAGACCTCCAGCAGGTGGGAGCACTCAGGAAACCTTTGAACCTGTGCTGGGCCAGCATCCACCAGATAGCTGCAGAAGATAGTAGGATAACCACAGCCTGCTCATACTCCATTCCTTTCAACTCGTCACCTGGCCCCACCAGGAGCTGCTTCAGGGCATTTGTTTAGCATTAACTTAGAGAAGGTGCATCTGACAGATTGACAAGAAGTGGTTGTCTGCAATTGGTAAGGAATGGTCATCTGCTTTTAAGTGGCTTTACTATGTCAGTATTTGAAGTTCAGCTTATTAACCACTCCTATCTCCTTTTCTTCCTTCACTGTATCCCTCCCCATTTTTTTCCTCCACAATGAAGACTGGCATGCTCAAGCAGAAGGACTACTGCTGTTACTCTCCTACTGGACATCAGCCCTGAAGTATTTTTGTTTACCTAGCGACACAAAGATGGGCAAAGAGGACACAAAATGAATTTTTAACAACTTCTAAGCACTTAACGGCACTTAAGTCTTGCACATAAAGCTTTCAGCAGACTTTGGAAGACTTAAAAATCTCACCAAGCAGCTGCATGGATTTCACAATCCATCCAGGGAACCCTTTGAAAACCTGAGCCTACATCCCACTAAGCAATTGAGATACAGGTAGGCACATGCTGCTCAGCCAAGCCGTGTTTGGACTCCACCTCTCCCCTGGAAGCCGTATGCTTGAAGCTGAACTGCCTGAAAGCTTTAATAATATTAGCACAAGCATATTTATAGTATCACAGCTCCTTTGCAGACATCTCCATTTACTACGTCAACACATATAATACAGGAGGCAACCACAGATATGCTTTCCTGCTGCATCCATTTTTCTCTTGCCAGCCTTTCTTCCTCCTCATGTGAGGCCTCATTGCCTTCCTCTGTGTGCCACATCTGTGCATGAGAATGTGTGCTTGCGATCACCTTGCCCCAGGTTATAAACATCTCTCTCTACTT
Source organism: Centrocercus urophasianus (assembly GCF_019232065.1). Taxonomy (NCBI): domain Eukaryota; kingdom Metazoa; phylum Chordata; class Aves; order Galliformes; family Phasianidae; genus Centrocercus; species Centrocercus urophasianus. The sequence continues at coordinate 9,452,881 of NW_024884711.1, forward strand.
CTTTGGTATGTATGCATTACCAATGATGAGATAATTTTGTGTGTATGGATTTTTGTTGTTGTTGGCTTAAATCTTATTTGCGAAAGAAAATGAAAAAGAAATTAGAAAAAAAAAAAGCACCAAGATTGTTAAAGAAAATGCTGACAAAGCCTATGAAGATGCTGAAAAGCACTACTTCGATATCAAAGTCAGATCTGAACCTTTCTCCTCAATCTGTTTTTCTGTTGTTCTTTTTGGAGTACTTCGGTGTGTTGTTTTTGTTTTGTTTTTGTTATTTTTTGTTTGTTTGCTTTTGGTAGGGCATTACTACAAATTGAGGGAAAGTCTGAACAACTGTGTATTGGACGGCATACCTAATAAGCTCTGTCATAACAAGCACACCGGAGTTTGGTCAATCGGGAGAAGGTTGCTTTATCTATTCAATTTCTCCCATTTAATTTTCCCTTTTTTAAAGCTACAAAGCATACCACCTGGAAACCAGCCTGTTCTCCATGGCAGGTTGCTCTGCCTTGTTCTTCAAGCTGCAGAGCTACAGAGAAACTGATGCTGTTTTGAAGCAAAAAACCTCTGCTACAGGAGAGCAAGAGATCTCTCTGGCTTCCTTAGTGCCTCTGCCCTATGGGAGGGCAGCAGATCAGAGGCAATTGCAATATTGCTGAAGTAGAGATCCTGTCAAGAAGCCAGAGCTGCCAAATGGGAAACCTGAAACGCATTGGGAAGTTATGGGGTGGCTTGGATCAAACACAGCGCAAATGATTTTTTTAGGGTAGCAAAGTGCTCTTCTCAGGACATAAAATTTCTTTTTATTTCTCACTGAGTTCATTCCAGAAAACTTGGAGGTGACAGTGCAAAAATAAGCTAACACTTCCCTTAAAAACAGATAACAGCATCGGAATTTGACTTTTATCATCAGTGCACAGCACACTATTCATGTATGCAGTAATAGCAGGGAAATGATTTTTTAATATAAATTTCTAGGCAGCACAGTAAGTATTCTCATCTAAGTTATTATTGCTTGTAAATATAAACTGGATTATTGAAGAGTGTTCTGGTGTTGTACTGTAGGGATCAGGCACATCTAGCAATGGATTATTGAAGATTAACATCAGTCCATAATGTTTAAAGCAGTGGATCTCTCCTAAACATTTATTCAATAGGCACAAGTGGCTAAGATATCCATGTCATAGATCCAACGACAGTCCCAAGACAAAAATCTTGCATCTTCAGCTGGCCATTATGCATTCTGGCATTAATGCTACTTGCATCACTGCAAAGCTGCTCTTTCTCCTTCCCACAAGCTTAATTTCCATTCCAAGCATCTTTCTGGCCCTCCCTGCTCCTGACACATCTCTCCACCACACACAGAACATCAGGACAAAATCACTCCATGGCTGCAAAGTACTCCAAAGCACATCAATCTGCTGCAGGGGAAGCCAAGTTCCCAGGCTGCTTCAGCATTCAAGTATCCTTACAAGAACTTTGTAGTGCTATGGAACAGAAAAACAAGCATGTTGCCTTTCTGCACAGTTTATGTTCTTCCCTATAGATGTCTATAGGCTATGCTGATGATCTGTACTTGAGTTTTTCATTTGTTTAGAATCTTACTTCATTTTTATTTTGTTGTGGTGGTTGTTTTGGGCAGTGAGGAAGTAGCACAGGTTATATATATATTTACATTTATATATATACATATACACAAACAAACAAAAATATGTAAATATATATATATGTATTTATGTATGTTTATTTTTAATACGACTTTCAGGGTTGGTTGAGTTTAGACAGCAGCTAAGGGTGGGTGCTGTGACATTTCCTCCTGATCTCCCCATAGCAAAGATGAGCACCCAAGATGCAAGAGCCCTGCCCTTTGGGCCAGGCTAGGATGTACCCTGGCCCCTGGCCAGGCTGTGCTGGCTGCCCTGGCAGGTGCAGAGCCAGCTCTGGCCACTCACGCTGGGCTTCCTGCTCAGCCAGCCGTTCCTTGGCTCTCCTGGGACAAGACAGCACGCGGGCTGGAAATGTCCTTTGGGACAGATTTAGACTGGGGTCTGCCAATTGGATGCTGTTGCTGTAAGAAAATGTCTGCACTGCTTCTCCTTGTCTGAAAAATAAATGCAGAACCTACCAGCCCCACTCTCTCCTATCTTCAAATTCCAGTGCCTGGCTTTGTGTTTTGTTTCTGGTTGTTGTTGTGCGTTTTTTTTTCCTCTTATTATTTTGATCACTGCCTCATGAATATTCTCATCTATGGACTATCTTTTCCAGTTCTTGTGCAGAACATCATGTAAAGCACATGCAGCTTCTATGCCACGACCTCCAGATTGCTCGCAAGAATCAATCTCCACCACAGGAAACCTAAACCAAAACTATTTCCTCTTTCCTTATGAGGCATCCTGCCCTTTTCCTTTAAGATCACAAGGCACAAATAGGGAGAGCTACGTTATCACTTGCTACTGGGAGAGTTAGAAATTGAACTAATTACCAATGCAAGTCCCTTAGATCAAGAGCACTTACAGTGCAGGTGAGTTTGGGTACATTGATTCTGGGATCACACACACAGAATCACAGAATGGCTTGGTTTGGAGGGGACTTCAAGGATCATCAAGATCCAACTCCCCTGCCACAGGCTGGGCCACCAACCTCCCCATTTAATACTAGAGCAGGTTACCCAGGGCCCCATCCAAGCTGGCCTTGAACACCTTCAGGGACGGGGCATCCACAAGCTCTCTGGGCAGCTTGTTCCAGCACCTTACCACTCTCATAGTAAAGATATCCAACCCAAAACTTCCCTCCCTCAACTTCAAACCATTTCCCCTTGTCTTGCTGTTATTCACCCTTTTAAAGAGTTGAGATCCCCAATTCTTTTGTGGCGTGACATGTACAACTAGTTTGTAAATGTGAATACACAAAAAAAAACCCGACAACCCACACACCAGAAAACAAGACAAGACTATCTAGATTAATTGTTCGACCTTTCCTACAAGAAATAAAATGCCTGTAATTTTGTTTTGGCTTGATGCCATTATAGCTAAATAATTAAATTTCAGGAATAAAAGCAGTGATTTTGTACCTGTGGGGGAAAAAAAACAGCTAAGCATCAGCAAGCACAAGTTTATAGCTTGCTGCAGTAAGTGCTACCTGAATACCCCAGCAGACGCTAAATGTCTCAGTCTCCTACAACCCCAGCGGCTGGGGGCCTCCTGCTCTCCATTCTGCAGCTCCATAATTAAGCTTGGCAGCAGGTTCAAATGAATTAAAACTGAATGTCACTATTTCCTCAACAAATCCCTCATCCTTGTTTTTTCTTACTTGTCAGGAGAAGACCAGCAGAACAGCAATTAGTGGTAAGCAGTGCAGTGAAAAAGAACCAAGTATACACTAATTAGGTCACTCGCCAAACACATTCATTTCATTGGCAGATTTAATCAATGTTTTCCTGAAATGTCTTAAATCTCCTATGCTAATTTAAAGTTTTGTTATTGTTGTTACTTTAAACACAGATGGGATGCCTGGAGATTTTCAATTGCTTTCCGCAAATCCATTTCAAAATAACAACCCCTCATATACTATATCATCAGAATTTAGGCACAGGTTTTAGGAAATGGCCTCTAATTTTATGCCAACATTTTTTGTGCCTGCAAATACCTGTGGGTGCAGTTTTGTGGATTTAAGTAATTGCAGGTGTGTGTAGCTCTAAGACATCAAACTCTGAATTGCCCTGACTGATTGGGTACTCAAGGGTAACACCAAATAATTTAAGGGGCTACCTGCCACTTGCTGTCCCCACAATTAGGGCAGAGTGTACAGCAGTAGCACAGATGATGGTGTGCTCCCCCAGTGGGCACAAGTCCTTCACACATGGGAGCCCCAGCATGCAGTGACATGAGTAAAAATAAAGGAAAATAAAAATGAAAACAACAGTGAAGGCCAGGAGATGTGTGCTTTCCCAGGAGCAAGGTGTGGAGCCTAGGCATGCAGCGGAGCTGGAGATCTGATGCCTCTGGCAAAGTATGGGAAAGAAGAAGCTGTGATGAAGGACAGAGGATAATCTGGGATTGGGAAACACTGCTTTACCCTGCCACAAGGCCCAGTGTCACATCTGACTCCTGGCCAGGTACTGCTTTCAATCACCTGGATTCAAGTCAAGTAGAACTCTGCATTTTACAGCAACGTGCTCACACAGAAATAAAGGGAAAGGATGGATGATGCACAGTCAGGAGATGGAGGAGTTGGTATATACAAACTGGATTGAAGAAGTGTGCATGTTCTTTTAGCTAATCTTGTTTTTTTGTTGTTTATTTCTTAGAGAAGTACATAAATATACTGATGGGGAGCTTATGCATACTGTGGAGCTCTTCTGGTTCCACTGAAGTCACTAAGCTCCCTTCATCAGAAGTTATAATGCATTGTTTCCATTAGCTAGGATCTTTGTAGAAATAGAATGCATCCAGTCTGAATGGCAGGAAACATAAAATGTGTGTAAATTTCACATAAAAATGGAAATATCTCACAGTCGTGTAAAGATGAAATAAAACTTGGTCAAGTGCAATTACAACAGTTCCATTATACTGAAAACTGATTTTCTTCTGCTGGAACACCAGACCATCTGGGGTTCTGCTTCCAATCAGTATATTTTTAACATAGCAAAGTTCCTACGTCTTGTTTTTGGACATCTAGAACTCTATATATCAGACCTCAAATCCAGAACAGACAAGACCGAGGATATAATTTACATCAGGTCTTCAAGAAGACTGTTTAGAAAAAATGAGACATTGATTTTAAGACAACGCTTCTTTTTTTTTTTTTCTTTTTTTCTTTTTCTTTATCAGTGTGTTTGTTAACGTTGTTCAAAGTTTGGCAACTGAATATCACTTCCAAAGAGGGCTCTGGAAAGGAGAGAAATATCTGTCTTGGGAAGGGACAGCAGTCAAAAGTACCTGTTGAACTGGGAAATCATGAAATGAAATACATTTATCCTAAATACATTTTTATTCTTTAAGAGGTCAGCATATTTGTCTGAGTATATTTGAAGGCACCAGCACGAAGTTTCTACAGCAGTACTAATACATTTACACATATATAACTCAGCAAATATATAATAATCAGTGAGGTGGTTGTCCTTAATGCCTAGATGGAACCACTTGGATTTCATTTAAACATAAGTCAGTTTTAGCTATAAAGCTCACTTTGGCCCAGCACGTAGAGTTCTCTTAAAAACTAGTGTTCATTTTGACAATCAGGTAGTCCGCAAAGAAGCGATTACCCAGTAATTTACTACGCAATTCTCAGCCTTTGTTTTATGCTCAGATAAAGAATCAAATTAAAGTCTTATAAGCCTTGGAAAATTAGACTTACGGAGCAAAGAGGTTGAATCGCCCTTGAACACAAAATTACTGAAAACAGATTTTTCTTTCATTGTTCAGATTGTGCTGAAATATTTCTCCAGCTCCAAATGCTCCGAATAATGGTAGAATTGTCTAAATGATTACAGTATTTAAAGCCCCACTTTGTAACAATGTTCTTGACTAGAAAGTGGTGAATCCTCACATTTTAATTAAAACAGCTAACAGATAGTTAGAAAAATAATTGGAAACTGAGAGTCTTAAGTGCAGGAAAGAAAAGACAGTCCCTTCATTTCAGATCACCCCCTAGAGACACACCTACATTAAGTATGCGTATACAGCTTTATCTTTTGTTTGCTTTAGTTTGATATGGAAACATGGCACAAAACTGTCACTTAGATTATATTCCTGCAGTGATTTCTTTTACTTCTTGCTTTATTTGAATCCCCTTTATCACAACAGAAGTTGAGAAAAGCAACCCTGTCAGTAACTAACAAACTATTTTTAGACATCTGTTTGTTTTTTTTTGTTTGTTTGTTTTTTGTTTTTGTTTTGTTTTTTTTTTATTCTTAATTTGAATATTCAATTACTTTGATTTAAACAGAATTTATATCAATGCAGGTTATTATTAGTTGCACAACTAATTAGTGATATTTACAGACAAAAACACTAAGTATGGAACTTGTGATTATCCTTTCTTATACTTTAAGCTGTTAATAAATTGAAACTTTTTGCAATCTCTAACAAGTAAATGTAACAGTACGAGGAATGCTATAAAATTTTAGGTTGTGGCAAAGAAGTACTTATTAAGTAAGCAAATATACATCTATTTATATTCCCTTGGAAAGTAATTATTCAAAATCACTCTCTCAAGAATAAGAAGCAGACCTTACAAAAACTCTTCATGAAATATGGTTGCAACAACAACAGCAAGAAGGAGAGGGAGGAACAGAGCAAATTTCACAGGTGCACTGATCAAGAAAGTGATATTGCACTCAAAGACCCTCGCTCACCATTTATGCTGCATTACTGTCAATTCAGAACCATGAAGACTGGGAAGCTGAAAAAAACTCTGGAAAGTACACAAATACAACCCCCCAGAAATCCAATAGAACTCTTTGATTATTCCTAAGAAATATGGCAAGTGTTTGAGGCCATAAGAGTGACCCTGAATGCGAGTGAGTTCCTGCAGGTAACCAAATTACAGAATATGATCAGTGTAAACACTGAGGTGTAAGACTTCACAAGCACCTGCCAAAGAACAAAAATTATGGCAAAGATAAGCCAAGAGAAAAGTTAAGAAATGTTTCCTTGTATTCTGCTAACAGTGCAAACTTAGATGAGTTGTACAAAGCAAATGATAGAAGTCTCATTGCTCAAGTTACCAAATGCAGGCTGACTGAAGAAGAGAACATATTGTAAATCTTGCAGTGGCAGAAGGACAAGAGACAAATGAGTTTTTCCATCATTGCCTTTGGAAGTTACTCTCTCTGCAAGACCCATCAATTCATTGTAAAAATCCAAAACCAAGGTAAACACTTTTTAAATAGGGTAATAGCTCACATTTAAAATTTCTGTATACAGAAACATGATTTCATATTACATCTATTTAGTACTATAACATTTCTAATTAAAGTATAAGTCCTGTAATCATTAAGATTATTTTTACTACATTTGTTTAGCATAAGGCATTCCTTGCTGCTCAGGGGTTGAGCTAAATTTCACATACGAAGTAGCGGCTGAAGTAAGCAAAATGTTCTCCCAAAACACAAGTTCTCCAACAGCAGTGCTAAATTCCATATTTACTTAAAAGGGAGGGAAAGATAAAAAACAGTTTCTTCCCTTGACTAAAGAAATACTGTGACTCACAAGCATTAGTGTTTTGCAATAACCACAAGAAGACAGCCAGAACTTGCACTTCAAATTAAGTTCTCACTTTCAGATCCAGATCTATGATATCAATTAATAGCTTCACCAAAAACTAGACGTGAGCCTCACAGACAAAAGTTAAAAATGGATGACTTTTTAAACAATTATTTTTCATATTTTCATATTCACTTTCCTCTTTGATTTCACAGCTGTGTCCAGATGCTGAAGTTCCAAAATACCACAAGAAAGACTATTTTCTTGGTATTTCTAGCCAGCAAGAAACACTGACACTCTCACGAGAAAGTCTGTTCTTATGAGGTTTCAAGCTCAGTTATGTAGACTCCAGAGCTTAACTTAGCTTGGATAATGTTTGAGTAAGATACGAAACCAAATCTCCTGAGATCTGTCCATCACTTATTTTAGAGCTGAGTAACTTGAGTGAAAAACCTGGTCTAGAAAAACAGCTTAGAAACAAATCATTCGGCCGTAACCTCTGAAAGCTTTCATCCTCTGTGTAGACAAACAGTTTTCTCTTCTGACTGGACCAGAGGTTACCTAAAGCTAAGCAAGTTATTTGCCAGCTGGGCGGCAAAGGGACATGTACCCTAAGAAGCTGTAAGACTAACTGCAGTGGACTAGTTAGACATGTTAGCAGTCACGCTAAGCACTCTACAGGCGTGGCACATCATTCCAACAGTATTTATGGGACAGAAAAGGAAAAACAGAATGTCAATAGGAGTTCTGCTTTCAGTATATGTGTATTTATGGGAGAGAGCAATGAAATATTGCAGGGAAAAAAAATGAAGTCCTTGAGTAGTCAGCTTTTCCAACGGTAGACTTAAACAGTGATAGTATTCCAGGAGGCAAAGAAGGATGTCCTGAATCACGCGACATCTCTGTCAGAAATGAAATGTTCCATTCTCTTCCTCTTGATGCAGGATTGCTTGGCAATCATAACATTAAGTAACTGCAAATACAAGTGGGAAGAAACAATGTGACAAGAGAAGATGCACTTGGTGATCACACGGTGATTACTGTACTTTATTAAAAATAATTTTCATTTCAGTATGTTTTGACAAGAAAATAGAAAGCATCTTGTGCAGACTTCAGGAAATATTAAAATAACCCAAGGTGATGAACATGTTATTATCCAGCCTGTTCCAGAGAGATGATGCTCAAGTACTGAAATGGTTTTCATTTCAAATACATAATCATTTTCAAGACACCACACTTGAAAAATTGGATTGTATATTTGTCATACAGTAAGCAGTGATAAAGAGCACAGCAATTTATGTTCCTTATGCAAACCACTTGTAATTCAGAAAACAACTATAGTTTCTAAGAGGCAGCAAAGAGATAGCACTTTCCGAAGAAGTGAAATGTTTTTCTTCATGCCAGTTGGCCAATTCTGGCATGTCAACCTTTGCTATAAGAAACGTTTCGGATAACACGCAAAGTGCTGCTTTTCCAACTCATCAACACTCAACATGCCTGGGAGATCTAGGCAGAGAAAAGCAATATGTTGTGAATATTTCATTACATGGATACTAAGAAAAGAATCACGACGCTACCATCCTGTCAGTGCTAAAATACCAATGACTTTTTGAGCATGAGGGAAGTGTGCTTTCAAGGAATGATTTCTAGGGATGGTGCTTCTTTCATTTTTCTTTCCTCACTTCTCCTTCAAGGGAAGATCAGATCATGTAGGGATTGACATCTTACAGAAACCGCATGCCTGAGCACTGCAATCCCCAAGAGTGTCCAACCTGGATTAAGTTCTGCAGTGTAAATTCTTCTTTCATCTGTGCCCTTCCGAAGACCCACTGAGCCCTGTGGCTCTATACCATTTTTAATATTTTGGCATTGAGAGTCAGAGGGAAGTAGATTGTCACCCCTCCTTTAACCCTCACCATTACTTCTGTATGAGCAAGGACAGGGTTTGCTAGATGGGCAGCACAGAGCATAATAAGCCACAACATGCAGTTCAGAGGAAAACCAGTGTAACAGAGACAGTGCAGGTTCAGTGTCCACAGATTCTGGTCTTAGATGGTATTTCAAGCAATCAGTATTTAAGTATCCCCAGAGTATGACAAATGTATTGCCCATCACTATTTATAGGGTGTTTTTTTGTTGTTTTTGTTTGTTTGTGTGTTTGTTTTTCAATAGATCCTTCTGTGGTTAAATATTAGTTTCTCCCTCTGAGCCTCTCATTATATGTCTACCACATTTATCTGTAGCCTGAAGTTCAAAAAATGCTATTATTACAGTACCCTAGAAATAGCTGTGATTTTTCCAGGCTGAGAAAGAAAGAAAAGGAAAAGAACAAAATTGAGAAGAAATCACATCAGGAAATCTCTGTCCAAGATCTCCAATCTATTTTTCAGATTCAAGATAATTTTACAATCTATGTAAGCTGAAGATGCAGATAAACTAAAATGTTGTCGTTTAATCTAATCTGAATTTCTGAACCTGTCAAAGTTTTCCTATAATTACAGGCCATATAACTCAAGCATATGAAAAAAAATGCGTAATTTAATGTTTTAACCTAATGTAAAAGCGTTCCTTTTTTTCCTGTGATTTAAGGTAGCTATTTAGTGTTATTTTGACTGTCAGCTTGCATTTAAAATCACCGACTGGTACAATACCCAGCAGTCACAGACTGCAGAGGTAGGAAGGACAAAAACTAGAGAGTATATTGAAACTGCCTGCATGATGGCTATGAAGCATTCAAGGTTAGACCAGGCAAAGGACAACTGCCTCTGCACAAGTACCAACATGCAGAAAGCTTTCTCACGCTGATACTCATGTCTACAACAAGCCTTCACAAGCTCATAGACCGAGTCTAAAAGAGGCATCTTCGGTCTTCCTGTAGGATAGATGACTATTATCCAGCACAAGGTGACCACATGGGGTTACACCAATGACTCAGAATTTCACTAATATAATTGTTTATATACTGGAAAGCTCTCCAGTGATTTATCCTTTTATCACCCATGTTGCCTTCAGAGGTGTGACCATTTTTTGGCTTTGGCACTTAGAGGATCATCTGTATTCAGTTTTGGGCCCCTCACTACTAGAAAGACATTGAGGCCCAGGAGCATATACAGAGATGGGCAAGGAAGCTGTGAGGGGTCTGGAGCACAAATCTGATGGGGAGCAGCCAACAGAGCTGGGATTGTTTAGTGCAGAGAAGAGGAGGTTCAAGGGAGGTATTCTGGGGAGGTCCAGACTGAATATTTGGAAAAATTGTTGTCTTTGAAAGACTGGTGAGACACTGGCACAGGCTGCACATGGAAATGGTAGAGACACCATTCCTTCAGGTATTCAAGAAAAGCACAGATGTAGAACTGAGGAACATAGTGGGCATAGTGGGGATGGGCTGATGGCTGGACTTTATGATCTTAAGAGGTCTTTTCCAACCTTAATGATTCTATGATATTATATTTGTTATTCTTTTTCTTTATTCTATAAAAAAAACTTGCAAATTCCAGTGCACAGTTTTTCCTATTACTTCTTAAGTGGATACTTTTTTCTATTGGATTTTCCCTGTTTCTCAGACTCCAGGATCACCTAACTACCTTTCTGTATAATTGCCTTATGCTTCTCAACTTTGTGTAATGAGCAAGTATCAAGGGAATTTTAGTAGCAATATCATCACAGATGAGATGGGAAAACCAGCACCTGCCTTAGAAAGACAGAAGTAATCAGCTGTTGCCAATGAGGCTGATTGACATGACTAAGCTGGCAACTGATAACAGTGTTATCAGCAAGGAGGTACAACTCTCGTGACTTTCCTCAGTAGTTCTGTTGTTCAGGCATCTTTTGAACATACAAGCATTTTGTTGATGGTCTCTGGGGAACCTTAAGGGTTAATCATTGCCATATATTGCAAGTGAAACAAAGTATAGCAGAGAACAACTTCCAACCCACAATACCTTAGAGAAAGGTATATACATAGGTCACTGTGAAAGTAATGCCTTCTATTTAATGGAAACTACGAGAGATACAAAAAAGCACAATAGAACTGTTTGCTAGAGCACTGTTTTTTTTGAGATAGACACCACCTTTAGCTACACATTTTTACCAGTGACAAACAAGAGTCTGCATGCTGTGGTTGTAAAAATCTGCACCAGAGGAGGTGACCCATGGTTGCTGTCAAAACTGCTGAAACGCACCACCCACCACCTCACTGTGCTCACATCCTCTGTTTGGTCTCTATAAACATTCAGCCTCCAGCAAATGGCAATGAATGTCAATGGGTGCCATTTTTTCCACATGGAGGAATTCCGTTCCACCTCTTTCCTTCAGACACACTTTCAAGTCAGGCTCCATTCTGACAGATTACTCCTTTGCTGCCACCTGTCACATGGCACCAAAATCTAATGGAATATTGGTGGGAAGGTTCAATCTCTGCTGCTGTATCTCTGACATCATGCACCAACATCAAGGCATTACTTTTGGAGCCACCCTCATATAGTTCAGTGCTTAACGACAGAACATAAATATTTATGGTGTTATTTATTAAAGTCTTAATCTTTTTTAAAATTGAAAGTGAGGGTGATTCAGAATGTTATAGTATCTCTTATTTATGAAATGCATTTAATTTAATAAAAATCCAAGAATTGTAATAACAGTATAAAGTACGTGGCTGTGGTAGGACCTAAGTTTATTTTCTGATAATAGCTCCATATCTGCTTGGTACATCAAATAAACAAGACTTAAAGAGAAAGCAGGGGTGCGTTTTGTCAGGATACATAAACCATGAAAACATATCCTATCTAAGAAGCCAAAATGCTTATAAAAAGATATTTTACATCTCATACACCATATCGAAGAACCAGCAATGTGAAATTATTTTTCAGTCTCTCAGGAAGCAGAAGTGACTCTTCAAACCCCTCTGCATCTAGGTTTTTGGTCCGTCCCTGGGTTGATGGCCCACTCACATTCAGTGCAACAGCTGACATGGCTGATAGGCAAGGCGTTATAGACATCAAATAGATGTTGGTGTTGTCAATGTGGAGATGTGTAAATGTTTTGAGAGTGAATGTCTGATCCCTGTCAACAGCAAGAATTAGTCAGATGAACACTTGGCATGCTTGTGCTTTCTCAATGTAAAAAGGTTGTACTACAAAGATTGCACACTGCTTGTTTTATCACTGGCCTGTTGCTCTCTGTCCTTACAGCTTTAACCCTCACCTAAGGCAATCATTTCCCAGTGGTACTGGTTCCCTCAAACTGGGCTTGGAACCCTTGAACAAAATGGGGAGTGCCTCTCTAGTACTTTGCAGCGGGGCAGAATAGCCTCGATCTCCCCAGCTCTCTTCCCCGTGTTGAAAGACAATATGAGGCTCTAATAGCAGACACATTTGGAAAGAGAAAGCCTATAGTATCTGAAGTTCTTAGCATCTTTCCTAAAATTAATAGGAACAGTCATAGAAGAAATCTTCACCTTAACCTGAGAGATATATTATTTTCTGATGTATTTACAAATACATGGCATGTCATACAGTGACATCACACCACCCTACTCTCTTATATATTGTTGGTGGGATTTTCTTTTTTTTTTTTTTTAACCTCTATCAGTGGCTGAGACAAACATTGCACACAGAAAAAAAATTAGCCTTGTTTTCTGCCTTTATCTAGAGACAAACGGATGGAAGGTATCATGCAAAACATGATGGTGTGATCGAATGGGAAACAGCCTACAGTATACTGCAGCCTTTCCCTCCCTTAGGCCACACACTACAACTTCATCTAACTCTGCCTAGTTTACTGTTCTGTTTTGTCACTGAGAAGATTTGCATTTACTGCATCAAAGCATTTTTGTCATAGATAATGATGACCAATTAAAAAAAATCCCCACCAAATAGCATATTTCCAGCACCGCTGCGTACATGCGGAACAAGTGCATTGCACTTGCTTAATGGGCTAACCAACAGAATCAAGCCTCCCTCAGGAAAGTCAACATTTCAGTACACACTAGGAAAACTGGGAAAGAGTCAGCTTCCAAACAAAAAATAAACTCCACATTTAATAGCTTAAAATGAAGCCACTGAAGACTAAACATCTGGGCTTTTTGGATATCATCCCAGATACTGCGTGTAGCACCAAAGCTCTTCATCACTGTATCCTCTTAAGAATTTGAATAAAATCCTTCCCCCAGTATACACTGCTTCTCTGCAGAACATCACAAAGAAAGTGCCTGTTGCTGTAAGATCTCGGGGCAAGGCCTGTTTTTTACTACTTATGAGGAGAGCATTCAGAATCATAGGGCTTTGGTTCTCCTCAGGATCTCTGGGACCTCCTGTAATAGAAATCACAGTTCTGCAGCAGTGGCAACAGCAACAACCCACGTGGACCACAGAAGACGCTAATTAGAAGGGGATTATTAGAAACACTTCAGTAAATCTGTAGCACTTCTAGAAGTGCCACTGGAAGTCAATGGGATTTTCTGCTCCTGAAGAGCAGCAGGCAAAGCTAAGCACAACACTCCAGTATCCATCAGAAATCTGCTCAGCAGTGAACAACACAGCATACATAGCACAGAGCAGGCCACTAACAGCACATCCAAGATATTTAGGACTCTCATCAAGATCTAGCAGTGATGTCACCAGTTGCAGGGCTACATTAGAGAGGTATCCTCAGCAGAGCACTGTTCTGTGTGGCACCTCCTGCTTGGGAGCTTCTGAAAATTCTAATTCTCACATAATCTGCTTTGAGATCTCCACTTCCAACAGCTGCTGTGCTTTGCAGCTGGTTCCAGATATGGTCTGATGCAAACCTGGATTTATAGGGATTGCTCAGGAATGACCACACAAAATTCTGATGCTGGTTGTGCACAAGAGATCAGGTTAAATCAGTACATACATACAAATTCTGAACTGCTGAGAAAGAATGTATGGAACATGGCCACTGTAAAGCAACTGAACCAGCACAAAATTTCATAAGCCAGAGGCATGCAGATTATAACTAGAGCCAAACTACACAGTACAAGAGAGCCACACAAAAGACAAAAAGCATTGGATAAGGCTGAAACAGAATTATCCTTAATAGACAGTGCCTCCCTAGAGCTTTTGTGCTCACAGCCAAGCAAAACGGTTCTGTGCAGGAAGACAAGAACTGCAGACTTCTGGCATGGCTCTGGAGACACAAACAATATTAGAGACTCATTCCCATAATGGAACAAAGAGGTGAAACAGACCCCCTTGAAACAAACAGTTCCTGGCCATTGTACTATCAAAGCAAGTACAAATAAAATTGAATGTTTCATCTGTATTTTTATTTTATGTATGTGAATATAAAGTGAAATAAGACTAGCAACTTTCTTTATTTTTTTTTTCTTTTTTCTTTTTTTCCAGGAGAAAAATGACAGAAAATCATACATCACCCCACTCGCCACCCCCCCCCCCCGGGGGGGGGGGTTTTTTTTTTTTTTTTAAAGGAATATATTTGCATTAGGTTTCATAGTAGGTTGTTCCTTTCCTTCCTTCCTTCCTTCCTTCCTTCCTTCCTTCCTTCCTTCCTTCCTTCCTTCTTTCTTTCTTTCTTTTTTTCCCCAGCCAGTTTTGTCCATATTCTTTACAACACTGACATGATCCACTTCTGTACCTTCCAGCTACTCCTTTTCTCCCTGCTTCCAATGGTTGCTTAAAAACAAAAAGACCCATACTATGTCTAGAAAAATGGCTTGGATAATGATACTTCCAGAAGTCATTTCAAAGGAATCATTCTATCCAGGATTGACAACAGGGAAAATATTTCCAGAAAAACCTGCACACTTCCAGCAAATACACAATCACATCAACAAAGGCATGGAGAGCGTGAAAACCTCATGCTCTGATAATGCTTGCTTGCTTCCTCTCTCCATGCTTTCCACATATTTAGGTTTTTATTCCCCATATTTGCTGCTGTTTCAAACATATTATTCTTTTACTCCATTTTATTTATTTCTTCCACTATCTTCTCATCCCTAGCTTTTTTGTTATAGCCTCATCCAGCCCCTTGTTTGCTCATGGCAACAGAAGTTCTCAAAAGAAAAAAATGTTGCTTCTTAAGTTGAAATGAGAAGACTGCTGAGGAAATAGATATCTTAGGAGTTTAATACAAAATAAGGGGTCTTTGAAAAAAGGTGAAAAGTAACCAGAAAGATTTATTCTTAAATGATAGAGCAACAAAGGAGCCAAGAAGAAAGCAAAAACATAAAGCAAAAACTATTCCAAATCTTTGCTCAAAAATGAAGCTTTTTCAATTAAAAAAAGAAAACAAACAAACAAACAACAACAACAAAAAAACCCCCAAACTATTAATATATTACATTCATTATTTTTGTTGTTCAATATGTTTCTTTGCTTTCTGATTTCATCCAAAATTGGGAGCATGCTTGCCAAAATAATATGAGAACCTTTCTACCAATGAAACTTTTAGGCAGAGAAAATGTCAGAATTTCTAGATAAATCAGAAACAGAACTTACTAGATACTGAAAGGCAAAATTAAACTCGGGAAAGAGTACTGTCTCATATTCCAAGCAAGACCACGCACAAGGACATTTGGCATTTTATTCAACCTTTAAGGACAAGATAGAACAAAGAAACTGAAACCAGACCACAGTGATATTTCCATTTATGGCAGCACAAGACAGGCAATGCTCATCTGCATTTCAGCCCTCAAGTCCCCACCTCACTGTGTTTCTACCCCTAAGTACAGCTAGAAAAACACTTTAGAGGAAATTGGAGCCTTGTAAAGATTTTAGACATACCTTAAATAAAAATTTTTATCCAAAAACCAGGGATAAGATTACTAT
The DNA here is from genome assembly GCF_019232065.1 of Centrocercus urophasianus. Classification (NCBI taxonomy): domain Eukaryota; kingdom Metazoa; phylum Chordata; class Aves; order Galliformes; family Phasianidae; genus Centrocercus; species Centrocercus urophasianus. Next base: position 9,468,893 of record NW_024884711.1, read on the forward strand.
TCTCCTTCTCAAAGTCAGGTTTCTACAGGAGAAAAGTTGTTCTCCCACAGCCCAGCTGATGATGATTCAACTTCCCACATCTCAGTTCTGCCCAGCTTCAGATAATCTAGACTAATTTAGGAAGGAAATAAGCTGTATTCCCTGTAACTGAGAATAGAGAGCCTCTGCTACATCCATCTCAAAAAAAGTCTAATTTTCTGAATTGTTATCTAAAGGAGTTTCTCTTCAGTTTATATGCACTCTAGTTTTTGAACTGAGAGATTTGCTTCCGTCCGAACACTGGGCAGGGTGGGTATTTCCTTCTGCAAGTGTCACTCTTCAGCCTTTATCAAGTTTGTGGTATGGGGCAAGAGCCAGGCAGCAGCATGTGCCAAGGGGAGAAGATGGGAAAGGAAGGGAAGGGATGGGACGGCATGCTGGGCTCATACCTAGAGGCAACAGCAGGGCACCGAAGCATTCATGAAAAGCACAGCATAGGTGGATAAGGAGACAAGAAAAAAAAAAAAAAAGAAATCAGAGATGCTTGCCCATTGGGTTTCAGTACTAATAAATAAAAACTAGGGCAACACACCCATTTTTATCACAAGGCTCTGCTAATGAGAACACTGCTAATGAGAACACAGCATGGACAAAAGATTCTCTCAAAGCTTGTTCATTCAGCACCAAACACTTCCCAGTCAAAATCCAGAAAGACTTCCTAATGGGAATTAGTTCATTCTCATTGTGAGCCGGAGGCTTTGGAACAAAAATACCAAGTGTTTGGTCAGGAAAACTAATTTGGGCCAAATATTGTTCTAATTTACTCTCCATCATTCCTTTCCCTCCCCTTTTTGTTCTCTCCCAGTGCTGACGAAGGGTACTGCTGTCACCAGCACTTCTTTCTGTTAGCAGGAAAAGGTCTCTTGCTCGATTGCCTTCACTGTAGTTGGGTCATGCAGGAAAACCACAGCAAGACATTACAATGAGAAGTGAGTATTCAGCTGGAAAGCAAGAACTTTTACCTCAAATTCCTCTGCTTCCTTACATCTATTTAAAGTAATGCATTACTGTGCGTATTTTAAGAAATTGAATGAATTAAAGTTATCGTTTCTTCTTCATTTTTTTTTCTTAATAGGTACGTGGAGTATACAGTCATGCATCTTATTATATGTATGCACAATATCTTTTAAATATAAGCATAAATAAAAATAGGAGGTGTAATTTACCACGTTGACCATGGGCTACACAAATACAAGCAGTGCCCTGAGCATTTGGCACCTTGCTAAATCTTTAAGTTACCATTTAAGTATTTGCAAGGCATAAATATTGTCACTCAAATCCAGGTGTGGATTGATGATAGACAAGCCAAGGAACAAACAGCCCCTGCATAGACGTGGATGTAATCATTCTCTGATTACATATGATGCCCAAAAAATTATCCAGTTAGCAGAAACACAACTCTATGTATCAAGCAGGCTCAATTTAAAGAGCATTTCACCCATCCTTAATTATATTCTTGAAATAGCAATGAAGGAACCCAACTTTTCTGACTTTGGCCTTCTTTTACATGACTGAGGGAAATGGAAGAAAGAATTACAGAGCCCAGGTACATCTACTGAAGTTCCTCATTACCATGGGTGAACAAAGCATTTTTTCTTACCCACTATTTAATTGAGACAATTAAGCCCATTTTCATTGTTACTTTCCTATGCTATAGCCTTTCCAGGACAGTTACACTGTCTTTAAGTTAGGATACAAAAACATATTTCATGCACAATACATAGAACCATAGAACTGTTTGAGTTGGAAAGATCATCTAGTCCACACTTCTGCAACGAACAGGGACATCTATGGCTACATTCATATTTGTAAGGCCTGCTCTTGGATAGGGGATCAATAACAGCCATCTGCATCATGGTAAAGGTCACTAGGCTTGCCATTTTGCTGCTGGAGGGCACCAGTGCCTTCAGAACAGATGAGTCTGCTGGGGTATTGGTGTAGTATGAGAACGTGCAGATACTTGAAACAGCTCTGAACACACTAGCCTGGGTGCTGAAGCAACGTATCTGTGCTTGATGCTGACCTAGTTTGCACAGCAAGTGCCTCCCAAACATCTGCACTCCTTGTACAGTATAAGCATAACTTTTTTCCTTTTTTTGCTCCACTGATACCATAACTTCACTAATTCCATACATCTTCCTAGTGAAAATAATGATTAAAAATACCATTAAAGTATTTCTATCTCAGCATCCAAGCTGAGGCAGTTATGTTTTCCCATCAGAATAGAAGATCTAGTTCACAGGACTACAAACCTGTTAAGGTGAAATGAAAAATACAGTTCTCAGTGATGGTCCTAGATCACTGAGGAAGGACTTTTATCTTGTTTTATCTCCCTCTATTTATCACTTGAGTTGATTCCTTTTATTCCCTTTACTACACTGATGATACACAGTCTGCAGACATGACTGCAGACTGTTTGCTGCCTCAATTTCTTTTTCTGTAAAAAGGGAATAATATATTTACCTTTTGGAAATTAGACAAACTAATCCAATTAACAAGTTACTGTGCATTTGTAATGCATTATAATCTCCTCAGATACAAAACATTACAATAACACAAAGTTTTATAGTAATTGTTGTAAAAATAATCAAAATTCAGAGGGGAAGAGAAGATGCCAGCTGGCAGACCGAATATCCAGTCTCACTTATTGGCAGCAGTTTCATTGTAATAAAAGCAAGACCACTGCTGATTATGCAGGGTTGTGCTTCCAGTGTTTAACTGGTTAAGGAGCTGTTGTCAGCTTATTTCACAGAAAGCTCCTTGAAGCATAAAATAGTGTCTGATCAGCTTTTTTTCCTGTGAAGCCAGGATTCCCAAAAGCAGAAGTCCTTAAGTAGATACTTAGAGTAAAGCCAGTCATTAGGTGCTTTGGTTATTCAGACTCACAATAGAAAAAGCTCCTCACATAATAAAATGAAGAGGTTTTTCCCTCCCAAAAAATATAGATACATTTGAGTATTCATTGCCTGAAATTTTCTTGATTTAACTCAACATTAAAAAACACATTTGTTTAAAGTTTGTTTCAGCTAAGTGTTTGTTAAATATACACACAGAAGGAGACACAAATAAACTTTAAAAAATAAAATTAAATAATATCTCTTCTATGAGAACTGTGCTTTGATTTTCATTCCTATTCACATCACACAAATTACACAGTGGTAAAAGGCAGTTTCCAAATAAAAAGGAGTTTTCTGGTTGTCCAAGTGAAGTTCCACTGCCTAATGATGTAGGAAGATGGATATGTGGTACAGAGTATACTGGAGTATCGGACACTATGCTGCCAAGCACGGTGTCTTGTTGAAAGCTGAATGGTAACAAAAGCTCTGAGGATGTAAAACAACTTCTGAAAGTTCGATTTTTTGCACATGTGAACCATGACTGCATCAGTAAAAGCCAAAAAACGTTGTGTGAGGAGTCAACAAACAGAATCCTGTCCTGGAGTAACTACTATTCTTTGAGTTAGCAACAGTTAATAATGAGAAGCAGACAGAAAGTCACTGAAAAATGAAAATTTAATCACAATTTACTCAAAGAGATAAGCCGGATACCACTCACAAGAAGTATCATCAATTATGACTTCTAACAGATTTCTCTTCTCCTTGGACTTATTAGTAACCAATTGCTCCGAGGTGGGTTTCAAAACATGTGAGAATGACCATTATATACTGTTCCTAACTGAAGGTTAACAGGATGAGATCAAAGATTAATTCTATATTTTTTTTATGGGACAATTCCCAAGAATTAGAATGCGCATACACTACTTCAGTGTAGTGTTGGGGATATTAACAACTGTGTGGAGAAAATAACAGGTGAGTCAGACGCTTGTCTACCCAGTAAACAGCCAAGATCTGAGCAACAGAAGAGCACTGTTTTCCCACACCTGTACCCACAACTTGGCTTGAAATTTATCTGTATATTAGACCAGCTTCACAGGATATCAAACGACAAATGTCACAAGCAATCTAATTTCTGATTAGTGAGACTATAAATCAAACTCTGGAAAACGTAACACTATCGCAGGATTAGAAAAAGTGATAGCAGAATTCTGGAGGATACAGTAGAAGATTCAGTATCACTAGGAGAAACTGAAAGGAACTGGAGAGGAGACTTCAGCTGCTTGTAGGCTTAGTTCTGATCCCATAAAGTCACTACTGACACATCACAATTTTGCCTGCATGACAAATCAAAGGCAGTGCAGCAACTACAGCTGCAAATACAGTTCCTTCCCTGGGAGGCTCATCTGAAAGCACGGTTAAGAGGGGGTTACTGGTACGAGACAGAGAACAAGCCAAAGAAAATGTTAGCTCCTCAATAACACATCCTCACGGAAAAAGAAAAGGCAGGAAAACAGTACATAAAACAAAGGTGACCTAAATGACTGATTATCAGCAACAGATGTAATAGATGTCATATATTAGCAAATCGAAGGGAAGAGCTGACTGGATTTCAGAACCCAGAAGTTCACGTGCCTACCAGATTTCACCTTCAGAACAGTCACTGAAAAGCACACCAAGTGGCAAAACAAGCTCATTAAATTAATCAGTTTTTGATAGCATCTGACAGCCTCCATGACTGCTCACTCAAACACTAACAGAGGCATCTGAAGGTTGATCTGCAGCAAACCAGACCTTTGTTGTTGCAGACACAAGGGGCTGGGTTATTCCTGTAGTGGGAGGAGAACTGCATAACGGATTTGTTCTTTTTACTCTCCTGAAAGGCAGTTTTGGAAAGGGCCCCACTGCCCTTCCTCTGTTCCTGCAGTAGCACTGCCTCATTTATCCCAGCTCCTTGCTGGTCCCTGCTGCACAAACAGCAGGCTCCCAGGGCAGTGCATGCAGATCGGCCATGCCCACCTGCTCTGGGCTGCTGTTTACTTTGCCTACTTGCAGCAACTCTGCCTTTTCATTTGCCAGAGTTTCCTATTCAAAATAATGACATGCCTTAGTATGTGCTATCAAAGTGAAACATAAGGCAATGAAATAAAGGTACAGAAACCACACAGGTTTTTGTCTCCTGCTGGACACTGTTATGGATTTTGTTATGAGGAAAGGATAAATGGATACTATCTAAACATCATCTTGGCCTTCTAGCAGGATACAAAGATTTAGCACTCAATGCCAAAAGAGTAAGGTCACAGCTTAACTATCACATACGCGTGCTTCAGATCATCAGACACAGCAATAACATCACAAACAAGATTATGTTAATGATAAGAAAAGCCACAAACTACAGATGAATGTGGAAAGAAAAGAAACGGAAAACATGGTGGAATTCATGTATGTTGGCACCGACATGAAAGTCAGAAGAGAGATTCACGAAGACCTATTGGCAGTCTCTTAAGCATGTACTCATGCAAACAAAACTTGGCAGTTTGAAGCAATACTTAACACTAAAATCTATGCACTCTCCACCTTAGCAAACTGGTATACACAAATACATGTTAAATATGCATTTGTTGTATTTCCTCTTTGTAATTTATTTTATACCATAGAATCACTGAATGGTTTGGGTTGAAGGGGACCATCTAGTCCCAATCCCCCTTCCAGGGACAGAGTTACCACCCACCAGATCAGGCTGCCCAGGGCCCATCCAACCTGGCCTTTAACTCCTCCAGGGATGGAGCATCCACAGGTTCTCTGGCAGCCTGTTCCAGAACCTTACCACTTTCCGAGTAAAGAATTTCCCCCTAATATCTAACCTTAATCTCCACCTTTTTAGTTTAAAGCCATTCTGCCATGTCCTATCACTATCAGATTGTGTAAAAAGTTGGTCCCCCTCCTGCTTTTAAACTCCCCTCAGGCACTGGAAAGCCACAGTGAGGTCTCCCCTAAGCCTTCTCTTCTCCAGGAAAAACAAGTCCAGATCCTTCCTCAACCTTTCTTTACAGGAAAGGTGCTCAAGCCCTCTGATCATCTTTGTGGCCCTTCTCTCAGCTCATGCCAAACCTCCATGCCGGGGTCTGGATGTAGCTCTCCAGATGGGGCTTTATAATAAGGGCAAAGCATAGGGGGACAATCATTGTCTTTCCCCACAGAGCTGCTCTCAATGAGTTCCGCTCCCAGTCTACATACATATCTGGGATTGTCCCAACTCAGGTGCAACAGCTTGCAGTTGGACTTGTTGAACCTCATTAGGTTCTCATGGGCCCACTTCTCAAGTCTGTCCAAGTTCCTTTGGATGGCATCCCCTCATTCTGCTGCACCAAAGCCTGACCATCTACCTTGGCAGCAGCACCACTGGGCAGCCAAGGAACATGGAAAACATCTCTCCGGTCGCTGTCTCTTCTGGGAGAGATGATAGATGGGATTCAGCAGGGAGAACATGCTAGCCAAGGGTACCAATGCTCGTGACAAGAGCAAGCTACTATCTGAGGCTGCAGGATGCATTTCAGTTATAATTCATCATTTATGTATGTTGTCCTTTATTGTTGTCTGTATTTACTTTATTCCTGTCTACATTTTACAGTGCAAACTGCTGGACCTAGAAGGGTTTCTGGTTCTATTTTCATTGTGATAAAAATAAGTAAATACTGGTTTTGTACTGTTGGCAGCTCTTTCAGATCAGTTTTCTTGGTATTAGTCACTTATCTTAAAGTCAGACTCATCTGTGGGCTTTTTCCTTCCATCATTTTCGATTTCCTTGAGTTTGTTGTTGGCTTTTTTGTTTTGTTTTGTTTTATTTACTGTGTGGGTCTGGCCAAAGCTTTAAGTAACTGGAATAAACAAATCTGACTAAACACATACTGTTACTTCTTCAAGTACTCTTTTAAAAGATAATCCAAGAATTAAAATTCTGCAATAACCATTGATTATTTACACTATAATGCAGAAGAAAGGCATACGCTAGCTTGGGCCCGACATTGCAAACCCTGTTGAAATCAAAAAGGGGAAAGTATTCCACATCTCAAAGAACTATGGATGAAATATGCATGACATTTTCAGCTTGGGAGGCCCAGAGAGTTTATTTATTTTTTGTGTCTGGGAAAGAGTTATTTGTTTGTTTAATTGTACTATGCCTTTTAATAAGGAATGTTGAGGAATCTTCCATTGACAGGAAAAACAATACAGCCTAAACCATCTGAGCAAGCATGCCTATTATTCACTGGATAGTATTATTCATATGACATGCAATGCATTTGCTACAACAGGAGAAACATTTGCTGTTTTGCACAGATGAACAGAGAACAGCTTTTCAGCCATGCTTTATCTATTTTTCCTAATATTAAATATTACATCACTGTGAAATAAATTAATTGACCAGTGCTGTGAACAAATAAATTACAAAATTCAATATGCTACTTTGAATTTGCAGCTCATTTCAGTGAGCCGCTTTTGCAGAGCTCTAACATATGAGTTAAGTAAGCCTTTCTGACAGGTGTAAAAGCCTTTCATACCACTTGCAAGGTTATGCTAGCTAAATATGACAGAAAATGTGGACTAGTCACAATATCATATGTTCCATATCAGCAAGTATCATAACAGAAAGGCTCACTACACCAAATAAAATGCACCATGGAGTAAAACAATGGGTGTGCAGAAATAATGACATAACAAATCAGACAGGAGCTGGGGCCCTAAATTGGTGGGTTGCTTTTCCATAGGATTAACCCAAATGAGACCTCATTATCTGGGAAAAAGAAAATAATGAACTTACCCGTCAAAGACATTGCACTGTGTTTGGCTAAGGAGCGAGGAAGCAACTTTTATTTATTTGTCTGTTTGTTCACAGTTACTGTCAAATAGGATTTCATTGCTTTTCACAGGTATTGTCTTCCTTTTTCATCCTGTTGCATGTACATTCTCTAAGGGACTTTACTGACCCTCTTCTCAGATGTTCCATGTTTGAGGAAGAGCCATAAATCACTGCCAGAGTAAGAGATGCTTCTGGCTGTAACCCATATAGTATTCCAAACCCGAGCTTGATTTTGTTTTGCCTCATTAGTGGTTCACGCCCAACCCTTGGCTCACATGCCAATGCCCCACCTCATTTAGACCATACTTCGCATATTTGCAAGAAAGATTTTAATGGGCCTGGCTGGGGAGACTTTAGGTGTTACCAAAGCTCCCAGTGGGTGATTCTGCTGAGTGCCTCCATTCAGAAGAATGGCAGATCACTTGTCCTGCTGGAAGGCAGCTACTATGCTGTCATAAGACTAAAAGGATGATGAGCCAAACATCATCTAAGTATTTGCTTGTGCTCTCTGCTTTTGGAAGGAACTTTATCCTGGAAAAAATGAATCTGTGTGGAACTGCAAGCTGGACTTCAATCAGGGGCTCTGTGCTAAGAGGCCAGCACTGCATTTGGTCTGTGATCCAGAAACTTCTGCAGAAGGTTCACGTGAATTACACATTGCCTCATGTTGAGAGTCAGGCAGCCAAAACATATTGTTCTAAACATCCTTGTTCACATGAACTTCAGCCACTATTTACTAGAATTCAAGGAAAAAAAGAGAAAAAAATTGACACTGATGGTGATCTAATGCTTCATGTTTTTTTTACTAGGGGGACAGCTGTTTATACCAGTCTGTCTCAGGTCTGTAATAACCTGTAATGCACAGGTTACCTGGACAGTTTGGGCTGGCAGTGAGCAAAACTGAAAACCAGGTGTTTTAAGTTCTTCAAACCTTAATTTGTAGAAACAAAATAGATTTTTTTCCCTTCCACCTAAGGGGTCTTCCAAGAAAGAAACAACAAGTGAGGAATGAACAAACATAAAAACAACCCACCAGGATAAGTAAATTGGGGATTCATTGTTTTGCTCTATGACCGTCAACAAAGTCTACCAGCTAGCATCTATTTCTAGAACTTCCAATTCAAATTACATCTAATGAGTTTACAGTACAATTTTTAAAGGGTCTCGCCTGAGTCATAAAGACTGAAGCAACCATTAAGCCACATTTGTTAACAGCTATGATAACTACACTGTCATTATGCACACTGTAGGACACTGCGCTACACAAAGGACTAATGTTATTCCACCAGACTAGAAACACTTTAAAATCATCTTGTGAAACTAGTAAGACAGACAAAACACATTTTCTGATCATAAAAAGCATTCTGGCAATTGCTGAAAATCATACATTAGTATCAACTGTACATTTAAAATATTACGTTATTCCACTGTTTAAATAGACTGAGTTTACATGCCAAATTTAGCTTTGCAGTTTACATTAAGGACAGTGGTTGTTGTTACATTTCTTTTTAGGTCTCATGGTAGTTTCACCCTCTTACGCCCCTAAAATTATTTTTGAGGCAGCAATTTGTCCCTTCTTCTTCTTATTTTTTTTTCCCCAACAGTATTCATTAATGTATTATTCTTGTTATAACTGTTCACTGAGTCTAGACAATGACACGTTGTATCGGCAGCTAAAGTGATAGAAACAGTGGAGCTATACTTGAAGCTTCATGGGTAATCAGAGCTTATCTACTTGTAATTAATTTGTCACCACACTGAAGATTTGAAATTGAAATCTACTGACCAGACTCTGATCTAAATGCGTACCTGGAGAATGCTGATGATATTAGAGGTTATTCTAATTTACAGTGGCATAGCAACAATTGCATTCTGAGGTTTTATGCCTTCAGTTCTAGGAAATTAGGGTTTTCAATAAAACACATACATCTGAGATACTGTAAAACAAACTAACTCAATCTCAGCCTTAAGCAGATCTTACTTCACACTTATTTAAAGAAAATGAAAAGGAATGATGACACATCACAGGATCTTGTAGCCACGGTGTACCATGTAAGAAATCACATATGTGACCATCAATAGATAGCTCCTCTGTATCCATAAGGGGGTCTTCTCCAACAGGCAGTATTACATGTGATATGCCTTTAGTAACAAAGCAGTTTTGTGAGTACAAGTGGAATGGATATCAAATGGTAATGACTGCTACTCTACCACCATGGTGTAATTGCTAAGAAAATATGTTGAATTCGTATTCTCCTTGTGTGACTGAGAAAGGTTTGGTTTCCCTTCAAAACTTTCCCCAGGCTATCCTCAGAAAGCCTCAGGTCCAAAGGAAAGAGTTTTAATATACAATATGTATTAGTTTATAGGAACAAATCAAACACAGCACAGCATTCCACTTTGCACAGAAGAATGTGGAAGACAACTGAAAATAATAATAAAAAATACATCTCTCTGGAATAATTATTAATAATCAGTGTATATACAGCTTTAATTATATTATTGCAGTGATTTCTCTAGGTGAAAGGGAAAAATTAGCACACTTCTTATTTCAGGCTCAGCATAAATTAAAAAAAAGCAAAAACTTGGTCAAATTTGTTTGTTGAAGGAAAACTTTGTACTCTAGAGAAACAACTGATGGATTGCTTGTTGTGATGCTTCAGAATAAACAGGGCATCACTGCTGGGAATGAGTCCTTGTCCTTACTCTCACAATAAGGCACTCTATCATTATCTTTTTTCTACAAGAATTATTTATAAAAGATTCTCTGTGGATATCCATTTGGGGGCATATGCCTAAAGAGATAATCACTTAATATAATAAGCGTCTTAATTTAGAGTTACCACATGACAGCATGTTCCTCCGTGTTAAACAGGTAACTAGTCTCAGCTTAAAGAGGGAGTTTTATCTGAAGGAGGAGAGGTGCACGCCTGATGGCAAAGCAACATTTTAATCGTCTTATCAGTCACAAACCCTATGTCTTACAACGTTTACAAGTTATGACAGTTATTTCATGTCTAAACAAAAGGCTTTCCCACATCTGACTATGACCACTTGCTAGATGATCCTGTAGGGTTTTGAGTTCTCCCGCCTCTCAGGGGAGTCAACACCCCTCTTTTCATGCTGCACAGTTTCATGTGGTCAGGTTCACATGCTGCTGTGTGCTAGTGATGAAGTCATGTTTAAAAGTTGACAGCTTCCTTATTAAACTTCAAGGCCAGAGCAGTGAATTTCTTATCCGCTTGGTCTAATCCCTTCTAACTTCACTCTCCTATTCTGGTGCAGAATACATAGGCCTGATTCAGGTACTCCTGAGTCCAGTCCGTGGGTAGCCCTGGATACAGGCACTTTCTTTATCTTGGGCCATATAACCAAAGGTTACAACTCTCCAAAGCATTTGTCATTTTGCTGAGACTTGTTCCTAAGGTAAACACAAATATAGCAAGCTCAACAGTAGATGGACTGGGAAGATGCCAGCCAAATAGTTTTCCTCTGAAAAACACCCCAATGCATTTAAATTAGCACAAAACAATGCAGTGGTTTCCACAGACCTTTCACCTCTGCAATATAATTCCTACTCCAAGCCACAGCAGCGCCAAGGGCACAGAGTAGTGGTCAGGACACCCACCTTGGGGCTGGAGGAGGTTGGCCTGGACAATGGAGCAGACCCAGAGCTTGAAAATGTGTTTTGCACCTCTCAGCCAGCTGTCCGGATGGTGTGTTCCTTCCCTGCAGCTATGACACTGAAACAGTGACAATCTAAGGGCAGGAGGGAAGCAGGCACAGAGAAAATACCTTTTATAAGACCAACTGATGGCTGAAAAAAATGCATTTGTACATTTGTACGTTATTTTTTCTTCATATTTGAAACAGAAGTGGATTCATTTTCCCACTCCCTTCTCTCTTGTCTCTATTTCAAAAAATCTTGAATTTGCTCCTATTCAGAATAGGTGAAGATCTCCTCAAAAAGGATTTAACAGATGGGAAACCCATTTTTTTGTGCTGCTTCATCCTGGAGTATTAACTCACTGCTGATTCCAGCAGACAGAAGATCTGAATCTCAAAGGGAACAACATCTAACAAAAAGGCGCTCCGGACGGATGAAGACAAGTACTAAGCAAAAGCTTATTTCTAACATAAAGTAACTCATGGTTGTGTTGCTGCTGACATTGCTTGTGCACGCCTTCAAACAAACAAAGAAAAAACAAAACAAAACAAAACAGAGAGAGAAACTGTGCAGAGATTTTGGGGGATTGAGCCCCCCGGTTAAAATGGATATCTGAAACTACATCCATATGCAACTGGAAGCTATAACCTATAATCTACCTATTTACAGACAGGTACTAAGTGTTAGGAATGGTCTGCATTCCTGGCTTCTTAGTGTTCAAAAAAAACAGTCCTTCCTTTAGTTAAAACTCTGTACTGACACATCCACTTTGTTAGCCAACACAACTGAGCTGCACAGATGTTTTTAATTGGGCCAAAAGGCTAAGAGATGTGATCAACATCCCACCACCTTCAAGTTGTTTCCATGAATGTTGAAGTACACATCTGTACAGCATAATTCTTCTTTAATCAATGATATATTAAAAAAAAAAAAAAAAAAAAAAAAAGTTACTAATTCAAAAGCTTGCCAGTAGCTGCTTCAATAATTCATGTATGTCAAAAATAAGATTGTTTTTCAAAAAACAAAGCTATCTATTATATCACTGACACTTGGACCTGGAAATCTGGCATCACACAAACAGATTACAGAACTCACTGAAACCAGGGAATAAAAATATATTTCTAAAACAGTATGTTGATTTTTTTAAAGGCCTGTGGAATTTTCCCTGGGTGTAATTCAGCATGTCTTGTCAAAGAAACATTTTACTTGTGTGTGCAAATTGAGTGTTTATCCTTTCAGCCATTTGGGAGCCAGTGGCTTTGTGCATCTCTTTCCCTTGTGTCATTTGCCTCCATCTGCTTTTCTCATCCATTTCATACCAGCTTTTCAGTACTGTAACCACTGAGGCTGGACTGAAGACCTCCTCTTAATTGCCTTTGCTTCTGGTATCATTGCATTTCCATTGTAGTTCTTAAAGACAGTAAACCTCAAAGCAGCCATTGAATGATCCACCTTTGAAAGCATCTGCAGCATTCAGCACTGCTGGTGTGCACCCTGCCCTAGGACCAAAAAAGCAGCTCGAAGAAACATGCACATTGCCTTTTCTCATCTTCAATTTCATAATTTAATGCTTTCTTTTTTTTTTTTTTCTTTTTTTTTTTTTTTTTTTTTGTTTTGCCTCCAGGTATTTCCAGAGCACTTTGGCCCTTCGTGATCTCTTAGCTACATAACTTTATAGGAACAAGATTTAAATTTCACAGTGATTCTCAGGCACCTAAAACCTCAGGAGCTGTGGGAAAAAATGCACTAATGGGGCTAACTTTTCTAGCTGCCTATGCCAAAACCATAAAGACGACATAAAAATCAGAGGAATAACTGTGTGAATAGGTGGTCTGGCTCCAAAAGAAGATAGTTCCTGACTCCTAACATCTGCAGGAGCAATCATTTTCCAAGTATAGGAAGCCCAGCTATTTATTAATATAAAGCTATTTTACAAAGGGAAAATTAGTGTGGAACAAATAGCACCTTAAAAAAAAAAAAAAAAAAAAAAAGCCAGATTGGAAAAAATCACTGGAATAATTTTCCATATTTAATAATGTTATTTCCCATGAGCATTAAGCATTAGTTCTCTCCCTATAATAATCTGATAGTCATGATATTTGAAATACACTGATACGAAAATAGTGAAGAGGGAAAAAAAAATGCCAGCAATGAATTATACTGGTAAATGGTAAGAACAATAAATGGCATTCCCCAATTAGAAGAATGAGTATGTTTTTTTCCCTTACTTTTATTCAATGTTTCATATTAAGAATTACTTTTAATTTCCTACGCAGATTTCTTTAAAATACTTCATTAACTCTGTAATTCCATCCAGTCATGGGAAGCAGGCATCTTGACTGCCGAAAGTCACCTGTAAGCAGTGAAGGGTTTAAGACTGAAAAACAACGTGGAAGTTGGGTTGGCTGTGGGATACTGCCCTAACCTTTCACCTCTGCTGAGCTGGGGAAAAAAAAATCTCTTAGGTCATAAGTCAAATGGGCTTCGTGATACGGAGTCCCTGGGGAGCGAAGGCAGAGAAATGAAAAATGAGATAGGCAGGCTTACCATAGTTCTAACCTACTTCTGTGTGCCTATGAGATGGCTGCCAAAAAACCTTCCCACAGGCATCCCCTTTGCCAGTGAATTTTGCCTGGATGCATCCTAGGAACTTGCTTGACAAAAGCTAAGGTTTCAGTGACTGAAATCACACACACACATGAAAAGCCCTTCAACAACTCTTGGCCCGACTTCTTGCTGTAGCCAACAGGCTGAATTCTCAGTGTGAAAGTGCTGCCTGTACAAAGAGGCATTTGTGTCCCATGTCCTGCCAGGCAGGGGAAGGCAGCCCAAGCACCAGTCTCCTGCTACCTCCCATAGGTGGTCATGCCAAAGCTACAGTCATGCTATCACTCTTCTCATAAATGCTAACATGAAAGGAGATTATGGTGAGGTAGGGGTCAGTTGTCTCTCCCGTATAACAGCAATAGGACAAGAGAGAATGGCCTCAAGTTGAGCCAGAGAAGGTTCAGGTTGGATTCCAGGAAAAAGGAAAAAGCATCACTGCTCTGAGAAAGAGCAGTGATGCAGTGGCAGAGGCTGCCCAGGGAGGTGGTGCAGTCACCGTCCCTGGAGATGTTCAAGAACCGTGTGGATGTGGCACTGAGGGACATGGTCAGTGGGCATGGTGGGGGTGGATTTACAGACAGACTAGGTGATCTTAGTCGCCTTTTCCAACCTTGACTATTCTGGGATTCTGTGATCAGTCTGCATAGACATCTGAGCACATGCGTATGTACGTATCCATGTATAGAGAGAGAACAGTATTACACGTGGAGTAGCAGAGGGGAAGAGCTAGGCAGTGAGATTGTATAGACAGCACAATGTACACAGCTTACTACAGACATGGTGTGAAACAGCCTGCCCAAATGCAGCTTTTTCTCCTGCTTCTAAAGACCATGCTTACACCAGACATGCTGCAATGCAGTAGTAGCATGTAGAATGAAACTACATTCTGACAAGAAAGAGTTCATTTTCACAAGGCTTTATCTGTGCCGGGGGACATAATGCTTCCCCTAAAGACAACCCAGCCCCCAAGCATCCTGTGCTGCTCAGCAAGCTATCACTCCAGGCCAAGCCCCAGCCCGCGCCATCTTGTCCCCAAGCCCTCTGTACTTCAGCAGGTCACAGAGGGAAAAGCCGGCATTCCTGCTCCCACAGCATCACACGCTGCTTTTAGCCAGCTTCAAGACTTCGCCGCCCTTCGAAACACTGAACTCTATTCTGTGTGAACAACCTGACAAGCAGCCAGGCAGAGGGCCACTGCCCGGTCAACAGGAAGCAGGCTGGGACAAAAGGTCCGAGCTGAGGAATGCTTTTCTGTGGCCCAGGCGGAGGGACGGCCTCACAGCCTGCGCCTGGGGACGAGCCAACACAGAAATGTACGCCGGGTAACTGCGGACTTTGATTAGAAAGCCACAGCACTTAATAACAAAACCTGACTGGAAAGAAAATAGGACCGAAAAGAGAAAGATTGGAGCTTATGAAAAATAGCTCGTGCCTTCAGGCTCGTTTTAAAAATGCGTTTTATTGACTTTTTACTCAATTAAAAGATATTCTTATTCTCTCCTTAGATACTGTCCAAGGCTTCTTACTGCGTGCACATCAATACAGAGAACCAATGCAAAAGGCTTAGGTAAAGCGACCAGAGCCACTGTGTGAACAAGTTCATGTTTCTCTCAGCATCTCGGAAAAAATGAGCTCTTGAACAATTCAGAAATCCCATTAAATGCACACATGGATAGAAACTAATTGCATTTCCAGAACGTCTGTGTGTGCACTGACACTAAATACTAACTACGTGTGGACCCGACCAGTTCCTAAGCACTCTGAATTAACTGTTGTGAGAAGCAGAAGCCTTCGGGCAGCAGAACCAAGTGGCATTGCCAGCACCAATAAGTTTTTGTTCGCTGAATAAAAATAGTGGGACTTCAGACAGACATTCTGGCTCTTTAGGTACCACAACAGGTGTTTTAAAACTAGCTGCTTAAACTCAAAACCAAAACACTTACCTCATTAGCAATAGCCATTTAACACATAAACCACTTGCATGGGAAGGTAGGTCTGTAGCCTGCCATCCCTGCAACTTCACTGTAAGTCTCGGGGCATTCCATCGGACTTTTTTTCTTTTTCTTCTTATTTTGAGCTTGTATTAAAAGCTTCTGAATTTCTTTTGCACATAAGGAAAGAATATCCTTAAGAGAGAACTCAGAGCTCTAAAACAGGACAGTGGATCTCTTTCCAAGTAATTTTAACTGGACAACTAAAAATTTCAAATGAATTATTAAAAATAGAAAGATTCTTTTTCCTCCCTGCCAGAAAATTTCCTAGTGCCCTGAAGTCTCAGGCTCAGACAGTATCATTAATTAAAAGCAATAATCAAAATAATTCACAATTTTAAATTCCTCATTTCAATATTTAATTCTGATGGAAAACCTTTTCCACAACACTGCATCCTACGTTTATAGAGGCCTTTACATTTAAAGCATGGTTAACGAGTTTTTCTCACTATTGAAGAAGAAAACAAAGTATCAATACAAGAACAAATACAGGAACAGTACAGGAGCTAACAGCTTTCTTGCTGAAGGTCACCTCTCTCTTGCTTAACTTGCATTTACCTCCAGCATACTGAACCTGAACAGTTACTGAGGAGCGTGTAAGAGCTTCCTGCCTTAAGCTAAGTTGCTCATATGAGCCTTTACTCACTCTTCCTTTGCTTTGTTGACTTTGTCATACAAATAGCATAAATAGAATAGCATAAAGAGTAGTAAGAAGAGATTTTGCAATAAAAGTAATCTAATATGATTATGGAGACATTTGAATAAGAAGGTGAATGACTGCACAACAACAGATTTGAAAAACAGAGTTTGGAGTTTACAAGTGAAGAATGTCAGACTAGTGATCAGAGAGAAGATCTTACTGCGATACATGAATAAGAAAGTGGTGCATAAAGCAACTACAGTAATCTTTCCACAATTCAGTTTCGTGTCTTATTAAGAAAACCATGTTTCATGACCAACTGACTAAGTCCAGAGTAGAACAGAAAAAATAACTAGAAGTCTAGATAGAATGAGCTAAGAAAGACTGAAATAAACAGAACCAGTTAATGGAGAAGGCAGAGGAGAGACAGGAAAACAGCATTCTGGCAAAATAACAGTTTCTACAATGTGTAAAAGCAAAACTTTTTCCATGTTCATTGAGAAGAATAGCTTACGACACAGCAAGGAAAACAGATTAGACTTCAGAAAAGAAACTTGAGGTAAGCAGAGCATACACTGCCTGAGAGTGTGAAAGAATCTCAATCTGGAATATTTTGGGGATAGGATGTAGAAATAAATCTAAGAAATAAAACAGATATTGTTAAGCCTGCCTTAATCTTGGGTGGATGGACTACATAAATGTCTCTTACCAATCCAAACTTCTACAGGTAGCATTTTTACATAGTTCCCTTTTCAACTTACTTGGAACTGCAGAATTTATGCTAATAATACACTGAATCCCTCTCCTAACAACAGGTTTGTGCTACCCAGCTGTCACTGATAACATGAACTCTGTGATAAATATGTTTTGTAATGATGTTACACATATTAAACTAACTACCAGCTGAAGAAAGACTGCATATATCACTGCAGTATTTTTTCACTTTTGAAGACACTTTTGAAGACACCCATGTTCTCCTCATGTTAACCTCCATAAATTAAAAGACAAATTAAAGTATGAAGTCTAAAAGTTTATACATGAAGTAGACCTACAAATCTCAATTTCATCCAAAAACTGCATAGCTATAAATTTCAGGCTACTCAGTCTATCAGTGCACAGCTGGAAATGCTGCTTTGTCTGTTACAGTCTGTTTGAAATTACATTCATCTCTTCTGAAGTTTTCTTCAGAAAACTTGAGAATGGTTTCTGATACCTATTATTTTCAATGTCCAGTAACAAGATCCACGGAGGCCACCTGCCTCTACCTCCCGGACATGCTTTCTGTAATTCTGACTTGACTGGCAGAAAATAATAAACCTCAAAACTTCATGATAGTGGTAGCTAGCTCTGTTGGACTGACTTTCTGTAGTCATCTCGTCTGGATGGCAGACCTTCAGATTGGTTTATGAAGAGAAATCTGAAAGATATTCTGGAGCACGTCTGAAACACAAGGAAAACTAAATTTTTATTTCCCTTTTTTTTTTTTTTTTTTTTCCTCTGTTCATTCTGTGTTGTTTTTCCTCATTTGTTTGTATGTTACGTTATAAGGCACTGGAATTAACCAAAAGATATGACCCAGATGTCAGCGCATTTGTAGTGGAAAAAGGCAATTTCAGAGTCTAGTGCTTAATAAAATTTTTGCATGATTTCCTACAGCTGTTATCCATGTGTTATTTCAGGATAGCTGAATCACTGCACTGTTAAAGGACTGAAACAAACAGGCAAAACATGCTGAAAATGCAAATACACAACTTACTTTAATGTGGGATGTAAGTATAACAGAGCATTTGGGACTAGCACTGATAAATAACCAGTGGATTATCATTGCCACCATATTCTGGATTTTAAAAACCAATACCCTACTAAACATATACATTTGCCATATTTAATTATCATATCCTGATTTAGTTACTGGAGTCTCTTCTGCCCCTTAGGTTAAATCTGTTTACTTGTTACATGATGTGGATACTCATTGGTCTAGAGAATCTAGAGACAAAATAAAAATCTGCCATTTAAAACAAAGGCTAAAAAGAAATCCTTCTCTCTGAACGCAGAGTTCCGTGTTCTTGAGAGCCAAAACAACACATAAGTTTCAAATGATAGTCCCAGAGTTTAAAAAAAAAGGAATAAATTTATTTTCTTTTGAAATGTAAAAGAGGAAAAATGAACAGGGATGTGATTGCTACTTGTTGCCTACAAAGCCTTTGAATGTTTGTCATGAAACAGTAGTATGAGTTCTGCAAGTGTTAAGACTACCTGAAAAAGTAGATGAAGACAATCATCCAATAGGAAGTGAAAAGGTATTCTTTACCAGTATTTTCAGTGGAATCAAAACCAGAAACATTGCATGCAGAAAAACAAAGGGGGGAAAAGATGGGAAGGCAGGGAGAGAGGAAGGCAAGGAGGGAAGAGAGCGAAGGAAGGCAGGGAGGGAGGAATAATGGGAGGGAAGGAGAATGGGAGGGAGGGAGGGAAAAAAAAGAAGAAAGAAAAAGAAGAAAGAAAAGAAGAAAGAAAGCAGAGAAGAAGAAACATACTACATTCAGGAATTTACTGCTACTGATCTTGGGTGGCCAATTGCAAGAAAAGATGCTGGGACAAAAATTTCCTCTGGTATAATTCCAATGACCTCAAAGTTAGAGCAAGATCAATTTGCCCATTGCACATACTGATACACACTATGATGTTGTAATAAAAACACTGTCTTGGGTGAGAGATTTCCAGAAACAGATGCACAAAGCTTTACAAGAGTTTTGTACACAGCATGGTGCAACCGAGCGATCCTGTCCAGCAAAACACTGGAAAAGCTCATTAATCAGGAGCCAAAAGCACACATTCTGGATTTTTTGTTTATCTTTGCATAATTTGTTTACATAAACTTTGCACAATATTTTTCAACCCAATGTTCCTCTGGTATTTACTTATCTTCCTAGAAAAACTTCCTGCCAAATAAATAATTAGAAAATAGATTTCCCCCTTCCTACTTGTTAATTATTGCCTCTAATAAGAGTAGGAGAGGATATTTCAAGAGATCTGATAATAAAGCACAGCCTACTCCAATATGTTCTTCGCAGTCCCACAATTTCAGTACTTCACATCATTTTTTATAAAAACATAATGTTAAATCCTTAGAAAATATATGTCTTATACAAAGGCAGGTAGCTGAATGGACCATTCCAGGCATGAAATACTAGGCTGTGATTTAAGAAGGCCTTTCTGGAGAAAAGGTTATTTTGCAGAATTCCAGCTGAAGTGGGCTGCCAACTCTGCAAAAGTGAGCAGGGTTTCCTGGCGATGAGAAGGATGGGGAGGGAGAGAGCTAGTGTGAGAGAAGGCAGTTGCACACCCTGCACCTTAGCAAGCAGTCCCACATTCACTTCTGTAGGCCTAGGAGTAGGATTCAGTTCAACAGAAGATCCATACTGCACCTCAATAATTCCTCCAAATCCAGGGTTTGGGCTCTAACTCAAGGTGAGCACTGGTAGGGCTACTTTCATGCTTCAGAACAGAGGGCAGGCTCCTGGCCTCCAAATGATCTTATACAGCCTAAAATATATACATAATGTATATATATATACACACACATACATAAAGAAACTTGGAAATGCCTTCTAAGGAAGCACCTTCATTAGAAGTCATTAGCAATAGGAGATCTAAAGGTTGTCAAATACATGGTGATCCACAGAATGAGTCACTATAGGTGTTCATGACAGAGCTTGTTTTTCTCTTCTAAAATTCCTTAAATCATTGCTGAAAATACACCTTTGAAGCAGGTTTTGTTCTTAGAAAAGATGGTGGCCTATCAATTACAAAACAACACACCCCCAAAACCAGCTGCTTCACATTCCATTCATCAATCTTTCTGTTGCTTATGTCAAACATTGACAGGTTTAATGTATTGAGAGATAAGAGTTTGCCCTTGGATCTAGCAGGAGGGAGGAAATGAAGGCTGAGCACCAGCCCACAGTGCACACACTGGCAAGTCTAAAAAGTAAATTGGGGCCTTGAAAACATTCATTCGCCTGTGCCCTGTGCTCACCTCGTGCAGCCACACAGGAGACACAGATGTGTGTGTCACCCTAAGCAGGGAAAAAATAGGGATCCCTGAGATAGAGTACCTTTCTTCTGGGTGCACTTTGGGTAATGCAGTAATAATGGGCATAAACCCCCAGGAGAATTTCCAAATTGCTTCTAGATTTATAAAAAACAACAACAAAAAAAGAAATGCTATACTTGCAAATGCATATATCAGACAGTTCTGCATAAACAGGGAGCAGATAGCCCTTGCAAATCCAAGCGTACACTTAGTAGCCAAATATGTTGCTCTACTCCTGTTCATCCCTGAAACTGGTTGCATTTCCAGCACTCCTCAGCGTTCAGAGCAAGTTCTTCTCTTGTACACTTTCCCCAGAGCAACTCCCTTGGGAAACAAAGGAAGCAATGCCAACCACAAAGACAGCAAACCTAAAGGCCTACCTTACTCAAGACGGGCAACAGGTTCAGAGGTACTCAACTGAACAACCCAACTGATATAGTCACCCAGGATGAAAAAAAAAGGGGAAAAAAAAAAAAAAAAAAAAATTACTTTTAAGTTCCTCTAATTTTTCTAGGTATTATATGTGGTCAAACAGAAGGAAAAATGTCTAATGGCAAATGCCAGCTTGGCAAATCTGTTGTACCTCCACATCTCGAGGTACTGGGAGGCCAAATACATCCAAGCCTGTGAAGTATTCTGGTACTTCAGCAAAGCAAGCCATGGAGGAATGCAAGATAGATAATCCTCATTTATACCAGATGGGGAAACACTGAAGCAGAAAGAATTTAAGCAACTTGTCACTCAAAAAAAAAAAAAAAAAAAAAAAAAAAGAAAGAAGAAAAAAAAGGCATGGAGAGTGCTGCAAAGACAATTTCTTCCCCCTCTCCCCTCTCCCCAGTTGGAACAAGCTTCACCATGAAGAACATTACTACTGAAAATAATGGCATGGGAGACAAGTGACTAGCAGATTCCCAACTCAATAGCCCAGTGAATATAAAACACCACCTCATTTATCCCATCACTGGTGTTAGCATATGCTCCCACACAAAATGACTGAATGCAGCACGACTGTACTCATTTGGATAGTGATTGTTTAAGCCAGTCAAGGGAAGAACTGCCTGTCACTTCTAATCCTTTACTCTGAGAGGTGGCAGCAGCAGCTCTGCCTTCATCCTTCCACAGGATCTCACATTTCCAAACACCAAGGGGCTATCTACTACCAAACAAGTTTCATGGCAATGTAGTAACTAATGACATTGGAGGAATGACTTTTGATTTCCACTGGCAATACCTCTGTCTGGGTGGTTTCAAAAAAAAAAAAAAAAAAAAAAAGTTATCAGTCAAGAAATAGCAATTTAGAAACCGTAAATGTGGGGACAGAGATGCCTTTGGGATTTGTGTGTGTTAGCTTTGCTTGCAACAATAGATTAGGAAACAGGATTGAGAGTTACAAAAAACAGAGGGAGGGGGAAGGAGGGAGAAACTGAAGTCAGAATGATGGAAACTGTTGCAAATTCTGAACTTTTGAAGAGACAGCTCTGATAAGAAGATACTCTCAGGTTAAAAGAGTCTATACCTTCCCACATTCAAGCACAATAGTTGCACAGCTGAACTATTTCCACCACAGCCCTGTGTGGTGATTTAAAACACTCAGGAAATCAAAACTTCAGAGAATGATTTTTTTTTACTCCCAAATGCTCAAATGAAAACTTAAGCTTTTTCAAAGTGTCTTCAAAACAGAAAAATGCATTGCCATATCTGTAAATGAACAAGAATCAATATTCCACCAGCAGGCTTATTAGGAAGCCTTTCAAACTCAGCCCTCCACAAATGTCCAGTTTAAAGCTACACCTTGCTTAAAGAATCAGAGGAGCTGCAGAAGTCACAGAATTTCTAATATTTATAAATAATTTATAACAATTCATTACGAGAACACTATTTTCAGAACTCAAGATTAGGCAAGAAGGCAGCCCATTTAATAAATACCATTTTCATGTACATTCTCACATCACAAATACATATGCACACATTCATTTATTTTTTAAGTTTTTTTCCAGGAAGAACATATGCGTTCCAGTCGACTTTTTGGAAAGGAAATATAGTCATCTGAATCAGTTTTCAACTATCAAAAAATTGGCATTTTATAACATTGCATTTAGTTCTCTCTAGAATAACAAAGTATCTTCTCTAAGACAGCAAAGCACCATGACCACCCTTCATCTTTCCGAGGGCAAATGCTGGAATATTCTGCCCCACCAAAACTAACATCTGTCTTCCACTACTCTAAATGGTGCTTTCCATGACTGTTGACATCATTAAAACTCACTGAGTGCAGAGATAATTGGGAAATGACCACTAAGACGTAAGGTTGCAGTAAGTTTGGTATCAATTCCAAAGCACAAGCACAACATATCTTGGAGTGTTTATCCAGCACTGCTTCTGCATTTTTATTTACCTGAGTCACTGTAGCTACTATCTGCAAAGGTACTGCTGTGTATTTTTAGTAGATAAATTTTTATAAGTTTTTATAGTCATTAAGTATCTTACACTGCCAGATATCAGAACATTTCCTACAATTGTGCAATCCAAAAAACAAAAAAAGAAAAAGAAAAGAAAAAACAACCCCCCACCCCCCCAAAAAAAAACAAACAAAAAACACCACACAATTAAAGAGGCCACCTCTGTTTTTAAATGTTTTACTGGTTAGGATTTTAACATGCAAACTGTATATTTACCATTCAGTAATACATGTCACTTGAAAAAGCTCAGTGTTTGGATTTTTTTCATTACTCCAGTTACTGCAGTCTTTTTACAGTCTAAATGTTTGTTGCTTTTTGGTTTATTTGTTTATGAATTCTGCATCTCCTGGAGACATTTGCAATGTGTTCTGTAAAATGCACTTGGGACAGCAGTGAGAACTCTGGAGGTTTAATCCTGGCTTTAACAACACCTCCCTCTGTGCCTACAGATAAAAGACAAGCTCTCCCTTCCTCCTCCTGTAGCTTCAGCTTCCATGAAATAATTTCAGAATAGACTAATAGACCTCCTACATGAAGATCTTAAATTCATTAAACTATTTTAAGGAATAAAAGTTCTGACTATTAATAATTTATTCTTATTACTGATCCATTTAAATACAGACACTGCAAAATCGTTTCACATGCCTATTAAGCACAACCTCTCAAGCTAACAGTAGTTCATTATCGTGACAGTTTGCCAGCTCGGGCTTCCTAGTTGCTCCTGTTGCATAAATTAGGAGTCTTCCATCATTTTTAAGGTGAGGACTTAAAATGCATGACTTCAAAATACCCTCACGAGGCTGCTCCTTACTTCTAATTTTTCTGCTTAGAATTCATTAAGACTTAACATTTCTGATTTGTTTGCAGAAATTTTCCTCAGGCCAAGTAGTATCACCACCTGGCTTTTCTTTCAAAAATCTGGCAAGAGGACATGGTCCAGGGAGGACTTTTTTGTCAGGTAACAAAAGAACACAGATAATATTTTGACAGAACAAAAGATAGAAATATATAAGACTTTTTGCAGAGGCAAGTGAGAGAAATGAGGATTTGGTCAAGATTCAAATGAACTTAATGGCAGACTAAATATTTGTTTCAGTAGTGACTTTCCTAGTTTACGTGCACTGCCATATTAAGTCCAGGATGCTGAAGACAGTAAGAGGAAAAAAAATGAGGGAGGGCAGATGTCACAGTCATCTACAAATATGAGAGAGAATATCATTAAATAACAGAGAGGTTGATTATTCATGTAACCAGTGAAGGACAGGGTAGGAAAGAAAGGCTTTCACAATGTTTAGATGTCATTCCAGAATCAGTACTGATTGAAAAAGAGAGACATGCAACCTGAGCCTTTTGAAAGGTTCACGCCGGGCTGCCCGCACATATAACACATTATGAATACCATCGTATTACTAAACACACCTATGCTCTAAATATTTATCAAGTAGAATTTCCTAAGGAAACTTAAGAAGCATCAGACTTTGGTTTGATTTCACATCTGATTATAAAGCTGCTATCAATCACCCTCTCAAATTAATTTAAAAAAAAAAAAAAAAGTGCACAAAAGAAAACAAACAAAAAAATGGCTTATGGACACTGATAGATAAAATGCTCATTTATAATGTCACTCACACACTTACCTAGGGTAATGCATCTTGTTCTAATCACTTGCATACTGGCAATTTGTGAACAAACCAGAGGGTTTGTTCACTGATGAACAATGACACTGAATAGAGGTCAGCTGTAACAGCTTTACAAGGAAAGATTGCTGGAACTAAAATATATCTGTTGAGCTGGGTAAATACAAGAAAAGGAAAACATTTTAACATTGAACTATAATACTGAAGGGTAAAAAGCAAGAGCCAAAAAGGGAGATGAATTAATTAGTGCTGTGCCAAGAGGTAGCGGAGGGGGGATAATGAAGAACAGTGGGATCAAATAAGGAAAAAGTAAAATTCAGGCTGAGTATGAAATAAAAAAAATAATAATAAAAAAAGAACTTGCTAATAATGAGATTTATTATTCCGGGAATTGGTCTCTCAGGCAAAATGATGGAAACACCTGCCTAAGATTTAGGACTTTTAAATTTAGGTTGCACAAAGGCACTAATGCACAGCACACAAAGTATGCACAAAGGCACTCACACTTCAGGGAATAACTCAGTACTGGTGGGGACAGAAAGAGCGGATGTGGCGACATCCTGTCATATCCCTCTGACTGAATTACAATTACCAACATCCTCTTCAAGAACAGCCCAAAACACACCCTAAGCCTGCACCAGAACAGCTGTGCTTTGAAGCACTGCCCGCTTGGAATAAGATGAACACATATGCATGAGGGGACAGGCACGCAGGTGACAGAACAGATTGGCCCAACATAGTCCTGCATATGGCAAGGTAAAGATGTATGAGCACACCAGGACTTTTGTTCCCAGTTCCAGCACCAACTCTCCCAGCCACCTTTTCAGGCTTCCTTAGCATGCCCATACCTACTACAGGCAAAACAATTTTAAGTCAGTAAAGAAATCAGTATACAGAAATGCAGAATGTCATTACTCCGATTCAAGCACTTTGTTGCTTTATAAAGTATCGAACCTATGCCACAGCATTCAGAGGTCAGCTTAATGCTTTAGTTACAGCATGCTGGTTTTCAGTGCATTCTGGAGTGAACACAGCAGTTTGGAGGCACAACTGCTAGTGCTGCTGCCTCTCCATTTCAGTTCACCAAGGCCATGCAAGCCAGCTACGGGTTAACGATGGGGTCTGTGAAGCAAAACAACATGTTGCTTCAAAAGGGCTGCAAGATAAAAATGCCACATGCAGCTGATGACCAGCAGTCTGCTGCTACTGCAAGTGGGAAACATCACCTGAACCTGAACCTGTCCCAACTTTTTTTTTTTTTTTTTTTTTTTTTAATGTTTTGCTCTGCCTAACTCGTATGGAGTAAAAATTAGCGAATGCTCTGCAGGCAATTCTGGGAGCACTGCAGAGACCACAACTAGATAAGCGCTCTGTTCCCAGTAATGGGCATGTCATTCACCTACATGGAAGGAAAAAAAAAAAAGAAAAAAAAAAGGAAGGGTTAAACACTGTAGCTTTATCAGGAAATGTGAAGCTTTAAACTGGAAGCAATTTGTTCAATGGCTATTTTGACCATAGAACTTCCTAATCTGAGTTCCCATAAAGTTTGGCTTGCAGCCAGCCAGAATGGTTAGTTTCAGCTGCACAGCTATCTTCCACAGAGGAAATAAAAGGATTTCAAGCCCTGGAGTCATTTCCTTTGGTTCTCGGCTCATTCAGAAAAAATGTCCTTTCGGTCAGTGATATCTCCAACTTAATTCCTGCAGCATGACTTTAAAAAAAGTCTTTGTGGGAAACTTTTTCTGAACATTTGGAACTGTTCCCTGTAAGCTCTTTGCCAGTTGGTGTAAAATACCTCCTTTCCTCTCAGAAGCTTTCAAAGCAATAGGTCGTCTCCCCTTCTGTGTTAACTCTGAGTTTTCCAGAAGTGACAGTTCGTATGGCGAGCCCTCTTAATAATCATGCAAAATGTTCACATTCATACTGTCAGAAGTGTGGGTTTGTAGAACCATACTTCAAAATGATCCATTAAATACGCTCCAATTAGAGGTATCGATGTGCATTATCAAGTGCAATAGTACAAGCAGAAAAAGTAAGCATCTATCAAAGTAAGCAATGTATTGTTTTACCCAAAATACCATAGGTTTTGAGGTGTGTAATCATAATATACTGCATGCCTCTCACTTTCCAGAGCAGCTGATAAATAGCTGAAGATTTAGCCACAAATCTGAGAAGTGATCCAAAGGATGTAAGTAAGTTATGTTTAAAACAAGCACACAGGCCAGACAACATAAATGCCAAGAGTGTAATGTCCTATTCAAGAGAGTGCTATGCCTACTCCTTGAGGCTATCTTCCTAAGCTCGCAGTCAGGGTTTTGCTGAAATAATGGAGATAACATTTTTGACACGCAGTAATGACCAAGCTCATTCCAAGCACATCAGACCCGGGAACACTATCTTTACATCATTAAAAAAGAGAGAGGAAGATTTTCAGACATATCCTCAGGCCTGCCATATTTCTAAAAGTACTATAAAAATACTAAAGCGTAGGGCTCAGTATACACGTTAGCATACACAAGTCTAATAATAGTGATCCTAAGTATTCTTTGTCCTAAAATGAAATGAGAAGCACCAGAGCTTACACATGTTCTGTGGAGACTGATTTTAGTAAAAATCAAGGTCTTCATCAGGCACGTGTTTCAGCATGTATCTAATGCTAACTATACACGTTCTAATGTGACCCTTTTTATACTCGGAAAATTCAGACCGCAGAGTAAAGGACACACGCAAAATGGAAAAGCTAATGAGTTGAACCCTACTGTCAGCTTCAAATGTCAATGTCTATGTTGTCATTGATAATTAAATTACTCTTTCTAGGAAAGTTTATGACTAGGCCAAAGTCATATTTGTAGTTACTATTTTTAAGTTATGACTTGTGAAACATATCTCTGAATGCTCACAACTGCCTATTCTTCCATTATAATGATGCAGTGAATTACATGACATGTACTGATATATGGATTTTGAATTTAATCGTTCAACAGACATATACATATATGATTTACATATATATATAGAGAGAGATGCACACCTATACACGGGTCATACTGGAAATAATTCCTCCTATTTCTTTCTTTGAAAATTACAATAGGTACAACAATCCTAATTGATGGAGCAAATTTTCACATACAAAACTTCATTTTTCAACATAGTCACTGCCATTAGCAATGCTTTTTCATGAACCATGAACAAGAGCCTGCATTCTGCACCAGTGGAGGTGACTCACTGCTTCACATCTCCTACAACAGTGACGTTGCTGAAATGCACCGCCCACCATCTCACTGTGCTCACATCCACTGTTTGGTCTCCATAAATATTCAGTGAGCATTTACTAATGTCTATGGGTTCAATTTTTTCCATGTGGAGCAATTCATTTCCACACCTTCACTTCATACACGCTAGTCTGACTGCCCCTCTGTTGCCATCTGTCACATGGCAAAGACACGTAACACAATAGTGGGGGGAAGGTTCAGCCTCTACGGTCACATCACCAACATTCACTTCTGGAGTCATGGGCCAGCATAATAAAATAGAAGGCATTACTTTTGAAGCAGTCCTCATATATTCATATATCACAAGCTCCATTACAACACTGCTCTATACAAGCACTTGATGTCTTAAAACATGAGCTAGAATCATCAGACTGGAGCAAGAACAGCCCTGTGGAGATGGACTTGTGTGTACCAGTGAACAAAAAGATGTTCCTGAACCAGCAGTGTGTGCTTGTAGTCTAGAAAGCCAACTGCATCCTGGGCTATATCAAAAGCAGTATGACCAACAGGACAATGGAGGTGATTATCCCTCCATACTCTGTCCTTGTGAGACCCCACCTGCAGCACTGTACCCAGACCTAGGGGCCCCAGCACAAGAAAGATGTACGGCTGTTGGAGCAAGACCAGAGTAGAGTCACAAAGATGACAAGGGGGCTGGAGCATCTCTGCTTTAAGAAAAGACTGAGGGAGTTGGGTTTGTTCTGCCTGCAGAAGAGAAGGCTCCAGGGAGACCTTATAGTAGTCTTCCACTACCCAAAGAGGAGCTGTAAGAAAGTTGGAAAGGGATTCTTTATCAGGGAGTGCAGCAACAGAACAAAGGATAATGGTTTTTAAACTAAAAAAGCATAGGTTTCAGTTTGATATTTGGAAAAAGAATATTTCCTATGAGGGTGGTGAAGCACTGAAACAGGCTGCTCAGAGAAGCTGCAGATGCCCCACCCCTGATGTTTAAGGTCAGGTTGAATGGGGCTTTGTACATCCTGTTTGAGTGGAAGGTGTCCACACCCATGATGGGGGGTGGAATGAGAAAGCTATTAAGGTACCTTCCAAACCAAATCATTCTATGATTCCATGAAAACTGAAGATGTTCTTCATCCTAACTCAGAGATTTTCTTACAATCTCTTGAATACCAGTGACTAGATCTGCAGTCTCTCATGCGGATGACTGCTAGAGACAAAATAAGCTGTAACGTATTTCAGCTTTTCATCTTATTAAGGAATTTTAAGTGCTATCTAATTCATAAAATAAATATATAACAATCAAAACATTTTTGTATTGTAAAGTTTTCTCCCTTTAAATCTTGATTTATCAGAATAAAATGAGGATGCAGACACTCTGATGCAGCATATAAAATAAAAGCCGTGTGTGAAGATATATGGTGTTGGTTTTTTTTTTTTAAAGTAATATGTAAATTCAAACCAAATGTTAACTGAAAAGTTTCTCCCCTTTTACATTCATTCCTCTTCTCTTCTTCCTTCCAGGAATGGCAAACCCAGGAGTGGAATATCAGTAAAGACTGTCTAAGTTGAAATGAAATTTCTGGTTTCACTTAGTCTTGTAGGCAACATGTGCTTTCACTCTTCCTTAAAACACACTGGGTACAGGGGCTTTAAAATCATAATCTGAAAATCCCATTTTCTTATGAGCCTTATTAATATGAGATGACTGAGTGATAGTCTCAACTTCCACTTCAAATAATAGAGGAGCATTTCATATCCATTCCTCCGTCTTATTCCTCATTCCTAAAACACAGAAGCTAACTTTCAAAGGTTACTTAAAAAAAAAAAAAAAAAAAAAAGAAAAGATTTTGGAGTCATTTTATTTTCTTTAATGTGTGAACCTAAACGTGCTTCCTAGGCCTCACACTGGCAAACACAAAAGCAAGTTGGAAGAAAGCAATACAACACAGCAAGACTTCTCTCCTCCAGATTCTGCTCTTTGGCATTTCAGCTGTTCCCAGAAACCACTGCAGCTCCCATTTTTCCCAAAAGCATCCCAAACCAGCCAATCAGCTTGGCTGAGGGCAAGGCAAACAGGTACATCCACTTCAGCCTGAGAGCCAGGCATGCTCCCAAAGGAGCAACTCTTGTTATAAAAAACAAGTTTGCTTCACCTACTCAACAAACATTCAGCTTCTCTAGTGGTCAAAAACACTCAACCATTTTTAAACTAGTTTCATCATGGCCTGTACACCCTCGCTGACTGTTGCTGTCAGTACTATGCACACACTTTTCCCCACCTAATATCTGACACTGATTTCTTCATAGACAGCACCTTTCCTATCTGAAGAGCCCATCTATCTATGCTGTTTTAAGTAAGGAGAATTCCAACATTTCCAAGAACTAAGATGAGACTGTGAGAGCATGAGTTTGAGTCTGGGTGGAAGGAGAGGACAACTCTAGCTTTCACAGGAGGAAAGACTGAATAGGTAATCTAGATAGACAGCAGCTGTAGGAACTACTCCATCAAACACACAGAGAGAAGAAATTAAG
Organism: Centrocercus urophasianus; assembly: GCF_019232065.1. Classification (NCBI taxonomy): domain Eukaryota; kingdom Metazoa; phylum Chordata; class Aves; order Galliformes; family Phasianidae; genus Centrocercus; species Centrocercus urophasianus. Next base: position 9,499,486 of record NW_024884711.1, read on the forward strand.
TAAAATAGGGATTAACCATCTTCCTATGCCAATTATCACTTCTATGACTTCCCCATTGGAGGCTTCCATGAATGGATACGTAAGGTCTTCAGAGGGGCATTTTGGGTCCTGAGAGCTCAGTGGCAAACAAGGAGGAACTTGGGGAGATGGAGAAATTCAGTAGCTAAACATTCAGAGACATCATTTCAAAGCAACCAAATCAAATCTTGCTTGGGAGAGAGATTCACAGAGGAAATTTCAGAAGTGATGAATCCATTAGTGCAGCCAGCAGCTCACGGTAGCATTCAGGTGGGTGTGATGAGTTGAGATATGATGCTGGGCTAGATCTTACCAACAGATAGCAGCTGACTTGGAATCTTTCGGCAAAAAAAAAAAAAAAAAAAAATTACTAGAAGCAAGAGCTAACCAGAAGGAAGGAACAGGTTGTAGGGATGGTAATCTCACTCAGCATACAAACAGATGGGGGAGTTTGTAAACTCAGAGACAGTCAAAGGATGATAACCAGATATACTCGTCCTGCAAACAAAACAGACTAGAGAATGGAAGTAGTCAAACTGGGACAAAAAGTAACTCCAACATGCGATGCATAACAGAACACTAGTGGCTACCTGGGCCTTGACATAAGTTGGGTGAACTGGAATACACTCTATAGTAAGAAAACACTCAGATATCAGGAAATACGGTGAAAGTGAGCTAATGAGCAGATTACTGAGACATAACATGCATGGCACAGAGTAGGACATAAGAGTGGAGACAGGTTAAAGTCTGGCTGTGAGTAACACAGAATGATAGGACTGACATGCAAAACATAAACATGAAGAATGATAATTTTGCATTACTGGAGAACTGAGCCTGTACTATGGAGTGTTCCACAAGGACAGCACCAATAACATCATGCAGAGATGTAGAAAGATGTAGAAAGGCAGGAAAGGCAGGAAATAGAATGCTCATAGGGGACGTTATTTATCCCTATGCAGATTGAGAGAAATGGGATATAAAGCAAAAATCCCATTTTTAGGTGCTATTTCTAGCACCTAAAAATGAACAGCTGCTTAGGAAGCCCTGAGGAGCAGATGCAACTCTTAATTTGAAATGACCGTAGAGGAGGTAGGTTGTGGGACAAATTGACAAAAGTGAACAGTAACAAATTGCAACAACAGATGGTATTCACCCTGCCTGTTCAAAAATAGCTGGCACAATCGCTGACTACACATGTTAATAAGCCTCTTTTATAAAACCAACCTTATACTGAGGACTGAGGAGGTGGCATGTGTGGTGACACTGTTATTAAAAGATTCCAGGTGAGATCCACTTATCCACAGGTCTGTAAGCCTGGTATCAAACTGTCAGAAATTACAGAAAGAGTCAAATCACTGGAAATACAGTATATGGAAAGAGCCTGGCTTTTGTGGGTTTGCCTCACAGAACTACTGGAGTTCTTTGAACAGGTCAACAAGCCTGTGGATAAGGGTGATCTGGTTAATATAGTCTGCTTGGATCTCTGAAAGGCATTTGACAGGTCCCCAACAAAAGGTTTCTTAGGAAGCTATGCAGTCATGGAGTAAAAGGAAAAAATTCTTGGATAAACAATTGGTTAGAAGAGAAAAACAGAGGGTAGAGGGCAAGATCTTTCTTTCAGCAGAGGAACAGCACCGATGGGTCTTCCACATGGAGCTCTGATGGGACCCATACTGCACGAACTACTTTTTTAAAAGAAGATGCGAAGAGGCTAAGGAGTGAGGTGAAAAGATTAGTTAGGAGAGAATATAGGGTGAGGTAATTGCAAATAACTGCAAGGAGGTCCTTATTATAATAAGTGGATGGATAATAAAACAGCAGAAGAAATTCAAAGTAGATAAATTTAGATGATGCACGTGGAAGAAAACAACTTCAGTTTCCTATTTTAAAATCATGCACTTTGTAATCCATTGTGATATTGACTGCATTTTCTTTTTTTCAAAAAAGCCAACTGAATACTAAAAAATATTATTAAAGGAGGAAGAAGTAAGAAAAGGAACTTACTGCAAATACGTCTACATATCTTCCTCTGTCAGCCCTCAAATATTTTAAGTTTCAAAACCTCAATCTCATAACTAGGCACTAGGGAAAACACAACAAAGAGTTGTAAGACAGAGGCTTCTTAATTCCAGAAATTTCAGAATAACTTGTTGCAAGCATACACCTTCTGTTTCAAGTGCAGCTATTTTAACAATTCTTTCTGATGTAAGAACTCTCACTCACCCATCCTGATAAATATGTATCTGTCTCCAAAATCCAAAGCACATTTAATATCTGTTTCATGATTTTTTTCTCTAATAACTAACTTTTCTTCTCCAATAACTAGCAATAAAATCTATTTTTATTAAAGACAAATGACTACTAGGATTATGTGCAAGAAGTATGGAACAATTAAATTCTTAAGTTCTGAATAATCATTTTTCATCAATTTGGAGGCCTTTTCAAAGATACACTCCATCAATTATGTAGAATTTACCCTGCAATTTACTGTGAACTGAACTGACAGACAAGAGTAACCAAGATACCTCAGGCAAACCAGGTCATTCAGACTTTTTCTTGCTGTTTCACAATTAAAGGTTGACCACAGAAACCCTTACTTTCTGCAGAATGACATATTTGTTTGTCTAAATATGCAGGCAATTAACATAGAGATAGCATGCATTTAAATGGAGGTCCCAGTGACCTCCATCTCCTAGCTGCAAGCTCTGCTCTGAAAGCAGACAGCTTAGCAAAAAATATTCAATTAATAAAAAACTGAAGGGCAACAAGTCCACTTTAAATCATTTAAAAATAAATAGTGTTTACTGCTCCATATTTAATAAGTTAATAAACAACAACACCATGACTAATAACATAAGCAACAAGGGCATAGGTCTGAATAATCTTAACAGAGATCATATTAAAAAAATAAGATGAAATTAAAAAAAAATCTAGTTATTTCTCTTTCATTCAGAATATTACAGAATATTCTATGAGAAATTACAGCCTGTGTTCTTGTATTTTCTGAGCCCTGTATTTCACTCCTCTTCCCATGTCCCAAACCCAACTATGACACTATAACTTGCTCCAGTTACTCAAATTTCCAATCCCAAATATTTCTTCCTCCCCTCAAACATCCATAGCTCCCTTCCAAATTATTTGTTAGGCAAGAACAGCGAAAGGTCTTGCTCAACCATAGATGAGGAAGCAGAAGTTTTCTGTGATTAAGTGGATAAGAAGTAAACTCACCCTGCACTCTGTCCCACAGGAGCATTGAGTCTCCACTCTACGTAATTACCCATCATCTGAAAAAACTTATTAACTGTTGTATTTGAAATCCCAGACCTCTGTCACATTTGCTTGAAACTGGCCAATAACTTCTGAAAACTCTGTAAACAAAACTAAACAAAACAAAAAGAAAGCTAGGCCACTTGGATATTTATCAATCAAATGAACATGTGTTTTTAAAGAGAAAAACTGAATAATTTTTATTTTTTTAATCAAACTTATAATTTGAGGGGTCTGCAGAAACCATATATCACACCAGTGCCATCTAATGGAAGAAAACATCAGCCCACCATTGGTGTTAAGGAAGACCCTGTCAGACAAGAATTAAGTCATCAAGTAGGGTTGTTTCTACCAGCCCTTATGTGGACTCCTCCTTTTCTCATGTATAAATTCAGGTCTTCACAAAACATTACGGACTTGGGCAAAAAAAAAAAAAAAAATTTAAACAAAATCATTAAAAGTTGAGATTAGAAAAAATTGTTTTGGGTTTTTTTTTTTTCTTTTTTTTTTTTTTTTTTTTTTTTTTTCATGTTATTCAGCTAAATTCAAAGTCCTAAGATTTTTACCTTTGCTACCCAAAATTAACAGTAGTTTCCTAATTTGAAGGCTCAAAAGTCCACAAGACAAGGTTGCTTTTTAAAGACAAGGTTGCTTTTTAATTGATTTATTAGTCCATAGATCCATAGATGAGCACTTAAAGCCGTATCTCTATATGCCTGACATAACCTAAATAGATGGAGCAATTACTCCTGTTCTGACTCCAGGACTAGCTTGGATAGGCTCTTTCACAGTGTTGAGCCTCATCTTTACTGTGAGAAGTTATGATTTTTCCCCTGTGCTGCACATATATTCTTACTTCAGCAACCGCCAAATGCCCAGAAAAGGAGATTTAATAAAAATGATGGCACGCTCTATTAGTGTTTTACTTTCACAGTATATTATCTACTACAAAAGAGAACATTTACTTAATTCATCGGGGTAAAATAGTTCCACCAATCAAAACAAAAGCCAGAGATGTGCAGTAATAGGGGAAAATGCAAAATGATGACTTTTCTGATTGCTGGCATAATGCGAAAGTTAAGTCACGCTATAATTAACAGATCTGATTCAGAATGGTTCCTGTTGAGTAGCCGTATTCAATAAGAGTCTGTTGATGGGATTTATTACCAAATTGTTACTATAACAAGTAAGCATTTGTTTTGCATATGCAGTGTACTCTGAGAGTGCTGGAATCTGCTCCAGTAGAAGTTAGGAGCAGGGTAATGTCCTCCTCTATGATAGCCTGAGGGCTCCCAACATTCAGCTCTTCTTTGTCTTACAACTTTTGAGCAGCTAACTTCTCAGCAGAATATTGCTGCCTTTGGGAAAGCCTTCGAGAAACCAGTGGTCAAACACAACTACAGAGATTTGAGCTGCTACACATTGGCATCAGATAAAATACAGAGGTTCAAGTTTAAGAGAAGTGATTCTGCAAGGCAGTTTAAAAAGCCAGTGCATTACAAGTAAGGTTTCAACAGAGCTGATTACAAGCCGCAGTTTCAAGACACAACATTTCTCTTCTATTCAGTTATGTGATATGAAATAGATATTTCCAAGTCTGCTGAGACCACTAAGAGCCTGCTAACATTACCCAGTCCCAAAATGCACTTCAAACACATGCCAAGCTATTGGCAAAGTTTTCTACAGACCAATGGCTCAAAACATTAATCACTGTGTATAAATTGAAATTTTACTTTTTTATTTCTCCAGTTGGAAAAAAAAAAAATTAAACCAATTATTTGCCAGTGATACGGGTCTGCAAATTTTGGAAGCAGTAAATTAAGAATAATCACAGATTAGATACGTCACAGAATATTTAAGCATCTTGGGTCTTTTTACAGAAAATATTTGCTAGGCTATGAGTTCATTTATGAAAAGATAATGATCCAGGAAATATTTTCCTTAATTGCAAAGGAGCTGTTTATGACAGTGTCTAGGGAACTAATTAGAAAGGAGTTTCATCTGTAAAGGACTAGGCTTTAAACTCAATAAGTGATTTTTAAAGGACTTGCTTGAGATAGAGCACAGTTTCCATGCAGGCAGATCTGATTTCTGAGGAGTAGCAACATTTTGCAGAAGTGGAAGCAAGTACATATCAGGTCCCCATGATGGCAGGGAGGCAGCCAGTGTTGGTATGCTCCTGCTACAGGGAATTGCTCAGCACAACTCATCAAATCCTTTTCTGTTTCACTACAGCAGATGTGGAAAGCATTCAGAAGCATGCAAATGGGAGAAAAGCTACCTCTAAAGTAAAGTGAGATTTTGTAAAAATACTTCCATATTTGCCAAAGGACATGTAGGACCTACTTGCCAACAGAACAAGTGCCAGGAAAATACTTCATCTGATAGCATCATAAGCTCCTATTGAGCGTCATTGCCTCTTTCTGTTACCAGAACATACAGAAACTTCACCAATTAAAAAAAAAAAAAGAAAGGGATGGCACCTTATAGATTTTCTAATACACACTTTAGTTTTCCATCTAGAACCTTGTAACTAAAATCAGTCATATCTGTAGAATAGCATTACAGTTCATGAGCCTGCAGATCAAACATACTTCTACTGGACATGACAGGCTGTGAACTTAAAAAACTTCCCTGTTGTGTGAACAATCTTGTGGTTTCTTATCGACAGTTCTTCTCATCGTCTTTTGACGTATCCCTCCTCGGTGCTTTTCTAAAGACAAGGGTCCAAGTCTCACTTGGTTACATAATAATATCAGTTTTTAACTTTAAAGTAAAAAAAAAAAATAATAGCAAACTCACAGCTTTACTCAAGGAAGTGAAGCAAAATTCAAAACAACAAAAAAGACCTACAAAAGGAACTCCAAACATTGAACATTTAAGCAGCCAGTTTCATGATGTTTAAATGTACATCAAGACTTCAACAAAATATTCAGCATGGCAAATTGGCCTTTTTCTTCAACATTTGAAAACAAATAAAAAAATCAATTAAGCATTAAAGGAAGAAACGTAATTTTAAAATATTCTCAGTAGCAGTTCCCCAAAACAAGTGACAAATTGAAAGAGGGCTCTGCATTACTTCTAGTGGGCATTAATGCTATACTACTCAGTCTACCTCAGCAGCAGGACTGACCTGGGGGCACTAGTGAAGACTCTCTGGATTTGTCAGCTAGTTTGCTAACAAAATTTGGCACCACTATGTACAGCTCGTACTCTCTGTTTAAGAAACCTGGGACTCAATGAGCTGGGACTGCTACAGGCAGAGATGGATTAGCAGAGACATACATAAAACTTGTTGACTGCATGCCCACACTCAGCATCTAGCCAACCTTCTCAAATGCCTCACTGTCTTCTGATCCACCAAATTAAAATATTCCATGTTGCTACACTTTTAGTAACTTCTGAACTCTTATGCCACTTACTACGTAAAACTTTGGAATGGAACAAAAAAAAAAAAGAAAGAAAGAAAAAAATGCAAACAAACAAAATTAACGCACAAAAAGTCACCACATCTATTGTCTGTTCTGGCATCGAAAATAGGATTGATTTATTTTTACGCAAGTCAAGAGTTTCAAAATTAAATAAGTCTGTTTTACAAATTATTTACTTTCTACAAGATCCATTTCCCCTTGAAGCACGCTGTGCATGCCCTCCTAGTGTGAACAGTTTACAGTCTGTGATCAAGCACAGACCTACTTGGCTGGATTTTTTTCCCTCTCAAAATGGCAATTCTGAGAATCATAAATAACACAGCACAGTTATTGCAATTTGAGCTTATTCCCAATAAATAAAATTAGCTAAGCAGTTTTCTATGCAGCTTAGCTCTTTCTTTGCTAGCTTATGATTTCACGTTGACCTGCTTCATGTTGCTAGTCACAATCAAATTCTGCCACTGCAAGTATAAAATGAAGAACATAAATTAATGAATGCTTAGTGAAAAATGCATACATTCAAGTGATCACAAATAAGCTCTAATCTTCATAGGATATTTTAAAAGAAAAAAAAAACTTAAAATTTAAAATTATATATTGCCTAATATAGATTCCAGCGTCCATCTGTTATACACTACAAAGTTCTGTTTATCAGAACACTAAAGCGGAAACCTCCTCATCATTAAGCCCCAAATGATCAGAATACTTAGGGATGCTGCTAAACTTAAGCAGTTGAGCAGCACCGCTGACTTAAAACACAAGGCAGGACAGATTCCTTTGGGGAGTTATGAAGCAGCAGTTTATCAATCCATTCCAATTATCTCCAACACTTACAATAAGCCTTCAGTTATCTCATTTTTGTTTCATAAACAGTTCTCTTATGAAACAGGTCATGGCAAAGTTTAAGTCTTGGTCTAAAAACAGCAGAGCAACCAGAGAAATAAAATTGTATGGGATATATGGTGAGTTAACACAGATAACCTAATGGCATGTTTTGACCATAAACCCACTGCAATCCTAATGAATGTGTATCTACATTCTCCGGGTCTGAACTTTAAAAGTAAATAGATCATTGCTAAGACTTACTGACAAGAAAAAATGTCATAATGAAATATTAAAATTATAAATAGAGTCTCTATAGTACTCCTCATGTTAGACCCATTTTTCTCTTAAGACCAACACTTCCACTCAACAAATCAAGTCACGTTCAGTTTGAAAAAAAAAAAATACACATAAAATGAAGAACACGTAGTTGAAGTGTTTGTCTCCTACACATTACTGTGATTCATAGCTTTTATTTATTTAAAAAAAGAATTCCCACAGGTGGGACTTCAGACTTTAAGTCATTTTTCCAGGCTGATCTTCTAAGGTCCTAGCAAAATGCTCAGAATAATGTGAGCTCCTGATTAAACCAGGAAGTAAATCTGTATGCATGCAATTAAAGTGTCTGCAAGGGCAGATGCAGATGACAGTAATTCATACTCTAAGAAATGGGCTTGTGTATTTGGCAGATTAACTGTTCTGTATTCCACTGCAATGAGGTATGGAAACTGTACTGTGAAACAGCCATTACTCATTCCCTCTGCTCCAAGCACGTAGGTCTATCAAAGTCGAGCCAGGCTGGAGAGGGCAAGGGGCGACTGCTGGAAAGAGAAGAGCCTACGTGTTTCAGATTAACACTTCCCTTGAATGGCTTCTTTTATTTAATTTCCCCTACTTTTTAAATTAGCAAGTACAGTAGGCCCAGAAGGGAAATGCGCAACGGGAAGAGGGAGAGAGAGGGAAAAAGCAAAAGCAGCCAAAACTCTCCAACTTGTTCATTAGGGTTTTTGTGTTTGAACATCTGAATGAATCATGTGTCTGTTTTTCATTATTCTCCATATGTGATTGTTGCCTGCTTTGTTCATTGATTTCTGGCTACTTTGACATGACTGCGCTCATTTTGTTTTACATATTGTTCTCTTACAGAGTGATTGTTGCTTCTAGTATGTCTCACTTAGTATTTATGCCACCAACAAAGACTAATCTTTAAATGAGAAGTTACGTCAAAAGCATTCCCTTGTTAACTCCCTTGAAGCATATATGATTTCTTCAGACCGACTGCTTAATTCATACCAGGAGTAAATCCTCAGATGACACTATTCCTTAGCACGCCAGTAATGTAGCAGGTATCACAAGGGATACTGAAGGGTGACGTACTGTCCATTTTTCAGAGTGTCTTCTGCATTTTTCAAAGAGGAAACCTAACACTTTTTGCTAACCAGAAGTCTATTTTAACTGATTTGCACATTTATACAAATGGTACTTGAAACAATTTGTTTGTTGTATACACTATTTTATATTTTTAGGTCTACTCTACACCTTGGAAAAAAACATGAATGAGGCTGAAATAGATTTTGAAATCTCCAATCACGATTTCTTGTATCATTGACATGAGGGTAATCTTCATCACTGTATGAACAGCAGAGGATGATGGGATCATTTAACAGGATAGCTCATACTTTGGGAAAGATGTGTGATAATCAAAAGACTGGGAAGGAGCAAACAAAATGCCTGCTGTTTGTTTGCCTGCTTGATTTAAAGGACTGGATGTAGGCCCCGGTGAATTAGAGATATGTCAACTTAGATTTAACTTCCGGAAAAATCTTTCAACAAATTGTAAATAAACCAATTCACAGTGCCTCAAAGGCACCAGGTGATGAGTATCACACAGCATTGATTAGAAAGAATAAATGTCACGCTGCATCTCCATCCAAACACAGGTAACTAAGTTCCATGGAGAGGTAAATACTGTATGTTTCAATCAAAACTTGGTTGTCCCTCATAACATGAAGAGATGGAAGAAAAACGACCTAGCTAAAACTGCTGTGACGTAGGTGCCAAACTGACTGGCACATCCAATTTAAAAATAAAGTTCTCAGTGGCTCACTGTTAAACTATCTGGTATGCCAAGAAGGTTTCCTCATATGTCTCTCCCATGCCTGTTATTATTCTGTCTTTTCCAAATTATCTTGTCCAGTGGATTATAGAAATCATTTATTAACTGTGAAGAGGATACCTAAGAGGTAAGTGCTGTAAGCACTCTGAAGGACTTAAGGCTTGAGAATAATCTTGACAAATTAAGGAGCAGCCAGGAAAAAAAGACGACAAAATTCAATGCAGACAAATGAAAAGTACTAGCCTTAGGAGGGAATAATGAGCAGCACAAAGAAGAGCACACAGTAAGGAATGCCTGGCTGGCAGCAACGCCTGAGAAGAGAACAACAGAACCAAGGGGCTGCTGAGAATCTCTTAGCAACACCCTCATACAGCATATGTTCTCATACAACACCATCGAAAGTACACTTAAACTTTAAATATACATAGTTCTTTATATGTATAAATAAACAAACAGGGGAGCCACACGATCACACAGAATACAAATGAAATAAACACTCCATGTTATTTAAAACGGCCAGACTCAGGCTGACTGACATTCTGTGCCTGGCTCTGAGGGCTTCTGGTTAGAAGTGAACTAATTAGATAGAGAGACTGGTGAAGTGCAATATAAGAAACTTGAAACAGATTGCTTTTCAGGAAGGAGTGAAAGATCCAATGTATAATCTAAAGAAAGATCAGATAGTTGCATAGCAGTCTTCAAATATATGTTTGCTGCAAAGAAGAAAGGAATAAACTGTTCTGCATCAACTGGGAAGTAAGAAAAGAAGCAATAAACTCAAATTGCATAAAGAGAGATTTGGGTTAGATATTAGGAAATACTTTATTACAGTAGAACAGCAAGCAATGTTGCAGCTTGCCTGAAGAGCTTGCGGAGCCTCCACGACTGGAAGCGTCCAGGCATGAGAGAGGCAAACATCCGCCAACATACTGGTCCTGGCCTGGGGCAGAGGAATGGACATGATGCCTTCCTCACATCCCTTCCATTTTGATGCCTGTCAGACTATTTTTTTTTTCCCCAGTAATCTCAGTGAAGAGGAAGGAAATTGTAGCCAGCCTTTAAAGAAGCAAAACTTCTTTTTGTGCCATGAAGCATTCTGTTAATAAACCCAATTATGTTTACGATCTTTTAATGGCACCACTTATGTCATAAAGATCCATAGTTGCAAATACAAATAATATATCTCTCTGCCCTACAGTGTAATAACACAGCATAAAAGCAAACTTTCACAGAATTCTAACTTACTGTTGTATGGCTTCAACTACAATAATATCAAAACAGACTACAATATAAAGAATGCCAAACCAAGATGTGTATCTTTCTCAAACTTTTACCATTCATATTCCTCACAATCTTTTCATTTCACACCTTTGTGTTTTGTGAGGAAATCCATGCCTTTTCTTCTATACTTCAGGCAATAGGAATTGAAAGAAGCTCAGATCACGCGATACCATGTTTGTAGGAGTGGTTACAATCAAACATCTGTTGTGGAAAGAAAAGGCGTGAAGGACAAAAAGGACAATCATTTAGCCTGTTTCCAAAAGATTCACTCCATTAACCTTGAGGCTCCTGCCTGAAGCATCTATGGTTAAGATCACAGTGGTCCCAATCAAGATCAGCAGGGGCAAATAATTTCTCCCTTCCACAGACTTCATTTAACTATTTAATATATTTACAGACCAGTTCAAATCCAATTCCATATGCCTGCTTTGTGTTTCCATTTCAAATGGACAACTTAAAAGCCTGGTAGATGAGAAGCTGGACATGAGCAGGCAGTGTGCACTTGCAACCTGGAAGATCAACTGTGTTCTGGGCTGAATTACAAGAACAGTGGCCAGCAGGAAGAGGGAGGTGACTGTCCCCCTCTACTCGGCTCTTGCAAGGCCCCATCTGAAGTTTTGTGTCCAGGCCTGGGGCCCCTTGCACAAGAAGGACATGGAGCCCTTGGAGCAGGTCCAGAGGAGGGCCACTAAGATGATCAGAGGGCTGAGCACCTCTCCTATGAATAAAGGTTGAGGGAACTGGGCTTGTTTAACTTGGAGAAAAGTAGGCTCCGAGGAGACCTCATTGTAGTCTTTCAATATTTGAAACGAGCATATTAACAGGAAGGAGAATGCTTACAAGGGTAGATAGTGAAAGGACAAAGCGGAATGATTTTAAACTAAGGGGAGGTTTAGGTTGGATATTAGCAGGAAGTTTTCCATACAGAATGACACACTGGAACAGACTGCCCAAGGAGGTTGTGGATGCCCTATTCTTGGAGGCACTCAAGGCCAGGCTGGATGTGGCTCTGGGCAGCCTGGTCTGGTGGTTGGCGACTCTGCACATAGCAGGGGGTTGAAACTAGACTATGGTTCTTTTCAAACCAGGCCATTCTATGAATCCATGATTATAGGAAAAGATGAAAAAAATGAGAGTTGACACACAAGAGAACAGAGAACACCTCAAACTTGCATTGTGATAAGAAGGAGGTAATACAACCTAAATGTTCCTGTCCACAGAGTAAAGTTTTAGCTGCAGTCTGGCCCAGGCTTATACCAACCTACCGAACTGCAGACCTCCTTCGTCTTATCTTTCACGTCTGCAACCCAGGTCCTCCAGCTCCCCTTGTGCTAAGCCCCAGCTTCTTCTTGCTCCAAGATCACATCTCCAACCACTCCTAATGCAAAGCCCCTCCTATCCCACCATGTTACAGTTCAGAGCAACACTTTCTCCTTGTCAAACCAGCTTAGAGCCCTTTGATCTGCTCTGCCCCTTTTGTAGCTCCTAGTCTTTTCATTTGCTGCTAGTTTTCCTTTCTCTATAGGTCGCCATACCACACTCTTTCTCCAAAACCCAAACCTCCTGGCTATGCAGCCAGCAGCTGGTACACCCATTTCCTTCTGGCTCAGAAACTGCAGCATTTGCTTCTATGGCCCCCCATGCCAGTTTCCTGCACTTGGCCTAGTCCATACCTCCCACGGGAGTATTCCTCCATAAAATAAAATAAAACAAAACAATAAACAAAACCAAAGACCAAAGCTGTTTCTCCCTATGTTTTTTCAAAGTTATATGGACAGCGATGTTATAAAAAATCTGCTTTCACAGGGCACCAAGGAAAGGAAAAGCAAGTCCAGACAAAAACAAATGTATGGCAATGCTGTTTCTGATGATGCCTCATAACCTATTGGGCTGGTGGAGTTTTCTAAAACTAACAACGGTAATTTTCCAACCTTCTTTTTCAAGTAGCTAACGAATGCTGCTGCTGACAGGCAACTGATAAAGGCACACAGTTCCAGAAACATCAATGATGCCCTTCGTACATCCGGCAGGATTTTTCACCTTCTCACAGTTTGCCCAAGTGTCTTTCTCTGATGCTTCTCTTCGGAATTCATCTTGTCACCAGTGAGATATTTCTGTACGCAGTGTTCATACTAACTCACACAGAAATATGGTCCACGACATTTGTCCTATCAGAAGAATCCACTCAGTAGATTCTATTACTCCAAAAGGATTCTGTATATCACTAGCATAATGTTACAGACTTTTAAAGCAAAGGTCCCCACCATACAACTCATTGCTTTTCAGACTAGTAAATGAATAACAATTCCCTCCCTAAGATAATTCTACATGCTCGCCAATATTTAACTATGCTCATTTGGCTATATGTACACATATATGTATATCAAACATGTTATATTTCACTTAAAAGTTTAAGATATTAGCAAAAAATTAAGAAAGAAATAAAAACGTAAAACTGGAAAATGAATCATTCTCATATCTTGGTATTGCAATTGGAAGATACATTTGTGTCACAAATAATTTCTACTTCCATTAGTGTAGACCAAGACTATATAGAAACAGAAAAATTAAACCAGGTTTTGCTTGGGAAATTTTTCCCATAGGCTTCTCATTTTTACATCAGAAATCAATTTGAATCACTAATGGTATCATTCAAATCAGATGGCACTATGTAGTTAGAAGGTAATTTACTTTTCTGCTGAAGCAATTTGATACTTGTTCTGACTTGTGATTTTCATTTTGTTTGTTAATGAAAAAAATTAATGAGTAATGTCACTGGAAACACAACTCAAAGCATTGGCATTATTAAATATGTTTGCAAGATACTTTACATTATGCTGATTGCAGTGTTGTAGCAATAGCCTTGGCAGCCAAGCCACCAGTCAATCACTCAAATAATGAACTCGCAAGGCAGACTTTTTGCACATACCTTTGCACTGATTTGTGTTTTTGTCAAGAATTGCCTTTGTTGATACAATTTTCCCATACCTAAAGAGAAAACAAAAAAAACAGAAACACGTTATTGTATTTTTATATAACACATATCATATATCCAACACACAAAACATTTCAAGAACTGTAGATCTCCTTCTTGGATGAGTGTATGTCTGATACTCCTGGAGACATTCCTTCTGCCACTGCAGTTCAACAAACACCTTTAGAGTTCATTTGTAAAGCACTTATCCTCTGCCACAGCCTGTTTACCTCTGGCCACTGCACTACCGCTAACATAAGTGTCTGATACAGAGTCAATTGTAGGGCATCAGCACTGCTGACGATGCTTTTTTGATTATGTTAGTTAGGCTTCCTTAAAAATATTTTTTCATTTCTAGCTGCCTAGGAAAATTTGTTGTAATACAGATGGACTAGATCCAACAACAACGCGGGAGGTATCATCATTTATTTGCATGTATATGTATGTATATACACTCTAAACTTCTGTTTTAGATAAACAGAAACTTTTGAGATTTATATCCATCTCCCAGGTCTAAGATGAATGCTAGAATTTATTTGAACATATCAAACCTCACACAGACAGCACAGCACTGCACCAAAACTTGAATTAGGGCACATACAAGTTGTTAAATTAAGCAGTTAAACCAGAAAACAGCTATGTTACATCTTACAGAGATTTAAACTAAAAACGCAGATTTAATGGTCACAGTCACTAATCCCAAGTGAACGATCACAGAAGGCCATTCATAGCTGAACGCAACACTTCAGGAGAATGAGAACAGTGATTTTATTCCTCTAGTCACTGTCTTATTTTGGTCACTGCCACTGCTTCACCAAAGAGACCTTTCTCCAAAATGTCCCTTGTCCAATTTTTTTTTTTAATTTATTTTTTTAACCATTACAGCTACTCTGACAGATCAAGTTTTCACTTGGAAAACTCCATGATACACAACTTCCACTATTAATGAAGAACATATTACTATAAAAGACAATAATAGAACTGCATCTTCTAATGGCAAAACGAAACACTAGCTACATTCTTTTACATGGGTGAAATCAACAGAACATTGTGAACTGCCAAAGTGCAGTAGACCAATTTTTATTTGATTAATGTTTATTAACAGCAATATAAATTTGGCATTAGTAGCTTCTATCTAAATTCCAGAAACCAGGATATGGAAATCCTGCTGCAATTATCTTCTCTGGCTCAGGACCCATGTCTACTACTATACAGAAGTGAAAAAAAGTCCAAGTGCTGGTAGAGCATTGTACTGTATACTATCTGACCTACAATTATATAAATATATGCAGAAAATTGGAATAAAAATAAAAACATTTAAAAATAGGAAGAAATTAAAAAAAAAAAGAAAATGAAAGAAAAAATGAAGAAAGAAAAAAGGAAAAAAAAAAAAAAAGATACAGAAAAAAAAAATAGGAAAAAGATAAGAAAGTACAGATAACCAAAGAGAGAATAGAACCAGCACTCAAGGAGAAAACGGGATCTTTGAGTTTCAGACAGGCATCCAGTGAACACTTAAATATCATCAAAGGGGAGCAGCACCAACAGGAAAGACTGGGAACAGCCTACATAAATTGGAACCGGTAAAGATTTGAGGCACTTCTGCATCTGAAAGACAAAGTTCTCAGCTGAACTCTCCACATTAGAGGTAACTCATTAGTACTTAGATAAAGTACTTTAGATAAAGGCCACCATCTCTCTTTGTCTTGTTTTTGTGACTGACCAAACTGCCACTTTCTACTGTCACTGTTATTAATTTCTCTAAGAACCAGAAAAAAAAAAAATTTCTTTCCATTTGACTTTCACCTTAGGCAGAAAAATGCTTTGCTTTCCTCTCCTTCAACTGAAACCATTCTGAAGGCAGGCAAACTGACCTAAAAACATTAACAGTTTGTGCAACCATCTTTCAGGAGACTTTTTTTTTTATACCCCCTGGCTCTGTAGACAGGCAGAATTTTGTACTCTGGGAGCAGACACAATCCAATGCACACCTACCACCATGTGTAAATGGACAGGTAGCTGTAGGTCTACTTTGCCATAGCTGGCACCACTCCAAGAGCTTACATAACAGGTTTAATGTTAACTGTGAGATCACATGCTTTCCTAACCTCAGGTGTTTTCAGAATTGAGGCCTTTATACTCACTTATGTTCCACTTAGTTTTATAATTCTTCATAGTAATACCTGGAGTTGACTTTGGCCTCAAAGACGTTAGGGCACACATCTTAAGCAAGCGCAGTCAAATTCTCTGCCAGTATGATTTATGGTTGCTCAGTGGGCCAGTTTACCCAACAGGAAACTTGGCCTGTGCAGTGCATCTTCATTTATTTGATTTATTTAGATTTAAAATTGACTACATGAAAAACATGCAAAAACATGCCTATCTTGTACAGCAAAGGGCTTCTGACAGATATATGGAAAAAGAATCCAGCAAAAATCAGTGGCTAACCCACAACAACCTCAAATAAAACACAACCCCTACCTAAACTTCCGCCAACAAAAACTAACACCCAGCCTCCATTTCAGTTCAGCCACTCCTAATGAATTGATATGTTGTTTCATCCAAGTCACCTCAAAGTTGACATTTCTTGCCAGCAAAGACAGACATTTGTGGTTGCCCTGCTTTTATTACAGATTTCGTAAAGTTATTTGCTGCATACTGTGATCCTGCAAATTCTTAGCTACACTAGAGATTTCACTCACAGAAGCAATCCTGTTCAGTCCAGAAGTTTCCTCCAACACGTAGTTACATGCACATTACCTTTGTGTTTGCAAATACAGCCATCTGAGTACCGAGAGGTGCCACAACAACAAATACCATTACGGGCAATTAGCCATATGCAGCCAATTTAATCAACACTATAAACTCTGAGATTTTCCACAATAAAGTCACTGGAATTAATTTAGACACTATTTTCCTAAATATTTCAAGTAATTATTTCACAGTAATCAGAACATCAGTCCTGATGAAGAACGTTAGCTTGTGTGCTGCATGAAATCAGGAACATATTTTGCTCCTATAAATGCAGACATGTTTCTTTTTTGCACATACAGAGAGCGGTACCAAGTTATGCCTCATCTCCAAAGGTGATGGCTTTTCATTTAGCTATGGTTTCCTCCAAGTGAAAGTACCAAAAATATATTCCTCAGTAACACTGCCCACAGAAATAAGAATAAACTGCATTGCAGGAGACAGCTTCCTGCTTTCTTATATTTAAAAAGATATCACTATACAATCCAACAGCCTGCACCTCTGCTTCAGGAGTGGTACCATTAACCTAACTGATACTAGGTATAGGTCACACGTCATGAGAAAACATGATCACTATTTAATTTCCTCACAAGTTACAATGCACAGAGGTATTCTTTTCAAGATTTTGAAAGAAAAATTCTAGTCAGAAAAAAGATAATTACGGAGTTCCGTTCATTGCAATCCCTTACCACCAACCTTTTGATATAATGACTGAATCATTAAGGATAATCTACTGCAACAGAGAATCCAAGAGAAAAAATGCTATGAATCTGAGAAAAACACCTCAAGAATGTATTTAGTGAACATCTGAAACAGAATTTTTCTCCAAAAGATTTCCAGACAGACAATGCATTGGTTTTCATTACATTCCTCCCTAAGCATTATTTAAATGTGTTTTCATTTGGTTTCATCCTTTTTTATTTATTTATTTTAATAAATCCTCTTAATCCTGTATCCAATGATGCTTTCAACAGTTTTTCATTTAATAATTTTCATTTAAGACCAGGTGGTCAAGTGTTTGAGAAATTTTCCATATGAGGAGCAACTGCATAGACAAGGACTTAAGCTCATTAAAGAAGGGCCTGTGCAGTGAAATGAGGACTAGTTGTCTTCATTGTTCCTCATAATATATAACGTCTGACAACTAAATTACAAGACGAGCAGTGTAAAAAATTGAAGATTCTTCACCAGAAGGTGAAATATACATGTAGAACTCATTGACCACAGAACGTGCCAAGGCCTCACAGAGTGTATCTTTACAGAAAGCTATTAGACAACCTCTGGGCTGGTAGATCTGTCCGAAAAAATATATATATATATCGCTACATATAGTCTTTCAAGAACCAAATTCCATTGCACCCCACATTTTCCACCTACTCAGCAAGCTCTGGAAAGATGCAAACAATGCAGAATGAACTCCTTAATGTACATCAGAGCTGCAGTACAAATAGATCATTTTGAGAGCTTTCTGGCAAGCAGTCGATCAGCACTTACACTGCAGACAAGGGTGACCACTTGTTCCTGGGTTGCTATTTGATAACTACTGCTAAAATCCTTTCTGAAGGAAGCACTTGAGTTGTAAGTGATACCTCCTGCAAGATGCGAGAAACTTTCCCTTCACCCACAGAGATCTGAAACTGATAGGAATTTGCTATCTTACAGCACTCAAGGGAGTAAGGCCATTTCTGCTTGTGCCTCCAGGAATTTAAGGGTGCAGGGGAAAGCAAGTGTGTTATTAGAATTGAGAGAAAAATGAGATTCAGCTGGGAGCAGGCTCAAGGTGGAGGAACCAAGGACCATTCACCCTCCTCCTGAGAAGGAGACAAACCAAGGAAGAAAGCTTGCTTGGGGACTAGTACCACAAAAAGCCATGGATTAGAAGACAGAATGTCCTGGGAAGCCAGACTGGCCAGGCTACTCAAGCTTTTCACCTTTTTCATGTTGCTAAAAAAAACGAAAGCACGAGGGAGAAGTCCTTTTATTCTCTCCTTCAAGCTAGCTTTCAAGCTGGCCATGGCTGGTCTTGTAACACAAAATGGTTATCAGACCAGACAGGCCAAGGTCCTCATCCAGCTTGCTACCACAGGTATGATGCCCCTCTCCATCCAACTATGACAGAAGGTCACAGACACCTACTAAACACGCCTTTTGCTCCTTTCCAGTCATTACCTGTGTTTTAAATAAACATGAAACTTGGGATTCCAACCTGATCAACCTCTTCACAGAGTTCTTCCTTGCTTAGTTAAACCAACGGAGCTTGCCTGCATTTCTAAGCATTTAGGTAACAGTATATGCCTTTATCTTGGGAGCTTTTGTTATTGTATTGACCAGAAGTAATTGGATATAGGTAAGAAACTCTGAGGCTTTCATTCTTGTGAATCAATACATAAATAGTGTAACTGGGTTTATTTTGCTTAAAAGTAGACTCTATTAGGAAAAATTATGGATTTCTGGGTGGGGAAAAAAAGCCAACATTATGAAAGTCTATAATACAGAAGGAATTGCTACTGGGTTTCTTGCAAAGATATTTTTCCTACAATGCCCTCCCCCATATACCCAACACATCCAAATGCACACAGAAGGGAAGCTCACTCAGAAAAGTTCTCTCCATTACCAGAGACGGGGCTTGCTTATCGTAGTTTCTTCTGCATATTAATTTAAAGAGAAAAAGAAATTGGAGAGGGACAGAGAGCTTAAGACCAAACTCTCTTTTTATTCATACAGGTCTGAAATAACTACATTCATCCAATTCAAACCACTTTCTCGTTTCACTAACCAGCTCACTGCTTGGAGCATGGTGGTTGCAGGGAGCCTACAATGTACTAGATTAACAAGACCTTACTTTTGCCCAAAAGTTAGAGTTTAACCTCTGTCTTCTCCACTTCTTTCAGTATGATTTTCAAGTTTACAAAAGTCACTTCTTTGCAGACTACAATATAAGTTACCACAGGAATTTAAAATAACAACTTGTCCAAGAGTTTCAAAGAAAAAAGGGTGTCTTTCTGAAGTCTTTTGGCCGTTCATCTGTAATAGCATTGGACTTACAGAAGCTCTCCTACGGACCTTACTGCTGAATTCTGTAAGACTCAGAATTGCCTAGCAATTTTGAAACATTGTCATATGTTTCTGTTCTTAACAACAAAGTTAGGTACACAGTTTTAAGCAGAAAGTAAAGAATATTGTAGCATAAACTTTCTAAAGAACACAAGCTGATTAAAAGCCTAAAGAATGCATGCATATTCAAAAATATCTTCATGTTTAGAGATTTACTGCCAAGAAAGAATATAATGTTTTGATTCAGAAATGGATTAATTGGTCACCATCACACTACGTTCACCAAAAAATGCATTTTTCAGAAGAAAAAAAACAAACAAACAATAAATGTCTATGAACAACATTCTAACTTTAGACATGATCTAAGACCTTGCCATTCTCATAGAATCACAGAATTCTTTGAGTTGGAAGAGATGCATAAAGGTCACCTAATCAAACTCCTCTGCAATGAACAGGGACACCTACAGCTAGATCAGGTGGCTCAGAGCTAACTCTAGCCTGACCTTGAATGTTTCCAGGGATGGGGCATCCACCACATCTCTGAGCAACCACTGTCTCAGCACCATTACTCTAAAAAAAACTTCCTTATATCCAGTCTAAATCTCCCCTCTTTTAGATTTAAACCATTTCCCCTTGCCCTGTCACAACAGACTATGCTAAAGAGTTTGTTCCCTTCTTTCTTACAGTCCCCCTTTAGATACTGAAAGGCTGCTCTCAGGTCTCCCCAGAACCATCTCTTCACCAGGCTGAACAGCCCCAGCTCTCTCAGCCTCCTCTCCTCACAGGAGGAGTTTCCATCCCTTAGATCATTTCTGTGGCCACACTCTGGATGCACTCCAACAGGTCCATGTCTCTCCTGTACTGAGGACTCCACATCTGGATGCAGTATTCCAGGTGAGGCCTCACCAGCACAGAGCAGAGGGGCAGGATCACCTCCATCCCCCTGCTGGCCACACTTCTTTTGATGCAGCCCAGGATAGTCAGCTTTCTGGGCTGTGAAGGCATGTGGCTGGCTCATGTCAGCTTGCCATCCACCAGCACTCCCAGATCCTTTTCAGCAGGGTTGCGCTCAGCCCTCATGTCCCGCAACTTGTATTGGTTGTGGGGGTTGCAACAACCCAGGTGCAAGACTTGGCACTTGGATTTGTTGAATATCGCTGGGCATAACAGCTCTGTGATAGAAGGAAAGAACCTAATAGGCTATTTCAGAGTATGGTAGCATTTGATTTACACTAAACTGACAGATCAAATTCAGAAATCCTGCTCTTAAGGAGAAGGTGCAAGCACCACTTAGTTCACATCAGAAGCTGTAATACCACTGTGGAGCAGTTGTGATCCACTGATTCTTTTCCAAAGAATGTGGAAAACTTGCTAGTTATAGCGAACTTTACTTCTTGTACTATTTCAACAACTTAGAGTGTATAACATTGCAAATAAACTTCTCCAAATGTGTGTAGAAATAGCAAAAGTCAAAACATCTCTCTGCTTTTAAAATGCTAGCTTTTCTTTCCAGTGCCCCTAAAAAATTCTGCTGTTAAAGCACAGAAAGGCATCTTCACTAAAATGATGCAGATGTCTTACATTCAAGTTAGAAAAATATTTACAATACAATACAGATATTTACCAACAAACAGAGTCATATTTCCTAGTCAAACTAATCTTCCTTCATATTGTTTAACGTTATATGCACATTTACCTCTCAAAAAATAGTATCATATGAAAGCATACAGTCTCTGGAGACTTAATGTAATTGTTTTTGGTACTTGGCAAATTAAGATAGCTTCAACAGAAGTTAAAGTAAATGAAATTTAAACTGACACTAAATTTCTGGGTATATAAAGAACTTGAACTTCAAGATCTGTAAGAAGTATATTACTTAGATAGTTCAAACAAAGTGTTTCCCGTAGCCGTTTTCTTTTCCTTTCCTTGTCAAAATATAATTATTATTATTTTCCTTGCATGTAAATGAAATTAAATGTCTTGATCCAACACTTGCTGAAATCAAAGGCAGCTTTTTCATTGCCTTCAGTAGGTACAAGCCCAAATCCTATTTGCAGCGCTTATAATAAGGCTACAGATTTGTCACACTCTTGATACCCAGGACAGAATAAAATTCCACTTACTGAAGTGGCATCCTCAATAAAAGCCTGGCATTTTACAGCATTTTGTTTGTGCTTTTTTTCCCCAGGTTCATTTCACGCAAGACATTTGGCTCTTAGTTTCAGTTTTAATGCTAAATACTGTCTATTCTGAGTTGCTGCTATATATTGCATCCGTATTACATCTATATGTTTGAATATTGAAGCTATTTAAGATGTTTTAAAAATGATTACATTACTGTATATTGTACTTAAATTGTAACTCTGACATGTATGTTTTTGCTTTGATAGAAAGCCATGCTTTTCCCTCACAGTTGTGCCATGACAAATAACCAGTGTTAATAATTAATTAGCAAAATATTTTACAGTTGCTAAATTAAGTATAGAAAACGAAATTCATGCATAAATTAATAACTGTGATTTCATGCAGAACACTTCAACCCTTCTTCTGGGCCATCATTAAATCTTCAACTACCAATTATTCCATATTTGCAAGAATTCAGATGTCTTTAAAAATAAAATACAACTGTTGTTTGCAGACATTCATGGAGAAAATTTCACAGCACTGCTAAGATGCATTATTTGGAAGACAGCTTAGGGATCTAAAACCCTTTGCAGGGCAAGATGAGCTTTACCGTAGCCTGTCACAAATAGTGATGCCAGGCATATCCTGATTTTCAAAACACAGGGTGAAAAAAATGCCATGTTTTCTACTATTAAGACATTACTCATTGGCAGTGGAAGAAAAAAAAAAGTAGATCTTCAAATCTGAAGAATCACCTTTATGCAATAATTTAATTATCTCAGATATTGTAAAGCTAAGCCACTCACCCCCAGTATATAATTCGTATGTGTGGAATTTATTTACTTTGTATGTTCTTGCCTGCTGGGATGTCTTGGATCCGATTTCTCATTCACACTGTTTCTTGCTTACGGAGGATTCATTGTTAAATTACAGTTGGTATGAACCAGCATGCCAGCATACCATGATATTAATCTCTAAAGTATTCAATCATTGAACAATACTCTCATTATTCAAGAGAACTCTGAGTTCTATGTTTGTGCAGATTTGCTGACATTTCACTGAAACAATTTGCTCTTACAAGAATTATGTGGCTGGAATATATTGTAAATATATAGAGAGACATAAAACACTCAATCAGATGGTACCTCTCTGACAATAGCCAAGAAAAGAAAAGGAATTAAGAAGGAATTAAAAAGAAAAGCAAGAACTCCAGCCATCACCAGGGACTAGGAACTCAAACCAATAATTTAAAGCTAAAGCATTTTATAGAGTTCACACAGAGGCCATGCGAATCAAAAGTGTGAGCAAGACTTCAAGTTCACAGAGCTCCCATTTCATTATTTACAAATGATAAAATTCCAGGTACTTGGGATGTCTTTAGAAACAACGTGGTTCCGATAAGAATCATTTCTTAGGGTTGTTTTTTTTTTCAAAATACATGCTTTAGGAACTACATCAAAGAACTATTTCTTTTTCTTCAATATTACTTATTGTAAAGCTTTTGTTTTCCGTATCAGAATGTTTGTTTTCCAAGGAGTGAACTGTGACCCACGTAGGCATTTCCTCTGCCTGAAATTTTCAAGGAGAAACAACAAGAGCATGATTTTGGAATTTTTAAGTACAGAAGTGTACACTACTTGTCCAGAAGTAGGACATGATCCTTCTGCTTTTGAATTTCTTAGGATTTCATTTAACTCCACCACATATATTTTTAAAAGCAAAGATCCTTAGTTCATTTATTTAGGCAGCTCTCTAAAGTAAAAACAGGGTGTGAAAATGAATTTCATAAGCTATTTTTCCATGATAATACGAAATACCCATGCACATGTACAATGTCAGGAGTGTATGGAGCCTAGCTCAACTTAAATTGGACAATTTATGCTTATCAAGGTTAAAGCATACTTACAGACTCACAAGTTAATGAGGTCTTTTTGATGTGGAAAGTCCCCACTACAGTCCTGATACAGTAACAACCTTACACAGGACTTGCAAGTGCATGTTCAGTTAGGGAGTGCTTTGCTCTCCTCTGTGCAATCCCTGTAATGATGATGATAATTTATTCTAAGAAAACAAATCTGTTCTTGCTGGTAATTTACCAAAACTGCCAGGCAAAAGTCCTAAAGCAGGTATACTTCTTCACTCAAAGAGAGATGGACATAATTCAATATATTAGCCTTGCTGTATCAGCCACGATGTACAAAGATGTTTTCATATAAGCTACCTCTTTGAAGAGGTAATGAAAAATTGAACTTTTGATTATCTCTTGGTTTCTAGTAACATGATGGCATCCTTTTGAATCCAACAGGCTGCTCTAGTTTACATGGATAGAGCAGCTGAGTCCTTATTTTCTGTCTTTGAATATTAAAGTCACTCTTCAAGATAAAATCAAGGGGCAGGAAATAGGAAATCACAGAAGTATAGAGGTTGGAAAGGACCTGTGGAGATCATAGAGTCCAAACCCCCAGTTAAAGCAGGTTCCTGACAGCAAGTCACACAAGTAGGTGTCTAGACAGGTCTGGAATATCTCCAAAGAACGAGATTCCACAATCTCCTTGGGCAGCCTGTCCCAGTGCACTGTTACTCTCACGATAATTAGGACATCTGTAGCTCACTGCGCATCAATTATCACTTTGGAGAGCCAACGAGCTTAAAATGAACAAAATGTTACAGCCAACCTAGAACTGCTCACTCAGACTTTGTAGAATCATTAATCACCAAGGTTGGAAATGATCATCCAGTCCAACTATCCACCTATCACCAATAGCTGTCACTAAACTATGTCACTCAACACAACGTGCCAGTTTCTCCCACTGGACCACAAGTCTCCTACAGGACAGTGGCAATTGCTGTGCTCTA
Source organism: Centrocercus urophasianus (assembly GCF_019232065.1). Lineage (NCBI taxonomy): Eukaryota > Metazoa > Chordata > Aves > Galliformes > Phasianidae > Centrocercus > Centrocercus urophasianus. The sequence continues at coordinate 9,524,180 of NW_024884711.1, forward strand.
CTGTGTTTCAGCTTATACATACAAACAGTCAATATGGATAGGAAGAGGTTAATTAAGCCATAGGATTCACTCAGTAAATACACTGTATAACTTCAGTCTTTAAAAGGGCATTTTGTTGGTCCTGCCAAGATAGAGAACTAGGATGAAAGATGTGCTCTATCTGCCACCAATCCCTTCTGAAACAAAAATGGACAGATCTAAAGGAAGGAGCAAGAATTTAAATACTTTATGATTCTGCTGAGAAGTTTTTCCCCAAGAACAGCAAGAGTTTGAAAAACAGAGTAAGTGTATTTTGAATTTTGACCAGTAGCACTTGATTTGGAAGAAAATTAGTTTCAGTCAGGTTTAGGGGTTTTTATATGCATTCAAATAAACCAATTAAATAAAAAATGATCCTCCATCCATATAAAGACACACATGAAGAGTCAGAACCTCATTCTGAGCACTGAACATACTCTGGGAGAGTGAGAATTGTGATTCACTGAGACAAACCTACGGTTCTTCCTGTAACTGGCCAAGGACTACAGTACTGACAATTCAGATTGCTCAGTAATACACCAAGAAGTTATGAAATTAACTTTAGGTATTAAATAATAACTAAAAAAATAAATACATTTGAGATATGCTTTTATTTTGCTTACATATCATAAGCCTTTGTGATAGACTAAGGTTGTATTTTCAAGCTTCTCTTTACAGAAATAGAAAGAAACCTCCTTTTTTTTTTTAAAAAAAAAAAAAAAAAATTGAAAGCTGAGATTCCCATCTTATCACATGCCTCAGGATCTAAGGGTTTAAGAAACAAATACTGTGCACCTCGCAATAAACTTCTGAGGGCTGGCAACACCAAGGGCAACATCTTCATCAAATATTAGTGAACATCCTCAGCTAGGGAAAGAACAGTGCTTGGCAGTTACATGTTCCGGGCCCCTGAAAACATCTGAAACACTGAGGGGGGAATAAAGGGCGGGGAAGGATAACAATGAAAAAATCCACCCTGCATTTTATTCCCAGCTTTATAAAATGAGCTGCTGGATTTATGAAAACGCCAGTGTTTGTACCATTCGCTTTACTACTGCTATCATACAGATAAATGACAAGCATATCCTATATGGGTAAATAATATTTCAGCAACCAAAACAGAATCTGCCAAATGTGCTGGATTTAAAAATGAATGTCGTGAAATTTACAATGATCATCTGCAGTGTCAAGCACATTACTTTTAGTACAGGCCATCAGAAGCAATGAAAGTAGAAAAACAACGTAAGAGGGATATCCAGACAATCCTCATGGAGTCAAAGACACGTTCTATGAGATACAGACATACAGTCTGCAAATGTTTATAAATATGAGTAAGTTAACTCATATCCTGAACAGTCTTCAATGCACACAACGGCCAACACGTCTAAACCAAACATCTGTAATTTAAGGCCATGTCTTTCCTCATCTCTTAAGAATCTCACTCATCAACAGCATTTGCATCCATTTCTCCCACTTCGTTTCCCTTTTTCTGCTTTCAGAGGAAGTTCCCAAAAGATCAACATTTTGAACAAGAAGCCAAAGCAAAATAAAAGGTCTACTACAGCTATTCATTTCCTAGATGCCCATGACCTTCACTTTCTTTGGGTTTGATCCAGAGACCACTGAGGTGAAAGGAAAGACCTATGGGTTCCTTTCTTCTTCAATCTCTGATAGCTATTACATGTTACAGTACATGCAGCATTCCATTTTGTAAGACAATTTCCAAAATTCAGACTTTGTTTTCTTTTTGACTCCCACATTATCAGGACAACAGCTCCTTTGTTCAAGCTTCAGTGTTTATGTGAATGTTATCTCTGGTTTAGTCTTTAATACTGAGCAGGGTCAGAAAAGGATCATCCTCTTCTCTGAGGTTTAAAGATTTATGTCAGCTTACATTTTTAAGATGCATACACATAAATATACAAACACACAAACAAGTATAAGTAAATTTACTAGAGTTGTTCTCCAAATGATGATATTTAACACCAGCTACAATCTTGTTCCCTTATCTCCCCTGGGATATTTTTTTTTCAACACAGCAGCATCAGCATCTTCGGAAAAAAATGCTTTCTTCAACTTATCTGCAAGGGAAGAACATGGTTTAAATAGTAGAAAAACAGCAAAAAAAGAAGAGGGTGAGGCAAACCACTAAAAGTGTCGAGAAAGACTTCCATAGCCACTGGGCGATCCAAAACTGAGAAACACTCAGTGCCACAGCCATGGCTCCATGATTTAGAGAGGAAACAAAAATCTAAAAGAATGGAGAATGAATGGAAGACTGTATTCTGAAGTCCCAAGCACGCAGGGACTCTGTGAGTGACACGAGTTACACCAGTCCTGTCAGACAGCATGGACCTCAGCAAGATTTAACTTAGTCTCACTGCTTGGCTCCAAAACCAAGAAGCATCTGCAATGTAGATGTTCCTTTAGGAACTGAAGTGGACAGTAGTGTTAATATCTCCATTAGTTCTTTATATTTTTGGTACACATAAAAGCAGAGTGCTTTAAAAAGATTTAAAAAGGAATCATCGTTTGTCTAAACCTCAGGCAGCCTTCACTCCCAAACCTCTCCTGTGTCTCTCATCCCTGAGCTTCTCCAGACAGCCATTCACTCTCCTACCTTTAAGATCAGCATATTTCAACTGAACAATTTGGACAGCAAAAACAAACAAATAAACAACAACAGCAACAAAAAATAACCCTTGTACAGAGAGCCTTTCGAGTTTTTCCTCACTTCTGAAGTCATTTTATTTTTTAATCCCTGCTCTGCCAATTTTGTCTCCCCTTCCTCCCCTCCCCTTCAGTGGAAATTTTCTACTCTTTACAAGCCTGGCTCTCTGCAGAAAATTGATTTCCCCTAGGATACAGCCATCCTACTGTTCTATGCATGGTCATTAATGACTGTCCTGTTCACCACAGAGACAGACACGGTGGCACTCCTCCCCAGCTCTTCAGCACAGAAAATGCACAGTGGGAAAATCAGAACAACCTCTGAGCTTAACCATTCCAAGAGTACCTCATCTCCAGAAAATGCCATACGTAACTTCCAAATAAGCTGCTGGGAGAACAAAATAACTCTTGCTAGTTTCTGTAACCCTGTATTTTCACTGCAGTAGATTTAAATCTTAAAACCCTCCCCAAAATAACAACCATCATGCATGTTACTCTCCGCCAACCCCCCCGAGCCACACAGCAATGAACTCCAAATCGAGGTACATCACCACTGCAGTGAACAGCACAGCTGCAGCTCACATTGGTTTTACTTAGGCAGCATCGCAAGAGAGTATTCAAGGGAAGAAAGCATTTCCGTACAGCCTTCAAAAACTGCCTGAAAATGTGAGAAACTACCTTTGTGCTGCATCTTTTGCTTACTTAGCTGCTTTGCAAGCCATGAACTTGTTGGCTCTACCATCTCCAGGAGATCTGTAGTCTCCCCTTTGATTGCAGTGAAATCCCATCCTAGGAGTGACAGATGATTCTCCCCATGGCACTTGATTAACTGTTGTGCCAATGGGTGAAATAAAACAATTTTACTCACAAAACAGCTTACGCCTTCTCTGTAAACACCTTTAGCTACACTGCAAATTGACTCCTTATCTCATCCTTAACCCATGAGTTCCTTGTATGAACTGCTCATCCCTGCAGGTACAGAAAGGAGGACCAGAAGCAGATAGGAAGAAGATAAGGGTACCTGACATCTTATTCTCACCCTCTCCCAACCATGGATTTTTTTTATGTGGTAAAACCAGTATTTGTGACCAAGTTGTGTTACTAGTTTCAGGGAAAAAAAAAAAAAAAAAAAGAAAAAGATTACCAAGCCTCAAGGATGGCTATAGGGTGCTTTGTTATTATTTTGTTTTTTGATAATTCAGTTTAGTTTCAGTAATTTTACCTCAAATAAATAACAGCATTGTCTTGAAATCAAAAGCAAAGTTCAAAACCAACAACAAACCTTTTGAACAGTAGCAGCAACAAGAACCCTCTCAGAGGAGAAGACAACAGCTAAAGGCAATCCCTAAAAATCAGTAGGTCTTAGCTTCAGATTGGTCTGAAATAAGTCAGTGCAACTAAATCCTGGTGTGGCACTTCAGTGATACTGGGAGTCAAATTGCACAAGGCAACATTTGAAGCTCACACTGTTCAGATACGCTCTGTAAATTGTGCCAGGATTTCTTTACATAATTCTCACTCATGTTGGATGGTACCAGCCAAGGAAATCCTCTCTGTCCCAGCAGGATGATTCCCTTCTGCAGATTCCACAGAATCATGTGCTCCGTGGAAATTTCCAAACACCTCGGCACAACATGGGTGAGTTCAGGATAAAGTTTCAAGCCTGAACTCTGTAATTTCCTGTCTTTTGCTAGTCTACGCAGCTCTTTAATGTTATACTAATATCATTTTTGTCTGCATGATTGAATTACCCACCACTCTCGATGCCAGCATTAGTGGATCTCTGTAACAGGAGAGCAGGCTATGCTGCTCATACCATTACTGAACCCCACGCAGCAGACCAGCTGCAGACCTCCCAATAGTAGGACAGGCAGGCTGCCTTGTTAGGATCGATGGGCACTTGGATGCTGGCACACAGCCTGACCCCGGGCTCACCTCAGCATCCCACAAGAGAGCTTGCCGCAGCAGAAGCCCAGCCAAAAAAGCAGTGGCCAACACCAGGAATCTGCTGACAGTGCCGGGACCCTGCTCACAGGCTCAGCATCCCAAGCCCCGCACAGTGCTGCTGGGACTTGGCATGCAGATGCAATAGAGATGTATTGGCTTGGTGACATTTTGACTCCAGGTGCGGTGAATCCTCCGCTGAGAGGAGTGCTGGTGACAGCTACTAACGAGTGGTGCAGTCCTTAAGAAATCCCCTTTAGAAGTCTTTGCAGAGAGATTAAAATGCCACATGTGCATTCGCTGTAACGATCCTAGGGCAGGAGATTTAATGTGACTGTTTTCTTCACCACACTTGCACCCCCAACCAACAGCTAATAGTGAGCTTGACTACCATACAGAAATACCTGTCCTTATAGGGGATTTACACAAGGGGAAGAAAATGAGGCAAGGGGAAAGAGGTAAAAGGGAAAAAAAGAAATAGAGAGGACGAGATATTCAATTCCTTAGCACATAGTTGGTCCCCAGCAGACCATAGCAACTGCACATCAGGGAGAAAAGACCTGTTCTCACAATTAAGATAAATCCTTGCTTTTTTTCAAAGTGTATTAAAAGCCACTAACCAATGCAGAACCTAACAGGAACTAACAACAGAAATCCAAGTTTCAGCAAAGCCAGGTTTTTCTTACTACTCACTGAAAATAGAGATGAAACAACTGCAGGTCCTAAAAGCACTGACAGAATTTTACACCTGTATCATTATTAGCAGCCTCCTGGACTTCAAGACTTTTTAGAAGAGCACGTAGCAACAGAAGAGGGTAGATTTAGACTAGATATTAGGAAGAAATTCTTTACTGTGAGCGTGGTGAGACACTGAAACAGGTTGTGGATGCCCTCTCCCTGGAAGCATTCAAGGCCACAGGATGGGACTTTGAGCAACCTGGTGTCATGACAGACATCTATTTGGTTCATGACCAAAGGTAATCAAACCACAGAGGGGAGATGACAGCTTCTGGTTCTGACACAGCTTAGGCACCAAGGCACTGCGAACTCCACTGAATGTGCACTGCACCTTAGTGAACAACACTGATCAGTCTTTGAGTGTTATTTGTTCTGTTGAGGAACACATCTATTCCAGCTTTGCTTCATTCATTTAAAGATACACACAAATAGATATGATACGTAAACCACACATTACAACAAATCTCTAAAAACACAAAAAGGAAATGATTTCTAACCTCAAATAATTATTTTTAAAAAGACTGAAATGAATACTGATGTCATCCATAGCCCTTGATGAAATTATCAAAAGGCTGGAGAAAACTATCTTGTAATCATCAACTTAAACAGCTCCATCTATTTTTATTAGTAAGAAAAAAAGTCGGAAAAGTTACTTGATTATAGCACGTATGTCCATCTGGTAAGAGGAGGGGCAGAATTGGAAAAGTCTTTGATCTGATTACATCAAGAATGAAGAGGTGAAAATGTGCACCAGAAAGTCGATTTAGAAATCAGTCAAATTTTGAACAGGGAGCACGGTTAACCACAGCAAGAAATCGTTAGCGTAAGCAGTAGGTTTGCTATTGCTTTCATATTCTCAGATCCAGAGGGGTGCTTTTCTGAAAGATATTCTTAACACAAATAGACTGCTGCATTCAGTCTAGGAGCAAACCAGGCAAATTTAAGGACCTGAATCCAAGAGACAATAATGCTAGAAATAATGCTAGATCATCCCATGGTCTATTCTAAATGCTAAACCGTATGAACCTGTGAATTATAAGGGACACTTCCAAAGTAATGCCTCCTGCTTCGCACAACATCAGAGGCAGATGTTGGAGCTATGCTAGTAGAGGTTGAACCTTCCCAACAATAACCTATTACATTTTGTTGTCATGTGACAGATGGCAGCAGAGGGACAGAACGGTTTCTGACATGGAAGTGCATGTGAAGCAAAGGTGCGTGATTGAATTCCTCCATGTGGGGGGAAAAAAAAAAAGCACTCACTGACATTCATCAACACTTCTGAAGGAACATGAAGACCGAACAGTAAATGTGAGCACAGTGAAGTGGTGAGTGGTGTGTTTCAGCAGTGGCAACAGTGACAGTGGGTCACCTTTGCTAGTGCTGATCGTGACAAGAGCAACATGCAGGCTCTTGTTCATCACTGGCAAAAATGCATAGCTAATGGCAGAGACTATACTGGAAAAGAGTGCTCCATAGCTCTGCTCTATCAAACAGTGTTTTACTGTGCTCTTCATATCTGCTGTAGCTTCCATGGTAGTAAATAGAAAGCATTACTTTCAGAGTAACCTATGTATTTTACCCCCTTTAATTACTAGGTGTCTACTATAAAGAAGTTGAAAAGTTAACGCTCATCACGAATCAATGATTCGCAGAAAATAATTGAAGTTTCATAATTGGATTATAATCCCAGGGGTAAATGGAAATGCTGAACTGAAAAGCTTAAGTGAGGAAAGCAAGCCTATTCTCCTTTTTTTTGTGTGATCACCAGGCAGTAGCAGCCATAAATGCTTCACCGATTACCTGCATTACACTGAAACAATAATATGGCTCTGATCTTGCAGTAACAGCTATTTGAACAGACTGCTGGGCTTCCACAAAGCTCACACGAGACTGGGTGTTCATTAGCAGAAAACATTTTTCTGAATAGGACCTGAAGTGTCACATGGCTATTACTATCTTTATTTCACTTGAGGTTGCCACTAGTGTAGCTACTTTTCAAATAACCCAAGAGAATAAGGATCCAGAGCTCTCCACTTTCCCCATGGCTTACAATGGGAACACAGAAAATTCATATCCAAAGAGAAAACCTTTCCAGTTCAACATCTTCCAAAAATTAAGCTGAAAACATTCCATCTTTCCTGTCTCATTTTTATAACGGGGCAGACAGAAAACCTCTGACGTAGCTGCAAAAATTCTAAGAAATTCCTTCTCTACTGAACATCTTTTGAAAAAAAATCCAAGATGTTTTAGTTTTTAATATAAAACTAAGAGCGGCGCTTGTCACACAAATAATTCTGGGAAGTTACCAAATACTTGGAATGAAGAACACTGCATGCTACATAGCACAGAGCTCTTGTCTATACTTGTTTGGAGCGGTATGGGGAAGTCCAGCAACTGAATACAATGACATTTTTGTTTTAGTGCTGATAATATTCAATAGCTTTGCCATCAAAGCTGGCCTGCCACTTCCCCTTGTATAGAAATTACAGCCATGCTCTACGATTCCTGCCATTAGCTGGAAGCAGTGCTCAGGTTATTCCTGTTTAAGGAGAGCTGGAGTGTTATTAAGCATAGCTGATATTGTTTCCTTACAGCAAAGCTGTAGGACAATGTACTTCTCAAACAGATCAGAACATCATCTGCGTCATACCTTCTGGATAAAGGTTACAGAAACATTTCTGCTACACAAATGTCAGAACACAAACATTGTCTCCATCACCTCCTGAAAGTCAGTGACTCCTGAAGAGAGTGAACCCCATCCCAGTTTCAGAGCTTCCTGCTTCCTTCTCACGCTCTGTGCATTCACACAGCCATCAGTCTGCCCTCCCGCTGCTGCTATCACTTCTTAAAAGACAACAGCTCTAAAAGACCCGCTGAAATTGACACTGCAGAATTTCAGACAACTAATAAAAAAATGCAACCAAATTAAAAAAAGACAGAGGGTAAGCAAAAAGTTATGTTTTTCAAAAAGAACAAAACATAACTAAAACTTTCCTTCACAAAAGACAAAATGACCCAAAGGACAGCAGAGCAGAAACCTCTGTGACATCACCAGAACATCAAACCAGCCTCCTCCCCGGCAAGCAGAAACCAGGCATCCAAGTAGTACAGAACACCTTGGGAGGGGCTGGAAAATGTAGACTCAAGAGTCTAACAGTAATGAAGGTCCTTCAACAGAGCAACACCCATGTTACAAAACCAGACATTTGACTGACAGACATGCACTGTTCACAGCCTATCTACCCTGAGGATAGTTTCTAGCTATGGGTGTTTTAGGTTCCTAAACACTTACATCAGTGAAAGGAAGAAGGCCAGTCTCACGTATGGCTCATGCCATGGTTGACTGGCTGTACACAAAATATGCTGGAGAAATGGGAAGAGGAGGAAGACAAGGAAAGACCAGAAACATATTTCAGAACAAATCAGGGGCAGTCATTAAGTGGGTTTGCCCTCTTTCTATGTCCCTTCCTGCACACTAAGCAAAACAAGTGGCTGTTACAATCATACTCTTCACACGAATACATTGAAGACTCAATATTTATGTTAAGAGCACTCAGTTTTCCGCGTGGATTTTTTTTTTTTTTCCCAAGGACTTTAATTAAAATTCATCAAAAGCAATGTTTTCAGCAGCAGTGTCTGAAAATGCTGTCTCCTCCCCTATCTTCCATTAAATCGGGTTCATCCAGCTTGAAAGGAGATGAGAAACTCTCCCTGACACTCTGTCACACTCCAGTGAAAAGACGGGCACATTCAAAACAGCAAAGAGTGCAGGTGCTCATTTATTACTTTGCGCATATTATTTTTCTGCTTTTCTTCCTGACAATGAGAATGTTTACATCCCAGAAGGAGCTCTCTGTAAGTGCTGTGGGCATGTGCTGACCTAGAGTTTTTGTTCTCCCTGATGAAAGAGGATAGGTAAGAAAAGGATTGGTTCCCTGCCTGCTGGGGCAACTTTAGTGTTTGTTTTTAAACAATAGAAGACATTTACAGATGACTGTAATGAGGAATGAATATACAAATAATTTTAAAGTCATAATAGGCAGAAGAAAACACACCTGTGCTCATCCATGTCTGTACATACATACACTCTAAGAAGATGTATTACATGTATAATGAGTCTAAAACTGCAAAACAACTCAGACAAAACTCAAGTTCACTTAAATACACCTTCTGGAGCCAAAGAGGAACTCCAAAATGATATTTTACAGCATTAATAAGGTCCATTACTATGAAGATATCTTCAGTGCAATAAGCAACAAATCACATCCATGGCATTGTGTTCTTTTCCTGTTTTTGTCATTTTGACTTAGAACATTAACTTGAAATTCATTTTTTTCTTCCCTCTCCCATCTACCTTAATCTTCTTTTAGGAAAGTCTCAGGAACAAAGAACTTGTGAATAATACAGACATCTCCAAAATGATGTATCCATGTATTTCAGTCTGACCTAAATAAGCAAATTAAAATGAAGGCACAAACCCATGCAGAACCCTCACAACTTTGACTCATCCTATTCAGCCCAGCAGGGCACCTCTGCTCTATTTGGTCCAGTGATACCTCTATCCTGGGACTGTTCTGTCCCAACTCTACTTGGAACAAAAAAAGAAGATATTTTTGTTGTTGTTGTTTTGGATATCTTTTTCTTTTCTGCCCTTTAATATAAGTTTTTCTTTGCTTCCCACGAAGCCTGATCTGTTGAGCAGACTTTCCCAGTTACTGCAGAACCATTCACCTCTCTTATTACCAGGATACCGAACCAAAATATCCAAGATTTAAGTAGGAACAATGTGATGTCCCTCAGTTCCTATATGAGCTAATACCACTGGGTTAGCACTCTCTCACCTTTTCAGTCTATGCAATGTCACGGAGCAATGGTGCCGAGCGCTGCTCATTACAGGAGAGATGTTGATTTGTTTGATTTAGTACTGCAGCCGCAGTATACTCTGCTTTAATATACACAGCGTTGCAGAACCTGGGACATTCTGTTACCTCAACAAAATGACAACTTACAGCACAGCAGCAGAAACAGGCTAATACTCTACTATTACACATCACAGATGTGTAATTCGGCTTTGCCTCCTAGCAAGGCCAGGACAAGAACATCCATTTACACTGCATAAAAATTCCTAGATGTACTTTTGGTTTTGAACTTGTTAAAAAAATTTGATTTTCGTTAAAATTTATTTTGAATATAACTCAAAGCAGTATTTTTTAATTATCATTCTAATGTGAGAGGGAAAAGGGAGGAAAGGAAGGAATTATGTTTTCTTTACCTTTTAATTGGAGCTCATATAATACAAACTTTTGTTACTTTCACAAAAGAGGATAAGAATAGCCAGGGATTTCAAACTCAAGCTGATTTAACAGGTGGCAGAAGTGGCCATTGTGAACTTGCTATAAAACTTGCACTAACTGGAAATTTTGTACTTGTTGAAGCTATTAACAAGAGACGCTGTCCTGAAAGGCACCTTGAGCCCCCTTTGAAACCTCAACCAGTTTTCTGTGGGGCAAAAGGACAGTACAGAGTTCATTTCAAAAACAGTCCAAGAATTTCCTGGAGAAAAGAAGGCTGCGGGGTGACCTCATTGCCATCTTTCAATACCTAAAGGGAGCGTACAGAGGGGAGGGGAATCAACTCTCTGAAAGGGTTGGTATGTGTAGGACGAGGGGAAATGGTTTGAAGTTGAGGGAGGGGAGATTTAGGTCGGACATCAGGGGGAAATTCTTTACCCAGAGAGTGGTGAGGTACTGGAACGGGCTGCCCAGAGAGGTTGTGGATGCCCCGTCCTTGAAGGTGTTAAAGGCCAGGTTGGACGGGGCCCTGGGAAGCCTGGTTTAGCATTAAACGCGGAGGTTGGTGGCCCTGCATGTGGCAGGGGGGTTGGAGATTCATGATCCTTGAGGTCCCTTCCAACCCTGGCCATTCTGTGATTCTGTGAATTAAATAATCTGTGTATTATCAATTAATAACCTCAGTTACATTATCCTTGGTGCTAGCTCTTTAGCAGAATCCAAACAGCAGTGATTGGAATATTTATTCAGAGGTTCCACGGGGACAACAACAAGGACAGTCAGAAAGGGATGAAAGGCTAACATCTGACACACAATGACTTGTCAAGGAGACAAATAATGATAACTTTGGTGTGAATTTCTCATACCTAGAATGCTATATATACATATGTGAGAAACTGGTTCATCTTCCACAAAAGTCAGCTTGATCCATGCACTTTCTGATCTTTATGTATGGCTACTTTTTTCCCTTTGTTGATTTAATTAAGTGCTCTTATAATCTCTGGATCACAAGAAAAGTCCAAATTTGTTGAAGGGCAATGAGATAGTTAACCCAAACAAGAAGAGCAATAGAAATTGAAGATTAGAGAGGGTACGTTATTGGTGCAGGTGGGGAGAAATAGCTTAGAACAAAAAAAATATAGGTAGGTTTAAACTATCAGACATCAGAAGGTTGAAACAGATTTCTTTTAGACCATAAACTTGGCATGAAAAATTCATGAGTGACTCAAGACCGACAGGGATTTTCTTTTCAATACGTGCCAGTGTCTTACAGTATGGAATGCACAAGGATGTGATTGTTTTTGTCATATGTTACTGGTTTTTAAAGCAACTTTTCTTGTCAGAAATTTGTGTTGGTTTTGGTGGAGGAGGGGAGGAAAACAAAAGCATGATCTTTCTCCAAATTCCCATTCTGTTTTCCAAAAATAACTTTATCTTTTTAAGATATTTTGAATCTGTCTTCTTCAGCACACACATGTAAGAAAAGACAGGCAGAAATAACAAAATCCTCTGAGAGAAACTGTAAGTTTGTGAAATGAAAAATGTTTCAAATTAGTAAATGTTCCATTTGTGAATTTTCCCTTCTCCACTAGGACATACTAAGTAAGAATGTGATGTGTCCACTACACCAGTGGGGGACTAAGCCATCTGTGTATGTTTTCAAGAGAATTTGGAACTCTTCAGGATGAAATAAAATACAGTGCATGACAATATGAGTGACAAGTCACATGAATGCTTGATAAGCATTCATAAGAGAATTCAAAGGACTTCAAAAGAGAATCATTTGTATTTTTTTTGTACTGAGACACGTGGCATGTTTTTCTGTCTATAATCTGTAATTTTTTATCTTCTGGTTGGTTACCTTTCCTCTTGACAAAAACAGTGTTCTGACTGGAAAGATTTGGCTGAGATGGATAATGCCATTACAGAAGTAGAGACTGTGCACCTCAGAGTAATAAGTGTGAATGACATGGTATTTACTATATTTTTTCATAGCATATTTAAAACCAAATTTTTAGACTAACAAGTTCTGATGATCAATATGATCAGGGATGGGCATTCACCTTCTTTTGATAAAATTCATGAAAGGTTAAGAGTGGCCAAGGTCCATCTGTGGAAGTCTGCTTACTCTGCTTTTATGAGAATCCAGGACAAAAAGATATATTTACATAAAAGAAGAGCATATTCTTAATAAATATTTTTATCAACTCTTTTTCATTGTAACCTTTGACAGCACAATTGTATAAAGTTCCAAAAGACAAAAGTGCAACCTAACAGCTCTCTGTTGTAAAAGAGAATTTGATGCAACTTTGCTGAATACATGTTAAACCAGATACTGAGGATCTCAACCAAACAAAACAAAAACCTTCCAATAGCAATTTTTATTATTATTTACTCAGTTACCATACAGCCTATGATGACTTGTTTTCCTTTAGTTTTATAAACAGTTTGACAGATTACTGTGACAAGGTTACTCTTAAATTGATAGAAGGTTTGATAGTGTCTGAACATTTGTCAGAAATGTCTGCCATCATGTGAAATGGACTCTGCACTTCAAGCATCAATGGTACTCCAGTCTGCAGTTTTCTGTCCCATGTTCTATACACACCACCTAAACACACGCAGCAGAAATACAAAAATGCACACAGGATCCACCAAGACAGCTCTGCACTTTATCAAACAATTCTGATGAAACAGTTTCTCTTCCATAGCCACCTGGCAGAAAGCAATTAAACAAAAAAATGTTACACATCACATTGAGGGTGGCTCTCTTGCTGAAATAAACCTGGAAATGGGATATGCTATGACAAATGTACAGAGCCACAAGCATTTCCAGCAGTCCCTATACTTCTGAGAGAGAAATATTGTGTTTTTAGAACATCATTCCTCAGACCTGCCAAATGTCAGACACTGCAAATGACAGTTGTACCGCTGGCAGCACTGTCACATGCTGCAGCAGAGGACATGGATTCAGAAGGGCTCACAAAGCGCTGGCAGCCAGCCCTAGGGGAGCCCAGGCTACATCCTGGGCATAAAAAGGTTTGGTGAACACCTTTCCGAAAAGCTGCTCTCTACAAATCCTGCACTGCAAATAATACTGTGATTCACAGAATGAAATTCAAGTTCTCACCTCATATCTTGTAACAAATTAGATCATTACATCTATGCAGGAAGTCCAAAAACCAGCACCTTCAGCTGTTTTGGGAATACCTTTTCGGCGTCTTTCGTTTGTGTGATGAGACCCCAGTTAAGGGGGTTAAGTGAAAGCTGTTTAGGAGGCAACCACTTCTAAAGACACAAACGTATATCCTGTATGTATACATAATTATATGTACAATAATATAATGTATATTACTATTTTACTACATTACTTACACAACTGCAGGCTGCTGTTGTATGTACTGTATTTTTTTGTTTTTTGTTTTCATTTTTATGAGTTAAGAAAGCAGGGATCTATACTTTTATCCATCTCTACTACATAACCAACAGCAAAGGTAAAGAAAATATCTTGCCATCTAATACTTTAAGAGTATACATGTTATCATGACAAATTCTTTTCACATTTAATTTTTCCTATGTTGTCTTTCCCTTTTGCTTTGATAAATACTTCAAAACAACTATCCAGTTTGTCCTTAAATCCATTCAGCCAAAGGATAGAAAATCAGCAAAATAAATGTCAGCATTTTTCTTACAGCACATCTGTTCACACAGGAACTCCATGATAGCAAGACAAAGCTCTCTAATCACAGACCAGATTAAGTTTAGTGAAGCACATTAAAATTTTGCCACAGTGCAGTGCCAAAAGGAAGTTCTCGGATAGTTGATGTGCCTTTCCCATGCACAGACAAGGGGTACGAATGCACTCTCTGAACTGGGTTCAAGTAACCCACAGCTGCCTTGTGCCTCACATCTTGACTGCAGCACTAAATACCACTGCTGCGAGGCACCTGCAGGAATAGTTAGCTCATTCCTGCTCAGCTGAAAATATTTGTCTGAGCTCGGAAAGGGTCAGATTGCTGTAAGTCATCCAGCAAATTTACGTTCTGAATATGAGCAGAGCTACAGTCAGTTTATACCTGCTGAGAATCTGGCCCTCAAGCTGGGGTTACCCATGGCTGTCACAAGTGAGCAGTGTCAATGAATATTGTTCGCATAAATGTCACGAAGGTACATTCACAATTGAACTTGCATCCAATACGAAATATCCCCAGCACACTGCTCCTGTGAGCATTTGAGTTGTAGTGACTTCACAAGGACAAGGTCACAGAGAAGACTCCCAAGGTAACCCTACTCTACTGAAGTTCAGATCTCACTTCAATAAGTCTTCTACTTCCAGCTCTGGTCAGTTGTGTATTCATAAGACACATTTAGGGGAATTCTCTGGCTCTTCCGGTGAGAACCGGGAAGAGCAACAAGACAAAGTATATAACATCCCATTACATTCTTAGTCTTATTCCAGATTTTAAAACAACAGCAATTTGGGTTCACGACAGTAGGTAAGCTCCAGGCTGCTCCTTACTTTACCAACATTTGTTGGTCTATATTGAAAATGCTGATTTGCAATGAAAAAAACATCAAGAAGACTGCTGTCTTTTGGAAGAAACTATTTTACAACAAAAGCACTTTGCTCCTATATCACAGAGGAGGGAGATATTTTTTTTTTTAATGGCTTGATGTTATTCTGACACACACACAAAAAAGTGTTATTCTAAATTCTACCCAAGATATCGCTGTTTGGAATCGCAAACTGGATTATCTCCCTCCCACTTAATCAATAATAATTAAGACATTGGAAATCAAATCAGGTTCTCATGTCTACCTTTATTACTCACTAGTCAGTCAAGTGAGAAGGGTTAACCAGGTGCAGTGTTTTCGGAAACTGTTCTGTTGATGATGCATGAGGAGCTCAGAGCTCCTTTCCGTTGCCTCTCCAGTGATAAAACACAATAAAATGGATATTTATCAATAGAATTTGCAAATATGACTCTGCAGATAAACAGAGGGGAAGAAGGTGCTACTTTCTACATCATCAGTTCTCAGTGGAACTGCAGTTAACTAGATGTTTACTTCAAGGCCACCTTCTGTGGGTTTCATACTTGTCAATCTATCAGACCAGCAATGTGTGACACAGCCCTCAAAAGATGTGATAAATGAGTTGAGGTGGGAACACCCATGTTTTGTCGTTCCTGAGCTTATGATTCACAGATTATTGTAACCATAAAATCTGTCATTAGGGAGCTTATTTGTCATGCAAGTCTCCAAGCCCTTTTTTTTTTTTCTTCTAAATTTTACACAGGAAATAAACCAGATAAGCATAAGTCAGTGTGAAGGTCCTCATCTCTCTATCCCCCAAAACTCATTACCAGAAAGTTTTCAGGGCAATAATGAGCTGTTTAAACTCTATGAATAAGAGTTAACCTTCAAGTGCCGGAAGCTTCTGACATCTTTCAGAGGACATAACTACTGACAACTGAAAGACCAGCTAAGATATTTTCCTGCCCAAAGAAACAAGTATTTTAATGGCACTTACGGCTGGCACAGCTTGATAAGGTCCTGGTCAGTGGTGCCGGGTGGAAGGCCTCGAATATACAGGTTGGTTTTACTCAACTGCTCTCCACTGCTGTTGTTGCTGCTGTTGTTGCTGCTGTTTGTGCTGGGGCTGGGAGGAGCCATGGGGTGGGGAGCTGGTGCATATGACTGCTGGAAAGAAGAGAAAAGAGGCTGTTACTGGAAAATAAGAGCTGTACACTTGTGTGCTTTGCCCCGGTAGCTACGAACAAAAGACGTTCTCCTCCTGTCCTCCCTGTCCGTGTCTAGTCACTCATTCCCTCACAAAAAGGAGACAGGATGTGGTGTCTAGATTTGGTTACGAAGTGCATTATTTTACTCTCCGCTTTACTAGAATTAAAGCTGCTAGATCATGAGGCTATTTTATCTAGATCTCAAAATAAGTCTCTGAAAGGATGGATACTCAGGAGCAATTAGCATTACAGAAAGAAGTTTAATGCAATCTGCTTTAAGAGTATTCCAAGATAAAAATAAGAATATCCAGCCAAATGTATGAGAGCTGATACCAGAAGCATAATAATCTTATCCAGACAAGAGGAGCATCCAGTACACACACGGGCAAGTGGAAAGGGTTTTGGTAGCCTGAGAGAAGGAGAAACAAAGTAGCCTGGAAACATTCCGTCATAATGAATGTCTTTCAAAACAGAAAACAGGATTTGGAAAAGTAGGATAGAACAGCACCTCCCACTCTTGGGAACTTACCCACTTCTGAGGAACCACAAACCACATACAACCACTGAGAAGCATGGCTTCAGAAAGGAAGTGTTCTCAAATGGAAAACTATATGATCTTCTAAATCCCTGAAAAACACATGCTATGAAAGAAGACGCAACCTCACGTAAAATTACCTAAGCACCTCCAACCTGGGGCAACACACTGCATTTCAGCTGCTGCAACCACTCCTGGCTCAGCACATTTGCTTGCAACAGAGTGCCTGGCAGGATGAGGACATGCCCTGACCCTGTTGTGACCTACGTGGAAAAGCAAGGGAGAAAGTCTGGGGAGCTCGGGGATGCTTTGGGAAAGAGCTGGTTTCCACAAGAAGATCAATGTAATTTGCTAACACGGTTGCAGCTGCAGGTAAATGCTGGGCCAATGCCAACTTAACCACGATGGCCAAGTAAGGGCAAAACGTATGCAATTTTCATTATAGCAGCAATGACATTTTTAGTGACTTTTGCTGTGCTAGTTCTGTATTTAGGTCTTGAAGAGAAAATATTGAAGGCTGTGAGTTATTCTGATCACGCTAATCAAGAGTTCCTTTCATTTCAGTGCTCATACTTTAGTGCTTATAATTACGCACATAAAAAAAAAAATAATCAGAATCCTGAGTGGATAGGTACTTTTAACTTAGGAGCTTTAGTCTCTTTCAAACAAGTCCCTTTTGCTTAGAGGAGCCCCAAAAAGTCAGAGAACTTAAAGGGAGCATCAGTGATGGGTGAAGCTCAAAGGCTTTGATGAAACACATGAAACACCATGTGCACAGTGATGCCTTTCCTGCTGCCTTCTCCTTCCTCCTTCCCCATTTCTCTCATTTAAACCATGACAGTGGGAACTCATCAGGTGTCAGGACATCAGAATTTCTCTACAATCCAGTCTGGTTGTAATGCGGCTCAAACAGGACTCACTAAAAGGAAAAATCAGCTTAATAGACAGTGGGATCACCAAACTACCAAGTAATGACATTCACTCTGATCCCCAGGAAAAGAGAAAGGGCAACGTGCTTCCTTCTCCCAGTATCTGTGCAGATACTTTTGCTGACAATCAAAAGCACTTAGTACATACAGATCATATTTCCCTGCACACACACTTTACCACTGGGTAATCCTCAGCCAGCCAAGCTTCAATGTCATTACCAGGAACGGATTCATGCAGCAGACCCAGCACCACCATGGGGAGCTGCCTGGCTGCATGCAGTGCTGAGGGCACGGCTGGATCAAACCTCAGACAGCACTAACATCCACCCAATGGATAAACCATGTGTCTTAAGGCATCCTGGCAGAAAGCACATTTCAATCTCAGAACACTCTGGGGCTGCTGCAGAGGTAAATGAGGACATCCTGTATCACAGCACGGGAAACATTCCATAATAATTTCGCACATTTTGAGCACTGATAATTAAAAAAGAGGTAACATTCTCACTGCTTCATCCTCATGCTCCCAAGTTGAACACTGAACGCACGTAAATAGTGTAAGGATACAAAGCCAAAATTTTCTGCAAGTCAATAAAATCCTGTGTACTTAAATTATTAATTGTTATTATTATATATGTGTTTGAGAGGGATAATGAGTAAATGGCCTATTCTCGCACCAACCTACTAAGCAAAAAAAAAAAAAAAAAAGACAAGTGGAAATATACCTTTGGAATATAAAGAACAGTTTTCACTCTATTATAAGATCTTTATCCTCATGCAGAGGAAAGCACTAGGGGCCTAATTCTAATTTAAGCTTAAGCCATTTTATCCCCCTCAGCCAACTGAATGGGGACCTAGAAGTGAACTTGAATCACATTTACACTGATTTTTTGAGGCCACAGCTATGGGAAGGAGGAAAAAAAAAATTACGATAAAAAAAAAAAAGAAAAAAAAAAAAAGTCAAGTCCTCAGGATACCCAGAGAACTAGGCCATGGGATAGCAGGTCTCTCACGCAGGAGCTGCTCGGATTGTAGGGAAACACACACACACACACACACACTCAGGGTGACCCCAGCACTCAGAGATACCCTAAAGGGTACTCCAATACACCATGCCGTCTGCAGAAAGACTACAAAATCGCCTGCACTGGGGCTGATGACATTTTCTGGCTGGTTGCCAGGCTAAAAGCTTCAGGTCAGAAGAAAGCTTTGGATTCTCATTTCCTGAGTCGAGGAGCATATGACTGATAGCATGTAGAAGTATGTAATTTGCCTCCAAATGAGCAAAGGGTCTTTTCGTTAATCTCCACGTAATATCTGGACTGAAAGAAATGAATGGCAACCTGATGATGATCCCAGATAGGGAACTCTTGCCGCAGGATTCCAAATGGTGCCAAAGGGGGCACTGTCTGGGGAGCCATGCACACCTGCTGGAAACAAACTCAGGTCTCCTCCTGCCATCAACTTGCTCCACAGCAGGGGCAAAGCAGTTAAACCATCTGCCACAAGAACCCAGCTTTCCACAGTCTCCAAACACCTTGCCGCCAACTGCAGCCACCTGGGAAAGGCATTTTCCCAATGCAGTTGAGCGCTGGACCTACAGCACTTGGAACAAATAATTATGCAAAAATCTACATGTTTTACGTCAAAAGGGAACTGGAATTCAAAGACTGCTTGGCCGTTAATTTTTCAAGTAACCATCTCATTTTTCAATTCTCATGCTTCATTATTCAGTGGGGAGTTGGGGGGAATGAACTGGTTTGTAGATCATTCCGAGCAGCTTATTAATTTAGCATGGCTGGCTAATAGCATTTGTTTTCATCTTTGATAAATGAATGAAATTTCTTTTTCACTATTTAAAAGTAAGAAATTAACGTACTTAATTCCCACCCAGTTTCAGAAAAGCACCCTTACACTTACACCCGAACACCAAGCCCTCAGAAACAACGTGCCTCATACAAACACAGCTAAGTGTGAATAATGAGATAGCTTGGTCCTTCTTACTCAATAACACAGAAATGCTGAACCAGAAGCCTGCTTAGTTTCAAAATGAACAACACTTCTCCTTCCAACATCCAACCTCCTTACGCAAGAATGGTATTTATCTTCCCATGGCAACCACAGCACTCTTATATAGTTTTTCACTTGCTGCAAGTTTGGTCTAAAGTGTTTTTCTTCCAAAGCAATATACTCTTTAAAAAGACAAATTTTAAATACTTTTCAAATACAGTTTCTTCTGGATAGGAATCACAGGCCTCAGATGCCAAGTTGTAGAGTCTGCTTTATTAGCAGCAGCTGGCTCCTTGGCAGGCTTCTGAGGTAGTTGGGCTTGTGGTTTTGGAGTGGCCTTATAGCCTAGAACACAGCTGGACAGCTATGCTAATGGACTGGCCAATTTGTTTGTATTCACCTTTGACTATCCCAAGTTTGTACTCTTTTATCCACTTGAAAGTAAACTCCTGGAAAGATTCCCCAGCAACACTGATACATTGACTTTGCCTATCAAAATACATATTTTATATAAAAAAAATACAATTACAACACATGGTTCTTCATAAAAGCATGTGCTATTTAACCAATTGTGAACACACACAATCCATTTCACTCTGATCTGAGTGTTTTCCAGCTGCTGGCTTCATCTCATTTAAAGTCCAAATGCTACACAATTCCCTTAGCTACTGAATGGAAGATAAAATAAGGCAAAGTAAATACAAATAAATTGTCCAAATATCACTTTACAACTCACACTAGGAAAATGATCTTTTGTTAACACTCTATTGTACAAAGGAGTAATTTCTGAGAGCTGGAGAGTTCTTTCAGGCCAATTATAGCAATGATGAGAGGATACTACCAATTCATAGGCCTGTTTACAGGATTTTGTAGGTGATAGAATGACAAATCTCAAACTAAGCCAAAGATATTCATAGCTGAAGAAAAAGTAGGACAAATATGACAGGAAAAAAAAATGAGATAAAAAACACAGCAACTCTTCCATCCTGGGTTGGCATCCTCAGTGAAGAACAGCACCACAAGTAAAACACATTTCTTTTCCATAGCCAACTGGAATAGAAAAGCAAACAAGAGATGAAGAATGGAACTGGCAACACCAAAACCTTGTGCTTTTCAGAAAGTCTGCAGTCAGAGGAGCTCAAGTCATTGTGTTTTTTCTTGACTTTGTATGGCTTTCTCGGGTCTTACAAAGTCTATTTATAACTGATGTCTAACTTCTACATCCAGCAAGGGCCTGAAAGACGGAGCTCTTCCTGGATGCTTCCTTAACATTTTTAGATCTTTCCACAGACATCACCAACAGATATATTTGCATGCACACTTTTTAACTTCTCTGCACAGTCAGAAAGTTTCATGGCTGTTTCTTCAGAAGCAACAACTCACCCTTTGGCAATTTTTTCCAACAGTATGGAATGGCATATGAAAATATATATATAAACTCAAAAAATGAAGGAATACAAAAGGTTAAAAGCCTTTTCCAAGTGTCCTTTCAACTGAGAAGACCAGAGCACACATCAAGAAGCTTTTGGTTAGCCTCAATCACTTCCAATGCTTTTAAATGTGATTTGATGGACATAAAAATGTTGAGTCAGAGCTGCTGGATCACACTTCTGTGCTACCATCCTATCTCTGCATCACCCCAAGCCAACCGTTTAGATTCCTTATGTCTTATGTTTACTAATCTGTAATGACTCTTCCTTACCTTGACATGGCATGGCTTATATAATGCACTGTGTTAGCTGAATGAAGACTACTGAGGACTGCAATATTACTTAAAAACAGGGAAAATATTATAAAACTGTAACTTAGCAGTGGAAGTTATACCCAGTCCTTTTGCAGACAAAAAAAAATTATGCATACAATTGATTTCATTATCCTGTTCCTAAACTGAATGAGTGAAATCATTTTAAAGCTTAAGAAAAATAAAATGCCAAAATGCCAATTGAATTAGCTTTCTCATTAAAGATACATATTTTTAAAAAAAAGCCCACAAAGAATTATTGAAAAATAATGCTCTCTTTTCATGCTTCTTGCATACACTGAACATCACTTTTTTTTAATTCTGTTCCAAACAATATCTTTAGCCCACAGGAAAAGGGGGCCTTAAGTTTGGCTTACCTTCTCTTTTCCCACAGTAAAAAAAAAAAAAAAAAAAAAAAAATCAGTCCTGGAACAGTTACAGTAGTCTTTCTAAAGTGTAAGTAAAACTGGGATTTGATGGGTCAGTAAAGTGCTTTCTGAGATCTTTGTTTCACACACAAAGCTGTTGAAATTAGTAGTCTAAATACTCCTGAGGCTTGAAGACAGCAAAAGCACTGGAACTCCACAAAGCACAAACAGGCAGAATTTAGCTCAGTCTTCTCCACTCTCCCAGCCACAGCTGCTACTTTACGGCATTTTATTGACAGGTAGACAATAGATAGGAAGAAAAGCCCCAAGGGAAGAGGGAGTTCTTTATTGGACAATACCCAAAAAGTATGTCTCATTTTATACAATTCTGCATGCAATAAATGTATGCAAATGCATTAAAACCAAGTAAACAACAACAACAACATGAATAGCAATTCACTCTTCTTTGCTATCATCAATAGCACAGAGTTTATCAACTGTTAACCAGGGTGATATACACCAGAAGCCTGGCAATTTTTTTCTCACTGACAGCAATATCTTATGTTTTCCTGACTCAGGAGCTAAATGAAATACGTCAATCTGCATATTCCCCAGCTTCCCACTGCTATCTAACGGGAAATCTCAAAAACAAATTTGTCAGCTGGCAAGAGGCAAATACTGAAGGGTGATGAAGTATTAAGAATCAGGTGGATTAGAGCACGCACCATTAGGACAAACTTGCCTAAGGTCATCTTACCTAAGGACAAGCAGGCCTTGGTCAAGCACAAGGCACTGGAAGGGCACAGAGATGCAGAGCATTGCATGCAAACTGACCTCCACTGCTCCTGGGTTTTGGTTACTGAAAAAACATGGCTGCAAAGGCACCAAAATCACCCCTTCGCCCTCTTCGCTATTCCGGCAATTAAATTACTCATCTCATAAGTGATCTTCTGTTCACCCTGCTCTGCCTGAGGCTCCAAATGAAACTATGGCAGCTTCCCGAATTTGGAGCCTCTTGCATTGAAGCAGGAGGGTACAATCTAGCCCTTAATACTAAAAAGCCAAAGGCTAGGAATAAAGGTGTGTCACCAAAAAAAAATGTTTTCCGCCCTGGAAAGCAACCTCCCCAGCCTTGTTCCCTCCCACTTATTTTGTGGCAGAAGCCCTGGTGACAGACCATTCCTGGGCATTATTTATCTTCCAGCAAGGAAGGAGAACACTTCCTTTAGATAAAGTATTTTGGCAGGTTGGCAAACTCGTAAACAATAACCTATATTCTTTGACATAAATTAGTGTTATTGCTTCATTATCCAATCCATTCATATTTTATCGATGTACTGAGACAAAATGTGAACAGAATCTAGATCTTAAAAGTACTAAATCTGGGCAATCTGGACTATAAAACATTGTAATTCTCCCAACAAGAATATTTTAGAGCACAGATCACAATATGACAGCAATTACTGCCTGTAATACAGCAACTTTGTAGTGAAAAAAATGGAGAAAAAAATAACAACTTGAAGTAAGTAGAAATTATTACTTATGTTTACATTCCCAAACATTCTGAGGGCTACGATGATGAGTTTTCAGTTCATTTGAAGTTTAAGAATAAAAAGGCGGATCAAAAGCCCGATTATTTAACTTACCAAATGTTTGCAGAAACAAATGGGGTTTTGGCTCTGAAAAGCTAAATTTACTCTCTGAGTATTTGTTTACATGTGGCAGACTAAAAGTACGCTGTAAATTAGAAGTACGAGGCACATGCTGCATTGTATTGCATCTCTGCACCCGGTACACACATACCACAGCATCGATGCTGATGTGAGAACCGGAGTGCAATAAAAGACCGCGCCATAAACCGAACTTAAAGCACAGAACAGAAACAGTACATCTGATATAATCCCTTTCTTCTCCACACGAGAACTTGGTGAGCAGAGATCAGAAGCAGATGTCTTTTTATTTGGCCTTTTGCTATGCGAAAACAAAAACATTTTTTTATCCCCCAATCTGACCCATGTTTACTCAGTTCATCTTTTCTACATAAGAATTAAGTAGAAAATCTGCCACTGTTAACACAAGCATTGGTGAAGGAAGATCCAGAGGGAGGCAGAGCTCTCCAGGAAGAGCCCCCATAACCTCCCCACAATGCTCCTGCAGATGTGCAGAGGGCACACGTCCTCTTTCCAGGCAGTGTTACCAAAAGATGAGCTGTACCTCTCCTCCTGTGGCCTAAATCATCCATAAAACACAGTGTGATACCATTGGGACAGAACGTGGGGCATTCCACAATAGCTAGAGGTCATGTTTTCCTTGGGGTCTGTTGGGCTATGGCAATGTTCTAATTTCAGGCCAAAGGCCTGAGGATGCCCACAGAAACTCTGAGCCATCACAAGCCTCACCACATTTCTGCTTCCAGTGAGAACTCCTTTAAAAAGCATATGGTAACAAACAGTTCTTAGAAGAAGTGCCGTGCAAGTTATCATACATGATACCTAACTCTTTGCAAAGAGAGCAGTAGTGAGAAACAATCTCATGAGACAGATGCCCATAAATGTCATTTAAAGAACAGTGAGAAAGCCCTCTGACAGTAAGCTGATACAGCTAGAAGACTCTAGATGACAGCAACAAGGGTTTAGGCATCAGCATAGGTGAGCATCTGGCCAAACACTTACGAGAACCCTGAGGGCAGCTGGGCTGAAACCTCAGAGAGGCCAGGAGATCAGAGCAGCTGCATGTGGTGTCACCACAAGAAGCATCAGAGTCTTAAACTCCACATCAGGAACCCCTCTATCCCATTCTAGATAATTCTTTACATCCTGAAAACAAGTTGTCTGTGAGATAGGCTGAGATTTACAATGAAGTCGCAATTGCTCTAGATACAGAAGTGTCTGGGCTCATGTAACAACTGAGATGAAGTAGTGGCTTTCAAATTTGCAGAGAACTCAGTGATGAGGTGGGGATGAAGCTGAATATCTTCACCAAGACTAAGACAGTTTTGAGCATCACACTATCAACATCCCAGGAGAGCACAAAATACTTGGTACCATGACAGTAACCAAGATTTGCCATGATAAATTTAAACACTTGCTTTTTCAGCTACTATCACTAGGTGCTTAAACTTGAATGCCAAAGAAGCTGAATGCATATGAACATTCTGCATTATTACTGTCCTACAAAAAAAATCTCCATTTCCTCCAGAATTCATGCATCAGACATAGGAGGTAGCATAGGAAACGGTATTTAATTTTCTTTGATTTAATAAGCACCTACTGTAATTTACATTCAAATTTTCTTCCAGAAACCAATCAAATCCACTTGAGACAAAATTTATGAAATAAACCAAGTAATTAATGCAAAAACAGAGAACGTCTTCATTCTATTTGTGAAATTTCCAAAATTACACTATTTATTTACAGGCAATTCTAACTTCTTCCTTAAAATTCAACTTTCTATAAAAGATGCTACTTTTGAGGATTAAATTACTCAGGTATGCTGTGAATATGGAAGAAAAAAAAAAAAAAAACCAACAACAGTTGACTTTTTAAAAATCTACTAAAAAATATTTCTATTTTTTTGTGTCCATTCATATATTCATTAGGAAATCACAAATAACTTAGACTAAACTAAAGTTGAGTTCTAAAGCCAATGGGCACTCGTGATGCATACCACAGACTAAGGCAAAAGTTCATACTCCTCCTCCTGCATCTTATGCGCTCCTCTGTACGACTAGATTTCACAGCAGGTATTTTTCTAGCATACACGTTATTGTCATGACTGAAGGTCCTGAGAATGACAGGATTACTAAATGGTAGAGTCACTGAAAGATTTCTTGACAACTTGTGATATTTTTACATCTGGCTTTGCTACAATTGAAATAAAAATCAACCTCTTTTGAAAAGTAAAAATCACACCTGAATGTCCACTTTATTTCAAAAACAGCAAATCTGTAAATAGGCGTAAACCTCCTCTGTTGATTGTACATATGAAAGATTCATCATTTTTTACACTGTAATCCAGTATTATTCATGCATTTTCCATTCTGATTTCCACTACTTTCTTCAATACTGCAGTTTAGTTTCATTAGTCATAACAGTCACCTATTTCTGCTTTGTAGGACTTATCAGAAGAAGAGAAAAAGGATCTAGACTTACTATGCTGTAAATTCTCAACCTCTCCCCATTTCTTCAACAACAGATTGGATTTCGGTGCTCGTCCAAAGTTTCAAATGTCATTTGACTCATACGCTCAGAAAGGTTGACTCAAAATATCCATACAAAACTGCCTTGCCCATTGATAAGCCTATCCTACTGTTTTTTTCTGAATACCCTTAGAATGGCTCATAACCTGTGCAGAAATTTAATTTCATCATGACAACTATCTTCTTTCAGCTCCCTAAAATCATAATTACTTTCTGCTGAATGTTTGGGTGATAATGAGCCAAGTACCTTGCTAAAATACACAGATCCAGCTCAAGACATTTTGCCCAAACTATTTTGAGCTTTGTGCAGCATGCTTTTTTCATGCTATGTGTAACATTACTAAGGAACTGAACTTGTGTGCAGAGTTCAGAAGTTAAGAACCCTGCATTGTGGGGATTCAGCCTCTGTGTAAAATCCATCACAGCAACAGGGATAGAACACCTCCTCTACGAGGATAGGCTGAGAGAGCTGGGGCTGTTCAGCGTGGAGAAGGGAAGGCTCCAAAGAGACGTGAGAGCAGCCTTTCAGTATGTAAAGGGGGGGGCTGTAAAAAAGGACAGACTCTTTAGCAGGGTTTGTAGCGATAGGACAAGGGGAAACAGTTTCAAGCTAAAAGAGGGGAGATTTAGATTGGATATAAGGAAGAAATTTTTTACATTAGGAGTGGTGAGGCACTGGAATAGGTTGCTCAAAGATGTGGTGGATTCCCTGTCCCTGGAGACATTCAAGGTCAGGCTGGATGGGGCTCTGAGCAACCTGATCTAGCTGTAGGTGTCCCTGTTCATTGCAGGGGATTGGTCTAGGTGACCTTTAAACATTCTTTCCAACTCAAACCATTCTATGATTAATTGAGATAATGAGGCACACTTCTTGCAAGTAATATAAAACCAGGGTAGCAAGATGCGTATGTTAAAATTCTGATACAATTAGAAATGGGAAAAAAAAAAATGAAATTAGGAAACAAAACCCTACATATTAATCTGTATTTATTATATTTCTCATCCAAATTACATCTTTTTTAATAAACAAAACTTAAATTTCCTTCTAAACTGAAACACTGGCTCCAATTGCGTCTGTTAGCTTGCTGGCTTTTTGACCTTTTAATATTCTTCATTCACACATGATTTATTTTTTTAAGTCTGTATTTTCTTTCTGGAAATAATATGTGTTTGAAGTTGTTTCAAATGTTAAATTGGGATAAGTAAAATTAAAAAGAAAGTCTCCTTAATATATTTCTTTAATAAATTGAACCAAGCTTCAGAAAAGAAGCTTGAAGAATATTAGCATGTGACAATACTGTTAATGTTTCAAATTAGATATGTATAAATCTTTTAAAAGTCTTAATACCACTGTCTCAAACTCACAAGCACAAAATGTTGAGGAAAAGAAAAAAGGAATTTAAATCTAATATTAAAAAAAAATACATAGAAGCAGAATAAGGAAGAGCGAGAGCTACAATCAATTCTAATAAAACTATAATCCAATTGTAACAGTAACATACCACATTATCAGCTGGAATAGAAATTGGTTAGGAACACAAGGAAGGATGTCCATAGGTGTGCTAGAAACAAGAAAAAGAATAATGAAAACATTTGCCACTGTTGAATAGAGCAAGATGCTACTGACAAAGGACTCAGAAGAGATAGGGCAATAGGGCAACTCGGTATTTTCTTTGCCTCAGTCTGCACTGAGAAGGTTTGCTGCCAGGCATCTCTGCCCAGTAGCAGGGTCTGGGGAGAGGGGTGCCACCACAGAAGAGGAGCATCAGATTAGAAACAGAGTAAACCAGTGTAGGTGATTCAATTGACTGTCACAGAGCCATTGTCACCAGGAGGCTGCCCTCTGTTTTTGAGAAGGTGTGGCAACTGGGGCAATATTCCATATGACCAGAATAATGGCAAACATTACTCTCGTCTTCAGGAAAATCTGAGGAATTGCACACTAGCCAAAGCCTGACAGCTCTGAAGAGCAAAAGCTTCTGGTAGTTGCATTTTACTGTAAAAGAGACAAAAAAACGACTGAGAGCAGTCAGCACGGATGAGCAAGGGCAAGAAACAGTCACCCAGCTTGCTTGCCTTCTGTTTGAGATCACTATCTTTACTTTCTGGTGGAGAACAGTAGATGACGTTTATCTTGGCTTTAGCAAAGCTTGCAACATGGTTCTCCATAGCATGCTTCAATCTAAATGGAGGCAGGTGTGGGAATGAATAGTAGACTCCTCAGGCAGCTGTCAATTTTTCAAAGTCTAAGTAGCAGCCAGGCCAGACTGGCGTTTCTTGAGCCTCTGAAGACTGACACTGTGATTCCATCATCAGCAATCTATGTTTGGGGAGGAAGTGCACCCACACCACATCTACAAGTAACACTGAGCTGAGCAGAATGGCTCGCTGACTGAAACAAAGTGCTGTCCCAAAATACGACCACTTCCAGCGCTATGAGAAAGCACTGTTTCACACAAAACACTTCCACCTCATGAATAATATATGCAGAAAACCCTTCAAGTTTACTTATAGACTAAACATCTAAAGTGATTTCTGCAGGTTTTGAAATATACATCCTACAATCAAATTCAACTGCACACAAAGGATTTACTAAAATGGACACATCTCAACTTTACTCCTTTGGTACGCTTTGACCTAAGTTTACTTCATTTACTTAATTCAGTGTGAAACAACAAAGTTCCACACAGATTTCAGCACTAGCAGCATTTATATCAATGTGTTGACCTTTGGTTAAAGCAATTGGAAATGCTGAAAATCCTATTTCTCCATTTCCTACATGATTTACAGTGGTCTAAAGATATACTGTCTAAAAAAAAAAAAGCAGTACCATTTTTGGTGTGGTCTGTTTCTGGATCATTTGAAATGAAATAAACTGGCAGGACTTGAAAGATCTCCATGACTAAAAGATAACACAACTAATGCCAATTCCAGTTGCCATCAGATAGTCAATGCTTAGTTTTGGCAAGATTTCAAACCCAGTCCTTTCTACTTTTTAAAACAGGGAAAGTGATCTGATGCCCTCCATCAAGTCAAGGCAAAGCAGTGTGCTTGGACTACTCTCTGACTAGTTACAATCTCAGACAAAAAGCGTTGCACATAATAGATAAGTGGTAAGTACAAATTTATCTTCAGCTTTTGGAAATTTAACTCAAGAAAACCTGGAAAAGTACTTCTTTCAGCAATTTTAGCAGTGCAGCAATATACTGAAAGACATGAGCATGCACTGCAGGTCTCCAAGTCCTGTCTGAAGACAGCTGTAGGATTGCATCGCACATATTGCACAAGGAACTAAATTATCAATAAATATCTCTGCAAAGGCTGTGATCTCTGTAAAGAGGAAGATATTTAAACAAATATTTGAAAGATCACATGTTAATGGATATTCACAACGTATCCAGATTCAAACTGGACAGGCTTGTGTCCAGAAGTTAAAAAGTCCAGAACTTTTTAACTTCTGAATTCTTGACTGTGGAGCCTTCTCTTCCTTTAACATGGAATCACAGAATCACCAAGGTTGGAAAAGATCTCTAAGGTCATCCCATCCAAGTATCCACCGACCACCAATATTTCCCCATTAACAGTGTCTGATAATAGAAGCAGGCGGTTACTCCACATTAAAAAAAAAACAAAACCAAAAAACACTACATTTTGAAAAACAAGAAGTTCACCTAGCAAAGAGCTCTACAATTAGAGTTGCTAATAACAGGTGCTTGGGGAAATGTCATAAAAACAGAGAGCACACAGCAATTATTCCCACTGCATCTTGCAACCTCTCAAGCAGAAGCTGCACACTGACTCTCAATCTAACTGATGCTGAAGGCCTTCTCTCTGTCCTAATATCATCCATTTGAACTACAGTCTACCTATGGGAATCAATTATACAATTTAATTTGACATTAATGGAAAAAAAAAAAAAAAAAAAATCCCCTTTAATTTTTAAACTACTACTAGTAAAAAAATAATAGATGATGCTTCCCTTCTCATCCCCAGTTCTTTAGTTATAAGGAAAATTTCATACTGATTCTTTTCCCACCTTCTTCTTACAGTTCACAGTTCTATATGAAAGTGCACTATATTATATCCCAGGTCTTTCATGGATAATCTTCCAAGAACATGAGGTGATAACAAATACCCAATCAGGGGGATTTCTATCCCATCATTTTGCAAGTAGATTTCAACACTGTCAACGTGCTGATGCAAGTGCCAAAATACAGAGTCAGATGATTGTAAGCACTAGACATTTTTCATACATTTTGAAAAATATATGTCTATCTATATTCAAAAACATTTCTTCTTAGGCATTCCTCCAAACAGGAAAGAGAAAAGGGAATCTTACACTAAAAATACATACTCTCTTAACTGTATCAGTGTTAAAAATGTATTAGTGTTAAACTGTATCTGTGCCATCCTCCACATGCCTAATATTTTGGTTTTGTTCCCATAGAAAGGGATGGCTTGCTACTGCATTTCCTATTCTGAACTTTAGGCTGGTGTAGTTTCTGCAGGGCAAAAAATCCTTCCATGAAAGACACATTTCTTTATCAGGTTGTTACTTACGTCACTTCGTGGGTCCAGTTAACATTGCAAATCCTTCAGTCCTATTACCTCCTACAGATGAACCTCTTAGCAAAGAAAACACATGAAGTGCCACAGCATCCCTAGGACAGACCCTAGATATGAAACCAGTTAATTCTGCCTCCTGCTCTGGCCACCCCTCTGCTCAAAATTTCATCCTGCTCTCAAGTCATCTGAAAGAGCCTCTGTAACCAGAAGACCTCTGACAATCACTTGTGTGGTGAGGATGATCACAACTTGCAAATTCCTTTGTGTGCTGGATGCTGCAGGTTTCTGAGCCACAAGTGGCCTCTCTGCATCCCCCGGGCTCCTTCTCTCCTTCTCTGCCTAAAAGTGCCCCAGAGCACTAGAAGGAAAGGATTTGTTAGGAGCCTGGGGGTAAAATAGGTGGTGAATAGGGTCAATATGCAGAGTCATTCACATAATTAGTAACATAACTCTGAGAAATATGGCAACGGCTATTCAATTACACATACACTGCATTTCCCCTGTCCCCGTAACAGGCATCTCTTCAGCAAAGAAACAGTTTCATAGAATCAGTTACAGTCTTCGATGATAATTCTGCAGGAAAATAACTGGTATATTAGTACAAACTAGGAAAGCAAGGCTTGAAATACTTTTTCCCCAGTGCTGTGAAGTACACCACCATGCAACACAGCTTGGTTTTCCTTGCAGCACTTCCCTCCAGAGCTGCTAACTGCTACACTTTTGCAGTAACAGTCTGTGAGGCTAAAATTAGCAGGCAATACCTTCCCTTGCACCTGATCACATGATAGGAAACAAACATAAATAGGGAAATACAATATGTTCCTAAAGGTGGAGTTGGAGTACTTTCATCTCTATGACGGTTTAGGATTAAAAGGACGCTTATACAAGCGGCTTCTTGTGATACAATGTCTGTAACTGGCCTTATAATTCACATTCTGTGTGGTTTTGAAGATTACCTCTAAATATGCTCCTAAACAGCCCAATCTAGCCTGAATCAAATTACTTCATGTCTATTGTACATACAAATTGTTTTATTAGGCACCACTGTGTTACCAGACATCTATTTATTCTAGCGCACTTCTCCACAAAAAACGCAAGCCTTTCAGGGGCTCCATCTCATTGAAACCTGTTATTTTACTGTTATTTTACACTTCATCCAACTCTTGGCAGGCTGCATCCCTGCCTCCTTCTCTGGTGAAGTGCAGCTGGCTGCAGGATGGGTGGCAGCACTGGAAAATAATACACGAGGTGATCTCTCTCTCTTTTCTCCTAAACATTGCCATGCAAAGCAGCCACGGCTCTTCTCTTTCTAAAACCTTGTCTAGAGGGCATGATAAAGGGGCCAAAGAAAGGGTAAGAGGAAATCCATGCAAACTGCAACATGGTTGACAAGGAAAAAGAAAGAGCAGCCAAATTATCAGCTGATTTAAAGCCTTTCTCTCTCCTGCATGAAAGAAGCAGAAGCAGCCTTTTGCTCCCACACATAAGGATGTGTCAGCACAAACACTACCTAGTTAAAGTAGGACCATGTATAGCTAACACAACTCAAACTCCCTCCATGCTCTGACAACTTCCAAGCTTACTGCCTGGCTTGCTGCAGCCTGACTGCCCTGTGGAGGCCCCTCTCTGCAGCAGGGAGAACCCTTCCCCAAACAAAGCACAATCCTGAGTTGGACATCAGCCTGTAAGGTGGTGCCCAGGGTGTGCTGAGGCCCAGTGCTTCCAGCAGGCCTGAGGTAAGGACGTGCAGAGATGCTCTGCAAATCCCTGCAGATTGCACTGCTTCTATTTTAGACTCCTTAATTACAAACGGTGCTATTTTTGGCCCAGAAATGATCCAAGCTTTTCTAAAAATTAGCCACAGAATTTTACTTGACGCTCCGGCAGTGGGCATATCCACAAGCCAGTGACACACTTTCTAAACCCAGCATTGATCAGCAATTCACTCCATTGCAATAACATTTCTGACAGCCTCAACTGGAGCCATCAGTTAACAAATACTGAAGCGGAGAATAAATAAAGAAATATTAAAAAATTAAAAATATAGAGAGGCCTCAGAATTAACAGTTTTCACCCAGAATCCCAAGTTTGTGAGTTGCCGTTGCTGTTGAATATGAACCACTTCAGCCAACTAAAAGGAATTAAAAACAAACCAAGGAAGAATCCCTTTCTGACACAACAGCTGAGGAGCAAGCATGGCCATCCCATGCATTCCCTTCCAAACCCTGCATCCAGCTGCTGGCAGCAGGGAAGGGGCTCAGCTTCTTTCCAAATGGAACAATGCAGAAGAAGGATGTTGAGAGCGAGGATATGGATGCTCACAGACAATAGATGGTTTTACTTGTATTAAATTTTATCTTTTTGTCAACAGCCCAGGCACCAAGGTTTTCTTAGCTGCTCTGAAAAATTACTAACAGAAGTAAATGCAAAATTATGTGGATGTTGGTGATTAATTTCATGACTTAGAATTTTGAGTACTTCTTGAAATATTTCACTTTTAATCACAGCTTTTTTTCTTTAAACACATGCAGCATTTGTTAATGAAATCAAGACAGGACAAACAATTTTTACCTTCATAAGAAGCAGATCTTGCACAGATATCCACATTATCTTACGTTCATTCACTAGGATCTTCATCTACCATTCCTATTTACAGATTTGTAAAGTGGGCTCAAGCTACTTGAAAATCTCAGCAACAACAAAACCCTTCGAAACAAAAATCCATCACTAGAAAGGAAAAAAACTGAACACTTTCTCCAAACAAAACATGCGATATTTGTCTTCATCAGACAAAAGTCTAGCTGTGTTTACTGTCTAGATTGTGGCATGGGGTAGGAGACACAGGCAAGATCATTCCTATGCCCTTGCACCCTAAGGCTGCCTCATAAGGAGGTATCAACTCTGTATTTTGAATTTAAAAACAATTATGGATATGAAAGGAGAACCTTTCTTCCTGCTCTACAGAAGGTAAAGCTGGCAGGGTAAAATGCTCCCCATGCCCAATACCCATGTTAACTCTCATGCATGAAGAAAGTTAGGATTATTATCCTTTCTGAAGATATAGTGGCATTGCTGATGCTAGCAGCTTATTTTTCTCTTTTTTTAAGCTTCCTTGGAGTGATCCACAGACTGCTGGTCTCCCTTTTTAAGCTGCCAGTTAATCCACCTAACCGACACTATTGCTGTTATCATTAAAGTAGATTCCACTCAAGCTGCCATTGTTTAAAAGGAGCAGTCTGTGTACATAAAAAGAAAACCCTTTAAAACTCATTTTGAAGGTGTCTGTTAGCCCAGGAAATATTTAATAGCAGCAGTAGCTATGCAACAAGGTTAAGCTAGTTAGTGTTTGTGACAGTTGCAGTTAGCTGTCCTATCCAATGGCAAGAACATCCCTGCATTAATCAAGGGAATAGATTTAGTAAGAAACTACACACAGCAAGAAATAAATGAGAGACATGGGGAAAACTCATATTATTGTGGCATGTGCTAGAGCTATTTTAGAACTATGTCCCCCTGTGCTGCTCCTCTGATGGACTTGTGAGTGCTCACTAAAATTAAACTCAATTTCTCAGTCATTTATATATAGGATATACAAAGCTAGCAAAGCTTGGATGATTTTTCACCATCCCAACAATATCGTGCATCCAGTATTCCCAAATGCACACAAAAACTCCAGTTCATCTTCTGCTTTGCCTATTCATTGGTACCCATTACACAGCCCATGCCAAATATTTGTATCTTATTTTTAGCTTCTTACAAAGACAGATTCACTGCATTATGAAATAGATTCCACCTGTTTTCCAAGCAATCTGTTCACCAATATTTAATTATGTTTTGTCTCCCAACCTGACCAGACAGCAAAGAAAACACAAATGCAGGAATATCTGAGCAAGACTGCAATCCTTTTGCTTCCTTTAGCAAATGTGTATTACTCATACAACAAGCAGGACCACTGAAATAATTGGGGCAGCATGAAAACAAGCTCAATTTCAAGAGGAAAGTTGTGTAAATCCAGTAACAATTAACTTCTATAAGAATGTATACCATCTCCTACTCTGATCCTTAATTTTTTTTAGTTGGAGTTATATGCTGTGGCATGGTCTACATTACTTCAAGAGACAAAGAGAGAAAAAGATTACTAATGGGAACACAAAATAAGTAAAATGGTGTGTCTGCAATTGAAACCAATATGCTAATATCTAAAAGCTTTTTTTAATGAGACTAGGTTTGGAACACAAAAAGCAAAACATATCAGTCTAAATTGCACTTAGCTACATGACACGTAACTGTGCTGAATTAGACTCCTGGAAAGAAAAAGTTTATTCTCACTCTGGCTATGACAAACACATCAACTTCTAATGTTAGGAATCCCCGCACAATAGTATCAAAAGGGCTTTTCTTCGTCCTCATCTGGAGGATAATGGGAAATCCCACTCTTTCAGATATATAAGGACACCAGCAAAAACAGAACTGCTGACATTTTGGTGAGTAAATGTATGTCTACATCATCAAAATGGCCCTCAGCTTAGGTAGAGAAAATCATTCGCGCACTAAAGAAGGAAAGTGCCAAATTGGAATACAGAGCATTTGCTATGGAGGAGGCTATAATTATTCGTGCATCTGAACACCACTGGGCATTGAAGTTACACTAGCTATACACTGCCAGATACTCTGCATTCAGGGCTCCTACGTGACACCAGAAGGAAATAATCAAGAGTTCTCAAAGCCTGTCAATATGCCGCTTACACACACTGAAAGGCTCTACTTACAAAAGCATATGCCTAGTCTTCTTGCTA
The DNA here is from genome assembly GCF_019232065.1 of Centrocercus urophasianus. Classification (NCBI taxonomy): domain Eukaryota; kingdom Metazoa; phylum Chordata; class Aves; order Galliformes; family Phasianidae; genus Centrocercus; species Centrocercus urophasianus. The sequence continues at coordinate 9,559,725 of NW_024884711.1, forward strand.
TAATAAGTTGAACATCTGAACTATTTTACTGTCACTGTTTCACATTACAAAACGCTGCAACGTTGCTAACTGTGGCACTAGCAACCTAACTAGTACTCCTGCACCAACTCTCTCAGCATGTTCTGCTGGTTAAGCACTGTAATAGGGGTCTCGGAGATTAAGAAAGCAAGCAAAAGCCATCAAGATAACCACACTGCAGCCTTACCTCCATCCAGCAGAAAAAGCAGACAAGTAGATTCCCGAGCACTGGAGGTACAGCAAGTGCTGCTGCTATTGCAAGAACTTTCCCCTGGGGATACCAAGCCAGAAGGAGTCTTGAGCTACACCCAAACCTGAGCTGTGCATCTGACGGAGCAGCTCTCCATCTGGGTTCCCACACCAAATCCTCTCAATTAAAGACTTTCACAGGTGTACTCCTTGATATTTTATTAGGTTATCATGCACTTCTGGTCCACTCACAAAGTACCCATCAACTACAGCTGATCCACATTGAGTATTTTTTCACTACTCCCCCCATGCCTGTCATCAACAGATCACAAAAATACAGAAAAGGGTCACAAAACTGTTTCTCTGATGGGATAACAAATAGCTACTGTTCTTTTCTTCCACATAGACATAATTGTTCATTTCTGGAAAAGCAACTCAAAAAGTTAAAACATATTTTCCACTGTTAATTCACAATCTGTGCCTGTGCTTTTCTGAGAAGAGACTGTGGTTGAAATGATAAACATGCAAAATGCTGCAAAAAGAAGAGTGTACAACAATTTCCTTTGATTCTGGAAATAGTAGAGGCTAGAAGAAACTCATCTGTCTGGGTATCTCAAGGACAGATTCCCACGTGAGAATCCAAGCTCGGCTGTGTCACAGACACTGACAGATGGGTTTCCCGAGCCTTGAACAACCCTAATGGAGCTTTTAGCCAATTTGCATACTGGCTGTCGTTGGGTGAAATGGGGATGTGTCAAGGACATTAAGCAGGCCAAGACAAAAGTCTAATAGCCTCGTATACAGTATCACTTCTTACCACTTGCTAGCTTTTTCCTTAGGAAGATGAGGAGGTGGGGGGGAATAGGAAAAAGAAAAAGCAAGCCTCAGATGTAGCGTGTTTAGAGGCAGCTTGTTCCTACTCATGGGAACAAGCTGAAGCAACAAGACAGTTTCCTTGCAAAATGGAAGAACAAAAAACAAGCCCAACTAATTACTATTCCATTCCTTCTATTTTCTTAAAGCAAAACATTGCTGGAGCCACCCAAAGCCTCTCTATGTTAATGATCTAATTTGTTGCAAGCGCTCCAAGAGTTGCACACAAGCCAGTCCTCCTGCCAGTATAGGGTCCTGCCCTGTGTCAGGGGAGCCCCAGATGGGTACCAGAGCCGAGCCTGAGGCTCAGTGTTCTCAGGCCCAGCTCCAGATCTTTTTTTAATATCTCCCAGCACCTCACACGTGGCTTTATCATAACAAATTAACAAGAACAACAACAAAAAATTGAATTGGACTTGCAACAAAAAGTTTACAGTCTGATCTGAAATCCAAGGTCGAGCCCTGAGGCTGGTTGAATTACCTGCAGAGTTCTGCGCAAGGAAAAGCACACATACTTGGGATTTCCCCAGCCATCACCAAAGCCTCCTGGCTGGATTCTGCTTCTGGTCATGACAGAATAACCCACCTACTGGGAAATAAGGCGCGACTGAGAAGTGGGGCCGTATCGTGACTTGTACAAACACCAGCCGCTTCACATCCCTTTTAATTTTGTTGCCACGCTGCCTTCTACACACTTGTTCCTTTCTGTGTGCCTGCCATGCATGTTGAAGGGTCTGCTGTTGTTTAATTTATTTATTTTTTTTTTCCTACCATTTACTAGAGATCAGATTAAAAATTAAGCATGCAAACAGAGGTCTCCCTGAGGAGAACTTCAGCTCCGGCAATCCAATTGCACAGTGCAGTAGAAAACATACACTGGAAGGTGTTGAACAATACCTCTGACAACAAAAGCCAGGCAAAAAGGCTCCAGATTTAACCCTGCTGAGCCATACTACCTCAGCAGTGTGTAGTCTTATGTGATCCTGTCAGCCAGAAGTGATGCAAGGCAAACAAAGGGCTGCACGTCTGTGGTCCAGTTATGGCCCCCTTGCTGATGCTGAGTCAACATCCATCAGGAAAATGTACCAAGAAGGCACATTCTGATTTGATGTGCAGTTTCCTAGGTGCTCTTTCCAACTTCGTCATTAATTTGCTGGGTGATTTTAACTAATCTGTCACTGGGGACTTCAAGTTCTATGCAAAATGAGAACACTAATTGATTTTTAGGCACTTTTGAGATTGTTGGATAAATACTGCTCTGCCACTTCCATGGTCATTCAAAACCAGACCCAAAAGCAGCAAGCAGAAGAGCTATCTAATGCAACTCTAGGCCAAAGACAGAGACATACATTTTAAGTATTTACACACTATGGGATTTCCAGATTAGCACTTTAGTCATCCTGATATTTCAGGCTGTTCTGAAGGCTGATTAATTAGAGAGGGAAGGAGGTATATGGCCCAGAGGTGCTTTTGCTTGGGTTATATGTACACCTCTGTTTAGTGTTACAAAAAAATGTTACGAGCTTAAGTGTAAATTATTTCAGCCTTTGGCACTGTTCAATTACATATGCTAATTTTAGCTGGAGTAGATTGTACTCGAAATAACTGGATTGCATGTGAGCAAAGCCTCCTGTGGCTAAATCCGGCTGATGCTCTGTCAAACCTTCTTTTGCCAAGAGCCACCCTTTCTGCTGGCTGATGTTAATCTGCCAGACTTTTATCGTGAAAAGAAGATTCACACTCTGGGTGACAAATAAGGAATTCAATTTGAAATTTCTCATTCCGTTCAATTACAGAGAAGTATGCATATGTCTACTCAGTAGCTAATGACAGGTTTTTTAAATACACCCTTACAAGGATTGATTTTAAGGTGCTCGCGGATGTCACTAGTCCACTAAACATGCAAATCATTGGACTTTTAAAGAAATAGGTGGAAATAGTGCAGTATGAAATAAATAATTTTAAGAACTTGTCTTCCAAAACATTTTAACCGATACAGCAACTCAGCTTTTCTTCCTTTCATCTTTTCTATACAGAGTGCACAACTAGCAGTAAAAAGAACAATGCAGCCAAGCTGTTTGGCCAGAAGCACGAAAGCTTCGTCATAACAAGGTTAATGCTAACATTAAACTGCTTTTTGAACCTGAGTGGTTGCTCTGCAGTCATGACTACAGATCCAGCAGCTCAAAGTGAGTTAAAGTAGCTCAATTTGAGGTCACGTTGTGCCAAACAGAGGCTCCATTTGGAGAACAAACAAACAAAACAGAAAAATCACAGTGTAAAGAAAGATATTTTATTATTTTACATTTCTCAAGAATACATAGGCCAAAAATATCACGTTTAAATATTTGGAGTCTGCACAGAAACCTGTCTTCCTAATGGAAACATCAGAATAATTGCCAGCAGTGTTAGCATTATTTTATAAGTGACATTAAAATAAGGGATTTTTTTTTAAATACATCTGTCCTGAAGGTGGAAGAAACTAAAGTCACATCAGAACTAAATTACTCGCTGCTTGACTTTTTTTTTTTTTTTTTTTAAATTAAATTCACTCAATTGCATTTACTTGGTAATAAGAGCACCAGTTAGATGATTCTGGAGTAGCAAAAGGACCGTAAAAGTGAAAAAACTATCATGATTAAAAGCCGTACACGTTTCTTAGCGAAGCAAGTACTGTTGTACACACAGCAGTGTTCTAAGACAGCGACCTCAGGTTCACACCTCAACGCAGCAAGGCAAGTTCAAGATTTACAGCTTAGTGACAAGTCTGCCAATTCATCACCACTAAACCACCTCGAGCCCTCTCTGGAAGTAGCACAGGTCACTGGAGGAAACCAGCAGCTGCTAAGAGATCTCTTTCCAAAGAAATTCATTCCACAAGCAGCCAGACAGCCACTGGCACATGTCCTTCATCACTACCTGCTCCCACTTCTGTGCTGCAGGGGGAGCATATGAATCTGTTCTTTACCACTTACCTTCCAAAATCGTGTGATTTTTCAAAAATGTTACCAAACTGTCTGATGAGTTTATATAAAGAGTCAAGAAGAAAATAAAGAAATGCTACCACAATCCTACCCTTCTGACCGCTGTTTGCTCTAAAGGCAGATGTGATCATCTTTCCTACATCTTACAGTGCATTCAGTCCCAATGATTGGACACCTTAAGTCAAACAATAAATGAAAGACAAAATATACACCTGCAATCTTTAAATACACACACAAAACAAACAACAACAATGCAACAAAAATGTTCCCACCTCTACAAATCCACAGCTTGTGGAAACACCCAAAGACAGGAACCACTTTGTTCTGGCAAAGAAAACTGAGGCTATTTGGGTGTCAGCTGATCTGACCAAACCCAGAACTATACCTAAGCACCAGCAGTATGCCTACCTGCACTAAATTTTCTCAAATATACTCACAGTTCAGCTTAAGAGTGACTTACTTTACCTTAGTTTAAACCTTTGTCCTAATTAATTTAAACCAAACTGCTATAAAGCCAAGTGAATGTTGACATAAGCTTGTGCATACAGTCCTTTGCATCAGTTTGACTCAATCAGTTTGAAATCATACCATTATCCAGACTAATGTCATTCTGTGCAAGCTTAGCCCTTACAGCACTAGACACACAAGACCCATTGAAATGCAGTGACAGTCCCATCCTTCAGTTGCTCAGATTCCTTAGGAAATCTTTGCCTCAACTGTGAGCAAGAAGCAATCAAGCCCAAACCTCTTAGAGATGAACTGGGCGGTTCCCATCTCTCAGAGATATTGCTCATTTCTTACAGCTCTCTATTTAACAAAATACATTAACTGCAGGCTTACATATTTTGCAGAGGAGGGGCAGAGTTACTCAGGTGTTGATGTATAACTTACACTTTAATTCCTTGCTAGGATCTCAAAATCACTGTTTCGCATACCTCTGCACTAGGTTAAATACTTTGGTTCCTCAAAACCTGAAGGCATGGAGGCAGGGTGAGGATTCAGGGATTGGGGTTCTCCTTCCCATCCAGCATCCCCTAGAACCTCAGACTCGAAGCAGTGCAGGGTACTGGGAGATGCCAAGGACACCGCAGTGAGTTCAGCAGGCTGGCTGGGGAGGAGGCACTCCCATTTTGCCTCTTCACTGCTGCAGTGACTCTGAAGCTGCTGAAAACTTTTGATGGCTCTAACTTTGCATACCTCACTGCTGCTATTTCAGGAACAGCTTTCCAATGAGTAATTTGGCGAGATGTACTGTTTGCAAACTGCATACTTGGCCTAAAGAGCACTTAAAGCAGTGCCTACAGTACCAGCGCTCAGCCTGTGGGATGCTGCTTACTCTGCTCCCAGACCACCCATCCCACAGTCTCCTCTCCCTATGGATTATGGCCTTTAGAAAAGCCCAGATCTCCTTAGCTCTGATACACACCTTTTTTTTTTTTTTTTTTTTTTTTTTTTAAATACTTCTTTTTTCCATTAAAAAAAAAAGAAAGAAAGAAAAAGAGTAATGTCAAAAAAAAGCCCAGCCTAAACTAAAGAAGTTCATATCACATCATCTTCCATCTAAAAGAGTTGCGAGTAGTGGGATATAGAAAGAAGAGCTCTACAACTGGCAGCTATCCATAAGCCTTTACAATTAACAAGCTAGCTCATTGTCTGGGTTGTTATCTAAATTACAGTCTAGGCATTTTCTGCTAACATATTTTCTGACTTTTTAAACACTATACTGTACAGTACCTAGTACAAAGATGCCTTTCTCTAATTCTATTTAATTCTCTATTTTCCTCTTTTAAAAATTAACTACTGTAACCATAGCCTTAAGCAAAAAAAAAAAAAAAAGTAGAAAGGGGAAAGCGGAAAAGAAAATGTACTTTAAGCAAGGAGGACAAAAGCACTGAAGTTCAGGTGCTGAAGTTTTCTTTGAGGTGAAGGCAATAAACACTTCTACAGCTTTAAAGAAACTTAAACTCAAGTTAAGCAGACCTGAATCCTAAAATTTTACTAAAACTGTAGATTGACACAATTCCACTTTTGGACCCATCACTACATTTTTACCAGCACTCATCAAGAGAACGTCAACTGATGGCATGAGCAGTCCTTTCTTAAGAAGTCACAGAATGTGTGTTCATTTTGCTCTTTCTTCTTAAATCTAATCTCACTAGAAAAATTATATTTGAAAACTTCTCATTTTAGGTATGGCTAAGAAAGGAAAAATACACAAAATACGAAAAAAGTATAATACGCATTAGTCTAAAATGCAGACACAGGCAGGTAGCAATCCCTAACAGTAAGCACTTTGCTGCTTTTATTTCTATTCTTTCTTGAGATTCCGCTCCAAAATCAACATTTCTGTGTGCAACTTTGTATGTATAGGCAGGTATATTCTTCAGCAGTTCCTTTTTGCATTTCAAATATTTAAACTGCTTATAAAACATGTTAGCTACAACTAGATAGAACTCATTATGCTCTTCTTTTGGATAAAAGGAAAAAGGAACAAGTAAAAATGGCACCTGTCTCATCACTTATATTTTTGTTCTGAGTTTGTGGAGTCACTAATATTTCACTCCTAAGTAAAACAAACAAATACCAAAAAAAAGCATTGTTTTCTTCCATTTGTGAAATCAGAGGAGTGGTCAGCCTTTTTCACCCTATATGCCAACAACAGAGATATCACTTATCTGACTGAAGGCTAGCTGAACAAAAAGAGTATATCAGAATTCTATGGTGAATTTATCCAACAGTTTGTCAGTAAATCTGTTTAAAATTCGGCAAAAAATTAAAAAAAACTGTGAACCAATATAAACAAGAACCTCGTGACGCCTTTTGCATTTGGCTTTCAGCACAGGGTTGTACCATTGCCACTTGTCAAATCTGGCTGTCATTCTGTAAGAGAGAGAAAAACAGAAGTTCTCTCTCTAATCTTTCTCAGAGAAATGTGGAAATTTATGAAATGCACTTTATACTTTTACCCTATGGTCATCCTGACACAGTAAATCATTATACCATTGGAAAATGTTGTCTTCTGAAAACCTTCTGTTAGAAGATACCTATTGGCAAGCTGGTGTCTGCTGAGGAATCTATTTTCCCTTAAAACATATACTTCTTTCAGTTCTACAGATTAATGAAGATGATTTTATATACCATAAAAATATGGATTTGTCTTAGATGCGTTGATTAAATTTCAGGTGGGGTGTGGTGCTGTGATGGTGGCCCTCCCAATAAAGGTACAGACTTGCTTGATCTAACATGAGTTTGCTTTGGGACAGTTCTCTGATGCAGAAATCGTGCTTTCAGACTACACTAAGACCACAGTAACTTACAATACAAAGTTAAGACCAACTGTCTCACTACCGTATCTATCTGGATTATTTATGCTGGATTATATGTGTAATATAAATATTATAATTAGTATTTTTCTTCACCGTGACTTTTTTGCTGACACTTTAATATCCTCTTGGTTATGATTTCCAGCAGACAGACAGCACAGGTGCCCAATATCAAACTCTGAGCATCAGTAGCAGGATGACACCAGTGAGGTAGAAATTATAGAATCTTTGAGTCTGCTCCATCTGGCACCTGGGACCAAACCAGTCCACTGATGGAAAGTTGTCATGTTGCAAAGCTGATTCCGAGCCATCCATTGAGCTCAACTCAAAGCTGCTGCTTTCAGATTAATAACTTTTAAACCTACCCACTTTGACTTGGAATCCAAACAGGTACATAGAACACAAGGAACTGGAGGATTGAACCCTGACTCATTTCTCCAGATTTTGTACTTTCAGCAATTTGTCTTAGCCAAGCATTTACTAATTAGTTCAAAAAAATGCCAGTGTTTTGAAAGCTGAACATATACAAATTGTAAATAGAGCACAGCATTTTGAACATTTAGCATTAACATTTATTCAAAGCGTAAGGAGGCTTTTATGTGAGAAAATAATAATAGCTTTTCTTCTGAAGCATTTTTAAAGGTTCATCTTCTCCGAAGAAAACAGGAAAATGCAGTGTGACAGACAGAAATCCAGCACATACCATGCCTACATTCACACGTAAAAAGATATTTTCAACATTTCAGTTCAAAGACCAGCAACAAAAATATCCTCTCTCATATCCTTAGGATGCCAAATAATCATTTCATTCATGTCTCAGTACTGACTTACAAAGACATGACTTGCCTTTGCTGTGTGGTTTTCTTATCCAAACGAACTGAGGACAACTCATTGTTAAGGAAGTCACTGTAAGGAATTGTCAGCTTCTTTACCAAAAAAAAAAAAAAAAAAAAAAAAAAAGCAGCTGGCTCAGAACTCTGGAAAAAATATTAAAGATGACAGAAAAGAGCATGATATTTTGGCTCTTCTGCAGCCATTATGGTATTGAGCAATATGCTGCAAAGAGCTATTGCAGTAAAGTGCTGCAAGACCACCTCCTTGCTGAATAGAGGTCATGCAAGGACTCCTCTGAGTACTTTAAGCTGACTGGCTAATTCTGTATCTTCTCAGAAGGTTTTCTACACATCTTTCCGCCATGAGTTTTGAGTACTGACAGAAATGCCATAGTGGTGAGTAAACTCTTCCAATCCTAACATCACCAAGAGTCTCAAAGATTTTTTGTCTGATGTTTTCCATCAAAACCATATTAACCACTCTGCTCATAATAGAAAGAAGAGTCTCTTCCCACATTCTTCAACCACAGAGAGGAGAGCCAGAGAAGCTCTTGCCTGGGGGTGAGATGAGCTCTCCTCGAGGACCATGATGGTCATCAGAGCTGTCCCCAACTTTGCAGTGGCAATGCTTAGCCCTACTGGAAGCCACGCACCATGCCACCCCTAAGACAACCTTGTCAGACAGCCGTGATACCCACACAGCACCAGTCCTGGTCACCTGCAGTCACCCAGGACCAGGCATCCCCTCAGTAGTCCTAGCTCCAAAAAGACAGCTCGGTCTCAGTGTTTCCTCTTCTGCTGTTTTATTTCTGTTATGCTGTGTTACAGCACATTACACAGGAAAATAATGTATACATTAAGTATACATAAATGTATATTTCTGCCTCCACAATATAGCCAGCATACAAATACCCAACTGAGAAATAGCTCATAAACAAAAGGCCTCTTTATCTTAAGATGAGGGGCTACATCTATCACGTTAATAGCTGATGTGGTAAGACAATTTTGCAGTTTGTACTGCCTTCTGCATTTGGTATTTTCAGAAGGGGAAAAGCAGAGAGCAGCATTTCTGCCTCGTTACTCAAACCATAGAGCCAATGTAATTCTGCTGTCTTCATTACATTATTTTTCCCCAGAAACAGTAATACTCCAAAAAGATTAAATTAAATAATACTTTAAAAAAAATCAAGCAGTTCTTTAATTTCATTTCAGTGCCATCTTGCTCTTCCAACAGCCTCTCAGATGTGCAGGAAATGGCTTAATGATGTGCCTTTATTAAAGGGAAATGCCGAGGTATTTCTGTGTGTTGCTCCCATCCCCCAGAAGTTTGCACAGCCACCGCTCAGAGAATATTTATCTGAGCAAAAATGTCTTCACCAGAGCCTCCTTTCATCACAGGAGTTGCAACAAAAACAACACTTAAAGGACATAATCATCTTTACTCACAGTACCTCCTAAATTGTAAATACAGTTTAAGAACTGCACGCCACGAAGTACAGACACATTAAGTAATCCTTCTGAGACTCCACCCTGCTACAAACACAGGGAGGACAGGGCCAGGCAGCCCCACGTGTTCCCACTCATTGACCCACACAGCATCTGTTGCTCCTTCAGCTCTTGCAGCTGGAAATGCCGAGACCTCACTTGGGATGAGCTCACTGCTCTGCCCGTCACCCTCTGAACACCCCACAGAGCTAAAAGCTATTGCCAGTGTGCCTTGCAGAGCATTACGTGAGTTTTTGCCTAGAGCCCAAGGAGGTGCATCTCCTTCTCCTTGCCTGTATCCTTCCAGTTCTACTGCTGAAAAAGAAGAGAGTGAACGGCATTTAATGAAGCATTGAGGGCTACCACATTTACTCTCGCTGATGGGGCTGCTTGCAAAATTACTTATGTGAGCAATTATTTTGTTAACAAAGCAGCCACATCACTCAGGTAACTTTGAACCTGTCTTGTGGGACAGTGCTGCTACCAAATGGGCTTTACAGGCAGATCCATCATAAAAAAATAAAAAAGCCCGTGCTCTTTTTGTTTAAGCTTCATTTATTCACAAGGTAATTTAAGATAACTAGAAAGCCACTCTTTCCTATTATTTTTATTCCCCTAAATATTTATCCACAATGATACCACCATAACTGCACTGCAGCATGGCAGCTGTGCCATAACCAGCTGCAAAGCAAGCAATCCTGGGCAAGCCTGGAGTGCAACTGAATGTGCATTTGCTAACTGCCTGCCTTAAATCCCACCAGATCTCATTGCATCTGAACAAACCCTACCTTTGGTAAATCCAACTACTGTGGAAAAGCTGTTAACTTATTTTATAGAGCCAGTAGAGATGCTTTCTTCTCTCTTCCAATGCAATTCATCCAAGTTAAATTTAGCAGTAGTTTCTTTGAGGACTATATTTTCTAAAAACTGTTACCTGTTCCTGTCTGTTAGTCTCCATCCCCACACTCTACATCTCATTTGAAGTGCTGAGCCACAGAGCATTTAAGTCGTAACCTGCATTGATTTTTAAAATCTGCTTGTAGAGAAAGAGGAATCCTCCTCTACAGATCAATTTACACAGTTGTCATGGCAGTAAGGTCACACACACGGGAGCAACTTTCTGCAGTGCTATTGGTCTCTAGGACACAATCCATCTCTCCCACTGAAATCACCTTTGTCACAGGAAGCAAATGGGGCACTGGACAGGGTTATCCGAAACTCAAATCTACCTTGTGAAATCACTCACATCACACAAGTATGTTCAAAAGTTTACCATTTACAAATACTGTTTTTTAAACAACACCAGTTTAAAGAAAAGAGTGACAGACAGATTGTAGATGTTGGCAAAGTCAGTACTGATCAGCTTAGTTCAGCAGCTCCACTACATCACAAAACACACAACCAGCATGACTTCGCTACCCAAATCACTTCTCTCACAACTACGTCAGTGTCACAGAACCCCTAAAACATAAATGAACATTCCCGTACAAGTACGGGAACTAGAGTCCAAAACAATTTAACATCAGAGAATTCCTATGTTGTCCCCAGATTAATTAATTACTCCAATATTGGATTTTCTATTGTTTTGTTTTGTTTTTTACTGGGTTAGCACACAGAGGTCTAGCAAAGGGATATGGAAATTTTTGCTTGCTGCAGGCCAAACAAGACTTCCAAACACTACTGGAAGCCACATACCATGCTACACTTTAGCATTACTAACGTGGAGATAAAAGTCATGTTGCATTAGACTATATGGAATGAAATCACAGGTCACATCCACTGTGCAGATTGTGTCCTAGCAGTTCAGATGTTGTGCGTGCATGATTAACTCTCAGCCTTCCTTCCTGGAGAAAGTGATGAGCATACCTGGATATGCCCTTTACCCACTTCTGCAGAAAAGCTTTTGAAAAGCTTTTTTTTTTTTTTTTTTTTTTTTGTAAAATTGTACAAAACAGAGTTATGCTGCATTTTAAATGGATTACAGATAAACTGCCTCCCATAATTATGACATACAGACAGACTGAACAACAGCCCTGAAAGGCAATACCTGCTATCTAGAGGGGTAGGAATCATTCTGCAAGTCCCTACTTTTTGTAGAGCCTTGCTGAAAGTTACACGTGGATATACACAGAGCATGCACTCACATCAGCAGCCAGACCACACCACAGCCTCCAATTTCACAAGGATTAATCATAGCAAGGAAAATGAAGTCAAGTGCCCAAAGGTACTGCTGTGTTAACTACCTACAGATACAGTCCCACTTGTTCTCAGGTGAGAACTAAGAAATGAAAATGGGAGTCAAGGAAACAAAGGGAAAGAGTTGCCCTTTGCAAAATCATTCCTGAGAGAGATCTGGAGCGTGAAGCACAATGGATAAAGAAGAATGGGTAAATCGCTACTGGTCTTTGCACACAACAAAAGCGCTTGAGGCCCTCAAAAATTTAAGAAGGCAAAGGGGCTAATTTGAGATACTAATTATTTTTACAGAGATGGAAAAAAAAAAAAGTAGTGCAATGTTTAACACCGAGATTTCTATAGGAGGCTTCTATGGCATAGGGTGTTGAGCCTCAGAAATTGTGTTTGCCCAACAACAAATGAAGACAGAGAAAGCTCCTTCACATTTTGTAAGAATATCTGAAGACAGAGGCATCCACATTTATTTTAATTATATTGGGCAGCTGGCACTACCACAAGTGCTACAATGCAAAATATTGTGGATCCGTACCATTCAGAAGTGTTTCTACTGTACAGTTGAGGACTTAATAGAGCATCAGTGGGAGGAGCACATTTTTCTGCTTCTAAATAAGCTGCCAAGTGACACTGTGTTCCTTGTTGGCTGCAACAGCGTTTTGGGAAATGGCCTCTTGGTATGGCAGGTCATGGAAGGCCAAATATACAGCAGACTCCACAGGATGAAGATGTTTTCATTCTCAACAGAACTACTTGTCCTAGTCTGGTTTCCCAGCTACCTCAATTTCCTCCACATTTCATTCCCCTGTTGTTTCTTTTTCCCTTCCATACATGCAGGTATAACTGATTTTTAAGCACTTAAACAAACACATCGTGCAATTTGTCCAACTATTCTCCATTTTTTTACTTTGCAGTCACTTGATGTTCCACTGAATACAACATACTTTTCAACCTCTCCAGAAACAAGCACAACTTTTCATCAGTACCCGCTTAGAATGTTAGGCAGATTATCTAAGAAACTACCAGATGCACAGAATACAACAAGAAAGAAGAAAAGGTAAAGTACTTTCCATTTCATTACCCTGATCCCTGCTATATAGTGAGTACCTGTGGTTGCTCTACTACTTCCTAAAGTATTGTTTAAGACCAATGCTTCAACTTTATTTAAAAAACATTAAGCCAGTTCCGCTTGCTAAGTTCTTGGATAGAAGCTGTCGGACCACTGAGGTGCTCCAGTATATCACTGAAAAATTAGCCTCCACCTGTAAGCCTCCTGTGTTTCACAGTAGAGGAATGTCTCAAACTGGTCACTCACACAGGGATCAGAGCTCACCAGACTGTGACTCAGATACACCCTACTAGTAGAGCAGCACCACAAACTCTTACAGTTCATCAGCCCCTTGCATTTTCTGATTGCTTATACTTCTGGATGAGTTTTGATTATATAGTTCAGCAAATGTTAGAAAAAAAATAATTAACCATAAGTGCATTCATTACAGTTAGGCACCCATAAACTGCAATATGAACATCAACCACACTTCCCTAAGTGACAAGGAGTCCCTCAAGGCTCAATTACTTGCCTCTTTTTGCTCCATTTCAGATGCTAGCAGCCTTACTCTTTCTAAATGGGTCATAACTACTGATAACCACTTACAAACAGCAATTAAGAGTTTTACACTAATACCAATGACTTCTCTCAAAACTGAGACCAGGCTGAAACATTATTTATTTTTCCCAACTTTATAGATAATTATCTCAACGTGTTCCATTTGCAACAAAATATACTTTAGTAAATCGCTGTTATTCACTGCATCTGTACAGCTAGTAGTTTACAGAAAGTGCCTCACTTGTAACAAGGATCCCATCTGAAGCTGAAATAGGCATGAGCAAGCTTTTGGATAATTTTTTTCTCTGCAGCCTAAAACCAGGAACAGTGATTAATGATGGATGAGACCGTGTTAGTTCACAATATCTGCTCACACCTAAGTGCAGTGCACAAAGCACGGGGAATGAGTTCTCATGGACTCATCCTTTCCAAAAGCAACTTCTACTTTTCAATAGTAGAGCTCAGACTGCCAAGTATACTTCCAGCAGACAGGAGAATAAATCACTATTCTTTAGTGATTGTGCATTAATTAATTTCCTACTGCACATCCATCTGTGTACCTTCAGTGCTCCTACACTCACCTGTTTACTGCAAAAACCCACAACCAAAAAGGACTTGCCCCAGCACACTCAGAAAATGAATACCCAAAACCAAAGCCGGACAATCACAGAAACACTAAGATTAGAAAAGACCTACAAGATCATCCAGTCCAACCATCCACCTATCACCAAAAGTTACTTAGTCACTTAACTATATCCCTCAACACAAAATCCAAACATTCCTTGAACACTTCCAGGGTTGGTGACTCCACCACCTCCCTGGGCAGCCCATTCCAGTGCCTGACCACTCTTTCAGAAAAGCAGAATTTCCTAACGTCCAGCCTAAATCTCCCCTGGCGCAGCTTGAAGCCATTCCCTCTGGTCCTATCACCGGTTACACAAGAGAAGAGGCCAACCCCCAGCTCACTATACCCTCCCTTCAGGTAGTTATAAAGAGCAATCAGGTCTCCCCTGAGCCTCCTCTTCTCCGACTGAACAATCCCAGCTCCTCCAGCCACTCCTCATAAGCCCCGTGCTCCAGACCCCGCACCCACTTTGTTGCCCTTTTTTGAACCCACTCCAGGGCTTCCATGTCTTTCTTGCAGTGAGGGCCCCAAACAGTACTCACAGTACATAGACACAGTACTTGAGGTGTGACCTCACCAGAGCTGAGTACAGAGGGACAATCACTTCCCTTTTCCTGCTGGCAACACCGTTCCTGATGCAAGCCAGGATGCCATTGGCCTTCTTAGCCACATGGGCACACTGCTGGCTCATGTTCAGCCGAGCATCAATCAATGCCCCCAGGTCCACTTCCTCTACATAGTCTTCCAGCCACTCTGGCCCAAGCCTGTAGCATTGCCTGGGGTTGTTGCCTGGCCAAAGTGCAGGACCTGGCATTTGGCTTTGTTGAACCTCATCCCATTGGCTTCAGCCCATCTACCCAGCCTGCTCAGATTCCTCTGCAGGGCCTTGCTACCTAGCAGGCAAATTGACACTTCCAGCCAACTTGGTGTCATCTGCAAACTTGCCGAAGGTGTACTCGATGCCCTCATCCATGTCATCAATAAAGACATTGAGAAGGACAGGCTCCAGCACCGACCCCTAGGGAACACCACTTGTGACCGGTCGCCAGCTGGATTTAGCTCCATTCACCACTACTCTTTGAGCCCGGCCCTCCAGCCAATTCCTTACCCAGCCAAGAGTGTATCTGTCCAAGCCACGAGCTACCAGGTTCTGCAGGAGAATATTGTGGAAGACAGTGTCAAAGGCTTTGCTGAAGTCTAGGTAGACAATATCAACAGCCTTTCCCTCATCTAACAGATGGATCACTAGATCATAGAAGGAGATCAGGTTGGTTAAGCAGGACCTGCCCTTCATGAACCCATGCTGCCTAGGCTTGATCCCCTAGTTGTCCCACACATGCCAATTGATCTCCCTCAAGACAATCTGCTCCATAACCTTCCCTGGCATCAAGGTCAGGCTAACAGGCCTGTAGTTCCCTGCATTCTCCTTACAACTCTTCTTGTAGATGGCAGTCATGTTGGCAAGTCTCCAGTCTTCTGGGACCTCACCACTCAACAAGGACCATTGATAGGTAATGACAAGCAGCTTGGCTCTCATCTCTGCCAGTTCCCTCAGCACTCACAGGTGAATCTCGGGGAAATGGTTTTAAGTTGAGGGAGGGGAGATTTAGGTCGGACATTAGGGGGGAAATTCTTTACCCAGAGGGTGGTGAGGTACTGGAACGGGCTGCCCAGAGAGGTTGTGGATGCCCCGTCCTTGAAGGTGTTAAAGGCCAGGTTGGACGGGGCCCTGGGCAGCCTGGTTTAGCATTTAATGTGGAGGTTGGTGGCCCTGCATATGGCAGGGGGATTGGAGATTCATGATCCTTGAGGTCCCTTCCAACCCTGGCCATTCTGTGATTCTGTGAATCTCATCTGGCCCCATGGACTTATGACAGGCCAGCTGGAGTAGCAGGTCACTGGCTGTGTCCTCCTGAATCATGGGGGGTTCAGACAAGAGTCTGAACTTCAATAAACATGCAGATGTCTGACAATCTGCAAAAGAGACAACTTTCAGAGAACTTCCAGCAGAAGCATCTTAGCTGATCACAACATGGAAACTGTCATTTCACACCACAGTGGGAGTAGAAGTACCTGAGCACCAGAGACCATTAGGGTTACCCTGGATGATAAACAGAAAGTTAAGATTTCAAAGTGGTTTCAATGTTCATTAAAAGTATTTCCCATGTTATCAGAAATCCCTTTTCTTATTTTATATTAACAGAATGAGTCTTAGCATTCCATTTTATTTGTTTATTAATGAATGAGGCTTTGTATTCCATTTGATTCATTTGTCAATGATTAAGTCTCATCATGTCCATTAACTAGAATCATCTATGTACCAAATGGTCACCAAATGGTACCGCAAACAGTATTTTGAAGACTTTGCCTGTGTCTTCACAGGCAATCCACTGAAGGATTTACCTTGTTTACGTGTCTCAAGATTCATTCTGAAAGTGGAAGCTTCCTTTTCAAACTTTTTCCAACTGATTTCAACCTTTTTTTTTTTTTAATATCACCTGCATTTCTCTTCCCCAAGGATACATAGCTCATGGCAGAGCATACATATAGAAATAGAGCAAGAAAAGTCCTTTTGCAGTTGTTACCCTGAAACCCAGTGTCAAATGACAGGAGCAGCAAAAAATAAAATGAATTAGCATACTGTAAATTACATTAGTCTCAGATTTTCAGGTTAAAAAAAAGCACAAGTTATTGATTTGATTAAAACAATATAAAGTTGATAGGGAGACTGGACATTGTGCTTGTTTATTGTTTTTGTTTTGTTGGTTTTTAGGAGAGTAGCTGTGGTACTTCAGTACTCTAGTCAGAGAGGGAGAAATGGGAGCATGTGAATACTCTCAACTTTCTTTAGGGATGCACAGAAATGTGCTTGAAGGGGACAGAGAGAAAGCGATTTGTTTTACAGCACAAACTTTTGCATGCATCCTACTTTAAAATTATGTATCTAAATGTAACATCCGTAGTAATCAACAAAAAATGCAGATCTAGTCAACAAGGCTGATCTTATTGCCATATCTCTGATGCTGAGCTCATGCACATGCCGACTTGAAAACAGAAAATCCAAACTCATAAGCTGCAGAAGACAAACTGCTTGAGAACGTTGATACCTCTCTTACAAAATGCCATCAGATCCTGACAGTCAAATTCAGACATGCAAGGTAAAATGTTTCAATCTCTGCATCCCTCTGGTCTGTCTGCAGTGAAATGTACAAAACAATCCTCAGTAAACAGTCTTCTCATCACTCCAGCCTGGGTTGAATTTTAATCAAGGTCCTTTAAATGCCATTGAACAAATCCATATACTATGGATTGCTTCTTGTGTGTCTCTCGCCAACCTCTATTTGGAGGGTCATTTATTATTTTTAGCAAATCAAAACAATCAAAAGAAATTGTACAAATTACAGCACATCTTGAAGCAGGGCATAGTCATTTCTGGTGATTTGCTATCATATATGAATGAAGCTATTATTCCTGTACAGTGACACAGTACATGCATCCCTGTGTTAGTCACAGAAGAGAAGCAGCTAGATTTATCTCATGATTAAGCACCAGTTAAGTTTTCAGGCCATACCCATGTTAAACTTGGATTATACAATTCACGTACTGGACACTAACGATAACCATAGAATAGGCATTTGAGAAAAGCTCTCATCTGAATAGTACTAATGAGCCCATGTTTCTAAAGGAATGATACATGTATGATGGAAACATTAAATTTGCTTCTAAACTATGTTTTTGTTTGTTCTGTTTGTTTTGTTTTACAAAACCATCCCAGAGACTCTGTGCTTCAGTTATCAAACCAGTGGTAATGATGCCAGCAGAGACACAGGCTCAGGAAAAACTCATTAGAAAATGGTGGTGAGGAGGGGAAACGTGGTCCTCATTTTCCTGCTCTGTTCTGCAAGGAACTATATTTGGGAAGTATAAGCCAGTAGACTGCTGATACTACATTTTTTTCCCCATCTCCCATAGATGAGTCAATTAATCAAACTTTGCCTACTGCCTGTCAAAAGCCTGTGTCCTCTTGGCGAATACAAAAAAACAAAACCAAAAACTTCCTCCATCTGTATGTTGTCCCTTAGTTAAGTATTGGTTCCAGTCATTTAGAGAAAACATTATTTCAAAGTGGTTTAACAGCTTTACAAAAGTCTTCTCTTCTGTGTCATCCCCTCCCTACCTGTCAGGTGCTCTGCTTGTTTAAAGGCATTTCCCTAAAGAGAGGCATAGGGTTAAACCAGCATCTAAGCAACCATCCTTGAAGCCATATGGGGCAGCAATTCGGAACCTTGACACCTTCCTACAAACTGCTGCCCATAGGTTTGGAGCAAGTGTCATGTGAGCCATCCCGCTACTTCTCCAATTAATTGGGGAATGGACAGATGTTTTTTCTATGACTTTGATGAGTCAAATTATTGCGTTTTGAGTTCCTCGCAGACAGAGTTCAAGGCTAAGCCTTCAGTATTCTTCTCCTGACTTCCATCCCTGCCACTGACCAGGCAGCCAAAGCAAAGAGGTCCAGAAGGAGCAAAGGACAATTAATCAGAAAGTCTGTGTCCCAAACCCCAATTCCTCTCTGTCACAGAGACAACAAATTAGACAGATTTTACATTTTCCTTTCTGTAAAAAAGTTAATATCAACAGAATATTGCACTCTGGTATCCAAAAAGATCACTACATGCATACAAGGCACTAATCTTATGCAAGCAAGCAATACTCAGTATTCAATCTTGCTGCAATATAACTCAAATTGATGGAGTTCAAAGGCAAAGGTACCATGCCCAGACTTTGCAACTGGCCTTCAGAATTTCAGAGTGAATGGATAGTCTCACGGCTACCAACTTCTGCAGTTCTTCAGGCTCAAACAGGGATAGTAAAAGCAGATCTGTCAAGAAATGTACATCTGAGGAAAAAAAAGTCTCCTTGTCTCTGCATACCAAAAGAACTTCTTAAGTTGAAAAGAACATCATGTGAGAAAATGTTGTTTTTCTTCTGCCATTAAAATTACAGGTATCTGCATCCATGATGGGAAACAGCTGCACATATTCTTAGTAGACTAAAGAAATATTGTTTGAGAAACATGCTGAATAGTCTTCCCAGAAGAAAATAAAGCAAGAAACAAAGCAGAAGTTTTCCTTACAACTTGAAAGGCCTGAGGAGCTGGATTTGTACACAACTGGACCTCAAATCTGCTGAAAGCTGGATATGCCTCTTTGTTCAGTTGTCAATGGTGTGCGGTTAGTCAACATGTAATTGGCACCAATTGCTTCTGGAAGGTATCCAAATAATAAAAATTAATATATATATATATATATTACATATATTTTATTATATTATTATTATTTTATTATATTACATATATTTTATGTATATATGTAAAACAACCACATCCTTTGGGATGCTTCACAAAGGTTTTGGGGAAGAAGTGTGGAGTTCCAGTGAGTCATCCAGTCACAAGCAAGGTGTGAAAAAGGCTACACATAGAAATTTGGGAAGATTTATGTCAGGAAAAGAAAATACAGGCTACGGTCATTGCTGCTACCGGTCACTCAGGCCAAAAGAAGCTCAGGACAAATAGTCACCCGACAAGGAGTCCAGAGTCTACTGAAATCAATGGAAAAAAACTACTACTTCCTATCATCTGTTCCACACACCTCTGAATTTTGCTCTGTGATTGACTGTTCTTTTACAGAAGTTATTTATTTCATATTATGGTTTGATGAAATGCTAAAAATGACCAGTTGTTGAATATTACAAATTCAACCAATTCCCAGAACGCTCTTGTTTTGGATTAGTTTCTGAATTAGGTTCAGACTAAGCATTTTTAGTTCTATTTTTATTTGCATTGAAATAGATGCTTCAGTGTTTTTAGCTGTTTGAGCTGCAGCTGTTACCATAGAGTACTTCACTGCAGCATGAGCAAGAGTTGAATTCAATGTTATTATTTGGAAAGTCTTTTTTTTTTTTTCCCCACAACTCCCCTGCATATAGATTTTTTTTCCTAACAGTTCCCACAGTGTTTATGAGAGAATCAAAATGGTCTCGATTAAGTTCCTCAGTACAAGCATACTGAAGTGAAGATATCCTCACACTTGTATTTGTGAAAATATTTTGTCTGTGGTTGAAGCCAATAAGCCACATTTGATTTCATTTAAAGTTGTATCCCATCCTAATTTTGATTTGCCAGACTATTTCTAAATAAAGTAATTTTCTTTGGAAATCATAGCCTACAGTATCAACTAACACAGAAATTTCTAATTAGAGGATCCACATCCTCCATAGTCATAACCTCTGGAGATTTGAAAAACATACAGGCAAACAAGGCATTCTAATTATTCCATGCCCTAGCGTTTAGGCAGCATCCTTCAACTCATGGCGAGGAGTTTTGTGAAGTTTCCCAGTTCAACTAAATCAGAATGTTGGAAGCGGAAGAAATTGCTACTTCCATTTGTCTAAACATGAAAGCCCTTTTTCTTTAGGGAAGTCAATGTACCTTTAATGAAATTTAATGGCAGAGAATGCCACATGAATTAGACGAACTACATACTGAAGACGACAGCTCAATTTCAAACCTCTCTTTTACTTTTTTCAGTTGTTTGTCTTCCCTCATGCACACTGTACTCAATTCCATCCCCACATGCACGATATTGGTGAGGATACTGAAATGCATTAAATAATTCAGAATAGCTAAAGGTAATATTTTTCTGGTCAAGTAGATAATTGTAGTGGTTCTCAAAACATTAATTTTTGACAGAGAAAGAGCATATTCCGTGGTTCTTCCCACTTCATAAACTGGCTGATTAGTTCCTTGAAACATCTAAGCAAATACATTCATCAAATAAGGTAATTTAACAGGAACAAGATTTTGGTTTTTGGAAAAAATCAATACTAGAAGGAAAAGTTAGCCTTTCATCTCAAATAGACTACAGGTTCATGCTGGCACTACTCTTAGAGATTTTCTGTGAAAGAATTGTTTCCATTTACTCTTTGACTTTCGGTTTCTCCGAGTTATTCTTCTAAATGATGGTTCTCTGGTTGCAAAACAGGATGATTTCCATTTGTCATCTTGATTACACAATGTATGCGAGGAATTAATTTTACAATGTAATATTGACTAAAATATTAATAGAAAGTGATGACAAGAACCAATCCAAAATAGCAACATGCTTTTTTTTTTTTTTTTTTAATTAGCCCTGTAGTTTCCACCATTAAATAGCCTGCTCCCTTTAATTAGATTCTAGCTGTCGCAGAACTGGGAGTCAAGAATGGAAAAGACCCTTTCAAAGCATTAACATCTCAAACTCTGCAACACATTTTAGGAGTCAGCGCTGCACAGTAATTCATTATGCATATGTAAAACTTTGCAGAAGATCACCGATCAGTACCAGAGTCTAGTTTCTTTAGCCTCTGAGTTGAAAATTAGAGCACGGCATATAAGGAATTTTCACCTGAAGTTTAAAATGCCTGTATACATAGGAGTTTAATTTATTATTCTAATGACTTTCACAGCTTGAGATTCTCACTGGGAGACATGCCTGTATGCATTTAATAAGGCTGCAGAGATTGGGACTATTCCTGAAGGACTTTCTGAATCATTTCCAAAGCATCTTTTTATAGCTAGCAAAGTATAAATTATGTAAAAAAGCATTTAGATAGATATCATCAAATGTATTTGACTGTTAACCCCTTTTTGTTAGATTAATCTATAAACCTGGAAAAAAAAAATAAAATCACTTTTAGCATTCCAAAGCCATGCTCTCATATTTAGATGTGAAGATGTAATCATTCAAGTAGCTGGGGCATGGGGAGGCAGGGGTAAATCTTCATGCTGTTCTCATTTGCTCCCCAGAGACCTAAACAGCACGTTCATGAAAAATCTTCTGTCCTCTTACTGCAATGTCTGTAACCCACAAACATAATTCACAATCCCCAGGCCTTAGATTTCTGGAAATCCAGTAAAAAGATCTGATCCACTCTCCTAGTAAATGGACATTTATATCTGCTCTTCTTTCTAGGATTACATAATCCTAGTTCTTTGCAGATACAGGAATGGAAAAGAAATGTTCCCATGATCCGTATAAATCATCCAGTAGCAGAGACTAAAGAGACCTAATGGCAGAAAGCAGAGTTCCAATTAAACCACATACTTCAACCCCCCCACAGATAACAAAAGATCAGTGTTGATGCAAGTTCTCTGCTTCTTTTCATAAAGTATATTTCATCATCTCTTCAGAGTTCATATACCATGGCAATGAATATTAAATATTCATACAGAGAGGAAGAGTGTGAGATTCTTTAGACTACCTACCAAAGGCTAACTCCAAGTCAAAAATCTTTCTTCTCCTCACTAGACAGTCAGAAACAACACACCATGCATTTCTGCCAGTCAAAATACTCAAAGAATTGTACACATAAGTTTCAGTGCCCTTGAAGCTAGACACAAGATGATTCAGCCTCAAACATGAACTACAGTTTGACCATAATACAGATTCAGAGCTGCATTCCCTCTTCCTCAGCCATCTCTAATTATGAGTAACTTTGATTTGCTTTTTAGCTCAGTCAACAGACAAGCTGGGTACAAGCACTTCTCACATCATGGCAGAGGATAACATAATAACATACACACATCCTAAGTGCTCTCTTCCTCCTCACACCTTTACTTCAGTTTTTCAAACCATGCCCAAAAGTAGAGATCACAGAATCACAGAATGACCAGGGCTGGAAGGGACCTCAAGGATCACGAATCTCCATCCCCCCTGCCACATGCATGGCCACAATCACATCAAAACATCGACAAGAACGTTCACTACTTCTTCCTCATCAAGCATGGTTGTAAGATTCTAATTATTACAGAGGCATTTTGTCAGTTCACCACTACAAATGGCCAGTTTTCATACACACCAGCTAAGCAGAAACAACCTGAGACTTATGAATACTTATCAGATGGTGTGAAAGACACCTGCATCACACTGCTGTCTGACTCAATAGCAAGGGACTTCTGGGTGTCATCTGGGAATGAAAGGATGCTGTCATTATTCCAAGAGGAGAAAAAGAACCAAACGAGGCTCCCTGTGAAAGCAGTCCAACGATACAACATTTTGATTAGAATACATGACACCAAGAAATTGTCTGCTGGCAACCACACATTTTCCAATTACAACAAGATACAATAAATAGGAATTCCTTTTCAAATGCTGAGTCTACTGGGAAATTTCTGAAACCTCAAGTTTCATAAGACTAAGGCCTCTAGAGCTGAAGAAAAAAGCGAGAGAGCATTTGCAGCAAAAAAAAGGTTTGTTTTTTTTTTCCTCACTTGTACATACACGTGCTTCCCTCCATTCGAGTCACAAGCACATGTAGGTATAGGATGAGTTACTCTACCACTGTGCAGTGGGTTTGACATGCCTACATTCAGCTGCCTGTCTCTCTGCCTACATCCTTCTCATATTTTATGGATATCTTTTGTACTCACATTTTCAAAAAGGCATCACTGAATCATTTCTGTTTTGTTGGGGGTTTTAGTATGAAAACGTAACTCATACCCTTCCTTTATCAGTTTCTTTCCTTCTCAGTCAGCAACCAGACATTCCACTCTGAGATAAAGTGATTTTCCAGACTCCTAAAACAGTTGAAAGGATTCAAAAGATGTCGTTCAGCTTTATATGCCACGGGAAGTACCCAAGTCACACAGCTGGAGAGATGATCTCGCTCTAATTAATTTAACAGTATTTTAATTTCACTGTACAATGGAAACCAATCCAAATGGAAAACATGACGGGTTTGGCATGAGGAATCCAGAAACTAGGGCCTGTATCTGACTTGGGAAGCATTTGGTTGCAGCAGTATGATCACTCTCTGTGCAGGTGATCATCTCAAAAAGGTGTTAGCAACGATGCTGAGGATGTCTCTCAAACAAAAAGTCACTTGGCACCTTAAAATGTGTTTTAAAAAATAGTTTCTTTTTTTGTTTGTTTTAACTTGGTACATACTTCAATGGGAAAAGTTCAAGCGTAGACTAAGAGACATTTTGTGACAAAATGTTCTACAGCTTCCCAAGCAGCTTTACCTGCAAGTCTCTCCAAGTGGTCAGTGACAGTGAAAATTGGTTCAAATGCTTACTGAGAGCCCCAGCAAGCCTGGAAACCGAAGTGACCTTGGATTAAGTTGAGTCATGGTTTGTAGAAAGCTAATCATGTACCTGCAAGTCCAAATAAAAGTAAGCACATAGCAGATGGATCGAGAAAGGGGAAGGAAATCAATACTAAATACACTGCAAAATGTATTTTGTATTTTCAAATACAAACAGAAACTAGCTGTGGTTCAAACTCAAATAATAGCTTCAGTGAAGGAAGAATTTCAACTGCTGCATTACAGAAATACTTAACTTAGAAAATGTTAAGCTTTTCTCCACATTTTCCAATGAACTTTTTGACAGTTCACTTGGAAGTGACATTGTTCAAGTACTAAAAAACCAAACACACAGAAGTAAGCAGCTGTTTGGTTTTTTGTTATTGTTATTTCATTGTTTATTTCATTATTTTTATTTTCAATCTAAACATCTTTGAGTTACAGGGGAAATATAATTAATCATGATAGAAAACTTTAGACTTATTTGCTTCAGAGCACATCAATTTTTCAGCCAATTCTCCCAGATTAGGAAGCCCAGTGCATATCCAGCTCTGCAGGTAACACCTCACCCCTGATCTCCGCTGAGCCACTTGCTATATGGCTCCAGGCAGCCTTCCTCGTGGAGGTGGCACTCAGACACACATGAGCTTCTGAAGAGGCAGAATGATTTCAGGAGTTGTACATGACTTGACTTTAACTGCCCAGATTTGTGACCAGTAGCTTGTAATGAGTGAGTGTCCAAGAGGGAGCAGCCCCAAGCGCACCCTCAAGCAGGAGGCATCTGACTCTAGGACCTCATCTAAAAGAAATATCACTGTTTTATCAGGTCAGTACTCCAATGCTCTTGGGAAGCCACTCAGGTGGGAAATGTAATTTTTCTCCGAGAGCCAAAGTCAAAAAGTCTAAAACTCAGGTGCTGTGTGGGAGTCAAAACCCCAACCTCCACTTCAGCTCCATTTTGCTGCATCCCAGAAGTGCACTGGTATAAAAAACCTCACAGCTGACCTGTGCAATACTCCCCAAAGGTACCCAAATGAGAACAGCTCTAAGGGTTCAGCAAAAACAGTCCAGATGTTTCCCCTATGGAAAGCTGTGCTGCTCTCAAAATACTGCTCACTTCTCCCAGTCTGCAGCCATGCGGGTGAGTGCTGAAAGCCTTTATCAGGGCTATTCATACAGACAAGGTGGACAGCCTTGTGCAAGCATGGCCATGTTATAGTCCATGGTACACAGACTCTATTCATTGTTTTATGAAGCATCCCATACATCCTTGATACTAAGGAATACACAGCAATAGCAGAAGCAATAGCTTTAAAAATTAAGAAGTTGTATTGATCCTACACTTATATTTGATTACAACCAGGCAGGTATTCTTTTAGGCAAGAAGTTCTCTCCAAACAGAGCTCACCTCCAAAAGGCAGAGTTATAGCTGTTACTAAAAGATAGCCAATTACATCTTTGTGTGGACACACACACACAAATTATATTCTGTGACCAAATCAGCCCTTGCAAATATGTTCATCTAAAAAATTAACTGCTTGTAATTGAATTTTGGATTTTCCTTTTTATGAACTCTCCCAAAGGTGTGTTAAATTCCAGCTGGATGCATTAGTTTTAGTGCCATTCTCTCAATCTCTTTGCAACACGCTTTATTACTGTGCATCATAAATAAATTCTATTGTAAAGCAAATGCAAAATGAAAACCTTCAGTGGCACAATGCAGATATCAGGCATTCAAGTAAATTAAAAGACCTGGTGCTCCTGATAGAAAACGTACAAACAGCAAACCAAAACAAAAAAAAAACAAAAAAAAACAAAAAAAAAAAAAAAAAAAGGGGGGGTGGGGTGGGAAGGAAATGGGAAATGGAAAGGAAACTCTTTTACATCAGGAAGTTTCTTTTGTCGTGAATAAGACCAAATCAAATAGTAAAAATTCCTGCGACTCAAACTACACTGTACTAACGTAGCTTCACAAGAAAGCATGTTGCTATGCTGTATAAATTATGGTTCCTTTCCTGGAGACAATAAGTGCTGAGTGTTTTGTCTGGCTATATGGACCATGAACAGTGTAGCAATTTCATAGCATTCCGTTCACACACTTAAAAAAAAAAAAAAAAAACAACCTGCATACCATTAATATATCCTGACTAGATTAAAAATCTTGCAAATGATTTTGCCTGAAATGCCCTAGTATGAGATCTCCTTTAGGGAAATATCTTCAGCACCAATTAGTTTAATTGACAAGGAAGCCAAGAGAATAGAAGCAAAGAGACAGAGTAGACCAGGAAAAGCTCTGTTTCCACTTTTGCTGTCACATCCTGCAGTCTATTTGCTATTAGTATTTGCAGCATTCCCATCCTAACTATTTTTATTACCACCACTTTACAGATATGTTGAAACTTGAAATCATGGGAGACCAGCAGAGCAAAACTTCCTAAGGTATCAGCACCGCAGTCATGCCTGCTTTTTCTTTAAAGGACCCACTTTCATCACTTGCTGTTCCCTGAATAGCTGGTTTCAACAATTTTAGCATGCCACGATTGTTTCTCTTCACCCTCCAGGGAGGAAACAGGGAGCGAATTTAACCTCCACAGCACCATAAAAGCTGTGAAATCTTCTGCTTTCCCTCCCCCACTGCCCCACCGTGCCCTCCAGAAGAAAACCGAGCCCACAACCCAATCAGACCTGTGACACTTTAGGGCCCCTGCTCAGGGGGGAAAGAAAAAAAAAAAAGTTGTTTCAACCTTGGGAATCATGTGGAATCCACATAATTTACTGTTTCCTGTGATTCATCAAACTTCCTTCTTCCCAAGAGTAATTGGTCACCACTTATTTATACACCACTGAGAGGCTTAACTCCAAAGGTCAGGCAAAGATTAAAAAAGGCAGATCATTTGTTTAAGAAATCTGGTGGGGCATTTTGTGTGTGTGTGTGTGTGTGTGTGTGTGCGCGCGCATGCGCGTGTGTGTTTAGTTTTGTTTTTCAAGTATGGAAAGAAAAACTAACATGTTCTAAGCATGCATTTAGGTTGTCAGAAAATACATGGGTTACCAGAGGTGTTGTGGAACCACACAGTGCATATAGGACGCAGAATCTTTAGCAAAGATCAGGTCTCAGTTTTAGGCAGGAGTAAGAAAACTGGGAGGATCCAACACGGCATCTCACACCAGCTTAGGAGACATTCTATGCACATATTACAAGAAAAAGTTGTTACACATATGGACTCACCGTGCCTTGACACCCATGCACATCAGAGAAGCCTCAGTGTTGAGACCGCTTCTGCAGGAAAACTGTGTGAGCTTTTTTGTGTTTACATAGCAAATCGTTTGGCTCCTACAATAAAAACTTGTTTTCTTTACCATAATAACAGATAAGGAAAAGCAATTATGAAGCTAGAAGCCCAGAGGAGAGAAATAAAAACTAAAAGCTAGTCCTCAAGCTCCAAGTTTCAAATCAAACTATGATTCTAACATTAAACATTTACTCTAAATATATATGTACTTTTAATATAAAAACACTAAGAGACTCTGGAATTGAATGCTTTCTCTAGCTAAACTTCAGCCAAAGTCTAATTCCATCACCACACCTTACAGCCCTATAAAACGCTGCCTACACAAAAGGGTGAAGCAATATAGAAATACATGCCTGACTATGTTAATACCACATAAACTGCAGAATCCAGTTTGTGTCAACAATTAATTACCTGTGTTAAAGTTTTCAGCAATTGAATGCCATAAAAACACCAATCAAAAGGAAAGATTAAAGATATAAGCTTAAATATACCTATAGCAGTATACATGAGAATATAGCACGTGCCACGGTGTACATCAACAGAGGAATTTCAGTCTATGCAAGAACTAGAAAACACAGCCTAGCTCTTGTTTTAAGATATAACGGCAGTATATCAAACTTATTTCATTATTAATAACAGAAAAATAAACTAATAGAATCTAAGATGATTTTTGTAGAACAACCATGTCTTTTCTAAACCTCTTACAGATTCCAAAGATCTACTTTATGGGAAGCAAAGGAATTCCAAACATCCTTGTGGGGCACTGCCTCAGGCATTAACTGAAATTTCCACCGTGATGGAGGGAAAGAGGAAAAGAAACAGAAGAAAAAAAAAAAAAGTACATATGCACACTGATGCATATAATATGCATTTTTATGTGTGCGTATAAATATGTGTATTTTTTCCTCACAACAAACAAGATGCAGTCAACTACATTTCAGATGACAAAACAAGATGGAATTAAATGCAAAGACCATTTAGTACTTCAATTTATTATTTGATTCTTTGCAGCAAAATGGCACATGCAGAAATCCCTAAAGATTTAGGGAAAGAAATCATAAATAATTGGTTTTGTTCATACATTAGGGTTTTGTTTTGCTTTTTTTTACATTCTTGATTTTAGAATGTGTTAGGAAGTATTTGAGATAAAAAATATAATCATAAACAGGAATCTGAGACAAAGCTTTCCCTTTTACAGCTAAAATACTTCAGGGTTTCTCTGCTTTTGTTTTGCCATGTACCTGCCTAACACTGGTCAGATGTATGGTCAAGATCATAGCCATTTTTTAAAATTAGTTCAAAGTACTCCTTCTACTCCAAATTAATCATTTTAATTATGCTGTCAACAGCTGCATCAGGGCTTCAAATCAAATCTGTTCCATTAATGAGATCCTGTTGCTATACATTTTTTACCCAATACCCTTTTAAATAGCTAAACTACATGTTAGAAGATTCTATTATAGGCTGGGCTTCACATGGACAGTCATTTTAAATAATTTATAGTATATAATCTGAATTTTCATACAGGGATGGAAAAAATTCTCCTGATAGTTCTGTCTTGGAAAGACAGGAATTTTTATGCCTTTCATTGGAATTCTCAAAAATTAACAGGGAAATCAGTTTTGAGGGAAGAACAAGAGAGAAAGAAGACAAAGAATACTCGCCAGGATAATTTACTCCTTCCCTTTTTTGCTCTCTTTGATGAGATGTGCTGCTTCCTCTTCCTGCCTTTGCTTCAGCAAAACTGTTCTAAATTGGTAGAATTTTGACGCAACAAAAATATGTAACAGGAAGGTCACGATTTTGTTCTGCTTCCCCACATCTACCGTGTTCCTTTAAAGCTTTCAAAAGAGCCTATAGACAAGACTGTCAGGTAAAATTCACAGAACAAAAGAATGCAAATTGCCACCTATTACCTCCCAGGCACATTTCAAATAACCGAAAGTAGTCTAGATAAATGATAAGATCCCAGTCAATAGCTCATTTCTGCTATAACTCACCACACAGTCCTGAAAGGAAATACACTGCAGTTAAGCCAGCACTGATTACTGGACAAGAAAAATATAGTTACCTTTTAACCGTGGCATAGTAACATTTACAGATCAAAAACACATTATTAAACTCCCTGACTCACCGTGGTTCATGTCTGCTCAGAAATATTTCTCAAAATCTAACATTTCTAACAATGCAGCCCCTCAGAGCAGGAATATGGAATACCTCTGGTTTCCTCTCTTACTTTAGCTTCCATAAATCCCATCTGCCACTCCATGCAACCAAATACAGAAGGTAACACTTTTCTGAAACGGATTCTTAAGGTTACACCCTTCAACCTGCCACTGCACTAGGTTCATACAGGCACAGTGCCTTGAACCCCTACTCTTCACCCTTGGGCAACTAAATCCTTGTCCTAATTTTCAAAAACCGATGAAGACTCAGCAGTTTCTAGTCACTGCACAGGAACTACCGGGGCGTTGGCAGGTTTGAATATCAGTCTGTTTATTTGAGTTCCTTAGGAGAAGCCTGGGATGCCGAATTTTACACAGCCATTTTCGAAGAAAACAGCTTTAGTCAGGCTTTTTGCCTGATGTTTGGCCAAGCAACTTGCTCCTTAAAATGAGAGGCTGTGACACTGGGACCTGGAGATGGCTGGCAGCAGTGGGTGGTAACACCAGAGAGGCTTGCCAAAAACTCACACAGTCAGAGGATGAGGTGAGTGCACCATAGCTGCTCCCCGAACCCTGGCACGCTACAAGCGAGCAGACAACAGCCGAAAATCAGTTTAAAGCATGTGAAAGGCAGAACTTCACACTACAACAGCAAGCTCATGGCATCTGCTGCTGCAAAAGGCCACAGAGGCAGGTGGCACGAGGATGATGAGAAACAGGTGAGAAGCTATCGGTTAACTGACCCCTAGGCACATCACAAAAGCAACAACCAGAGATGCCCCCACCCTGTGTCAAACCCAAAGGCTGAGAACACTGGGGCAATCCAACGGGCCAGGCATGCACTGCTGCCACCCCTGAAATGGCCTAGCAGTTCTGCAGGGTTTCCAGCCTAACCCAAAAGGGCATTTCAGCTTCCTTATGCAGAAGTGGCTGGGAGAAACACAGTAAGCAGCTAGAAAAATGTCAAACTTTCAAAGCTGCCCTGCAATAAGCACCATCTGCTAGAAGCAAGGACGTGAACATACTTTGCTCAGTTTCTGACCCATCTGCCCTTCAGTGTCAGAAGGAAACAGTAGAGAGTAGAGCCCTGAGAGCAACAGGGGCATCTCTCCTCTGCATTCAGCTCCATTTTGCACAAACTACTCACAGACCTTGGAGCAGAGGAGAGCAGCAAGAAGCAGGTATCACTCAAAGCACTTCTGATGCTGAGAAAACAAAGCAGTAAGAGCCACGAACAGAAAGCAGAAAGAAAAGCGCAACACTCCCTTCTGTATTTGATGCTGTCACTGTTATTGCCCTGTAGCAATGTTGACATTACTGAAGTGATTCACCAGTGCTGTCCAGAACAAACCAGCACCTACTGAGATGTCCTGAGACTCAGAGTTACTTAAGCAAATGCAGGGGCACAGTATTAGATCCAACCAATTTACCAAGTTCCAGTATTTAAATCAAGACCAGGGTTTTGGTCACTGGATATAGAATCAGAACAACTGGCAGCTCACTACAAGAAAGCTCATTATCTTAAGGTCAGATCTTCTCTTTCTGTGTATTAAGTAGTCCCTTGGAAAATGTCTTATTTGGTGAGGCAAGTGACAAGAAGCAAAGAAGGGGAAAAGTAGAACGGTCAGGAATCCACTTCGGTTACTAGCTTTTGAAAATACAACAATACATCTATGTATATTCAGGAAGACAAAATAGAGCAATAGCCTTATTGCTCAGATTCTATCATAGATAAGGCAACAAGAAAGTTGCCTTATAAAAATGCTGCTTCGTGAATATATGTAAGAACATCCTTATTAGTATTCCCCTCATCTCTGTGTATAATACACCCCTGGCAGAACACTCTTCTAGGTAATTCCTGCTATCTGTAGAAACCAGTCCAGCATGCCATTATTCCTGATGGATCCACGTACAGATCCACCCAGGCCTGCCAGAGGGCAGGTGAAGGTGGAGGATCTGGGAAAGCCCTCTGGACAGAACATAGCACTGGCAGCAACATGAGCAACTCCACTTCATTCAAGCTTAAAACCAGTTTCCAGCTGCTACTGCAGTGTTTTGCTCCATACTACAGTTGCTTAAGAATTATAAGTCTCTCTCATAGGAAAGGAGAACTTATCATAAGGAAAGCAGTTCTCTTGCTGAAAATACCAAGCATTTGGGTTACGTAAAGAAAGAGGTAGCTCATTTATTGTCACCAAATTTATGACTTATTTTATCAGTAATACTTGATGCGTGACAATGTTGGTATGTAAAATCAGCCAGTACCTGAATGGCTCTGAACAGCTACAAGGGAGAAAGCAATTATAGATGAGGTCAAACTCCAGGGATTTTCACAACTTTTATGCAGATCTGCAGTGTCTATTTTCATTCATAGAGTAAGTAGTGAAAACAATAATCAAGGCTGGATTTAAGTCCTTTGAATATCCCACAGGAACATGTTTTATAATGCATTGAATCTATTTAGCACTTAGAGAACATCAGTATCATCAGCCAGTTAATAATGAAGTCAATGCATTACCCATTCAAAGTAACACAGATGAATTCTGTCTGCTAGAAGTCTGGGCTTTGTTAGAAGACATTTTCTACGTAAATTTTAATTGAGTAATCCAAAATATTTGTAAGATGTATTCTTTAAAGTCTGTTATTTGACTTATTTTGTGCTTTATAGCAAGGTTTTAAAGAAAAAAAAAAAAAATTTCAATGTATAGTTAAATGGACTAAGCATTATTTTGGCAACTTCATCTGTAAGAAATTTGTCCTTCTTCCAACTTCATAATATCTTTTCATAAGTTCTTGTAGACTAGAACCGTGCCTAGCAATTATTTAAGAAATATGACTCAAGAATCTATACATAGTTTACAAACATTACAAGAATGTTTGCAAGCAAAATATTAAAGTCTTTTGATTTTCCCCACAAAAAAGTTAGATTTCTGGATTAGTTAGATTTCAGTGATGGAAAAGAGTCTTTCCCTTAAGGTTAGAAATGCAATTCAAAGGACAGGTCCTGTCATGGTTTAAATCAAGCAGTTCTGGGCACATCTATCACACTCAGCCAACAATCCCTCTCAAAGAAAACAATTCTTGCTTTTTATTTCATCAAACCACTTTTCCCTCCAAGAGCTTCTACTGTGCCATACTTTTGTGTAACATAAACTTCAGCAGCAACCTATGTATCTCTTCCATTTTGCCTGCATTTATTGAAAAATCTCATTGGTTTCTACTCCCTTCCCCCCCCCCCCCCCCCAATAATGTCCAGATCAGGTTTATTCCTAGATAAGTCCTTCACATCCAAATACTGGACTTAGGCTGTGCAAAGAAACAAAGGGGTGTATGCTTCCTCCTGCTCTCAATAACAGGAGAAAAAAGCCACCTGATAAGATGAATCAGGAGACTTTTGTACCATTTCTAATTTTAACATTCATGTTCAAGTAATGCTGATCATAGCTTTTTCTTTCCTAATTATGGTTTTGGATGAACTGTGTGATGTTTAGAGCTAGTGGAAGAACACCAAAAAAGCCCAATGAGCAAGAGACATTGCTGAGAGCGTAACAGGCTAGCACAGCAAAACCAGTAAGTACAAGACCGAAAAAAGGAATTAAACCTATGCATCATTAAACAGTTTATTCAGTGCAAGATATTTTCAATAAATCAGGTTTTTAACCTCTCCCAAATTTTCCTTTGATGATCAAACAGGTCACATTGATCTAATTCCATGCTCCATAATACTTCTTTGGGTATTAAGTGATAATTAATTATCTACTAAAGGAAAACTAAAATAACCGACTTGTGATTTTACTGAATATATATATGAATAACTGATTTTAAGAAGCTGTTGCAACTCTAAAAACATATATTGCTAATTCAAATTCTGATCTCAGCAAGGTAATGAAAAATAACATAATGTATCTATATACTAACATAAAGATGTTCCCTTTCCCACTCTTTAGAGTCACTAGATACAGAGGGTAAGTTGACAAATTCCAATGTGTTTCCAAACATGGAAAAGAAAATAGAATCAATTTCATTTTAGATGCATTTCCATCTCACAAGACTTCCTCCAAGTCTCTCTGCATTCCACAGTGTTTATGCAAATAAAAATTTAAAAGAAGCCCCAAATAGACATATACTAGAACTGGAAGTATCCTTTCGCTACTAAAAGGACCAGAGAAGTAAGATTGAAAGAAAAAAAAAAAAAAAAAAAAAAAAAAAAAAAAAAACCAACAAAGTCTTCTCCAGAAAAAAAGCTTCCAGAAATGAGCTTCAGCTGAGCTGTTCTAAGCCTACATATATGCAGACTCACACTGAGGATTACTGCTCCCAGCACACCTGCGCACAGCTCCAAAAGCCCCTACATAACGGCTTAATTGAACGAGTTACACTTACTAGCTTTTAACAAAGCAACTATCGATGCATTTACATACCCCAAAATTCTATGAGATCCAACAGATGATTTCTCAATTATCAGGCACGTTATTTATTCCTGAACTTCTATTTGTTTTTTTTTTGTTGTTGTTGTTGTTGCTTTTTGTGTCATTTGCCAGCGCCATTGGTTGCTTTCTTTTTTCATTTTCCTATAATTATTCTTCAGAGTTTTCGATACTATTATACTTGCCACCTAAGTGCAAACTTAAAAAAAGAAAAACCTGTGCCTGAGGTAGATAACAAAGTTCAGAACAATAATTTACAGCATACTCTAGAAAAAGTAAGGCCAAAGTGCACCTGGAACACAGATTAGCCAAACTGAGCATCTTCCAGGAGATCATTAAATTAGGGGAGAGTAATGAGAGTTTAGCATTGCCAAGAGAAGTCACTTCTAGGAATTAAGGCATAATGAGTATGTTACACTTGGTGTTACAGCTAGAAAGATTTTCATGGTGACAGTGGGACAAGAAACAAACAAGGAAGGAATGCTCACCTGCATCCAAAGATAGAGGTTTGCAGGGAAGACTCCACAGAGGAGACATCTCCAGAAAGAGATCCTTCCCCAATTGCAGTCAGCCCTTAAATGGGGCCTAGGAGAGGTCGAGACAGCCTCCTGGTCACACAATTGCCTTCACCTGTGCTCCATGGCTGACTCAGTCCTTGCCTCAGGTGATCAATCAATGGTTCAGGCCGTGACTCAACAGTTCAATACACGAGTGTAAGACCTGCTACTGCTATTAGATCAGTCATTCGTCAGCAGTGAGGATAAGCACGAAAGCTGCAGTCATCTTTATCTCAATTTTCAGAAATATCAAGCAAAATGTTCTGTACACATTTAACACCAACATTCATATGCAAATACACATATAACTTTATTGCCATCTCTATCATTATCAAGAGAATGTTTAGGTATGCATAAGTGTTGGTTGACAGACTGCGGTACAATGAAAGAAGCATTAGATACAGTACCTTTCTTCAAAAACTGAAGAGCAGTAAATTACTTCTTGAGTTCAGCAGGTCTGACTCAAATAGGTATATTGATTCAGTTCCTCTCTATGGTTGTGCCCCAACAACTGAACACTTTGTTACCTCTAAATTCTCCAAAATATGTCACCTGGCATATTCACATGGCTCGTTCTCGGATATTTTAAACTGAGCCAAGTATAGGAGTGCAAAGGTAGGCAATTGTATGGATGTCCTCAAGGTTAAGGTAATCTTTTTGCTGTCCTTCAGTCACTCAAATGCTAAGCTCTATTTTCCCCACAAGGTACTTGAGTTATTTCTAAGGAGCACTCAGTAATCAAAAAAAACATATACTTTAGTCCCAGCCTTATATCTTGACCTGAATTGAAGTATTTTTCCTGCCCATTACCACTAAAAAGGATTTTCAGGACTTACATCTGATTATGTCAGCCCTTCCTCATAGAGCTGAGCTCTGGTTCTGCAATCAACACAGAAAAAGACACTGAGCAACCTGTGCAGAAGTCACACATCACTTACAGAGATGAGGGGACAAAAAAAAACATTCACATTGGTAACAACACAGTTAAGGTACAAAAACACAGTTAAGGAGTCAAAAAACTCTCTTTCTGTTCTCCTTCCTGACATTTTTTCATCTAGTCATTCCCACATTGCTGTTAAAAGATGCACGTTCCTAAGGTGAAGTGTATTCAAAGGTGGGATGATCTTTTCAAATTGTCAGACTGAAGCACAAGTCACAGTTTAAAAATGCAGATTTCTTTTTCTGGGTTTTCCTGATATTTCAGTGAACGTTCCAGTGGAATTTTTTCTAGAGACTCTTTTCTCACTGAACATATCAGATAGATAAATAATAAGGAAACAGTAAGCAAATGCAGAAGCAGCAAGAGAAGGGAAGACAGGACTGCTGAAAAAGGAGCACACCCCATTTCTTGTGAGCACTGAGCCTGAAGAGTTTCTCATCTAGCTTCCTGCCAAGTTGTGACTGGAGATGGGAGTTAAGATCAGAGCCCAGCAGACCTATGCAGAAAAAGATCCTTAAGCTCCTCTGATATCTGTAGTATAATAAGGCAAGAAACCAAAACAGGTGTGTTCCTAAATGAGCTTCATCAGCAGAAAGTACGTCTCTAAAAGCAGGTAATTCTGAATTATTTTTCAACAAGGCCAAGTGCAAGGTCTTACACCTGGATTGGGGCAATCACAAGCATAAAATATAGGCTAGGCAGATAATGCATTGAGAGCAGCCCTGAGGAGAAGCACTTGAAGATATTGGTGGACAAAGAAGCTCAACAAGAGACGGCAGCATGAGCTCTCAATCCAATCATACCCTGGGCTGCATGAAAAGAGTGGGTGGGCAGTAAGGGAGGTGACTGTTCCCCCTCTACTTTGCCCTTGTGAGGCCCCATCTGGAGCACTGTGTCCAGGGCTGGGACCCCCAGCACAAGAAAGTTGAAGATTTATAGGACTAAGTCCAGAGGAGGGCCACAAAGATGATCAGAGGGCTGGAACACCTATACTTGAAAGATTGAGAGAGCTGGACTGACTCAGCCTGGAGAAGATTCCAGGGAGATCCCATCGTGCCCTTCCAGCACCTAAAGAGGGCATAGAAGAAAGCCAGGGAGGGGCTTTTTACAAGGGCACATATTGATAGAACAAAAGGTAATGGTTTAAAATAGGCTAGGTTTAAATTAGATATAAGAAATAAATTCTCTACGAGTGTGGTGAGGCACTGAAACAGGTTGCCCAGAGAAGCTGCTCCATGCCTGAACATGTTCAAGGCCAGAATGGCTTTGGGCAATTGTCTACTGGGACATCTGCTTGCCCATAGCAGGGAGATAGGAACTGCATGGTCATTACGGTCCTTTCCAACTTACTCCACGATTCATTTTTTTCTTTTTGGCCCTTTTCACCTTACACTAGCCCTAAATGTTGGGTGCCTCTGTTTTCATACTGGGACGTAATGTAGCAGCTCTCCAAGTCCTGAGGATCATTCAAGATTTATGCCGTAATTGCACATAAGAAATTGGTATTTTCTGATAGCATCTGACTCACAGTTAGATCAAATGCTTTGAGATGTGCTGGAAAAGAGGTAGGTATTATTACTATCATTTGTCTCTTCTGTGCCAGACAAAGCCAGACACTGAATTGCAGCTTTCCTTGTTTACATGAAAACAAGGAAATTAGCCTTATATCAGTGCTATTGAGGGAATGCACAAAGTATATCCCGGAATACAGGCTGATTTTGCTACCATAGAGATATTTAGGGGGCAGTAACATATGCAAATGCCTTTGAAGTGGAAAACGTTGCTCAAGGGCATCCTGAACATGAAATGTATTATCATACTTATCCAATTATTATTCTATATAGTAAATTTTGTTTACATATAGTACACACACGTTTACATGTTTTATATACAGATACTTATTGCAGAACATTACAGATTTATATACATATAACAAGACATATTGTGTATGCAATTATTATACTGTACACAGCAGCATAATTCCAATTCTGTACACACAAATGTATGATGGGACAACAATTATTTTGTCCACATTTCAGATAGTGTAGCAACTCTTGTCTTGTGCAACTCTTCTCTGATTGCCCAACTTTCTTTTTAAAGGACTGTATGACAGACACTTTGCATGAGGAAGACCTGGCTTGCTGGGTTTTGTGGGCTGCATGTGTTTTTTGTTTTGTTTTGTTTTATTTTCTAACATATGACAAGTAGATAATTAAGGAACAGAAAACGTACCTTAGTTCTGCTGGCCAACAGGAATACTTTGTAGGTAAATTGCAGTGTACTTCATAAAGCAGTTCAAGGACTGCAAATTCAGAAGCTTCACAAAGTGGGAAAACATTATTTTTCCAAATGAAAAGATTGAAGTAAAGATGAATTGACTTCCTCAAGGCCACAGAAACAGAAGAACAGAAAGCAAGAGTCACTCTTTCAACCATTTGATCTATTCTTTCACTAGAAGCAGGGCTCCTTATCAGTTGAAACAGGTCTATTTTTGGGGACCTTTTTTTTTTTTTTTTTTTTTTTAAATAGCTTCAGTTAAAATTCAGAGTGGGTTTTTTTTGTTGTTGCTGTATTTTTTTTATTTTGTGTAGTTCACTGAGTTAGGTGGAACAGAGTAAGTAATGGAGAGACTCATTAACTCCTGTGCTTTTCACTACTGCTTTCAAAGCAATCATGGAATTAGCTAGAAATTGGTCTCTGGCCCATCCATGTTTTCTATTGAACGATTCCCATGATGGAAGAGCCAAGATCTGTGACCTTAACTTGGCTCCAATAATGCAGAGAGCAGGCTCTCCTCTGTGGTGAACTGAGCCTTGAACAATTTCATTAAAAGGAATCATTCTAACAGATGAAATCGATGCTCTCATAACACAACGGTCTAAATCATTAATACAGATCGTAATTTCAAGAAGGTAAGAATGTAAATTTTTCCCATCTCCTCCTCTCACAGAATGGAATATTTTGGTCATTTGCAGGAGACATAAACACACCTGCAGTACTGACAGTCTCATTTCAACATCTGTTCAACACATTAAAAATAACTGAGATGCCCCCCCCATTCCACAAAATGCAACTCCTCAGAGCCAAAGCAACAGTAGAAAGTAGGTGGACCACCTTTGAAATGAGATTGATAGACATTAAAAAAAAAATAAAAATCTGTGTGTTTGTCCCCAAGTAATGCTTCTACTCTGAAATAATGGCAGTCCACACACAAAGAAGCCAAGCGCCAGTTATGGTCAAGCATTCAATTTGATACCAAGAACATTATTGTATTATTTCACATGAAGAAGAATTACATAGTCAAGCAGCCTGACAGCTGCACATCCGAAGGACAATTTCTCCAAAATAAATGCCAGCAGCTTATTAAATTACCAATACATTGCTAAGCTATAGTGACTTACTGCCATCGGACCAAAATATTTTCAAATGATTTTTTAAAGGGCAGCACCAGGAAGCTTGCAAATCACACATTCACATTTTAATGAAAGGTGCAATTACAGAACATTTACCCTGTATTTAATTAGAATGAAACATCAATAAGGCTCATTTAGCATCCCTCTAGGATGTCAGCAACTTTTTAAAAGGTAGTAACAAATATTAGTTTTTTATTTATACAGTTATGCTGCAGAACAGCACCGTACTTGCTAGGTTGATATTAAACGACTGAATGACAAACTGGGGTTCTGTCAATTCTAAAGCAAAGATAACTCGACAATGGTTCTTGCGCAGAAGACAAATCAAAGACTAATTTAAAATCAGCATAATTTCTTTCCAAATAACAACAATAGAGAGGATTATCATGTGCAATTATGATGGAGGAACGCATCTGTTTTTCTGACCTAGTTGTCACTGTTTTGACTGCTTCCTAACGCTTTGAAAATTACAAATAGCTGGTGTATGTCTCCTGAAACAAATAAATAAATAATAGAAAGATAACTCGACCACACCATGAGAATACCTTTAGGGAAAGCATCACATGCAATGCAATTAATCCTGGTTTTCCAGATATTTTCAGCATAAGCTATTTCTTACACTGCATACCCTCAGAAACTCCCTTCCAGCAGGTGGCACAGTTACAAGCCAGACACAAGGTCTAGTAACGTATCTCCTTCCAGCTCAACGGTCTTTTCCTGACCTGAGCACGCTAATCACAAAACTCTAGACCTGAATTTCTACCCAGATCCGATAATTTAGAAGAAATGTGATAACTCAGTTACTCCTGGGCCAACAGCATCCTGGTGAAGTACTGTGCAACCACCTGCAGCTTCACCCCTAGATGCTAGAAAATGATGATATAGTGATGTAACAGATGCACAAAAAACACATCTGGAGCTTTAAAAACTTACCTAATCAGTCTATTTTCAGCCAGCAGCTGAACCCATACATTTTACTGAATTACACATTCTATAAGCTCACCATATAATGCTGCGAGCTGCTGGGACATACAGATACTTACAAGAAAGATACAGCTATTCTGAGCTATTCATGAGCAGAGAGAGCTCATGGTGTGCTCAGTATATATCCTGCTGGAGAAAAATCCTTACACAAAATATCCAAAGTACATAAGGTGTTCCATGAAAGCCAGCATTCTGTATCTCTACCCTACACTCCTGACTACAACAGGTGCAGGTTGCTGCTGACCACAGCCTTCAAAACCAGGCTCTTATGAGATGCTTGTGAAATAGAACGCCTGGAGTTGCCACCTAACTGTGGAATTAGAATTTAAAAAAAAAAAAATAAAAAAATAAAGATCTTACTTTCAATGATTTCAGTGCTTGCATATTGCAAGTTGACATTCAAGTAGGAAAATAACTTCAGGAAAACATGGCCTTCTAACTCAACATTGCACAGCAGCCTACCAAGTAGAAATATATATCTGTTACGAGAAAATTTAAATATTTAACATCCTGTGTGATAAATATCTAATATTTACTCAAGCTCATAATGAATGCTTGTCTAGAAGGAGGATATGAAACTGCACTACAACTATGCCATTATTTAATTAAATTTCCCCTAAAAAAAAAAATTCTAATTTGCCAGCCAGCTCGCTAATGATTTCATGACCATGCTACACAAATATTACTTCCTTGATTTGTTTTAGATGTGCTCAAGTAGATTTTAAAAGGGCATAAGATTTGCAAACGACCTCTTTGCTCTCTCTTATGGAACCTCATGACAGAAGATGCTCTATGCAAGGCTCACACAGAAGAAGAGATCAGAGACATTCAGATGGCTTTCTGCACAGGTCAGTGCTTTGAAATAAAGCATAACAGAGCATCTCCACACATTCTGATTATTCCTGCTCCTTGGAGATGACCTGTACATCATTAAGACACATTGAAGCAGGAACGTCTTTGAAAACAGAAGACCTCAAGAGATGAGAAGAGCAGTTCTTTCATTGAAGCTCTAGAGTGAATCCCTTGAGTTTTGAGGTCAGATGCACGATCCCACTAGGATGACCACAGAGTGTGTGATAATTCACCCCATGTGTTACTTCAGCAGGGATTACTTGTGCTCCCTGCGCTTTCAGGAGGTACTCACCTACAGCAGGTGACTATTTTAGGAGCATTCACAACCCTGGAACATTCACTAATTAAAAGCACGAATCAGTAAGCTTCAAACAGATTGCAAGGATTTTTCTGTTGTTGGCAAGGAACAATCTGTGCATCCGTGTGTGGTAGCTGTGACCCCAGCTGCCCTCAGAGGTGGGTGCCAGATCTCAGTGTGCTTGCACAGGAACCAAAAGCTCTTCTATTGAGTCAGCCTCAGCCAAGTGCTAGACATCCTCCTGCCTAAGCATGTGCTGAAACTACTTCTGACTCAAGTCAAATTTGATGATTCCAATTAATGCTTCAAAATATATGTATTTCATTTTTCAAAGCAAGAGCCTGATGGAATTAGTACAGCAGGATGAAAGGGGAACAAAGTCTCTGAAGATGACTAGCAAAAGCATGCTTGCATGCCTTTTTATTTTATAACAATGCTAAAATCCAGAAGAATTGTTGGCATAGCCTGTTTTCAGCGCATATAGGCTTTCTTGTCTTTACAGTAACAGCTCAGTATTTCTTACCCTCGTAATTAGCAGGATCTCCCAGCCCTATCACAGGTGAAGTCAAGATGATGACCAAAAACATAGTTCTGTCTATCTTTCTGCAGGTAGCAATTTTGTTAGATCAACCTAATACACAGCTGTCTTTGAGAAAACTGCTCTGTGTCAGAGGACATCTAGTAACCTCCAGATGACAACTTTTCAGCACTGCTGAACTGAACTGCATTCAAGTAATGACAACATTGACAATTCTTCTGATTTTCTCATATTTGATGTTTTATTTAAGACTTCAACTCCTCAAAACAAATACCATACAAAAATGTCAGCCTTCACTTCCTGAAAGCATACCTCCAGCCCTCACACTCTACATAAAAGCCTGGTAACATCAACAAAATACACCTTGATGTCTCGAAAACCCAAAGCAAAATGAAGGAATCTAGTGTGTACTTTACATGTTATCATTCTAGGGGATAAGATTAATTTCCACTCAGATTAAAGTATTTTTCA
This sequence comes from Centrocercus urophasianus, assembly GCF_019232065.1. Classification (NCBI taxonomy): domain Eukaryota; kingdom Metazoa; phylum Chordata; class Aves; order Galliformes; family Phasianidae; genus Centrocercus; species Centrocercus urophasianus. Next base: position 9,601,914 of record NW_024884711.1, read on the forward strand.
AGTAGCAGCATGACTAACTAGAGAATTTACCTTGAATTTAAGTAAAAATTTTGCTTACAAAAAGCATTCAAAATGCACGAGGAATATGAGGCAAGCTTTAAAAAGAAAGTGGTTTGGGCTTTTTTTTTTTTTTTTATTGCTTATTTTTCCTTGAAGAGTGCTCATTAATCCCAAGAGATAGAGGAATTCATATTGGCTCAGATTTAACATTTATGAGGTGCTTGCAAACTTCAACATGAAGTGGATCTATTAGGAGTTTGTGTTTGACACTGTGCAGAGACTTGTGGATGGATGAATAGGTTGGAAGGAGAGTCCTGAGGATTTTAATAAAATCTTTAAAGCAAGAAAATAGTTACTGCAGATGGAAAGGAAGGCAGAAGGGCACCCCATAGCTTTGCTGACTTGCTTAAAAAAGTACCACGAAGAGTTAAATTCCAGACTTCCAATCTTCCTTCATGTTTCACTTAAACACCAAAGAATGAGTTTATAATGCCAAGTTCCAACACTGCAAACATCACTCTCCAAGCATGGTGCATTTTTTTTTTAATGGTTTAATAACATACATTCGTGAGCAAACCAGTGCTTTAATTGAAGATTCTTCTGAACAATGAAAGGCTAAACAAATGCTTAATTTATAAGGCTCACCAATGCTATTTAAGGATATTCCTGCATTACTGCAGAAATTCAAAGCAAACACATTCACATGTGGCAAGGTCCAAGCGATTCCCACCCAGTGTGGCCTTTGAGTCACCTCTTAGGCCTGAGAAGCAGTGATGCAAACCGTCTAACTCCATTCCATTTCTTTTTGGAGTGTGACATGCCAGGCTCAATCAGGAAGCCCCATCCTGACGAGGACCCAAAGAAGGTGAGGAAAACTGCTGCCCCGTGCTCAGTACAGCCAAGTCAGTCACAGATTATCTGTACAACACTGGCTGAGCAGCATTACTATTTTAAGGCCGACAACACTAGATGCTGTGAGACAAGCACCCTGCACCCACTTTGCTTAAATATTTGGTTAAAAAAAAAACAAAAACAAAAACAAATAAACAACAACTAAAAAAACACCAAGGAAGGAAAACATAGCCAAGGGAACTCAAAATCCAGTTCAGCAGCCACTGCATTCACCAACAAAGGACGTGTCAAACCTGTCAGTCAGGGACACATTTGGCTTGGTTGCCTTCTCTTTCACCCCTATGCCATTTCAGTGATGTACCTAATCCCAAAAGGACTTCACAGAAGAGGACAACATATAAACAAACTAAAAAAACTAAAAAAATTTTTTTTTAAAATCAGACCTGGCCAGATGTAGTTATTCAATATGTAAGAAGAGGAATTATAGGAAGGTAACAGATACAGTAGCACTTCATATTCTCAATCAAAATAAGGTGGTTTTTTTCTCTTCAGATTGTTTATATCCCCAGCTGCAAAAATTAAATTCACATTAGGAGGACAAAGGCTCCTAATCCTTCCAATGAGTCACTGTATGTACATTTTCTGTGTTTATGCCACTACAAATCAAACAACTGCAGAATTAGTTTAGTAATGCTGATTCTGTGTTGTCTGATATCACAGACCAATGCTTAAAGTAGCACAAATGAAAAAGCAACACGCCATACTGAATTCATTTCCCATTCAGCTTTCATAATCCTGTAAACAAGTAATGTGATTTGCACACTTATCACACACATTCTATCTTGAAACTTTTCCCCAAACTGAGTACATCAGAGAACATAACGTTCCTTTCCAATAGAACTGCTTATACAATGAGGTTACAAGAACAGTCTTCTGCACTCATGTCATGTCATGATTTGAAAGCCACAATACAAATTAGAAGAAAACACTCTAATCAGAAGATCTCCAAATTGTTAATTATTTGGAAAGAAAAATGTAAATAAATATGAAGCTTTCATTTTGTAGGACAAACAACAATATTTCATTAAACTGTACTGTAGACCCCATCAAGAGAAAGATGTTTGCAACACCAATTAGACAAATTCACAAATTACAGGAGACCACAGAAGTTTTACTTTATCCGTGGTCAAACTCCACCATAACTTCAATTATGTGACATATAAGTGAAACCACATGCTCACAACATTTCCGATCAGCACCAACCTGTGTTTTAAGGCAGCCCTCATGAATTAGTCTCAAAGAACTGCCATTAGTAGTTAGAAATAAACTCTCACAGGATGAAATATCAGTGGGAGCAAAGAGTTAAAGACTCCTACTTTAATATAAGGCAAAACATTTTCTCACTGTTGCACACCTACAAAAGAGGTAATTGAAGGTGACAAGAGGATGTGTTACAGGAGGCAAAAAATATTCCCTCCAAACTCCATGTCCTTGTGGAAAAATAATCTGTTTAGTTCAAAGTGAATCTTTCCTAGTCCTCATTTGGTGAAGCAGATGTACAGTGGTATAGTCATCTGAAATACCTTCGGTAATATTTCCCTTAAATTCTATTAAAAACACATGGATATTTCTTCCACTCAGCAGCCAACCTGAAGTCAGCTCTTAATATGAACTCCATTCTCTCCTTAGTTCCCCTTTATGAGGATAGGGGAACAGTTCTACAGGAGAATTAAAGCCAGATGTTGACAACTGGGCTATGCACTAATGCATTTCTCAAATCCTAAACACAGACATCACTGACCCCTCCATGGTATCTCTGTACAGCTGTATCTAATACACCTGCTGCTCATTGGGATGAGGTATTGGTCAACGTGAGGCATCCACAGTTGGGCACCTCTGCTTTTGGGAATCTAGCTTTTCGTACATCAAAGTACAGACAAGAATCGTGGTTAAAGACAGTCACAAAGAGCCAACAATATATTTTTAGAATTGAGAAGGAATTTTACTGAACTGTTTTCAAACCATGTGTGCAATGGCAAAGTCATCTCTCTCTGCCACTTGCTTGGAAACGGACACATTAGCAAGGAGAAAAAAAAAGCTGGTATGAATAGGGTCAGATTCCTTCGCTTTCAGAAAACAACATTTCTCATTACTGAGGGAACACAGGGAGGAAGAGCAAGGCACAGATAAGGAAAGAACTTCCAAGAGATGGAAAACGGACCTGAGTGCTAATGTGCCGGGTAATCCTGTCCTTTGACCCAATGGCTTAGCCATGCCTAACGTTTGCTCTGGCAGAGCAAGCTGCAGGGCTGAGACAGCAATGGAGACAAACACTCAGACCTTTTATAGGAACAGGGACTACTGGTTTGGGGCTGGGTGCCTGCAATCGGCATCAGCTTCTACAGACACACGAGAAGTGTAAACAGCTTTTCTCTGGTTACCACTGCATATGCTCGCAGTCCCTTCTCCCCTGGCCTCGCTGACAATGAGAGGCACACAATGACCCCCTGTTGACTGATTTTCCCAGAACCTATCACTGAACATTTTCTTCAGTCAAATACCGTGAATCCTATGAATTGTATAGAAATGGAAGAAACCTGATTCTCCAGCAATGTCTTTAAATAGCTTACAGAAGTGAACAAAGATTTATGGGTCTGATCCAAATCCCTTTGAAGCCAGTGGAAAGGCCACAACAGGGTACAGGAGGCATTCTGTTCCTGCTGAGGAAACACACAGAAAAGATGTCATCCTCTGTTAACTACTTTCCTTTTATGAGGAAGTCTTAGGAAAGGAAGATTTGGCCTTAAAGCATAAGAAATTTATATAAATTACTAAATAGTTACTTTTATATTCCACAGGAATAGAGTCTTTAAAAGCTACTGATTGAAAATAACACCCAAGGTTACTCTACCAAGTCAATAGGTTATTCTTTATCTTTTTTTTTCTTCCAATAAAAAGAAGAGTTTCCTGCCTAAATTGGAAGTATTTTTATATTGCATCACAACTTTAATTGAAGTAATATGAGTAAATACAGTTAAAAGAACCAAAGACAGAACAACATAAAAAAACCACTTCTCAATCAAACTATACTGTTGGATGGTTAGGAAGCAGTTTCAGACCTATGCATATCTACTGAATACTAATGGTTGTTTAATATCAGTTATTGAGTAATTCCATTTGTCTGCTGCTTACCCTAAAACCATACTCTCTTGCCTAATTATATTCAGTGGTTTTCTACCTTAAAAATAAACTTAGCAAAATCACAGAATCATAGAAAGCCAGGGATTGGAAAGGACCTCAAAAGATCATCTAGTCCAATCCCCCTACCGAAGCAGGAACACCTAGATCAGGTCACACAGAAACACATGCAGCTGGTTTTGAACATCTCCAGAGGAGACCCCGCCAGCTCCCTGGGCAGCCTGTTCCATTGTTACACTCTTACTTTAAATAAGTTCTTTCTCATATTTATGTGGAACCTCCTATATTCCAGCTTGCACCCATTGCCCCTTGTACTATTCATTAGATGTCACTAAGAGCCTGGCTCCATCCTCCTCACACTCACTCTTCACTTACTCTAAACATTAGTGAGGTTCATAATATTTCTCTTTAGCTGTTTCTGGCCACAGTTTTCACCTCTCATTTAAACTGGGTGGTTCCTAGTCCAAAATGTACTTGAGATGTGGCACGTTTGAGTTCCATTTCTAACTTGCGTATCTATTGGTGATCTTTTCCCTCCTCTCAAAATCTTTTTATTTCCTCCCTAGCAGCACAGACAGTTCCATATCAATAACTGGTTCCCTTCACAAACTTACAACACTTTTCTCCAAAAAGTTTACAAACTAAAACAACAGGATTTCAGAGCAACTAGATGGGACAGCATCAACATGTTTAAGTCAACACTGAGTAATACTCAGATTCTGGAATTTTTTCCCTAAACACATCCTATTTGTAAAGCTGTGCTACTCATGTTTTTGGCATTTCATAATAAGTAATTTAGCAAATCCTCAGGAACAAGGAGGATAAAGATACAGGGGAAAAATTTAATTAAAAAATAATTTATTGCAATACTGAAAGTTGATTCCTTAATGAAGTCTGAATTCTGCTGGCAGCTGTCTACACTGCAATATCTAAGTTTTAAGGGAACAATCACTATATTTCCTTACTTTCATAAACACAGAAAAGGGAACACAGCATTAAGATTGACGCAACTAAACTCAGTTCTTGTAATGCAATGTCATTCTTCTTTATAATCTTCATTCTAATACTATTTCCAAACCACACCTTGCCTGCATAACTAATTATTTCAGCCTTGCTTTCTGGAAGGTAAATAGGAAAACACCATTTTACAATAAAAATGCTTTCTTTGTTAGCTTTGCTCTACTGCATAAAGAAACAGTTATAAATACAGAGATTCCAAAGGAAGAGAAACAAATTTCCATGGCTGTATTTTTGTTTACTAACAGATGAGTGCAGAAACTGAAGCTTTTAACATTTGCTCCTAGGTCCTTTCTGAGCAATGAAGGCCACATTTTGCAGGGGCTACTTGTGTGGCATCTCACTCCATAGGCACTTCTACAAAAACCACTGGGTTTCTATGTTTGGCGCAAGTACAATTTACCACCCAAAACGAGCACAGAGGCCCTTAGGAGATGGTGGGGTGTTTGTAACCAGTGCTTCTTGACTCAAAAAGGAATAAAGTTTTTCCAAACTGATGCACTGGTTCTGCAGAGAGCTACGCAACCGCTGCCCAAATACCTCCTCCCCTGCCTGGACACTGCTGCTGGCAGTGCTGGCTGTGGGAGTGACAGCAAGCAGGAGAATTCTTGCCCCACCTGTTTGCAATGCGTGTGCTCTGAAACATCTCTCCTAAGGAAGAAGGTGTTTTATTTAGAGCTCTGCAAATTTCTGCTTTGCTTTTATACGAGTCACTGTACTTACAGAGATGCACACACAGCTGCATATTTTAGGAGTTTTAATATTCATGATGTATTATGTTGGAATGGTAATCAGACAGCCAATTTTCACTGAGTTTCAAATAGGAGTTGGATACCACACTCTTTCAGTATCTCATGGGGGAAGGGAAAAAATATATGTATATTCACAAACCAGCCTGATATCTTTTCATTAGGATCACTGGCAACGGGTGAGAGGAAGGAAGAGGAAAGTGTTCAAGGAACAGCTGATGGGATATAAAAGCTGCTTTCCTTTTCTTTTTATTTAAAGAAAAGGAAAAAAAAAAAAAAAAAAAGACAGCAGGTCAGCAATGATGTTTCTATATAAATCAGGTCGACAAACATATCACATTTTGAATCTGACACTCTTACTCTCATGATGACTCTTACCCATCTTAATGAGATTCCACCATGCTGAGAACTGTGACTTACAGCCTTCCCCAATGCTGTTCACATGCATTTATTTCTATAGTATCTTTTCACTGAGGATAGAATAAAGATTTAAGAGTGGTTAAGGCTAAGCTAGAAGTGGAATACTGCTCTAGCATAGCAAAAGGCAATTGTGCTAATGTGCTATGCTACTTACTCAGTAGCACAGAGTGAGGAAAATACATCTCCAGTATCAAGCAAAACAGCTACCTTTCAAAACGTAACCCCTCAAAAATCAACCCCAACAGCAACATCAAAGCTCTAGGATATTGCACTGAGCCTTTCTCAAACAAGTAATTTAATTAATACCTATCAGTTTCTGAGCAGCAAAACCAGAGATTAAAAATAAGCACTCATGAATTACAAAATAATATGTTACTATGCTATTAGAATCATAGAATGACATAGGTTGGAAGGGACCGTAAAGATCATCCAGTTTCAACCCCTCTATAAAGAGCCCTGTGATGAAAAACAACCTTGCCGAAATTAACTTCATGTTAAAAAACATAACAAATCAGAACTAATATATATTCATGCTCCCATATTTAGAAAATTAAACTGTAAACTAGATGTTTGATACGTTATTTATAACCAGCACTTGGTAATAAGGATCTAAATGGCACATCAGACTCCTGACATCAGGACAGATTTCATCTCTGTAAGAAGTAATGTGACAAGAAACATGGGCATGTCTGGCTGTCCACACGTGCACATTAAAAAAAAAAAAAAAAACAAAAACATGTCTTGTATGAAACCAGAATTCAAGGTTGTTACATAGTTTATAAGTAAAATGATTGAACAGCTTACTCTACTTCTTAGTCATTTCCTACAAACAGAAACACATACATTTTGAAGTACTGGGGGAAAACTCATATGCAGCTTTGAAAGTGGTAACAAGTTCTGAATACATTAAATGCAGAACATGTGTTCCCAGTAATAGGGACTACGTCATATTCTGACTCGCTCATCTCTGATGTGATTCTCACTAGCAAAGTTGTCTTTGTGGCTCTCCACATTGAAAGATTTTACAGGAAATACGTATTTTTTCCTATCAATCATGATCCTAAGCAAAGTTCTATTTTAAAGCAACCTCTTCCTCCAAGATGCATTCCTCAGAGTATAAATACCCAAAATGAGACAAGTTGTATGTCTTTTTCTCTCAATAAGCACCAATACAGCAGGAATACACAGAGTCACAAAACTAATTAAAATTAACGGCAAAGAAATGCAACACGGATGAATTTCTCTATCCATAACACTGAAGCCGTTTGGCAAATGTCGCTCCAGGCAAAGCGACTGTTCTGCTTTGAGAGCCTGGAAGGTCTGCAAGACTACATGTTGAAGTTCAGCAAAAGGAAGAAAATCCCTTGAATTTATTTTGGAAAAATATTGTTCAGCTGAAAGGACTACTACCCTGATTTCAATATTAAGCCCCAAAACTGTCTGATTAGAAACAGGGCCTCTAAACATGTCTAACTTATTGGAAAGAGTAGTATAATATTTATTTTTGCAGGTATTTGACTGGGATAACACATAAAGCAGACTAAAATTTCAGAATCATATTCAATTACCTCACAGGAATAAGGAAGAACAGATCCTTCCTCCTTGGACAGCAGTCTCCATAAGAACACAAGACCTCCTGGAAGAATTCATGTAACATGGTCTTTAAACAAAGCATTTTGTCTAAGCCATTACTATATGTCTACTTTATGCATCTGTGAGAGTAATAGTTATTTCATTCAAGTATCCATTTCAACTCATCTGGTCCTGGATTTCGTTTCAGTATAGCAGACTAGTTCTGCAAGCTCAGCACATTATATCCAAGGATATTTAATCCAAATAGTAACTTCAGCTCCAAAACAGAACCAATACCACAACACTGTTTCTTACAAAGTTTGACAAAAGTAGATGAAGAGATATAGCCCAGATCTGTGATTCATACATCACTGAGGAGAGGCCGCAGGATGTATTACCAGTCTCTCAAGGTGTAAAGCGACCAACTACTGAACTGGCTCAGAGTAAGAAAAGGGGAGAAAAAAAAAGAGTCATAAAATCACCAAGATTGGAAAAGACCTCCAAGATCATCCAGTCCAACCCTCCACCTATCACCAATATTTTCCCACTAAACTATGACCTTCAGTGCAACAACTAAACATTCTTTCTATTCTTTCTTGGACTGATAGAGGTAATCACTGTTCCCTCCAGAAATGAGGAGACAGGCAGCAAAGGTAGGGGGGGGAAAAAAAAAAAAAAGGAAGTTCAATTCCATAAAAGCAAGACTTCTCACAGCAATTTCATTTCTTTACGTGGGAAACAGAATTAAAAAACATTTTCTCCGAGAGAATAACTTATGATTTTCCCCAAAGTTCTCAAGCATATCAGTTTACTGACGAGACACCACGTATTACCTTGCCATGCTTCACAGCAAAGAGGGGAGTGAAGGGGAGGACAATGACACTTGCTTTCACAGAATCACTGAATTCTAGGGGCTGGAGGGAACCTCCAGAGATCATCAAGTCCAACCCCTCTACAAAGCAGGCTCACTACGACAGGCTGCACAGATAGGCATCCAGGCAGATCTTGAACATCTCCAGAGAAGGAGAATCCACAACCTCCCTGTGCAGCCTCTCCAGTGCTCTGTCACCCCTACCGTGATGAAGTTCCTTAACGTATTGGTGTGGAACTTCCTATGCTCAAGTTTATGGCCATTTCCCCTTGTCCTTTTATCTTCGCATAACTCAGCTCTCATTCCACAAGGTCATCAAGTGAAAAAGATGCCACAGATACAAAGCAGGAGCAGAATTAAGGTAAGTTTCCTTGGGAGGCAAATGCTGTGATGATATTTAACAATTAATGAGACAAACATTTTTCTATCCCAATACCTAGGTTTTAAAATATGTCTAAGCAGCACAAAGGCTGTTCTGAGCAGCTCAACACAGAGCATTCACAGTTACTGCTGTCTGAGATTCCCTCTCACCTTAACTGATCAGGCTGAGACATCATTTTGGGCAGAGGACCTCAGTAAGATGAAAAAAAGAAACACATGACATACAGGAGAGTAATTATTAGTGAAAAATGCACTTATGAATATGATATGTGATATGTAATGTTCCCCTTCAACTGATATTCTCTTTCTTTCATCTCCTCCAATATGTAACAGTGCTATATCATTAACCACTTCAGGCAAATGCATGCTAACACTGCATAGTGAGAGCAGCACTAATAAGAAAGATATCTGAGGAAAAAAAAAAAAGTCGCTGATGGTAGGAAAGTTACTGAGCATTAAAAGAATAGCCAATATAAAGTTAAATTGGCTCTCTATCTTATATCTATTGGGAGAAAAAAAAATAAAATCAAAAGCAGGATTCATTTTTTACTGGATCATTATTATTCTCCTCTGGAAATTGTCCGCAGTGACTCTCATTCCAGGAAATAATATAAATTTAGTATTAGAGCTGAACTCAGGAGTCTCACGCACTTTAAAACCACAAATTTAATTGGGTTCTGGAATCAAAAAGTTATATCCGGGTTCCATTTGCCATTCTTTCAGCCTCCACTTGTCCTTTCCAAATCAGAATTGCTAATATAAACTTTTACAAGTCCATAGTAGTGAAAACTCTCAAATACAGATAATGGGCTGGATTGTGTCTGCCTCCACAAAAGTGTGCAAAGGGGAAAAAAAATAATTCACAAAGACCCCACATTGCACAGTATTTTTTGCAGGGCCAGCCGTGATTCACAGCCTTCCAATTTATGTAGGGGAGGCCAATGCTAGACTCTCAAAGTAGCTGAGGAGAATTAGGGCTTGTTACTTGTGAGGCAATCAACTTGCCTTGCACAAGGGGAAAAGGACAAGCTGGTCGCTCCTACTCCAAAGAGGCTATAATGGCCCTTTTCCATCTGCTCAAGCTGTAAGGGTCTCCAGGTCTTTCAAACCATAGTAATCTCACCCTCACTTTGAAAAACCCTGAAAATCTTATCACTGAGTTTTGACTACGGCAAGGATGCTTATGTTGGTTTCGAAGAGAAGGCAGATTGAAACTCAGCACTTATTACGTGCTGCTCCTGGAAAACGACACTCCTCAGCTCTGATTGCACCCTACAGAGCTCAAAACCACACCACTTTCTGTGCCAAGAGGATGATAAGCTAAGCCTCACTACTCTCAGAGAGGATGCTAGAATGTGGAATTGGACTTACAGTAGCTGCCTGACAGTAATAGTTTTAGAAAAAAACATATGTTACAGTGACAGTAACATGTTTAAGCCCTGGGTCATATTAGTGACACTCAAAAGTGCTGATAAAATCATAATGCCAAACTGCAGCTAGAAGACCAGTAGTTTATGTAATAAATGACTTCTTTTCTCTGATACAGAACAGGCACTTAACTTTTATCCCTTCACAAAAAAAGAAAAAAAGTCAGAAAAATCTGGATTTGCACCCATCACAGCAGAAGAGAAGAAAATTTCATTTAGCTTGTTTGTGGAACAGTATCTCCACATTTTTCTTCTCCATTAGCATGTACCGATAACTACAAGTCCAGAACAAGCAGCAGAATTTCTGTGCTTCCAACGTCCTTCACCAGCAAAGATTTTTTTCTAATCTGCGCAGGAAGTGAACCCCTTATAAACATTTGAATCAAAGCAACCTATTCCTTAACAAACATGTCTCAAATTAAAACATTCAATATTTCCTTAATCAAATGAGCAAGAGAGTTTGAATATCCGAGCAGAACCACGGTGCTATTGAGATTTGCCATTATTATTACTAGAACAGTGAGCAGTGATACAAAATGGACTGGGATCTCCTCTGAGCAAAGCAATGAAGAGGACACACATAATGGGGGAGTTTAAGAGTTTGTACGCTATGGGACACCACTCCTCCTTGTCTGGTACATAGAACCATACATGGACACTCCTATTGCAATTTCAAAGTTGCATAAACCATTTTCATTACAATGCTTCGGGATAGTTTAATTTAACCTGCTTTAATTTACACCCACTGTGAAACGAAAGCATTGACAGTCAGCTTCCAGATTTCAGCTGAGAGCTACAACTTCAAGCAGAGCAGAGCAAAGTCCTTGAAGTGTGTTGTTACCTGCTTGAAACTGCGTAAACATATTCTGTCATCTGAGGGCTTTCTTAGGACTAACAATTGAAATGGCAACACGGATAAAGGGTGCCTGTCAGGTGAAAGGGAGTGTCCAAACAGATGAAATATCTTGTCCCAGTTTGAATAGAACAGTAATGGTAGAGAAAGCAATGGATTTCCTTTCAGGCCAATATTCTGTCTTCGAATCTCTGCTATTTCTAAAAATATTCTCCCTTGAAGTCGCAACAATAGCTGTTTTGGTTCAGAGTGCAAGTCCACCTAACCCCAAATCCTGTCTTTAACAACAACCGGAAGCAGATGCAAAGAGAAGAGCACAGGCACAGAGGAAACAGAGACGCTATCCTCAAATACACTCTCCAGCCATCACTAACTTGCACATCTGGCACTACTGGAGTCTTCTGGACAGTTTTCTGAAGGTAATTCCTCTGTGTTTAGCATCCTTAGTGGATTTGTGTGCCATGAAATTACACATTCTCATTTTGAACCCAGGTGAACTTTAGTATCCCCTTCGGCAAAGCTATGCTTTTGATCCTTCAGCAGAGCTCAAATCCCCAACTGTTAAGAGTCAAATGCTGGTGCTTAACCCCCAGAGATATCCAAGCAGACTCACCTTCATACCTTCAAGCATTCTTAAGGTTTTACCTCCATTCACTTAGTCAAATGCTCTTCTCAGCAGTTACATCTCTCCGATTTTCAATCATCCCCATCATCCCCCCCCTAAGAATTCACCCAGTGCAGTCAAAAATGCCAACATATGCCACAAGCACAAAAACTGAAAAGTAACAACACCCTCTTTGCAGAAGAAATACTATTTGGAGTAGGAAGCAAGCCGACCATCTCTTCACTTGTCTCACTTAAGCAATACTCTGTGCATATGGACAAACAGACATTACTCTCACAGCATACAGATGAGTAATAGCATTACATCTATAAAGGTCAGGCAGAGATATATGAATTCATTGAGCATTTGAAGGAAAACTTCACGTCATTTTTCTTAACCATGTGGTATTTTCATCACAGGCAATGAGAACAACATGTAATTGCCATCCAGACTACCAGTTTGTCCCACAGTAACTTCACAAACCACTTCTCTGACCAATATGCATCAAACATTCCTAGGAGGGCAGGATTCCCAGATTGGTTTATCAGAACAGCTGTCTACACTAAGATTCCGTGCCTATGGTTACAAGAATGTGCCATGGCTAATCTGGGTCTGGGTGGAATTAACTCCGTACAGCTGCTGGTGCTGAGCTTTCTGGCTCTGTTTTATTTGGCAAAGAACTGCACAGGAAGCTGGAAGACTCAGTCACTACAGTGAAGCTTCTGACATTTTTGTTCCTGCACCCTAGAGATCCCAAACACAACTCCTGCCAGAAATCAGCGAACTATTCCATTTATACAAACAGGTGGGTAAACTCAGGTTGTAGTTTTGTTGTCTGTTGATGCTGCCCAAAGCACAAGTCCTCACTAACAGTGGAGTCTTGCCTTTGTCACCTCTCTCGGCCAGTTGTCCCCACACCCCTTTTGGAACTAGTACCGGTGCTTGTTTGGCCCAACGACAAAAGAAAAATTAAAAAAAAAAAACAAAAAAACCAACAACGAAAAACAACAACAACAACAACAAAATCTTTCAGCCAGATCTGCTCCCTCGCCTGATTCACCTTGTAGCCACAAAAAAAAACCACACGCATCTGCATCGGGAAACGAGCAGCTGCCAGCAAGGACAGAATCACCTCTAGCACTAGGACTGAATTAAATAACCGTGAGATGGAAGCAAGGTAAGACCACAGCAGCTTTCTCCAGAGCTCAGCAGCGCTGCAGAGAGGGCAGGAAGTGGGTCTGTTTGTCTGCTGCACTGCGTAGATCACCATCCTGCTGTGACTCTGGACAGCCGCTTCTTAAGATGATTTAAATATCTATAAACATTGCCCGCTCAAGATTAAACAAATTAGTTGGTCTGACAGGGCACATTTACTAATTACTTCACCAACCTTTGGATAGTTTATCTAAAGCCATTAAGCTTGCTTCTGCTTTCTGAACAGAAAATATACTCCAGGAACAGCATGCTGTTTAGATCCTGGCCCACTTTCACAAAAACAAATGTGAATTTCACAACCTGCCATTCTCGTCCTTGCCACAAAGAGAGGGACTACCTGGCCCCCATCGCTCTCCATCTCTGAAGAAACACAAAGATCTTCATGAAACTAGGACAGAAAGTGATCTTTTCTCCACGAGACCCAGTCTTTCCAGTTGAACATTAAGTAAGATTATCAGGGAGAGAGAGAGGAGGCTTGCAATGCCCATGACTGATTTATGTTCGGGAATCTTAGGTTACTGGCAGTGCCTACCTGGTGCCTAATCATAGCCCTTCAGTCTCAAAAGGTACCTCCTGGGGAGTTCTTAAGTGTCACTCCACCCTGAACAGGGCTGCAGCATAGAGACCTGAAGCTCTGCCTTCCTCCTGGGTGGGGGTACAAATTCCCTGTGCTGTACAATGCAGTAAAAGATCAAACTCAAATATCTTACTCAGGATCACTAAGGCTGGCAGAAATGTCAATTTTAATCAAAATCCAATAAGAAGTGAACTGGTAAACCTTCAGAGAGCTGCCACGAGCAAAATACATAGAGCTTCACTTTAAAAGACAACAACAACAACATCTCACAGCCACATCAGTACTAAAACACATTTGACACAGGTCACATTAGGCATCCCATTTGACTTACCCTACTGGCATGTGGCTGCAAACTGCATCCCATATATTTGCAACACCTGCATTTGTCTCAACAGAGACCAAACCTCCCCCAGAGGTTTAATTCACAGATATTACTGTGCCCTACAGTAATTTCTCCATAAGAAGCTGCAGGGAGAAGATTAAAAAGAAAACAAGACAAAACATTTAAATCTGTATTTCTCTATGGAAAGAGGACCAGCTACCACAACTACCAACTACACCTCATCAGACTTGCAAAAGGAAGGAATCTTGTCCTTTTTATCTACTAATAGAGTCTTCCTTTTCACCAAGAACCTTGATCCAATGTCCTCACCAAAGAGCGCTAAGATTAGAGACATATTTTCAAGCATTTAGTGCCTCCAACATGCCTCCAGTTACAGCTTTGATTTCTTGGGGAAACTGTCTCAGTGGGAAGCTTAAAAAAAGCAGCATCTGAAATATGACCAAATTTTTCCCTCACGTATCCCCTTCAAACCATCCAGGGCAAGTCATAAATGATGTCTCCTATTAACTAAGGCCTTTTGAGAACCCAAATCAGAGGCAATCCATTAAAATACTACTGACACTGTTCTAAGCAGACTTTAGGATTAAACAGATTTAGGAATGTTTAGATGATGAAGAGCCACAATGTCCATGATGTCCAATTCTGCAAGATACATTTTTAGGCCTGCAAAGAGCACTTTTTTCTTCATTACCCTCTCCTTTTCATCTAAAGCATTTTTCTGCACATAAAACAAATTTCCAGTTCCTTTTCAGCCAATGGATTCCACTAAGCAAAATAACTGAAAGTAAGCAGAAAGTATAAGAAGAGCCACAAGACCTAGCAGCAACCCAGACTCACCTTTAAAACCAGGTTTTTCATTTTAGGTAACAAGTTTCATCTTTGTTGTAGAAACAGGGACAATTATATTCTCCTGTCTTCAAGAAGAGTGGCTGAAAATCATTAGCAACACCTGCATCTGCAAATCATTTTGTAATGCTCTGAATGAAAGACGATAATAAATTACACTGGCATTTATGGAACATTTGCAATTTCATCATTCAAGAGAACACAGGGATTCTGGAGGAGAAGCATGATAGAAAATCTTATATGATAGGAAATAATATGGGTAGTTTGCATTTATATAGCTCCCACCACCTGGGAATATTAAAAAAAGACATCAGCTGCAACTCTGAACATCCTTCAAGAGATTCTATAGGCTTCTAACCAATCTCAGATCAGAAAAGGAAGACAAAATAGTGACTTTTTCTTCAGTTCATACTTGAAAAGCCAGTCAGGAATTCCTTACTCTACCTACCCCATGACTTCTTAGACACTGAAGTGCCAACATCAGAAAAATTGTCAAAAAACATAATGAAGTAGTACAGAAATATTATCAGCACTGCAATGTGGAGTTGAATCTAATATTTTAGCCATATACTCTGAGCAGAGAGATGAAATAAGTTGCATAGCATGTACGTAACTTATTCCTAAAGCAAATTCTACTGTAACTTAATTAACATGCAAATATACTTTTCCTTCTATTTTCTAAAAGGAAATTTCTATTTTATTTCCTAATGAACTACAGTTAAAGTTTCCTTTGCTTCAGCCCTCCAAGAGTGAAACTGTTACCAGTTGATATCTTAGCATTTTCTTTTAACCATGTTGCAGGAATTTTGGGGAGTACAATCAAGTATAAATTGAAGAACTTCCCAAAGCCATTTGGACTCGAGCAGTTTATATTCCAGCATTACAGTTCAGTTTAGCCCTCATGCTCTCAATTCAGAACATTGTTAGCTGGGGAGCAAAGAAGAATCCAGGTGGCTTATGAATAATTACCACTTCGAACAGTACTTCTCTATACACATTTCTACTAATACTCTGTTCTAAATTTAATGAGATTTGAAATGCTCTGAAAGTAAAGAGAAATATTTACACTGAGGAGCATTTTCTGACTTAGTTGATTTACTGTTGGTAGAAAGAATTCATTAGCTGTCAGGCCAGTTGTTGAAAAGACCATAATGCCAATGCGTGAAGTTGACATAATGAAAATAAAGGAAAGAATCTGGGCCAAATTCAGAAGCAATCTGTAAGGTAATGTAATTTATACCCACTTATGCTCACTCAGATTCCCTTAGAACATATTCTACCCAATCTATTGATGTATGAGGGACTCTAAACTGATGCAATTTATGTGCCAGAGTCAGAAAAAGCTCTAAGACCCCAGCGTTGAGGGCACTTAAAGTCACGCTTTCCAACATATTGTTCTATTCGTTAATCTCTCTTGAATCTTTCCTCCTTTTACCACTTCAGCCTGCAATTTATGTCATTGGTAATCCTTGAGATGCAATGGGCCAAGCGAGAGGCACGGTGCAGTTAAGAGAGCATGACTCTAAGGAAATCTAAATTGATGGAACACAAAAGCTATAAAGCCAGGTGTCTCTCCCTCTCTCACAAATGCACACACACCTACTCTCCCCACCACTTAAACTCAATTTGAGATTGGGCTTTGCATGCTCTCCATTACCAATAGCAACTGAATGCGTTACGTAGTACAAGCAGCTGAAGCTCACAGACATTCATTTTAAGGCCAGGCAGAACATCATGATGGTACAGTTTGACCTTTTGCTTAACTAAAGTCATTGAATATCACCCATTAACCCCTAGATCGAATGCAGCAAGTAGAGGATGAATGAGAAAGGCACCCATTGTTGATTTAAAGACTTCAAGTGATAGCGGGAATCTGCTGCATCCCTCAGCAATCTGTTCCACAAGAAAATTACCATCACTTCTCAAAACACTCACTATGCCACCATTTGAATTTCACTGGCTTCAGCTTTCAGCCATTGCCTACTTTATTATTCTGTTAGGCAAGATAACTGGATAACCCTCTCTCTGTGTTTCTTATAGAGGATATGCAAGATTGCCTCTCAGCCTGCAGTTCAGGGTCTCATGTCTTCTAGATCCAAAATTGCTGAGAAGTCAAGAGAATACAAACATTGCAACCAAAATAGTTTTAGAATGAGTATGCACTGAAAAATATTTATATATGCTATCCCGATAAAAGCCTTTTCATTTGGAAAAGGAAATGGGACAGCTGGAATCTGGTGACCACAGCTTCCTTCTTCAATTCTGAACACACCAGGACACTATCTGTTAAAGTGCTTACTCTCTACATTGGCTTATCTGAATTTATTAAGAAGATGGGAAGGAAAGGCAGGGATGCAAGCAGCTTTGTTAGCCACTGCTCCTCAGTCCCTACCAAAGGTCTCCTACTGACAGCTCTTCCACTCTGAGCACGCACTTCATCACAGAGAAAAGTGTTAGGTATATCCCAGAAGTTCTGATTTTGTCACTACCTGATAATATACTGAGGTATGTGGTCAGCGGTAACCCTGGTGGCAGTGACACATAGTCACATTTTCTGCTTTTCCACTGAACTACAACATACAGTGTAATAAAAAGTCCTCACGCCTCACAGAAAATCTCATTCCAAATTCCCTTACAGCTTGCAGAGCTGTGGGAATCTTTCAGAAACAGACAAAGGGATGCTTCGAAGCAGCACTCTGGTTTCTACCAAGATGTTCTCACAAGAAGATTCATCAGACAGTACAATATGCCACCATTGTTTCTGATTTCAGAGGTCAGCACATTAGTCCATTCTGCACAGGAACCTTCACACTGCCTTGTCCCTATCAGTCCACTGCTCAAGGTTTCACTCTACTTGAGTGAAAAGGCTGAACAATAAACCAGCTTGACTATTTTCGGTCAGAAATCCAACTGCCAGACAAAAACAGCTACACCACAGCAAACTCCACTTTTCTCTGTGACCTGCTGGGATTAGCTGCCCTTCTCTTGGGAGATCTGCACCATAAAAAATAGCTGAAAGGAAGTGTATTGCTACAGCCAGCCACCATCACTTCCTATCGGGTAATGCCTTTCATCCCCTGGCCTCCTTCACCTCTAGACTTGGCCTCTGCCTGTATTTACACCTTCCCAGAATAAAGTCCTTGCTTTACCCACCCACTTAGTAGCTGTCACTTAGCCAGTCGGACTGTGACTCATCCACTTCAAAACCCTGCTGAGTCACAGTCCTCAAAAAAGAAACTTGCACAGGGAAGGTATGGAGACGCAGCAGGCCATCCAAGCCAGGGAGGAATTCATCCAAGTTGACCCAATATCTCTACTAGCGAGAGACAAGAAAGATACACTTCATTTGTGAATCGTTATTGTTTTAAAACCTAATTAGCTCATGATTATTTATAACCAAAATATACTTTAATGGCCTGATTTCCAAAAATATCACACACTCTGTAGCTCCCACCAATTCCAACAGGCACTGAATAGTAAAAGGCAAGATACAGCTACACAGCTAGCTGCCTTTTGAAACAAGAACGTACAGTCTGACTGCTTGAACTCATGGGTGAAAACTGACAGAAACACGTGATAACACATTTAACGCCTTTGAAGACTATGTGAAGTTAAAGCAGCAGCTGTAGAAAGAAGAGTATTGTAAAAAAAGAATAAGTAAAGATATTTCAGATGGAGCTGTCGCTGCTGCTCAGTTGACTGTGCTCCTTCACCTCCACCTATTCTGTTCATATGGAAGTGTCTTCATAGGGGCAGGGATAACAGGTGCTCCATGAAGTACAAAAGAAGAAACACAAAAATACTGTCTTCCCTTCCCAGCTACAAAGTTATTAGCACACTGGATAAGACACTTGAGGAGGTAGCAGGAGTTCTTTAACTGGAGGGTAGAGGCTTCCACAACTTCTTCAGCCACACCTCTCTCCATAAAATACGGGTTCCTCCACTCTGACTGTAACACAGCCACTGGTTGGGAAACATCCAGTAGTAAAACCATAAATATACTTAATTTCACACCTGAGGAAAGGAGATTGGTTTGAAGTTTTAGAAGAGTCTTCAAGAAGTCAGGCACCTCTTCTAGCGAATTATTAGCAACCCATTGAGGGGAAAAAAAATTAAAAACCCTCCTTATTGGAAAATTACGTTCCCTCCTCTCCTCTTTTCTGCAGAAACGTATTAGTATTCCTCCTTCTCCACAAATTGCCCACTAAATGCACAGTCTAGTTGAAATCCTTGCCTTAATATTCAGTGGTTTACCTTAACCTCTCTCTGGCTACCACCAGCATATGTCACCAGAAGCATCCATGTTCACTGAAACTCATGGGAGGAACTCCAAATGCTGGCAGTAGGAAAGAGCTGCCCTAACATCTGGAGCTCACTCTCTGGAGTGAGCATTTAAAAAAGAATAACAACAACAAAGAAAGGACTATGAGAACAATTATCTTCCGAAATAACCACAGGACTCAATGCCACAATTTGAGTTTCTTCATAAATTTCGTACTGTTCACACCCAAGACAGAAACCCACACATATAAATTAAGGACATACTCATCAAGGTATTTCTCTGGTGGACAGAAAGAAAGAGAAAACAGTGCTTATTTTTATTTCTCTTGGAAATTATTTGGGAAGAGCTAGGTATCTTGTTTAAACAGGCAGATTACATAGCTGGATAGATAGATTAGCCACACAAGATTAATACTGAAATGATTTAGAACTGAATATCCAAACCAGCCAGTAAATCCCCCCATTGTAATCTTGCTAGTTTTTAAGAATTTATTCTCATCTACTGATTTTAACATCTACTTCAATCCTTTTAGGAGATAAAATACTGCATCTAACAGTTCTCATGAGCTGATACAGAGCTGGTATCCATCACCTGTTAAAGTGTAAATATAATTTGAACACATTTGAAACAATCTAGATAACATTGAACAATAAATAAATAAATAAATGAAACGTCTGAAACATTGGATATATGATAACTTGTCCTTTATCTGCTCGATGTGATGTTTACAAAAACACATCTTAACAGTAATGTATTCGATCTTTAACAATGGTGTTTTTTGTTACCTCAGGAAAATCATAAAAAGAAAGACAAATGTTTAATAACAACTCCTAAAACAATTATTTAAATTTATATGTTACAATCATAATGACAAATTAAATAAAACTAGTACTTTATTAGAAAAGTTGGGCCAAAATATTTGTTCCTCCCATAAAGAAAGATGTGCTACAGACTGCAGAGTTCCTGGGGGACTTTAAAGTTGCTATCAATCTTTATACAGAAAACATTCAGATACTGTGGTGATGGGCAGCAGAATAAAACCCTAAGAGAGAGAGGAAAAAACCAGATAAAATGCCCTCAGGAACAAGTTCCTTTCCAGGAAAACTTACTAAACCAAAGCTTAAATTGAAACAGTATTATTTACCCACGTAGTGGCAGTTTTTTATCTCTTAACTCTCTATTGTTTGTAATACACTCAGAAAGTGAGATTTCTTTCCTAAAGGCCAAATTCTGGTAGTCTTTTCCTGCTAAATAATCCCTCCTTGCGAATGTGAATTTCAGTGGTTCCTCACAGGCTACTCTTCAGCGAAAGGGCTCCAAGATGGGGCCCAGGGAGAGAAAGCGCACCCTACCACCTAGCAGCTTCCCAACACCAGCACTGTTTGCCCCAGTGTGCGCCTTCTGACACCACCAATGAAGAAATAATTAATACCACAAATAAATCAGGCACTGTTTCTTACTCTCAAAAAGGAAAGATGTCTATTTCTCATGCTCCCACCATTAATGCTATGAGTAAGGAACAGATACAGCGGAACACAGTAGCAATATAAAACAAACCCAGAATATCAAAACACAGGTGCAATAAAAAAAAAAGATTAAGATCATCAGCTTAGTGCTAAAAACAAACAAACAAACAAACAAACAAAAACCTCAGCCTACAGATTCAAGGAGTAAGATCTACACAATTGAGAGGCACTGGTACATGCACTGACCAGATCTTTGTTCAGAAGACCTGATTCCCTTTGTTTCCCCTCGAATGTTCACATTACTGGAACCAGAGAAATGTGTAGAGGTAAGAAGGGAAAGTCAGACCTGCCACGTTAGGAAGGCGGCTGGGTGAAGAGTTGCCAAAAATTACAGTGATAGAAGGTGTAAGGGGATGTTGTGGGGCCTTTGGGCTCCTGGAAAAAAACCATTTGCATTTCCCAAGGTGCCTTCTCTGAAGTCTTCCATGCAGGGCAAGGCACCTTCTGCCTTTCTGGCTATGAAGACATTTTGCACCCCAGCATCCACATCAACTTTTCCACATTGAGGAGAGGGACAGCATTGCAGACATGACTGGAGGTCTAGAAATAACCTTGGAGAGCTAGAAATTGCAGCTCCCATGTCCAAAAGAAATGAAGAGGAGCTGGAATGGTGCTCACTGCCCTCTCTTTAACTTCCCAACAAAACAACGTGAAGATAAAGCTAGTTGGCATCAACCATTTGGCAGCACTCTGCTCATTCCTTTCATTGTAGTCAACTGGGCAATCTAAGATGCTCTGGGCATTGGGAGCCCTGGTGACGCTGGCTGAAATCTCGTAAGCTTTTTAGAAGACAAATAAATAAAATGCAGATCTTGTTGTCTTTTGGTGTATCTGGGTTAGATGCTCAAGATTTTCCTTGCAGTCTAAAGAGATATCTCTAGAGAGATAAAAATGAGTACACATACAAACACACATACTGAAAATTTAGATCCTTTTAAACTAATCTACCTCTAGGAATACTGGATCCCTGCCGCTTAATAAAACTGTGAGACCAAAGAAGTGAGTATTTTTCACAATGCATGTTTCATTAACAAAAAAACCTCCGCCTATTAGAGAAGTGTCTGTCACCTTTTTTCTTGTCTAAGCAAATGATCGTCTTCTGACAGCTCTTGTATTCCAAACACTATATGATGTCCATCCTTGTTATCCAATCTGAGCAGCAAGAGACAAATAATACAGATAATTAAATCATTAATGTTATGCTACCAACAGAATGAAGCATAACTTGTAGGAAACAAGAGGTATTTGCTTTTGAAATTTATTATATCAGTGTTGTTAAAAAAATAAATAAATTCTTCCCCTGGTCTTCCAACTCCCTTCTTTTCCCCTAAGAAAAATACAGTAAAAGTGACAGAAGATTCCTGTCAGCTTGTAACTGCTATTAAAAAAAAAAAAAAAAAAAAAAAAGAAAGAAAAAAAAAAAAAGTCAGCTTTTAAACCCTAAGGAGCTCCTGGTCTTCAAAAGTGCGAAGTACATACAGTTCTAGTTGAAGTTAATAGGAGCTGCAGGTGACCAGCACTTCTGACTCTGAGGCCCCAAGCTACTGTACAGAGCATTGCCCCTTTGAAATTTCAGCCTAACATTTATCAGCAGCCAACTTGCTGAAGTGCAAGACACATGCATCCTTTTCCCCCGCACAATATTTGCTTGTTAAAAGCACTGAGCAGTTGTGTGAGACGTGGCTCCCTGCAATGCTGCAGCCCTGGTGAAATGGGAGGTGAAAACACCCACTCTGAGCCTGATCAAGTGTGAGCCCCCAGCCATTGCATGTTAGGATATATTTCTGGAGCCCTCCCTGCTGAGAAGAGGCTTGCTGTCTCAATGACCTTGGCCACTTTGCTCTTTTGTCCAGCTCCATTTCATTCCCCATGAAGCCAGCCAGCAGTAGCAGCCGGGGCTGTGTTTTTGAAATGCTGGCAGGACCTCTAGAGAACCATGCTGCCTTTCCCCTGCTGTGCTGCCAGCACCTAAAATCTGCCAGGCAGCAAAACAGAGCAGGCTGCCCACCAAACAACAGCAATAGAGGGATCAAAGCCCAGAGGAAGCCCAGAGAAGGAGCATAAAGGCACTTTTGAAGTAAACACGTGCAATCACAACTCTATTAGGAAATAGAATTAAAAAATAGAGCATGAACTGGGAGGGTTGAATGACTCATTCCCAAGATGGTAGAGCAGCACACGGTATGCAGGTAAACACTAGATGCTTGTTACCATCTACCACCTGGCCCTGCTCTGCACCACAGCCCCATACCAGGCAATTCATTTCTCTCTGCTTTGTGAGCCCACCTTATTCACATTGCTCATCAACTCTTGCAGGCACGGACTAGCTCTTACCCTCTGTTTGTATGCAGCTCAGCACAGCAGAACTGCACAGTCAGAGGTAGCCTACAAAGAATAAAACAACATCAAAAACAATAAAAAAGGGAAGAGTAAGACCAGCTTAGGAGACACCACTAGAATACTTATTCTAAAAAAAAAAAAAAAAAAAAAAAAAGAGAGAGAGAGAGAAAAGAGATGTGATGCTCCATCAGTGGAACAAGCACCACAACATAAGCTCTGGCTGAAAGAAAGAGACCAGAAGAGATCTTAAGAGGATGAGAAGAATAAACAGGAAAGGAAGGGGAAAAAAAATGAAATAAAATGGTGAAGAGGCAGATTTTCTAATGCAAAAAAAATGGACAAATCACAGAAGAGTGACTGCTGACTTGCCTTCCATTCATTTCATGCTTTTGGTGCTCACACCTGATGCCTCAGCCTCTTTGGGTCTTCCCTTGCCATCTAAGCATCAGATTGCCTCTTCACCACTGAAGTGAGTTAAAAAGAAGGCACTAACTTACCTGACAATTTCTTCTGAGAGTAAACGAGAACAGGAAGGAGATGGAAGCAAATTAAAGTCACGTATGCCTACTCCAGAATAGCTGACTGGCACAGAAAGGAAGTCACCCACCAAAGATTGAGAAATAAAAAACAACTAATAATTTATTCCCTTTCTAAAGAAAAGGAGAGATGAAGCATAAATGCAGCCTATTTCACAGGCTGTTGTTGGAGCATGGCAGTCATATTTCATCCCTCAACACAGATTATAAAATCACAATCTACGTCTTTGTGGCCACTGGCAAAGTTCCTTGTTCTGCTTTAAAAACACCAATAATCCACCCTTGTTTATAATGTTTTCACATAATTATTTAAAAACAAAGCCTTTAGGAAACAAGAAGTTATCAGCATCAGGAATATCATCCATTTCTCTTCCATCCACAACATACCTTGAAGTCAAACAAGCAGTATATATTTTTTAGAAAGCAACTACTTTCAACACATGCATGAGGGAAGCACATATGATAATGTCACAAGCCAAAATAGAAGAAAAAAAGGAAACAAAAAAATGACAACAGGAAAAACTTAAAATAAGACCTGACAAGTCCCACAAAGTTGGGGGATGATGGAATGAGGAAACCAAAGCCAATAGACTATAATGACCATGCATCTTCTAACTACTGTTTGACTAACACCTATCAGTAAGTAACTTCTTTGCCATTCACTTAAAAGGGTACTGTAGATCGCAGTAACTGTCCTGAAAGATTCAAGCACAGATCAGTCCCTATATGATATTGATTGTTTCATGACAATCATTTCTCAATATCCTTCTCAATATCCTGAGAAGAGGAATAGCATGGAACAGAAAGGCTTGGGCTATGAGCAGACAGTGTTTGAAAGTCTTCCTCTACTAGGTAGGAGGACATAGCAGTCCTTGGCATCCTTGCCCAGCTGCCCACTACACTTCTAACATTTTCTGGAAGAATCTTGGCCAAGCACAGCTTGAACCACAACTGCCCTGATCTGCCCTTGCGTCACTGGACATGTACCACAGACTTCTCCTACACCTGCTCCTCCAGGCAGCTCATCCTTTGTGACTGCCTCAGCTCTCCTGCCAAGGAGGTGACAAGGGCTGAAGTGTGCTTATCCCCATCCCAGCCAGCCCAGCTGCTTGCCTCAGGTAAGTGTGTTTCAGAAGTACTCTGCAATCCTGGATGCACCATCTGGGAGTAATATTGGGTCTGATTTCGAGTGTTTTGAACACTCCATCTGTCAGAGTTGTGGGCACTCGGCACTTCTGGATAACCAGGGATTAACATGTCACTTCTGCAAATGTTTTCTTTCCATTTTCCCAGCTTTGCCTCTGCTATTACACCACTCAAGCACGGTATTTGCTCATAAAGCAGCAACAACATTCATCTACTCCAGAGTCTGCCTGAAAAGAGGGGATGTGGATGGTACACAACTCTACCCTAAAACCTCACAGTAATCTGGTATAGGCTTATGGAGGCTGTGGACCTTATTCAAATGCAGCAATTACACAAGCAAATAAGGTGTTCAAGGCATCTCTCAGAAAGGGTTGCAAAGATTAGCTAATGTTTATACAACTCTCTGAAAATTGAAGCGACTACTACATACTGAGCGTGTCCATCACCAGGGAACTATCTAAGCAAAAAAGTGTAGAAAGCAAAGGAAGCAAAACTTATTTCTTCTGTCCAGCACAATTACTGCCAGACTTATGCATGCTAAAAACACCCAATAACCCATCCAACACACTAAATTAATGTTTATGCTATTAAGTTTAGACAATCTTATGCTGAAAGCTTTTCAAACTACAGGAAATTACATGTTGAACAGGAACAACCCTATACAATTACAATGATTTTGTAAAATGGCAGATATAAAGCAGAAGCAAACTGGCTGGTGAGGCTGCTAAATCACACAGATAACAAGTGTGTCCTGGTGGGGCAGCTGCCTGTAGCTCTCTCCTAAGCATCTGCAGAGCTGGGAGCTACAGCAGCAGCCTCAAATTCAGATGAGACAGTGCCTCACATACCTCTACTTGGCAAAGCAGTCACAGCCGAGTGGGACCAACAGGTATCTCCAGTGCTGCCACCCAGGGGCCCCCATGCATCATCCAGGCCTATTTCTAGACCACCTTATGTTCCCAGCCAGCACCCATAGCAAGAGCACCAATGGAACAAGCACTCTGACTGGGGTTGTTTGGATCAGCCCATGTTTCTTTAGGAGGGAAAAGCCTCATAGGGATGCCAACAATGCTCACCAATCCTGTGAGGAGGATGCTCTCCCAGGCTTGCAGCTGCTTTGCTAAAGGACACAGTACTACATCTGCATTATGCTCGTTTTCAGGAAGGATTGTTTAACAGTACTTTAACACAGTAAACACCACCTTAATAGAGCCTAGGTGAAGCTTTCAGCTTACCAAGCCATCCTGAATGCTCTGTCAAACATCTAAAAAACTGCAGTGCTTCTGACTTTCCTCTGATGTCTTTCAGGTGTAGAACAGCATTAAAGGAAAGTTCTCGTGAATGCAAAAATCGGGCAGAGACTTGTTCAAGAGCTACCAGTCCTGTTCTTTACCTTACCACACTGCCTATGGCTCATCTCATTGCCAGTCTCTTTTTTTTTTTTTTTTTTGCAGAACAATTTCAGAATTGTTATTTGCACACAGAACAAGTATATATTATACAGTTCAATTACACGTGGTAGGCTATTGGTTTGCGTCTATCAGCTAAGCAGAACATTGACAGCTGTGTAGACACATCTCAGCTGATACTAAAAGCAGTCTTGTCGGCAGTTTTGATCTTATAGTAAATACACTGAAAAACTTAGCTCTAATTAGGCTTAAAGGCAGATACAATTTTCTGGAATGAACACCAAGTGAATGCTGCCGATAACACCGTCTTTGCAAAATATCTTGTTTAGTTTGCCTTCAGTAGATAGCATTTTCAAGATAAAATATTCTGACTCACAAGTGATATGTTCCTGCTGTTTGTGTGTTGACAAAAACCTGCATTTTGTATTTTAAGTGGTGTGCTATGCTTCATTAATAGGAAATCATCCTCTTGAATCGCAGACATATTAGCTGAGCTCCAAGTGACCTAATTCATTTTTAATATTTCAGAGTTGGTTAAAAGCTGAAACAAGAGATCACTAACACAGCTCCGACACCCCCGCCATGAAGCAAAAGATGTAGGGAAAAGGTCATGTGCTTACTAACTGGCACCCAACCAAATTCATCACTCTAAAATGAGAGAGGACCGCATTTCCCATTATGCTTCTCCCTTTATAAGAGCATCCATCAACTTGCACGATATCAACAAGCTGAATTTATTTATATGCGTGTCCCCTAATGAAAGGTCAGAGATCCAAGAAAGAAGAAATAAGCACTGCAGCCTTTGTCTAAGCAAGAAGCCGCTCCTTCCCTTTAAAGCAACAGCCTTTGAAGACCAAAAGAAGAAACAATTCCCAACCACATAAAGAAACTAACAAGTCCCTTATATGGCTAAGAATTGCAATGCTCACTCCCCCCCTTCTCCCCCCTTCAGTTGGAAAAATTATAACAAGAGGGGAAAAATAGAGCAAACTTTAAAAAGGCAGTTCTCCGAGCACCAGGGAATTCACACAGGCACATCATTCCAGCTTTAAGAACTGCTAGATACTTTCTTCTTGAAAGAGAAGGAGGACATTACACCAGGTGAGTCCCTGAAATCTGGATTTTAACTCTCCTGCTGTAACTATGGATACCCAGTCTTCAGACCCTTTTGTGATGTAGTGGTACACCCAGCTCCCTTATCTCTTCCTCTTGCAAAATGCCTCCAGCTGAAGTCCCCTCCATTCCCTCTCTTTGACATCACACCACCACAAGGTTTTGCCAGCTGTGTCCCTACGTCCATTATCAGTCCCCTGCTCTCAGTGCAACAGCATCTGTATCCTCAGTTTGCCTCTCAACCTCCAGGAGACCTAAAGCAAACATTACCAGCTTCTCAGCCAGGAAGTCAACCCAACAACAGTGTGTTTTGTTTCGGATAACCAGAGCGCTTCTTGCAAACAGGTTAAATGGGCACTGCATCAGCCTGTCCTGTGCCCTGCAGTGAAACAG
Source organism: Centrocercus urophasianus (assembly GCF_019232065.1). Taxonomy (NCBI): domain Eukaryota; kingdom Metazoa; phylum Chordata; class Aves; order Galliformes; family Phasianidae; genus Centrocercus; species Centrocercus urophasianus. Next base: position 9,629,584 of record NW_024884711.1, read on the forward strand.
AACATTTAAACACACCTTTAGGATTTAATCTATTAATGCCAACTCACAAAATAAGAACAAATTGCAGCTTGATTTAAGCTGGGGTCACAAATCTGCTCAATGACTTTCCATCTTGGATAACTTTGAATTACACAGAACTGACATCACTTCCACTTCATGACAGCTTATAAATTGACACCAACCACATGGCACTATCCATAAAAACATGTGTCAAGGAGACACCAACAAGGAACAAAACATCAGAGAGTTTTACATCGTAAACATGCAATCATGTGTGTCTTCTGGCTCCTACTACAATCTCTATAGATTGCGTGGTTTATTTCATTCATTTGCATCTGAATGAAGTCAATAGGATCAACCCTTACAGAAAATCTGTCCAAACAATTTAATCTGCATAAATTACTAGGGGTTTTTTTTTGTTTTGTTTTTAAATAAATGGCTACGCTCAATAAGTGGAAATTTATTCCCACTACTGTCACAAGCAAACAAGCACAGAAACAAACAAGGAAGACAAGAAAGAAAAAAAAAATATTTGCATCCAAAAGTATGAGAAAAATAATCTCTCTTACTTGACAATGTCAGGTCTGAAAAGTCTCTCAGCTAATAAAAACCTCTAGAAGAAGAGATTAGCCTTAACTGTAAAGCAGCAATCAAAAAGACAGTATGGTAAAAGAATTCAGCTGGACCTTCCAACGTGGGACTAAAGATATGGCAAATAACCTTTGCTTCACTTCTCCATTTACAAACTCTGCATTGTCAGGAAAGACCTACAGAGAAAAAAAACTGATTTGTTTCAAATTTCCAACAAGCCTTACAGTATTTTTATCTTAAGAACCCTACAAATAGAAGCAAAACAAGCCCTATGCTCTATCCTTTACTTTTTGTGGAGTAACCATGTAACTCTCGCGCAGAACTTGCTGATGTTCATTATAGGCACCAGGCTCCATGTCAGACATCTCATATGACTCAATTAGACTTCCATTATGTATAAATCATATCTCAACGTGGCAGAGAGAGCAAAAGAGGCAAAGACAGAATGAGCAGAAAACCACAAAGAACAGCTGCTGTAAAAATATAAGTTAGAATAAACATAGAATAAACAATATTAAGTTAAAAAAAATAAAGCCAAAGAAAGCCCCAAACACCATTAGAACATCAGATATGTCCCGACTCATTTGTACAACATAGCACCACTTTGACAGTTCTTGTTTCTTTTCTAATCTGTACTTAAAATAAAAAATAAACAACAACAACAACAGAACTCTGTACGTTCAGCTGTCCTGGTTTTCACCCTGGAGAACAGAACGTGCTTTGTGGGACTGATTCTGCATTACTGAGAACAACTTTGAAGTTTCTTTGATTTTTCAAGGGAAGCAGAATGGACCTCTATGACTGTAATTTCTATTCAGATATACCACTGTTAATCAACTACATGAAATATTGGTAACATTCTGCGTATCGGAAATATTCTGCATGAGCACGCACAGCTTTCAGGATGATGCACTGCACAGTGAGAGCAGCTCTCCCTGTAAAAAGTTTATTCCTCAACTGCCTTCCAACACTCAACATTGCCCATAGGAGTGGGAAAGCTATTGCGAAACAGCGTTACGCAAAGACTCACAACATACGCACTGACAGTATCTGAGCAAATCACTGCTCTCAGCCTCCCTTCTTTGCCCATCTGCAGTCTTCGGTATGGAACAACTATATCATAAAAGCTCTTATTCACACATGCTTTTGATATTACACTATTTAATCACACACAGCTGTAGCTGATGAGACTGTTACAAAACACAATTTTAATGCAGCACTGGAAACAAGTTCTGGAGACACATCAACCATTTTTCCCTCTACATAAAATTCTAACATTAAAAGACTTTTCTTCAAGAAAAACAAAACAAATTTATAAGAACAGCCAACTCATTCTTTAAAATCTGCTTCCCTTCCTGGATACTCCAGAATGGACTTGTTTGCAAGCTAACTTGAAGTCTGTGTTCGGAGTATAGATAGTGACAAACCTACTTCCCCACACCAGAAATAATAACAATTAAAAAGCCCTGCTTGAAATTACTGCAGAGAGAATGCTACCCAGGCTTACAGCAAGACCTGAAATGAACTCAGGCATCCTGCTTGGAACATGTCCTTTCTTATCTACTTCTTAATTCACGGAAATTTAGGAGCTAGCAGCCCAACCATTTTTACAATGACATTTGAATTCAAGTACAAATATACACCATGCTAACTCTGAAAGCCCACAGGCGTTAAAAAAATCAAGTCAGTAATTCAGAAGGGTGCCTTGTATTGACTATTCTACATTTCAGCAAGCTCTGGGTGTTAATAGATACAGTAGCATGTACATAGCCTAATTTGGCAAATGCTTGTAACTTAAATCTTTCCCTATTGAAGCAATGGATATTCTTGCAAGATAAACTTGCACGGCACACAGGAATACGAATGCTCAAAAAACTAATAATTTGGACATTCTTTTCCCACCTTTTGTGTTTCAACAAATTTACTTTGAGAAACGACATGAAAGGAAGACCAACAAAGAGATACAATGTTATCTCAATGTATATCATCACGACCCTTACAGCAACATTTTTATTCACACGTGTCAAACAGTAACAAGAAATGAACAAGTTCATGTATTTCTGTGCTTTCAGAACATCACCCCTTTGACATTCCTTATTGTTTAATGCAACTAGCAAAAACACTAGGATTGGGTATTAATGCTTCTGCCAGAATTACACCTAGCCTTAACACATTTTTAAACGGCACTTCAACAAACCCACAAACCCTTAAGGCAGCTCTCGGAGACACTTGAAAACACACCGCACCACACTGAATCCAATGAGGGCTCAGTGCAAATCAACTTCATTCCTCGAAATGCACTTCTCTATTTGCAAGTGTTTGCCTCCACTCTGGCACTATCACATGGGCTCCAGCTAGACTTTTGAGCTCTGGCGGCAATCCAAGCTGCAGATGGTTGGAAATGCAGCCTGAAATCAGTGTGTGGTTGATGAATTACTCCTTACACCTGACCCCTGCTTCACACCAGGCCCCGAGCACCACCAGCCCGAGGAGGGCTGTCAGGCAACGCCGGAGCTGGAACGCTCTCTTCAAGGCCTTCTGCGGGACCAGATGGCTGAGAGCTGGGAACGCCGTGAACTCTGAAAGCAGAAACACGAGCGACAAAGCAGCACGGGATTGGTAGGTATGAGGTGAAGAGAGGAGAGAGCTCCGTGCCCATTCCAAAAATACGCTTTCTAAAAGCAGCCGGTGGAGCAAGCAGGGAGGCGGCCCGGTGGCGTGCAGCTGAATGAGGTCCCTGCTCCCTGTGTGCCAAAGAATGCCCTAAAAAAAGGAAAAGAGGAAGCGAAACAAAACAGAGGACTCCATCCAAACACACACACCCAAACGTGCATTCACAAAGCGACTTTCTGGAATTGAAGCATAGCTGGGTACACCTGTTTGCATTCCCAGCTGGTTGCTCTTCAGGTGAGACAGGTCCCTGCAGTGCCATGGCCACGTTCATTCAGCCCCTCCTGCCTGCAGACCGGGCTGCCCTCTTCTCACACCCACAAAGAAAGGATTACATTCAAGTAGGCGTTGGGAAACTGCACTTGTGAACACAGACAGAAGCCACGTGTGCATTAGGTGTACTGGGATTAACATACATTGTGGGGACAACCGATGCTATCTCCCTGCTGGGGGTATTTCAGCCTCCTCACCGGGCAACAAAGTCAACACTGTGAGAGTTAAACTCTCAACCCAAACCATGACTAACAGATAGGAAATATCTGGAGAATGCATGAAAGCAAACTGCACAGAAATAGTTGCTAAACAAGCATATTTTTACCCCAAAAGCAGGTAAAGCGACCATAAAACAAGCAATTCCTGTCTGCAGGTAACTGTGACACTCTCTCCTTTCTACCTTAATGATTCAGGGTTTTTCTGTAGGCTGCTGAGTGAGCTTCCTCAGCACTAGGTCTAATCATAAGCTGCAGAGGACAAAGATAAAACATTGCGTCTACTAAATCGAAGAGGCTCTTTCAAATACATTCAGATAGTTTAGGGTGTTTGGGGGTTTTTTTGTTTGTTTGTTTTCCCTTTTCACATCATAACATGAAAATTAACATTGCTCAGTTTTGATTTTTCATTGTTCAAAAGGGCAAAAAGAAAAGAATTTGCTTTGGCAAGCAAGAAATTAAGGAAATACATTTGGACCTCAATGGAAGATTTGGTCTTGCTATCATTTTATACGTGACCATTTACAACATACTGCTGTAAGCTAGTTTCTTGAGAAGTTACGCCATCAGTAAGGATGCAGTTAAAGAAATGTATTTAACAACTCAAAATTTAATGCAAAGTTGCTGTAGGTTCTCCTCAAGCCTCCTTGCAATATTCTTTGCAGCGAGACTGCATGACTATCTTTAACTTATAAGAGTAACAAACAAAAAAAATGTTTCTTTTGAAGTAAACTCCAAACAAGAGACCCCACTCTCAGGATCTGCCTGGAGAAGTTCAAACGTTGTACTTCCAAACTGCAGTTGTCAGACAGCGTCACGACAAAACAAGAAAAATAAGGTTCTGTATTTCTTCCAACTCAGTGCTTGTTCTTAGGAGACATATTGAATTCCTTGCAATTGTCTCACAAACTGGCCTCCTCTCCCCCTCTTCCCCCCGCTCCCCCCCAGTTTTGGATGACGACGAGTTTGTCTAAACCTGCAATTGAAGTCATAGCTTCAGTGGTGGCATCTGCTAATTAAGAAGCACAAGTAAACTGAATAATAAGAGTGCGTGCTTCATGTTGCAGAAAAGGCCGCGAAATACTTTAAAAACTTAAATCAATCATATAAACATATGGAATCCATTTCTTCCTATTTATAATCCCATTAGCCGTATAGCTATTCATTTACACCATTTCAGTATAACAATGTGCTAGCTAGGTTGGAAGATACAAACACAGATTGTAGAATCAGATTTTGGGCAGCTTTGTGCTTCCCCGTGAGAAGGATGTGGTGCACAGTAATGCAGCACTTCTCAGAGAGTAACTGAGACAACTTCACAAAACAGGCACAGCACAATTCGGCGCTTCACCCAGACACACTGGGGAGCAGAGATTTCAGAACTTCAACACGCTGCCACTCAGCGTTTCACAAGCTGTACACAAACGGCACAAGAAATCCTAGAATCTCATCCTTAATTACAAATGGATGCATTCCCCCCTAGCACGCATGACTGTGAACACGAAGACATTCTTTCCTAAGAGATGAATCCTACAACGTTTGGTACAAAGGAGAGTTTTGAAGAAATAAATAGTTGAAGTCCACAGTACAATTGGAGTCACGCAGGGGTTTATTAATATGAGTTGTTCAAACAGGCATGATAAAAGATAGAGCTCTCCGCCACACTGTTATTTGATTACCCGAATATTAACTTTAGACATACAATGGATCTAACTGCTTTAAAATGTCCCAGAAGCTGATGGCTAGCTTTAAGGTAACAAAATCCAGATGCTGCCTGTCTGCGCTGCTCCAAACTCTCAGGGTCTATAGAGGAGGAAAAACTCCTACGAGTGTCTCCATATATGAATGCGTGTATGTGTTTATTATTTAGGTTTTACGCATGCACTTAACATGGAGCAAGAAAACTGGCATCTTACAAAACGTAGCACTGATTTGCAATGTTACCTGTCCTTGCAGAAATGTTTGATGTGTGCAGAGACAGACACACGTGACCTTTCACCAGGTTGATAATTTTATATACCAGCTATAAAAGGGTATTCAATTTAGCTTTTCCTTACCATAGCTTGTTTTTAACCTAATGTTCAAAAAGAAAAGAAAAGAAAGAAAAAAAAGAGAAAAAAAAAAAAGTAGCTATTTTAAGCTCAAATGTGAGGTTTATTTCTTTAAAAAGCTTATTTTACGAAGTTAAAAATAGAAAAGCAAAAAGAAGAGGAAAAAAGGACTGACAAAATGTAAGCTACATGAGTAAAAGGCATGGAATGTCCAATATTTCTCCTCCAATACTCGAGGCTATTGTTCTTTCAAAAAAAACACCATCAATTGTTTCATGTCCTTGGCTTGCCACATTTTGAGGAATAGCATCAGGCTGCGTCCCCCAATCCCCCAAACAGTTAAAGCTATGGGCAATATCGCAGGCAAGCTAGTGAGGGGCTGCTGCTGCAACAGCAACAATACATACTAAATGGCCACAAAGGTAAAACACAATTTGGATCGACCTTGAAAGAAAAAGGAGGGGAAAAAAAAAAAAAAAAAAAGGAAAAAAAAAAAAAAAAAAATAAAATAAACCTTTAAAAAAAAATTAGGGTAAAAAAAAAAAAAAAAAAAGGAAAAAAAAAAAGCAAGAAAAAAATCACTCCATCATAAAATTAAGAAGAGGTTAAGTTTCATATAAAAACCTGAACAAAACAGCGAAAGAAAGAGAAAATAAATGAGAGGTAGCCCTGTGACAAATTACAGGTTGTAATCATTTTGAATGGCTCTGGTGTCATCACGACTCAGACCAGCCTGATTCCCAGTTTTGACAATTAGTTAATTTATATCATGCAGCAGTCTGGCCATAAATGTTAACGGGAGAGTAATTTCATTAACGGGGCAATATAACTTCGCCATCAGAGCTGCAAGCAGACCAACGTGCTTCAGAGTCTGCACAGTCAGCCCCCCCCGGCACCTCACACAGGCACACGTCAAAGGTCCCATGTGCTAAATCCACCACGTGTGTAAGCAGGGGCAGAGGCATGTCTGTGTGCCCTGGCTATTATTTTTCCCCCCAGAAAGGATGCTGCTTTAGTGACTGAAACTGTGGCTGTGAGGTTATGCTCGCAAGCAGTCTTTTTTTTTTTTTTAACTATAATTTTTTATTTTTATCCTAATGTTGTTTGCAAACTTTAGCTTTAGGGATCTCTTTTATTACCATCATTCAGTCACTCAGGAAATCTTTTCAGCAAGCAGAGTGCTCCACAATGACATTATGACATTAGGGAAACGAGGCTTTAATTAACCAGCTCATGGCCAGGTAGCAGCAACCTTGCTCAGCCCCTGTCGAGGACACAGGCCTGCTCTCTGATCCACTGGCATTTTTAAAATTGGGAAGAAAGACAGAAAAGAAAGAGCCCATGAGTGGATACACGCTCAGAAAGTAGCTGCCCTCTATTTCCAGACCTTTTTAGTGCTGCAGAGTGCGGCCATCTCACCCTCGCCATGCAACGAGATACTAAAAGCAGCGCAACCCACTGCCACCAACTCCGCCAGATCTGCAGGCGGCAGCTCCTCATCCTCCCCAGCCTTTACAGCATCTCTCACACAGCTGATTAAAAGTTTGAGCTCCACAGACAGCTCTTCTGATGGCAAAACACCTCGGAGCGCCAAATGGACTGTACGGATCCATTGGAATGGAATTGAAGAGCCCCTGAAAAACCCCTCCATGCCTGATGCTGTCTAGAGCAGCCCTCACCCTATGCCACAATAAGCATGCTACCTGCCCTGCGTGATGATAGCGTTCAGACCAAACAATAAAAGGATTTGGCCGACGCCAGCAGCCCTCGGAGAAGGGAAGGAA